>NC_138205.1:66367322-67066072 GCF_964194415.1 Vipera berus | reverse complement strand
CGTTGATTATCTTTTCCAGAATCTTCCCAGGCTGATTGGTCTGTAGTTTCCTGGAGCTATTTTTCTTTCCTTTTTTGAAGGTGGGAACTACATCAGCTCTTTTCCAGACCTTTGGTAGTTCCCCAGTGCTCCAGGATGTTTGAAAAATATAGTTCAGTGGTTCTGAGATCACATCTGTCAATTCATTGAGAACCTTGGTGTATAATCCATCTGGTCCTGGTGATTTGAACTCATCTAGGCTGGACAGGTGCTCACTTACCATTTTCTTGCCTGTCTTAACTTGTGTTTCTATTCTGTTTTTTATGGCACTATTTTTGATAGGTTGGTCTGTTTTTTTGCCTTCGTGTAAAGACAGATGCAAAAAATGAGTTAAATAGTTCTGCTTTCTCCCTGTTGCTTGCCACCTACTTGCCACTTTCTCCACTAATGGACCAATCATTTCCTTCACATTTTTCTTGATTTTTTTACATGTTGAAAGAAATTTTTTTTGTTATTTTTGATTTTGGTCGCAAGCCTTAGTTCATTTTGAGCCTTTGCTTTCCTCATTTCATCTTTGCAGACATGGACTATTTGCTGATATTCTTCTTTAGTTATGTGCCCCTCTTTCCACTTTCTATACTTGTTCTTTTTATCTTTCAATTTATCAGAGAGTTCTTTATGCAACCATGCTGGTTTCTTTTGAGAGCTGTTATTTTTCCTCTTTGTTGGTATTATGCTAGACTGGGCTTTTATTATCGCACTTTTCAAAATTTCCCAAGCTTCTTGAGTTGTTTTTCCCTTGAGGATTCTCATCCATGGAATCCTTCCCAAGCCTTCTCTAAGTTTATTGAAATTAGCTCTCTTAAAGTCTAGGACTCTAGTTTGACTGTGTTCTATTGCTTGTGCTTCCATAAGGTTGAATTCCAATATTGCAGGATCACTTCCTCCCAAGGTTCCTGTGGCTTCAACACCTTCTATCATTTCATCTCTGATAGTGAGAATTAGATCCAAAATGGCTAATCCCCCAGTTCTTTTCTCTACTTTTTGGGTGACAAAGTTTTCTGCTAGGTTTTTCAGGAATCTGTTTGATCTTCCACTTGGTGAAGACTTTGTCTCCCAGTTGATGTCAGGGTAGTTAAAGTCCCCATTACTATTGTGAATAGGTTCAAAAAATGGAAAGAGGGGGACATAACCAAGGCAGAATACCAATAAATAGCCCACATTTGCAAAGATGAAGTCAAGAAAGTTAAAGCTCAGAATGAACTAAGACTTGCAACAAATGTCAAAAATAATAATGAAAAAGTTTCTTTCAACATATATTGGTCCACTAATGAGAGAAAATGGCAAGGAAGTAAAGATAGTAGAAAAAAAGCAGAGCTGCTTAATTCGTTCTTGACATCTGCATTATCTGTCTATCAATGCATTCTTTGCAACAGTAGTACAGCCCAACCTAACAAAAACAAAACTGTAAAAGATAGGCTATACAAATTAAAATAAATAATAAACTGGTAAGAGAGCACCTGTCTGCTCTACATAAGTTCAAATTACCAGGACTCGACTGATTACATCCCAGAGATCTAAAGGACCTGGCAGATGTGATGTCAGAACTATTGAACCATACCTTTCAAAGATTCTGTAGCACCGGGGAATTATCAGAGAACTGGAAAAGGTTTTGTTTTCCATCTTCAAAAAAAAAGGGGGGGGAACATATCCAGGAAACTACAGACAATCAGCCTGACATCAATATCTGGGAAGATCCTGGAAAAGATAATTAAGCAACACCTCAAAGCTAGCAAAGTTATAAACAGCAGCCAACTTGGGTTTGTCAGAAGCAGATCAAGACAAACAAATTTATTTAATTCTTTCACAAAGTGACTAAAGTATTGGAACAGCGAAATGTAGTGGACATAGTATACTTGGATTTCAGTAAGACGTTTGACAATGTAGACCACAACCTACCTCTTGGTATACTGAAAAAATGTGAGATAGACAGCATCACTGCCAGATGGATTTATAATTTGCTGACAAATTACACTCAATGAATAGTTCTTAATGGAATGACATCTACATGGAGGAAAGTAAGCAGTGGGATACTGCAAGATTTCATTTTAGGCCCACTATTCTTAAACATCTTCATAAATGACTTAGATGAGGGAATAAAAGGGGAAAATCAAATTTGAAAAGGACACTAAGCTGGCAGGAATAGCCAACACCCCAGAAGACAAGCTCAGGATCCAAAAAGATCTTGACAGACTTGAACAATGGGCCCTATCCAACAAAATAAAGTTTAATGTGGAGAAAACAGGATTTTACACTTAGGCAGGAAAAACTAAAGGCATAAGTACAGATTAGGTGCAACCCAAACCTGGCTCAATAGCAGTAACTGTGAGAGGAATCGTTGAGTCCTACTGGACAATCATTTAAATATGAGCTAGCAGTGTGCAGCAACAGCAAAAAAGCAAATGCAAATCTAGGTTGCATTAATGGAAGGATAGAATCAAGATAATGTGAAGTATTAGTATCACTTTATAAAGCCTTAGTAAGAGGTTTTAGTCTTATAAAGTCTTAGTAAGATCACACTTACTACATCCAGTTTTGGTCACCATATTGTAAAATAGATGTTGAGACTCTAGGACAAGGGTTCCCAACCAGGGGTGCGAGATGATATTCAAGGGGGTGTGAAAACTTGGGTTTTCAAAATTATAGTGTATATTATTATTATTATTATTATTATTATTATTATTATTATTATTATTATTATTATTATTATTATTATTATTATTTATTGAACTTATATACTGCCCTTCTCCCGTAGGACCCAGGGCAGTTCACAAGGCAATTAAAACAACATTACAATACAAAAAGTTAATAACAATTAAAATAGATTAAATTATCCTTGATTAAAAATCTAAAACCCCTATAACTCTGATTTAAAAAACCCCAATTACAATAAGTTAAAAATTAAAAAAATTCTCAGTCCTGGCCGGAAAGCTCAAAGAGCCAGGTCTTCAGGTCCTGGCGGAACGAACGAAAATCAGAGGCATTCCTGAGCTCTATGGGTAACTGGTTCCAAAGGGCAGGCGCGCCCACAGAGAAGGCCCTCCCCCTGGGTGTTGCTCGCCAGCAATCATTGCTGGCGGCACCCTGAGAAGGCCCTCCCTGTGGGAGCACACAGGACGAAGGGAACTGAATGCCAGCAGCAGGTGTTCCCTCAGATATCCTGGACCCAAGCCATTTAGGGCTTTATAGGTCATCACCAGCACCTTGAATCTCACCCAGAGGGCAACTGGAAGCCAATGCAGCTCGCGGAGCAGAGGTGTTACATGGGAGTATCGGGAAGCCCATATCACAACTCGCGCGGCTGCATTCTGCACCAGCTGAAGCCTCTGAGTGGTCCTCAATGAATGGCATAATTCATTGCCATTTTTTCATACTTTGAAATAAGTATGAAATACTTATGTGTGAGATATATCAGAAGCGTTCTAGGGTTGTGGGGTATAGAAAAGGTTGGGAACCACTGCCCTAGGAAGAGTGCAGAAAAGGACAACAAATATGCTAAAACATATGAAAAATGGTTGTAGGAATTGGGTATGTCTAGTCTCAGCGGGTTAGGATGCTGGTCAATCAGAAGGTTGGCAGTTTGGCGGGTCGAATCCTGAATGCCGAATGAGTAGGAAACAACTAGCACACATGTGCGGGGGAACCTTTACTTTTTTTAGTCTAGTGATAAGGAGGAATGGGGTAACATGATAGCAGTGTTCCAATATTTGAACTGCTGCCACAAAGAATAAGGGGTTTATCTACATTCCAAAGCACAAGACAAGAAACAATGGATGGAAACTAATCAAGGAGAGAAGCAACCTAAAACTAAGGAGAAATTTCTTAAAAGTGAGAACAATTAACCATTGGAAGGCCTTGCCTTCAGAAGTTGAAAATAAAATTTGCTTCCTATGAATGTTTAGAAAGCAGGAATAAGAATATGTACATTTTTATCTTTATATATGAATGGTTTTAAAAGTTTTAAAACACAATAAAACCTCCTGCAACCATTATATGGAAGTTTTTAAAAGTTTTAAAACACAAAAAATCACCTGCAACCATTAAACTAACTATAACTATTCAACTATTCAACTCTGAACAGATATAGAGGCTCAGCGATGACAGTGTCAATGCTGCTAACATTGGATGTTTTTGCATTGACAACAGATGGAAATGTAACTGTCTTTTTGCTTTCACTTTTAGAATTAGATGATGCTGGGAGGGGGGATGTGAGTGAGAATTTAGCTAGAGGAATGTTGTCCATGGGGTCACGATGGGTCAGACATGACTTCAACAACAAACAACACTGAACTTGACATGAGAATCAAGGTTGTTAAATTCAGAGCTGATAAAGAATTGGTGGGCTGAAGAGCCAGAGAGGAAGCCTGCGCTTCAAGCTAATTGGGAATGTGATTTATGACTGTTAATTGGAGGAGGGAATTGTGCTTTGATATTATGTGCCTAGGGGAGGGGAGTTCAGTTTTTGGCTTCAATTATGCAGTGCCAATGTTATGTTACTTGAATAAAAGATTATTTAAGGTAAACAATGCCTCAAAGTTCTTTTAAAGAGTTTCATCTGTCGGAACCATGACAGATAGTTTTGATTTTGATGATAAGTTACAAAAAGTCTTTCATCACTTAAGTCTCAAAAACCAACTTTCTTCTTAACACTGTGAACTATTTTATTAAAACCTAATTTAAAGCCATGAATGGTAAAGAAATAATTATCTAAAGTTAGACGTCTCCTTGAGGATAAGTATTACACATATGCATATTAAAAAGAAAAATTAACAGTCCCCTAACAGTTTGCTAACTGCTAATTGGCAACTGAAAACTACATACATTTTTTTAAAAAAAACAAAACTGTTTTCCCAAGATGGATAAACTATAAATAGAGGAGGGAGGACAATCTGAGGAAATGTTATAAAATTGGAAATGTAGCAAATATTAATCCTAACAGCAATCCGGATGAGACTAAATCATGACTCCTTATATCTAATTTATTCTGGGAAGTACTTTTTTTTTTACTAATTCCAAGATCCATGAAAATTTTTGTTGAATATGTGAAATTCATTGAGCTCAACTGAAAAGCTAATGATGACTAAAACTATTTTGTATAACTCACGATTGTCTGAGCATGATTGGTCGTGCCTATGTTAAACTAATGGATGCAATGGAGAATTAGATAACCAATGGTCTAAAGCTGAATCTAGGTATTTGGTTATCAGCTCCAGGAAAAAACCCAAAACTTTTCTATCCTAGATGAGGTTGTGATGTTCCTGTAGGATCAGGGAGTATTATAATAGTAAATCTATAATTACAGCTAAAGACCCATGTCATATTTACCAATATTTAAAAGAGCCTTGGTGGAGCAGTGGGCTAATGCCTCCTTAATTAACACCAGCTGCCTGCAATTAGTGCAGGTTCGCATCCCACCAGGCTCATGGTTGACTCAGCCTTCCATCCTTCCGAGGTAGGTAAAATGAGGACCCAGATTGTTGGGGGCAATTAAGCTGACTTTGTAATAATGCCACTGGGGTGTGTGTGAAAGCCCTAATAAGCAGGCATATACATAGAATGAAGGCTACTGCTAAGCTTGTAAGCCGCCCTGAGTCTTCGGAGAAGGGCGGGATATAAATGGAATTAAAATAAAAAATAAAATAAAATAAAAATGTACTCTTAGAATCATAGAATGGAAAGATGGGAAGACATCTTGGGGTTCAGCTAGTCCAAACAAAAATCCATTATTACAGCATTCACAATAGATGATAACTCTAGCCTGGTATAGTGGTTAAGGCATCAGACAAGGAGACAATGAGCCTTAGGCAGAAAATCAGCAGATTCTCTCTCAGGCCTACTACAGGTGGCAGTCACTGGGAGTCAAAACTGACTCAAAGGCACTTTTTTCTTTTGATTAACAAAACCTTCCAGCAAAGATGAGTTTGCTTTCTTTAGAAACAGTATGTTCTACTATTGAACAGCTGTTACTGTTACCAAATGTTTCACCTTATGTAGTTTTCTCTTCAAAGATGATCCATAAGTTAGACCTAAAATGCAATCACACACTAAGATGATCAAAGGCCTGGAGACTAAAACATATGAAGAATGGCTGCAGGACCTGGGTTTGGCTAGTCTAAAGAAAAGAAGAAACAGGGGTGACATGCTAGCAGTATTCCAGTATTTGAGGGACTGCCACAAAGAAGAGGGGATCAAATTATCCTCCAAAGCACCAAAATGCAAGATGAGAAACAATGGTTGGAATCTGATCAAAGAGAGAAGCAACCTGGAATTAAGGAGAAACTTCCTAACAGTGAGGACACTTAACCAGTGGAAAAGCTTGCCTCCAGGAATCATGGGCATTCCAGCACTAGAGGTTTTTAAGAAGAGACTAGCCAGTCACTTGTCTGAAATAGTATAAAGGTAAAGGTATGCTAGTCGTTTCCAACTCTAGGGGCTGGTGCTCATCTCCATTTCAAAGCCAAAGAGCCAGCGTTTGTCCGAGGATGTCTCCGTGGTCATGTGGCCGGCATGACTAGATGCCAAAGGTGCACGGAACACTGTTAGTTTCCCACCGTAGTGGTCCCTATTTTTCTACTTGCATTTTTACGTGCTTTCAAACTGCTAGGTTGGCAGAAGTTGGGACAAGTAACAGGTCAGGGCTTTTCAACCTTTTCACCCATTGTACCACTTTTAGGATATGTCAATATCCGAGTACCACCAGTCCCCTAGCAAGGTGTCAAAAACATGATGACAAAAAAAGGAAAAAAGTGATGAAGTACAGGTAGTCCTCAACTTACAACAGTTCACTTTGAAGTTACAATGGCACTGAAAAAAGTGCCCCCCAAGCCACAGCCAAGCAAGACACCTGCCTGCCCGCCCAGTGGTGCTCTTCCTCCTGTCCAAAGTTTTCATTGTTGTGAGCATTTCTGTTGAGGATCAGCAGCGGGGGTGGGGTGGGGGGTGTTTGGTTTTTATTTTCCCCCACACTCTACTGGGTGGTTGCAGCAGGTTTTGGTCACTTCACATGATCCTGGGACACTGTGACCATTATAAATATGAATCAGTTGCAAAGCATCTGAATGTAAATCACAAGACCTTGGAGATGCTGCAACATTCCAGCTGATCAGTGCTTCTTCTGGGCTCAGCAGAAGTGTCAGGATCAGCGCTGACCTCCAGCTGGAGCCTGGCGCTGATCCTGGCACTTCCGTTGAGCCCTGACAGTCCCGAACAAGTGCCGATCAGCTGAAAAGTGGCATTGATCCTGCTGCTTTCGCTAAGCCCTGACAGCCCTGCAGCTCCAGCCATCTCTCACTCAGGCTTCAGCTCATTCCCCTCCCCCACTACCACTTTTCTAGGATGGTCGCGTACCACCTGCCAGGTGCCAATGTACCACAGGTGGTACCCGTACCACTGGTTGAAAAGCCCTGGTATAGGTTCACATGCTTGAGCAGGGGGCTGGACTAGAAGACCTCCAACGTCCCTTCTAATTCTATTCTATTCTATTCTATTCTATTCTATTCTATTCTATTCTATTCTATTCTATTCTATTCTATTCTATTCTATTCTATTCTATTCTATTCTATTCTATTCTATTCTATTCTATTCTACTCTACTCTGTTCTGTTCTGTTCTGTTCTGTTCTGTTCCACATGGCTTTTTTGCTCTTTTCTTAGCTATGATTGTTGAAAGAAATGTGATGGCTGCTGATTTTCTATTGAGCCAGAATTAATGTTTTGGTATTAACAACATGAATCTGAGAAATTAGTTTTCTCTTACAGATCTGCAGGGCTTCCTCAAAGACCTTCCTGGAACCATCAGTAATAATAATGTGACATCAACCAAGAAGACCATCTTTTTTGTTATGACATTTTCTTTCACTTGAACTTTCTTATTAATTTGATGTAATCAATAAAATTCATGTCATTATTACCTTTTTACACATCTTCATATAGTTGACATATTATTTTTTATCTATGTACAATGAACTCCTCATTAATAAACAAAAATCTTATTGAACTCATATATCTTATAGCAATGAAATGGATGAAATTTATTAAATACCTCATCTTTTGAAAAGCAAAAAAAGAAATTTCCCGGTTTTCCAAAGAAATGAATAGATAGAGTAGAAGATATATTATTGGTCAAATCTAACTGCATTTCACAAATAAAATAATTCTTCATTTATAAACATTTTAAAAGTATTTGTCAAGTGAGGGATGGGTTCAAAAGTTATGCAGGAGGAAAATGTTTTTTATAATTAGATGAGACTACTTCTGATGAATCTGCATTATCTCAACTTCCAAGTGATAATTAAATAAGAATAGAACAGAACAGAACAAAACAGAATATAATAGAATCTGGAAAGCACCTTGGGGATCTTCTAGTCCAGCCCCCTGCTCAAGCAGGAGAACATATACCATCTCAGACAAGTCTCTTCCTAAAAACCTCCAGTGATGGAGCACTCACAATTTCTGGAGGCTTTTCCACTGGTTAAGTGTCCTCACTGTTAGGAAGTTTCTCCTTAATTCCAGGTTGCTTCTCTCTTTGATCAGTTTCCAACCATTGTTTCTCGTCCTTCCTTCTGGTGCTTTGGTGAACAACCTGGCCCCCTCTGCCTTGTGGCAGCCCCTCAGATACTGGAACACTGCTATCATGACTCCCCTATTTCTTCTTTTCTTTAGACTAGCCAAACCCAAATCCTGCAGCTGTTCTTCATATGTTTTAGTCTCCAGAACTTTGATCATCTTATTGCTCTTCTCTGAACATTTTCCAAGGTCTCAACATCTTTTTTGTAGTATGGTAACCAAAATTGGTTGCAGTATTCCAGGTGTGATCTTACTAGTACTAATATTTTGTGTCATCTTGATTCTATGCCTCTGTTTATACAACCCAGGATTGTATTAATTTTTTTGACTGCTGCTGCACATTGGTGGCTCATAGTCAAGAGATCGTTCACTAGGACACCAAGTCCCTCTCACGATTATTGTTTTTGAGCCAGGTCTCACCTAATCTGTACTTATATCTTTGGTTTTTCCTGCCTAAATGTAAAACTTTGTTATTCTCCACATTAAAACTCATTTTGTTGGATAAGGCCTACTGTTCCAGATTGTCAAGATCTTTTTGAATCTTGAGCTTGTCTTTTGGAATGTTGGCTATCCCTGCCAATTTAGTGTCATCTGCAGATCTGATGAGTTCCCGTTCAATTCCCTCATCTAAATTATTGATGAATATATTGAAGAGTACTGGGCCTAAGATGGAGCCTTGTGGTATCCCACTGCTTAGTTCTCTCCATGTGGATGTAGAACCATTGAGGACTATTCATTGAGCATGGTTTGTTAGTCAGCTACAAATCTATCTAGTGGTGATGTTGTCTATTCCACCTTTTTCTAGCTTAACAAGCAGTACAATTCTACTTTGTCGAATGCCTTACTGAAATGTAAGTGTACTATGTCAACAATGTTTTGCTGGTCTACTAATTTGGTTACTTTATTAAAGAATGAAATAAGATTGGTTTGGCATGATCTGTTTTGGCAAATCCATGCTGGCTACTGGTTATAACTTTGTGTGCTTCTAGTTGTTTACAGATCTGTTTTTTTGATTATGTTTCCAGGATCTTCCCAGGTATTGATGCTAGACTGATTGGTCTGTGGTTTCCTAGATCTGTTTTTTTTTCCTTGAACATGGGAACCACATCATTCTCTTCCAATCATCAGGTACTTCCCTGGTGCTCCAGGAGTTTTGAAAGATATGGTGCAAGGGTTCTGAGATAACATCTGACAGCTGCTTCAGAACTCTGGGATATAATCTGTTAAGTCCCAGTGATTTATATTCATCGAGTTTGGATAGGTGTTCTCTTACCATTTCTTGCTTATTTTAATTTTTGTTTTTTTTCTTTTACAGTAGTTTTTTTGGTATGTTGGGCTATAATTTCTTTTTGTGTGAGGACTAATGCAAAGAATGAGTTAAGCAGTTCTGCTTTTTCCCTACTGCCTATTACTTTCTTGCCATCTTCTCTGTTTAGTGGACCTACAGTTTCATTCACTTTTTTCTTGTTATTAATATGTTGAAAGAAACAAAGTATCAGCATGTACGTAGTTGAACCCAAGGCTAAAGTTCCCTCCCCTTGATATGAAGTAACAGGTTGCAATTCCCATCCCAGAAAGGCTGTCATAAATTACATTCACCAATTATTCTAAAACATGGGCTTTCCTCCAAACTTTACAATCTGCCAAAAAATTATCTAACATTGACCTTGGTCCTCACCCAGCTGTAAATGTTATGGCTAACTGAAAATGCTCAAGCATTCCCCCCTTCTACATCTGAGAATCCCAAATAACAGAAAAAAGCACAAGGAAAGCAAAAGGTAAAATGGCTATAATTTCTCAATCATTGCAGTGCTGACATCTGGTCCCCCTTAACAGAAAGGAAAAGAAAATCAAGCAAAAGCAAATCAAACAAAAGCATAAATTAAGGATTTCCCCTTGGTTTGTTTGGATGTTTATCATAAAATTTATGAATAAAGCTTTTATATCAGTACACTTCACCCAAGTTGCCTCTGATAATGGGTAGCCCTTGCACTGCACTAACTATTGCAATATCCCCTTATGCAGTCTAACATTTACTTCGTAATGAGTCTCCCTGGCCACCACAAGGGGAACAGGAAATTTCTTGGGAGGGGGTTTTAGAGTTGATTCTCTTAATGGTTTCAACAAGCTGCAATGGGGACTTCCAGGTGGCAAGGCGTCGCCGGAGGCAGCCATTCTCAGGCTGTCAGCCCCGCGGCTCCATAGAGCCACCGAAAACAGCGCTGACCAGCTGTTTCGGCAGCTCGGAAGCCCCCTCCTTGGGAGAAGAGGAGGGGGTGAGCGCCCAGGTAGGGGTAGAGCTCTCCGGGGCTGCCAGAACTTAGTTTTGGCGGCTGAAGGATTGAGCCCCCCCCCAAGCCTGGGTTTGCTCCGGACTGCGAGGCGCTTCTGCTCCGGGCTTTTTGGAGCAGAACAGGGCATCTGCAACCATCCCTACCAGCAAGAGAGAACTTTGGAGAACTTGGATGCAGGCAGAGCAATACAGGAGATCCAGGTGAAAGTGAATTTATGATCTTTAACTCAATGGACTTTGCGAAGTTTGAAAGTGAAAGTGCGTAGCAGGCAATAGTGGGTGAAAATGGCGGCTAAATCTTCTAAAGTTCTTAGAGGCGCGGGGCCTTCTCCGGTGCAGCAGTCTTCGTTACAAGCTTTATTGCCCCCTGCACCTGCACCTGCACCAACTCTTACAGTTAAAGACTTGCAGAATGTGATGCAAGAGGTTATGGAAAAGCAATCGCAACAATTAGCTGAGATTATGGATGAAAAGCTGGATGAGAAATTAACAGAAAAACTAGCTGAGATTATGGATGAAAAGCTGGATGAGAAGTTAACAGAAATAAGGGCAGACATCTTACTTGCATTTCAAGGCATGGCTATATGTATTGAGCGTTTGGATGAAAGAGTGGAAGATCTCAGCCAAAATAATATCAAATTAGATGCAAAAATGTCAGAGACTGAGAATGTGGTGGAGAAAATTGATAGTGATTTGACCTTGGTACAGTATCATGAGATGGAGTTTGCTGTGAGAATCAGAGGTTTAAAAGAGGATCCTAAAGAAAATTTGAAGAAAATAGTTTCTGAGGCTTTGGAAGGGGTGCTGGGGTGACCAGCAGATGCAATTATGGAAGATATAGACAAAATTTTCCGTGTTAATTCGTGGATTGCATGACAAAGGAAATTACCCAGAGATGTGGTGGTTTATTTTACAAAGAGAGCAATTAGAAATGAGGTCATTCAAGCCTCTTACAATACTAAATTTGCAATTGCTGAGCAAGAAGTCTTGGTTTTAAAAGAGATCCCTCCAAAAATCCTAAGGAGAAGGAAGGAATTTGCTTTTTTAGCACAAGAATTAAGGCGACGTGATATTAAGTTCAGATGGGAGATACCAGTGGGTATGGTGGTGATGCATGAAGGTACGAGACATCGTCTTACTACAGTGTTGCAGGCACGTGATTTTTACAGTAATGTTTTAAAAGCAACCCCCATACCACTTTTGGAATCTACAAAGAAGAATGGTGAGGGAGAGCCTCAACTACTCAGTGAGAACTTACAAGGTGCTGAAGGAATAAGGCAGATAGATGAGAAAGCTACAGGAGTGGATCAAATTTCAGTATCATCAGAAGAGACCAGAGACCAGAAGATGACGCATGCTGCTTCGAGACGAATGAGATGAGAGCAAGAACAAGACCAGCAGAAAGTCATGGGACCTCCAAAACTTACCTATAGTGAAGCTGTGGGAGGGGCGTGACCTAAGAAAGTACATGTGATCCTGGAAGAAGCGCTCCAAAAGCTTCGGGTCGCGAAGGATGGCGACAAAGTTTTTAACTTGGAATGTTAATGGTTTAAATTCACCGCAGAAGAGAAAGAAAGTTTTTCAATATTTAAAACAATTTAAGAATTATGTAATTTGTTTACAAGAAACACATATTAGAGTTATGGATCAAAAGTACTTATTAAATTCAAGACTGGGTACACAATTTATTGCCTCTGCAACGGACAAGAAAAATGGAGTGGTTGTTTATGTTAAGAATACTTTGACAGCGGAGTTAATTGAAGCAGATAAACAAGGAAGATATGTTATAATTGAACTCTTAATAGAAGGCAAGAAAACACTTTTGGTTGGATTATATGCTCCTAATCAACAACAAGCAGACTTTTATAGTTTACTACACAGCAAGATTACTCAGTGGGATTATAAATCTTTTATTTTTATGGGACGGTGTTTTGGATGTACAAATGGACAAGAGAGGTTCTTTTAAAAGTGTTCCAAGTAATGCTAAACTGCCTAAATCCTTTTTTGAAATGAAGGATGATTTGAAACTGCGAGATATTTGGAGAGAAAGAAATCTGCAAGAAAAGGACTATACCTTTTTTTTCCGATAGACATCAATCTTTTTCTAGGATTGACTTTATACTAATTACCAATGATTTCTTTTCCAGGATTAAGAAGATTAAGATTTGTCCAAGAACTATGTCTGATCATAGTCCAGTCTGGCTAGAGATAGACAAAGATAATAGAGATAGGCACTCCTGGCGTCTAAATGAGAACCTGTTTAGAAATCAGGAAAATATGGAAGAATGTAAAAAACAGATGAAGGATTTTTTTGAAATCAATATGCATAAGGGTACTTCTATTGAAATGGTCTGGGATGCTAGTAAAGCTTATATGAGAGCTGTGTTAATATATTTGAATAACAAATATAGACGTAATCTGGAACTTAGGAGGAAGGAATTAGAGAATGAAATTAAGGGAAAAAAAGGCTTTAATTTTGAATTCATCGGATGTGAAGATTAAAGAGGCAATTAATTGGGACTTCCGGTGGCGGCGCGGCGCCGAAGACAGCCTTCCCGGGCTGCCCGCGGCTCAGCTGTTTGTTTTTTCGCCCGAAACAGCGCCGATCAGCTGTTCGGGCGAAATTGAAGCCCCCTCCTCGGGAGAAGAGGAGGGGGTGAGGCCCCAGGTAGGGGTAGAGTTCTCCGGGGCCGCCTGAGCTTGGAGCTTGGGCGGCTGAAGGATTGAACTCCCCCGAAGCCTGGGTTGCTCCCAGCTGGCCGGCGTCTCTGCTCCGAACTTCTTGGAGCAGAGCCAGGCGTCTGCGAACCATCCCTGCCTGAAGAAAGGACTATGATTTAAAGGAGCAGGCAGAGCGGTACAAGAGGCAAAGGTGAAGAGGATTATTTTACTATACTCTCTAGCTTGCTGGACTTTTTAAACTTTAAGTGAAAGTGCGTCATAATTGAGGACTAAAAGATGGCGGCGAAACCTCCCCCTAAAACTCTTCGGAGCGGTGGATCCTCGCCGGTGCAACAATCATCACTACAGGCGTTGCACCCTCCTGAAGCGCTGACATCGAAGGACTTACGAGATGCTCTGGATAAACTTTTGGAATCAATCAATCAATCAATGGGTGATAAATTTGCACAGATGGAGGAGAAATTGGAGAAATTGGAGGAGAGAATGGAAGAGAGGATGGAACAGAAGTTCAGCGTGATGAAGGTAGACATTTTGTCTTCAGTGCATAAAGTGGCGGAATGTGTGGAAGAATTAGATGAAAAAATGGATGATCTGGCTCAAAGGAATGCTATATTAGAAGTAAAAGCACGGGAGAATGAAAATGCAAGAGACAAAGTGGAAAGGGAGTTAAGCCTAGCCCAATATTACCAGATGCAGTTTGCTGTCAGAATCAGGGGCTTAAAAGAGAATATTAAAGAAGATTTAAAGCAGCTGATTTCTGAGGCTCTTGAAGCGGTATTAAACCAGCCAGCATCTGAAATAAGAGCAGCTATGGATAAAGTGTTTCGGGTGAATTCATGGATTGCCAGACAGAGAAAGTTGCCTAGAGATGTGGTGGTTTATTTTGCAAAAAGAGAGATTAGAGATCAAGTTATACAAGCTGCCTATGATGCCAAAGTGGTGATTGCTGAACAAGAAGTCTTGGTTTTAAAAGAAATTCCTCCAAGGATTTTAAGGGGAAGGAAGGACTATACATTTCTCGTGCATGAGCTTAAGCAAAGAGATATAAGGTTCAGATGGGAGATTCCAGATGGGCTGATGGTGATGTATGAAGGTAAAAGGTATCGGCTGATTACTGTGAAGCAAGCGCGTGATTTCTACAATAATGTCTTAAAAGCAACCCCATTAACACTTCTGGAAGCTGGAAAGGGATCTGGAGAAGGAGAACATCAAGAGGATGAAACAGAGGAAAGTGGTGCTGGAGGAGATCAAGCTACAACTTCTTTGGATGATCCTAGAGAGCAAAGAGTAACGCGTGCTGCTTTAAAACGAGCAAAGAAAATAAAAGAACAAGATCAGCAAAAGTCTTCAGATTCTTTACAACGTACATATAGTCAAGCTGTGGGAGGAGCACGGCCTAAAGAAATTAGTCCTATCAAAGCTGTGGTCCAAGAGCTTTTGGAGGATATGCATGGCAACTAAATTTCTAACCTGGAATGTTAATGGACTAAATTCACCGCAGAAGAGGAAGAAAGTTTTTCAATATTTAAAACAATTTAAGATAGATGTTATATGTTTGCAAGAAACGCATATTAGAGTTTTGGATCAAAAGCATTTATTGAACTCGAGACTGGGTACGCAATTTGTTGCCTCTGCAGAGAATAAGAAAAATGGAGTGGTTGTTTATGTTAAAAGTGCCTTAACAGCAGACTTAATTGAAGCAGATAAGCATGGAAGATATGTTATGATTGAGCTGTTGTTAGAAGGTAAAAAGACGCTTCTAGTTGGATTATATGCACCTAACCAACAACAAGCTGATTTTTTTAGCTTACTCCACACAAAGCTTACCCAGTTGGATTATAAATCTTTTATTTTTATGGGAGACTGGAATGGTGTTTTGGATGTGCAGTTGGATAAGGCTGGAGCTTTTAAGCGCATTCCAAGTCATGCTAGACTGCCTAAATCTTTTTTTGAAATGAAGGATGACCTGGAATTGCGAGATATTTGGCGTGAGAGACACTTGCAGGAGAAGGATTATACTTTTTATTCTGACAGACACCAATCTTTTTCGAGGATTGATTTTATTTTGTTGACTAATGATTTTTTTTGAGAACTAAAAAGGTGAAGATTTGTGCAAGAACTATTTCTGACCACAGTCCAGTTTGGTTGGAGATTGATAAGGAGAAAAGAGACAGGCGCTCGTGGCGCGTAAATGAGAATTTGTTTAGAAATCAGAGAAATGTGGAAGAATGTAAACAGCGGATGAAGGATTTTTTTGAGATTAATATGAATAAGGGTACCTCTATGGACATGGTTTGGGATGCTAGCAAGGCCTATATGAGAGGGGTGTTGATATATATGAATAATAGACATAGACGTGCAGTGGAAACTAGAAGGAAAGAACTGGAGAATGAAATAAAGGAAAAAGAAAAGGCTTTGATTTTGAATCCAGAGGATGTGAAGATTAAGGAGGCTATTAGACTGCTAAGAGGACAATTTGATAAATTAATGGCAGATCAAGTGGCAACCAATCTGCGGTTTGCCAGGCACAATACTTTTTGCAACGCTAATAAACCAGGCAGATGGTTAGCTTATAGACTGAGGAAAAAACAAAGGGCCTCTAATATAGATAAGATTGAGTATAAAGGAAGGGTTGTGTTTCAACAGAATTTTATTAAGGATGCTTTTGTGGATTTTTATTCGAAATTATATACTAAAGAGGAAATTAATGTAAAAGATATTGATATATACTTGGAGAATGCTAGCATCCCGGTTCTTACGCAAGTACAAAAAGAGGGGATTAATCAACTGATTACAGAAGAAGAAATTCTTACAGCAATTAAGGAACTGAAGGTGGATAAAGCGCCAGGCACGGATGGCTTGACTGCGGCCTATTATAAAAATTTACAATTTGAGATGATAAAGCCGTTAAAGGAACTGTTTCAGACAATTCAGAGGGGGGGAAAGGTGCCACCGTCTTGGAGAACAGCTTTTATCTCTTTGATTCCGAAGGAAGACCAGGATGCTACTCAAGTTAAAAATTACAGACCGATATCGCTTTTAAATACAGATTATAAGATATTTGCTAAGGTTTTGGCTAATAGACTGATGAGGGTTCTGCAACAGGTGATTCATGGGGATCAAACGGGGTTTATTAGTGGTAGGCAAATGAAAAATAATGTGAGACATATAGTTGATGTGCTAGAGTTTTTGGAAAGGCACAACCAGATCTCTGCAGCGCTAATCTTTATAGATGCTGAAAAGGCCTTTGATCAATTGAATTGGCAATTTTTGTTGAAAGTTTTAGATAAAATGGATTTTGGGGAAAAAATTTTACAGCCGATTAGGGCATTATATCAAAAACAAACTGCCCGAATCATAGTTAACAATAGCCTGACAGCAGCATGTAATATTGAGAAGGGCACAAGGCAAGGGTGTCCGTTATCGCCCTTGTTATTTGTGTTAACATTAGAGATACTATTGGTTAAGATTCAGAACTCGGAAAAAATTAAGGGGATACAAGTTGGAGGTCAGGACTATAGATTGAGAGCATTTGCAGATGATCTGGTTGTTACAGTGACCCAGCCAGAGAACTCTGTTGTGGACCTGATGGAGATAATAACACAATATGGGAAGGTTTCTGGATTTAAAGTAAATACACAGAAAACTAAAATTTTGGCTAGAAATATGACAGTTTCACAGAAGGCTCTCTTAGAAGGATTAACTGGATTTGAGATTGTTAAAAGGGTTAAATATCTGGGGGTGATTTTGTCGCCCTCTAATACAAAGCTATATAAAAATAATTATGGAAAACTATGGGGGAAAATTCAAAAAGAATTGGAGAGTTGGCAAAAATTGCAATTGTCTTTGTTGGGACGGATTGCAGCAGTGAAAATGAATGTCCTGCCCAAATTTTTATTTTTGTTTCAAATGATACCGATTCTTAAGAAAGATTCTAATTTGGAGGAATGGCAGCGTGGTATCAATAAATTTGTGTGGGCAGGGAAAAAGCCACGAGTTAAACTTAAGATTATGCAGGATACTCGTGAGAGAGGTGGCCTTAAATTGCCTAATTTTAAATTATATTATGAAGCTGCTGCATTAGTAGGAATAAGCGATTGGATTAATTTGACGCAATTGAGGTTATTAAATCTTGAGGGCCATGATTTGTTGTTTGGCTGGCATGCATATTTGTTGTATGATAAGAAGGTAGATACTGTGTTTAGGATGCATATTTTAAGACAGGCATTGCTGAGAGTTTGGAAGAAGTATAGACATAAGCTAAGCAGCAAGATACCATTGTGGGCAATTCCAAAACACGCAATAGAAAATATACATGCTGGTTTCAAACATGATGTGACTACCTACAAGGAAATTTTAAGCCTGGAAAGGAATGTTTGGTGTTTGAAATCATATAGCCTCTTGCGAGAAGAGAAGGTTGTTCAAACTTGGTTTCAATATATCCAATTACAGGCCAGGTGGAAAGAAGACCAGAAAAATGGATTTACAATGACTGATGAAAATTTGATAAAGCAGATTAGAAATCAGGGATCAGCACATATTAAACGGATATATCTTGCATTGATAGAGATTGACTCGGAAACAGAGCTTGTTAAGGATTGCATGATAAAATGGGCCCAAAATATCCAGGAAGTTATTACAATGGACACGTGGGAAAAGATTTGGGTGAGGAACGTAAAATTTACTCAAGCTCAAAATTTAAGAGAGAACTTTTACAAAATGTTTTATAGATGGCATCTAGATCCTAAAAAGCTTGCAAGTATGTATCCGAATTATCAGCCTAAATGTTGGAGGTGTGGTGATGAAGATGCAACATATTTTCACATATGGTGGACTTGCAAAAAGGTGAAGGCCTTCTGGATAAAAGTCTGGTGGAATATGCAGAAGATTTTTAAACAGAGGATAAAGTTTTGTCCGCAACTTTTTTTGTTGGGAATAATTGTAGACGCTACAGTTGTGGACACCAAGCTGATGTTGAACTTAATTACGGCGGCAAGACTTTTGATAGGCCAATATTGGAAGAAAGAGGAACTGCCGACCATAGAAGAGTGGACTTTAAAGGTTTCCGACCTGGCAGAGATGGCGAAGATTTCGGCTTATTTGAAAGATCACTCGCAAGAACGTTATATTATGGAATGGAGAAAATGGATTGAGTTTATTCAGAACAAGTATAGGGTTAAGAAGTTTTATGTAGCATTCGAATAAGTCTTCTTTCGGTTTTTTTTTTCTTTTTTCTTTTTTTATTCTAGTTTTTTATATATATTTAATATTGTTAAGGTGTGTCTTATCCTATATAAGTTAGAGAGTGATGGATTTTAGAGTTTATACTTGTTAGTATATGGTTGTTTATGATTGCCTTTTTATATATATATACCTTGTATTTAGCTCTGGGAAGTCGGGGGGGGAGGGGGGGTGGAGGGAGGGGGGGAGGGAGGGAGGTTGGGGGGAGGTAAGGGGGGAACAGGGAGGGGGAAGGGGGGTTTTTTAAAGGAAAACTGTATTTTAAAACTTTTCAATAAAAAAAAAAGAGGCAATTAATTTATTAAGGGGACATTTGACAAGTTGATGGCTGATCAAGTGGCAACTAACCTACGGTATGCTAGACATAATACTTTTTGCAGTGCCAATAAACCAGGTAGATGGTTAGCTTATTTGTTAAGGAAGAAGCAAAGGGCTTCTAATATAGATAGAATAGAACATAAGGGTAAGGTAGTGTATCAGCAGAGTCTTATTAAGAAAACTTTTGTTGATTTTTATTCTAAGTTATATGCTAGAGATAAGATTAGCGAGGCAGATATTGATGTATATTTGATGAATGCTAATATTCCTGTTCTTACACAAGAACAAAAGGAAGAGATGAATCAATTGATAACTGAGGAAGAAATTTTTTCAGCAATTAAACAATTGAAAGTGGGCAAGGCGCCAGGGACGGATGGGCTGACTGCTGTGTATTATAAAAATTTACAGTTAGAGATGGTAAAGCCATTAAGGGAATTGTTTCAGACAATTCAAATGGGAGGAGGGGTGCCTCTGTCTTGGAAAACTGCTTTTATTTCTTTGATTCCGAAGGAAGATCAGGATGTCACTCAAGCAAAAAATTATAGACCAATATCACTTTTGAATACGGACTACAAGATATTTGCTAAGGTTTTAGCTAACAGATTAATGAGGGTACTGCAACAAGTAATTCATGGTGACCAAACTGGGTTTATAAGTGGTAGACAAATGAAGAACAACGTGAGGCATATAGTTGATTTGTTGGAATTTCTGGAAAGAAACAATCAGATCCCTGCAGCGTTGATCTTTTTGGATGCTGAAAAAGCTTTTGATCAATTGGATTGGCAATTTTTGTTGAAAGTATTAGATAAAATGAATTTTGGGGATAAATTCTTACAACCAATTAGGGCACTATATCAAAAGCAAAAAGCCCGTATAATAGTAAATAATAGTCTGACCAAAGTATGTAACATTGAAAAGGGCACAAGGCAGGGGTGCCCGTTGTCACCTTTACTATTTGTTTTAACTTTGGAGATATTACTGATTAAAATACGGGATTCGAAAAAAATTAAGGGAATTCAAATAAGAGATCAGGATTATAGACTGAGGGCGTTTGCAGACGATCTGGTTGTTACGGTGACCCAGCCAGAAAATTCTGTTGTAGAATTGATGGAGATAATAATGCAATATGGGAAAGTTTCTGGATTCAAGGTTAACATACAAAAAACTAAAATGTTGTCTAAGAATATGACAGTATCACAAAAGGCTGCTTTAGAAGGGTTAACGGGATTTGAAATTGTCAAAAGGGTTAAATATTTGGGGATATATTTGTCACCCTCAAATGTAAAGCTATATAAAAATAATTATGAAAAGCTATGGGGAAAACTTCAAAAAGAATTGGATAGCTGGAAAAAACTACAATTGTCTTTATTGGGAAGAATTGCAGCAGTGAAAATGAATGTTTTGTCGAAATTTCTATTTTTATTTCAAATGATACCTATTCTTAAAAAGGATTCAAACTTGGAGGAATGGCAAAAGGGTATTAATAAATTTGTCTGGGCAGGGAAAAGGCCACGAGTTAAATTTAAGATTATGCAGGATACGCGTGAGAGAGGTGGTCTTAAAATGCCTAATTTTAAACTATACTATGAAGCTGCTGCTTTGTCAGCGATAAGTGATTGGATTAATCTAACACAAGTGAGATTATTAAATCTTGAAGGTCATGATTTGCTATTCGGTTGGCATGCATATCTATTGTATGATAAGAAGGTGGATAATGTGTTTAAGGTGCATATTTTAAGACATGCTCTGTTGCGAGTTTGGAAAAAGTATAGACATAAGCTAAATTATAAGATACCTTTATGGGCAATACCGAAACACGCAATAGAAAATATAAGTGTTGGGTTTAAACATGATGTGACTACATATAAGGAAATTTTACGTTTGGAAAGGAATGTATGGTATTTGAAGCCGTATAATATCTTACGAGAAGAAAAGATTGTTCAAACTTGGTTTCAGTATGGGCAATTACAGGCCAGGTGGAAAGAAGATCAGAAAATTGGTTTTTCAATGACTGATGAAAATTTGGTAAAGCAAATTAGAAATCAAGGTCAAGCACATATCAAACGGATATATCTTGCACTGATAGAAATTGATTCAGAGACAGAACTTGTTAAAGATTGTATGATAAAGTGGGCTCAGAATTTTCAAGAAGTCATTACAATGGATACTTGGGAAAAGATTTGGGTGAGAAATGTAAAATTTACGCAAGCTCAAAATTTAAGAGAGAACTTTTATAAAATGTTTTATAGGTGGCATTTATGCAGTGTATGCCTCCCAGCATACACAAAGGACAGCACAGCAGGAGGCTGATGGTGCAGATCAGCAGAGGGGCTGGACAGCTCCGGGCGATGACTGCTCACTCAGGATAAGCCTAATGACTTAAACTGTTGACAGCCCCAGGCATGGTCAGCCTGGTGGGAAGCCAGGATCTACACCCATTGTCACCTGCACTGGTAGGAAGCCCAGGTTTGAACTGATTGGATGCCATCCACCTGGGCAGGTACAAATAGACACCAGGTTTCCCTGTTTCCCCAGTTCATTCTGTTCAGAATAAACTCATCTTCACCCCCAGCTCTGTGTCCGTCTCTGTGTGAAGCACGCATCTTTTTTTTTATTGAAAAGTTTTAAAGTACATTTTAACTTTAACAATTCCCCCTCCCCCCACCCCTACCTAACCCTCCCTATCCCTCCCACCCATTCCCCCCTCCCCCCCGACTTCCCAGAGCTAAATACAGGGTATAAGAACAAAGAACAATCATAAGCATCCATATGCTAACAACAATAAACTATTAATTCTATCACCCTCTAACTCATATAAAATAATTACAAGCAATATTAATATTACATATAAAAAGAAAAGAAAACAGAAAAGAAAAGGAAACTTACTCAAATGCTAAATGAAATTTCTTAGTCCCATATTTGTTCTGAATATAATCAATCCACTTTTTCCACTCCAAAATATAACGTTCTTGCGAATGATCTTTCAGGTAAGCCGAAATCTTTGCCATTTCCGCCAGGTCAGAAACTTTTAGAGTCCATTCTTCTATAGTCGGCAGTTCCTCCTTTTTCCAATATTGACCTATTAAAAGTCTTGCTGCTGTGATTAAGTTCAGCATCAACTTAACGTCCACCACAGTAGCTTCTGTAATTATGCCCAACAAAAACAGTTGCGGACAAAACTTTATCCTTTGCTTAAAGATCTTCTGCATATTCCACCAAATTTTTATCCAAAAAGCCTTAACCTTTTTGCAGGTCCACCATATATGAAAATACGCTGCGTCTTCGCCTCCACACCTCCAACATTTAGGCTGATAATTCGGATACATACTTGCAAGCTTTTTAGGGTCTAGATGCCATCTATAAAACATTTTATAAAAGTTCTCTCTTAGGTTTTGGGCTTGCGTGAATTTTACGTTCCTCACCCAGATCTTTTCCCACGTGTCCATTGTAATAACTTCTTGAATATTCTGAGCCCATTTTATCATACAGTCTTTAACAAGTTCTGTTTCTGAATCAATTTCTATCAATGCAAGATATATCCGTTTAATATGTGCTGGACCCTGGTTTCTAATTTGCTTTATCAAATTTTCATCAGTCATTGCAAAACCAATTTTCTGATCTTCTTTCCACCTGGCCCGTAACTGAGTATATTGAAACCAAGTTTGAACGATCTTCTCATCTTGCAAGAGATTGTACGGCTTCAAACACCAGACATTTCTTTCCAAACTTAAAATCTCCTTATACGTAGTCACATCATGTTTGAAGCCAACATTTATGTTTTCTATTGCGTGTTTTGGGATTGCCCACAACGACATCTTGTAATCTAGCTTATGTCTATACTTCTTCCAAACTCTCAACAATGCCTGTCTTAAAATATGCACTTTAAACACATTATCTACCTTCTTATCATACAACAAATATGCATGCCAGCCAAATAACAAGTCATGGCCCTCAAGATTTAATAATCTCTCTTGTGTCAAATTAATCCAATCACTTATTCCTGATAACGCAGCAGCTTCGTAATATAATTTAAGATTAGGCATTTTAAGACCACCTCTTTCACGAGTATCCTGCATAATCTTAAGTTTAACTCGTGGCCTTTTCCCTGCCCAGACAAATTTATTGTTACCCCGTTGCCATTCTTCCAAATTAGAATCTTTTTTAAGGACCGGTATCATTTGAAATAAAAATAAAAATTTAGGCAGGACATTCATTTTCACTGCTGCAATTCTTCCCAACAAAGACAATTGCAATTTTTCCCAGCTCTCCAATTCTTTTTGAATTTTTCCCCATAACTTTTCATAGTTATATTTATATAACTTTGTATTAGAGGGTGACAAATACACCCCCAAATATTTGACCCTTTTAACAATCTCAAATCCAGTTAATCCTTCTAAAAGGGCCTTTTGCGTTACTGTCATATTTTTGGCCAAAATTTTAGTTTTTTGTGCATTAACCTTAAATCCAGAAACCCTCCCATATTGCATTATTATCTCCATCAGGTCCACAACAGAGTTTTCTGGCTGAGTCACCGTAACAACCAGATCGTCTGCAAACGCCCTCAGTCTATAATCCTGATCTCTAATTTGAATACCCTTAATTTTTTCCGAATTCCGTATTTTTACCAATAATATCTCCAATGTTAAAACAAATAATAAAGGTGATAACGGACACCCTTGTCTTGTGCCCTTTTCAATATTTCATACTTCAGTCAAACTATTGTTAACTATTATTCGGGCAGTTTGTTTTTGATATAGTGCCCTAATTGGTTGTAAGAATTTATCCCCAAAATTCATTTTATCTAAAACTTTCATCAAAAATTGCCAATTCAATTGATCAAAAGCTTTTTCAGCATCTAAAAAAATTAGCGCCGCAGGGATCTGGTTGTTCCTTTCCAAAAACTCCACCACATCAACTATATGCCTCACATTATTTTTCATTTGTCTACCACTAATAAACCCGGTTTGATCCCCATGAATCACCTGTTGCAGAACCCTCATCAGTCTATTAGCTAACACCTTGGCAAATATCTTATAGTCTGTATTTAAAAGTGATATCGGTCTATAGTTTTTTACTTGAGTAGCATCTTGATCTTCCTTCGGAATCAAAGAAATAAAAGCAGTTCTCCAAGACGGAGGCACCTTTCCCCCCCCCTCTGAATTGTCTGAAACAATTCCTTTAACGGCTTTATCAGCTCCAATTGTAGATTTTTGTAATAAGCCGCAGTCAGACCATCCGTACCTGGCGCTTTATCCACCTTCAGTTCCTTAATTGCTATAAGAATTTCTTCTTCTGTTATCAATTGATTAATCTCCTCCTTTTGTTCTTGCGTAAGAACCGGGATGCTAGCATTCTTCAAATATACATCAATGTCTGTTTCATTAATCTTCTCCTTAGCATATAGTTTAGAATAAAAATCCACAAAGGCTTCCTTAATAAGATCCTGTTGAAACACAACCTTTCCCTTATATTCAATTTTATCTATATTAGAAGCCCTTTGCTTTTTCCTTAACCTGTAGGCTAGCCATCTGCCTGGCTTATTAGCATTGCAAAAAGTATTATGCCTAGCAAACCGCAAATTAGTTGCCACTTGGTCAGCCATCAACTTATCAAATTGTCCTCTTAATAGGTTAATGACCTCCTTAATCTTCACATCCAATGGGTTCAAAATTAGGGCCTTTTCTTTTTCCCTAATTTCATTCTCCAGTTCTTTCCTTCTGACTTCCAAAGTACGTCTGTATTTATTGTTCATATATATCAACACCCCTCTCATGTAGGCCTTGCTAGCATCCCAAACCATGTCCATAGAGGTATCCTTATTCATATTAATTTCAAAGAAATCCTTCATCTGCTGTTTACATTCTTCCACATTTCTCTGATTTCTAAACAAGTTCTCATTTACGCGCCAAGAGCGCCTATCCCTATTGTCCTTGTTGATCTCAGTGAGCTCAGTTCAACTTTTGTTTTTCCAAACAGTTTTAAATCATCGATGTAGAGTAAATGGGAAATGTTCAGCCGTTTCTTAGCCAATTCATAGCCACAGTTTTTTTGGTTCAAAATTCTTCTAAGTGGCACCATTAAAAGTAAAAAAAACAGAGATGATGAGTCACCTTAAAAGATTCCTCATTTGATTTTAACTTCACCAAGTTCTTCTGCATAGGCCATCATCTTAATACTTCATAGAAGTCTTTAGGAATTTCTGGATGTTCCTGCTAATTCCAATAATCATTCCAGGCCATGAACAAATTTGTAATAATAATAATAATAATAATAATAATAATAATAATAATAATAATAATAATAATAATAATAATAATAATAATAATAATAATAATAATAATAATAACAACAACAACAACAACAACAACAACAACAACAACAATCAAAGCATGGATTTCAAAAGTAAACGTACCAGCTTTGGAAAGAAACACAGCTGGGCTTAGAGTTTAATGAACAGAGGCTTATGAACAAAATTCATGTAATTTTAAAACAAAAAGTTTTTGTCAATGCTGAATTGAAAGCAGCTGAAAAATATGCAATTCAAAATTTTATTCAGACCTAACATATTACAGAACAACAAATAGTAGAAAGTGAAAAAATATTGATGTTAATGAAGAACAACAACAAGAAGATACTGAACTTGCCAAAAAACTTGCAAGCACTATGATTTCATCAAGATTAAATGTGGCTTGCTCTGTCAGTTTTTTAAAAATATATATTTTATTAATTTTTATAGGATTAGGAGTAGGGTTAGGGTTGGGGTTAGTGTTGGGGTTAGGGTTAGGATTTTTTAAATTAAAATTCTTAATATTTAGCAAACAGCATGTTGTCTGAGTTCATGTATTTATTTAAAAACAATAAATAGTAATTAATCATCATAAACAATACATTAATTAATTGCTCAATAGTCTTCTTACTAATATATATTCAATGTTACATATTACTATACATTCCTTTTTCTCTAACTTGTTTTTCTAGCCATTGATAAAAATTATCCCATGTTCTAAAATACAGAGTCTTCTTTTTCTTTTATCTTTAATGTCAATCTGTCCATTTCTGCATAATCTAAAATTTTCTTAATTAGTTCTTCTTCTGTTGGTAGGTTTTCATTTTTTCAGTATTGGGCAAATACAATCCTTGCTGCAGTTTGTACATGTAAAATTAAATATATACAGTCTTTCTCATAATTTGCTCCTATTATTCCTAACAAAAATAATTCTGCCTTAAAATCTATGTTTTTTTAGTCAGTTTCTCCAGCCATAAATGTATTTTTGACCAAAATCTTTTAGCTTTAGGGCATGTCCACCAGATATGGTAATAGGTACCTGACTTTTGTTTGCATTTCTAACACTTGTTTGATGTATTTTTAAACATTTTCACTAATCTCACCAGTATTAAATGCCATTTGTAAAAAAACATTTTATATATGTTTCTTTATATGCCATTGCTTTGGTTAATTTAGTATTTCTTTCCCATAAACTTTGCCAGTTTTCTAGTTCTATATTATGCCCAAAGTTCTTTGCTCATATTATCATTGTTTCTTTTACTTGCTCCTCTTCCATCTTTAAGCTTAAGAAATATTTATAACATTTCTTAATGAGTTTTTCATCTGTTTTTAGCAGTATCTGGTCAAATTCTGTCTGTTCTTTATAGAATCCATTGTTTTAGCATATTTGTCATATCTACTTTGAAATTGCAAGTATGGCCAACATGATAGATCAATACCTTGTTCTTGTAAATCTTGTCTGTCTTTCAATTTCTCTTCATTGTCCAAAATATCTTTATAGGTCACAACTTTGTCATAATTAATTACATTTGGGCAAGCAAATGCTTCCATTGTTGAAAGCCATCCAGGTATATTGATATAAATGTTCGCTTTTATTTTTTCCCATTCTAGAAGAAGTGCATTTTTTATAAAGTGGTTTTGAAAGTATTTATGTATTTTATTCTTCACATACCATAGAAAGGTATGCCATCCAAGTTGCAGGTCATGCCCCTCTAGGTATAATAGTTGTCATGGTTCTGATAGATGAAACTCTTCAAAACAACTTCGAGGCATTGTTTACCTTAAAGAATCTTTTATTTGAGAAACAAAGTATTGGCACTACATAGTTGAAACCAGAAACTAAATTCCTCTCCCCCGGATGCAAGGTAACAAAATGCAATTCTCTTCTCCAATAAACAGTCATATATTACATTCCCCAATTAGCTTGAAGTGCGAGCTTTCTCCCCAGCTCTCCAACCTACCAAAACACTATCAGCTCTGGGGACAATGTCCTTGAGTTCCCATGATTTAGTTATTATTCTTATGACTAGCTGGACTCTCATCCCTACTCCCCCTCCCAGCAGCCATTTCCATCTGTTGTCAAACAAGAACATCCGATGTTAGCAGTGTTGACACCAGTCTTTTATCTCTAAGCATTATCTCCACTCTTTAAGTCATGTTAATATACTGTAGCTGCTTGGTAGTATAACATCCAGTCCGGCAGTCCAAATCCTTCACTTTCTTTTGCTTCTTGTAACATTTTCAGTCTGATTCTAGCTTTTTCCCCTTTGCCAGATATATTTCAGTACTGTTGTACTTAGTTCATCAAAAAAGGTTTTTCCCAATCTTACAGGTATCATATGGAATAGAAGAAGTATTTTTGGTAAGATATTCATTTTCATTCCTGCTATTCTCCCTAGCATTGAAAATTGTAATTTTTTCCACTTTTCCAGATCCAATTTTATTTGTTTTAGCAACTTTACATAATTGTCTTCTTTTATCGTTGTATATCTTGCTGTTAAATAAATTCCCAAATATTTAACTTTTTTAATTCTTTGCTAATTGTTCTTTTTTGTTTTTCTGTTAGATTTTTAGTTAGCACTATAGTCTTTTCTCTGTTTATTTCAACCCTGCCACTTTTCTAAATTCTTCTACTTTCTCCATACGTTACTGCTTGTTTCAAGTGATTCTTCTAATATAAAGATCAAGTCATCTGCAAATGCTTGTAGTTTAATTTTTTCAGCTTTTATCTCCAGTCCTTTAATTTCTACATCTTGCCTGATGTTTCTATTCAATACTTTCAGTGTTAATATAAATAATAATGGAGGTAGTAGGCATCCCTGTTTTGTGCCTTTTTAATGTCAAAGTTTTCTGTAAAATCTCCATTTACAATTATTTTGGCTGTTTGTTTATGATAAATTGTTTTAATTACATTTATAAACTTTCCTCCAAAATCTATTTCCTCTAGTGGCTGAAACATAAATTGCCAGTTTACGTTGTCAAATGCTTTCTATGCATCAAGAAATATTAAAGCCATCTGTTTGTCTAGATGTCTTTCATAGTACTCTAAAACATCTAGAATGATTCTTAAATTATTTTTTATCTGTCTTTTAGGTAGAAAGCCATTTTGGTCTGTATGTATAAATTTGGTCAGAAATTTCTTTAGTCTTTCTGCTATTATTGAGGCAATTTTTTATAATCTACATTTAATAACAATATTAGTCTATAATTTTTTATTTGCATTAGATTAGAGTCTTCTTTGAGTATTAGGGTAATATTAGCTTCAGTCCATGTATTTGGTATTTTAGCCTCCAAAAGTATTTCATTGCACAGTTCCTTCAGTATTGGGCTTAGTATATCTTGTAATGATTTACAAAGCTCTGCAGGTAATCCATCCAGAGTCTTATCATTTTTTTTTGCCTTTTTATAGTCTCTATAATCTCCGTCACTGATATTTTTCCATTTAATATATTTTGAATATTCTCTGAAATTTTTGGTAAGTCTGCTTTTTTAAAATACTGCTGTATTTTTTATTTTAAAATTTCCTCTGTATTGTAAAGTATTTTATAATAGTCTTTGATAATTTTTTTAACTGTATCATTTTGAAAGTGTAGTTCACCTTTTGAGTCTTGTAACTTGTTTATCAGTTTTTTCTTTTTTTCTTTTTTCAGTCTATATGCTAACCATCTCCCTGGTTTGTTGGCATTTTCAAAAAAGTTCTGTTTAGCCCTTTTAATCTGTTGAGCCATTATTTCTGTCTCAGCTAGGTTTAATTTATGTTTTATTATCTCCATTTGTTTCTTAAGTATTTTCTTTTGTGGGTCTATTTGTAATTCTGATTGTAATTCTTCCTTCAACTTTAACTGTTGTTGTTTCCTTTCTTTTTTTAGCAATATAAGTTATAGCCAACCCTCTGAAATATGCTTTAGTTGTGTCCCACATAGTTTGAAGCGATGTCTCTTCTTTCTTGTTTATTTTTTTTTAAAGTCCATTTCCTTTGTCGCTGGTTGTATAATTCTTTTCTCTTTCAATATATGTAGATTTGTTCAAGGACCATCGTAATTTTTTCTTGGGTCCACTCCAAGTCATCTTTATTGGATTATGATCTGCCCAGATATTAGTTTCTATCTCAATTTCTTCTATAATTGTACTAATTTCCAAGGATGTCCATATTATATCAATTCTAGATCATGATTTATGTCTATTTGAGTAAAATGTATATTGCGGTTTCTTTGGATTTTTTTTCCTTCATATATCTTGGATACAGAATTCTTCTGCCATTTTTGAAAATGTTTTAGGTAATATATTTCTTCCTTTGCTCTCTTGTTTAGTGCTTTTGTAGTCCAAAGTTCCATCTATTATTGCATTGGAGTCTCTCATTATACAGAGATTTTGATAGTCCAATTCTAATATTTTTTTATATAAGTTTTGGTAAAATTGTTCTTGTTTATCATTTGGTGCATATATTGCTACCATCAGTATCTGTTTTTGATCCATCATTATTTCTACCATTAATATTCTTCCCTCTTTATCCGCATAAATTTCTTTAGGGTTCATAATTTCTTTACTGTATAGAGCTATTCCTCTTTTCTTTTGATCTGCTAATGCAAAGTGAAGTTTACCAATTTTTGGTTGTTCTAACAATTTATAGTGTTGTCTCTTAATATGTGTTTCTTGGAGGCAAATTATATCCTTTTTTAATTTTTGTAGTCAAGTAAAAAATGTTTCCTTTTTGAGGGAGAATTTAGTCCATTTATATTCATTCACAAGATCCCACTTTCCTTCTCCATCTCTTTCAATTATACCTAGGTTTTAGTTTTCTAGTCAGTCTTATCTGTCTGTTCTCTTGATCTTGCTCCTTCTTCTATGTATGTTTTTAATTTCTTCCTCCTCTCTTGGTTTGACTGCCCCTTCTACTGCCATCTCTTCTTGTTTCTTTGTTTCTCTCATTGTACCAGATTCAAAATCACCTCCTTCCTTAAATGCTCTGTGGTTGTCATAGAATTCCATTGCTTTAAGTGGAGTATCCAGTCTATATCTTTTTGTGTCCCAATTGATTAAAATATCCTCTGGAATCAGCCATCTGAAATTCACTCCTTTTTCAATTAGCTTTTTAGTTGGAAACTGGTATTCTCTTAGGGATTCTCTTATTCCCCTCATGATTTGTTTGAGGACTACAATTTCTTTTTCTTTGTATTTCAAAGGTTCATCTCTTACTCTTCTCAAAATCTTGTCTCACATGGATCTTTTAAGAAATCTAAAATGTACTTCTCCTGGGACTTTATTTCTTCTAGCATTGTTTGAATTGACTTGATAGATCCGATCTAATTCTCCTTCCATTTCCTGTTTCCCAATTCCTAATGTGTCTGCCAATAATTCTGTTATAAGGTCTAGAAGGTTCTCTTCCTTCTCTTCCATTATATTTAGAAATTTTAAAAAGTATGAGGCCTTTTCCATTTCCATGACAGCTATCAAGTGTTCTAGTTCTCCATTTATTTGCAACAGTTTCTGGTTTTCATCTTTTAAGAATAACAGGCAAGTCTGGCCTTGGAGTACAAAATGAAGCAGGGCACAGGCTGATAGAATTTTGTCAAGAGAGTACAATGGTCATACAAACACTCTTTTCCAACACCCCAAGAGATGGCTCTACACATGGACATAACCAGACGGTCAACACAGAAATCAGATTGACTATGTGCTCTGCAGCCAAAGATGGAGAAGCTCTATACAGTCAGTAAAAATAAGACCAGGAACTGACTGTGGCTCAGACCATGAGCTTCTCGTTGCCAAATTTAGGCTTAAACTGAAGAAAGTAGGGAAAAGCACTAGACCACTCAGGTATGAACTAAATTAGGGCTTTTCAACCGGTGGTACACGTACCACTGGTCATATGCGAGCACATGGCTGGTGGTACATGGCGTCGCCTTCCTCCCCCCCGCCTCCCCCCACCTCCCCCCTGCTCCTTCCTAGCTTACTTGCTGCTGGAAAACCCGCTGCAGGAACATACCAGGCCATGCAAAGAGCACAGGCACAGATTGAGGCCCCACACTCCCCTGGGATTCATTGTGCAGCAACCATGTTGTCCTTTCCCCAGAAACAAGCATGTGAGCCTGAAGGAGACAGAGCCATCCACTCCCTCGGCAGGTAGGTGTTTGTGTCCACTTGCGTCCATCTTCTTTTCCTCCCCCCCACGAGCTTGCGATACCCCTCATGGCCCTCACATTGCCTCCCTCCCAGGGCTTGAGAGATTTCCCCCTCTCCTCTTCCCGATGTGCAATGCAAAGGGGAAAGCAAAGCGTCCAGATGGCATGCACCCTCTCCAAGGATTCATCCTGTGGCAGCAGGTGGGAATCAAGGCCCATGTTTGTTTTCTTGATGCGCGTCAGGTCAGGTGAAGCCATCAGAATGCAGGTGTACAGGAAAAACTGCGCCCGAGTCCCTCCCCCCCTATCCGGAGCTCAAGGAGAAGTTGGTTCCATAGGGCTGGCACTCCTAATGAGAAGGCCCTCCCCCTGGGGATTGCCAGCCAACATTGTCTAGCCGACAGCACCCTGAGGAGGCCCTCTCTGTGTGAGCATACTGGGCGATGGGAGATCATTCCCGGCAGCAGACGGTCCTGCAAATATCCCGGGCCTAAGCCATGTAGGGCTTTAAAGGTAAGTACCAGCACCTTAAATCTCTTTAAAGATTTTATTTCTTTTTCATGGGAAATTCAGTCCATTTTTGTTTACTGAAAAAAACTGTTTTCTTTCTTCTTTTTGTTTACTTATATTTAGGTTTTGTTGATCTTGTAGTCCTCTGTTCCCTTGCCATTCCCTCACTCTCTTGATCAGGCTTCTCTTTCTCTTCTTCTATTTGTAAAGTTGTTTCCTCTACTGTTTGTTTTGTCTGTTTCTGGTTTCTTCTCTCCTCTTGTTGATGTTGTACTCTTTCATTTAGGAATGCTTGATTTCTTTCATCAAAGTCTGCTGCCTTCTAAACTGAGTCCAGTCGATACCTTGTATTATTTCAGTTGATTAAAATCCCTTCTGACATTAACCATCTAAAGTTGATATATTTTGCAATTAACTTTGTAGTTAAAAAGCAATATTGTCTTCAGGCGTCTCTTATTCTCTTAGGGATCTGCTTTAACACCACAATTTCTTTATTTTTTATATTGTAATGGTTCATCTCTAGGTCTTCTCAGTATCTCATTTCTTATTGTTTTTTTTATAAATCTTACATAGATTTCTCTGGGTAACTTGTATTTCCTTGTATAACTTGAATTTATTCAAAATATTTCATCTATTTCCATTATCTCTTCTCTATCTGTTTTTAAGGCCTTTACCAGTAAATTAATAATCACTTCTGCTATATCTTCTTTATCTTCAGGTATATTTTGGAATCTTAGACAGTGTACAGCTTTTTCCATTTCTAAGGCTGCAGCTGTTCCTTCTAAGCTTTGATTTGCTTGTTCATTTTTTTTTTGCATTAATGCCTCCATTTTTTATCAATATCTTCCATTTATTTTCCATTTTCTGAATTCTTTGTTCATTTTCAGTAATCATTTGTTGATGGGCATCAAATTGTGCCTTTATATCGAATATTTGTTCATCTAACTTATGAAGTTTGCTTTTTGTCTTTTCATGATTTTTCTTTATTGATTCTTGAATTAACCATAATGTGGCTTGCATCTCTGTTTAAGCAGTATTTATTTTTTCTTGCTGCAACATTGTGTCTCAATAGATCCCTGACTTGCTGAATTAGGTGTTCCAACAGAGGTTGCAGAAGAGGGGTTTTTCATAATTTTTGTGAGATTTGATGCATTTATGTTTTAATAGAGTGAGTTTTGTAAATCCAGAAGAAGAAAAGCAAGATAATCAAAAAGCCAACTGCCTTAGGCTATAATCCAACTGTAAAATGAGTCAACTACTTTAGGCTAATCCAAATGTTCCTGTTAGTTTAAAAAGACCTCTGTTTCCAAATAGTTTCTGTTGTAGTTATGTCCAGGGTCAAAAAATATGATTGTAAAGAGTCTTTTCTAACACAGAGTCATGTAAAGCTTTTTGTTTACACCAGGCATTGTTTCAAGGTCATAGGCTTCTCAAGTTCTTTTGCAGTTCTTTCAATTCTGCTTTTGAGAATACTTTTTTTGTATTATAAATTGATCTTCTGGACTATGTTGTATTGTTTCTGACAATGGAGATTGTTCTTTTCAGAACAAGTGCATTCTTTTCAGATGTCCTCTTCTTGTTGGACTTGATTTGTAATAACATATCATTATTTCTTTGTATTTCTATTCTTGTATGTTTGTGACAGGTAGACATTTTTTTCTCCATTAGTCTTGCAGTTGCTGATCTCTTTGCTCATTGAACAGTTCTGAGTTCAGTAGCTTATTTGTTACCAGATGTCCAGGAAGTCCAACACCTAGCCTTGTTGAGCCAGGTGACCACAGATCCAGCATGGGTTTCTGTAAATTACATCTCACTAGCTCTTTTATGAGATAGACACTCTCATCTGGCTTCCCTGATGAGACCCATCCAGTATGTTTGAACCTCTGGTAAAGATCTCATCTCTCTCAGACCATGTCCCACAATCGCATTAAGATAGTGTTATTATTTGTCATTCTCATTATTAATAAATACTTATTTATAAGTAATATATTTATAATTAAGTAGAATTAAATATACTGTAATAATTGGGGGAAATGCCATTTTGGAATCTTATTCTTTTGGGCGAGGGTGGTCAATTATCACTATTGCAATAAATGCAAGAGAGAAAAATGCAATTGTTCAGTGGGATAATCAAAGAGAATTTTAAGGATTTACTTATTAAAGCTGCAAGATGTTTCATTAAGATAAACGTAACATAAGATAAAGGGGAAAATATTAATTAATTATTATTGGTAGCAGGGAGTTCTGTAATGAGACCATTTAGCTAAGAATATAATGTATTTTTAAGTATTTTAATGGATATTCAGCAGTTGTCAATCCCTACTGGAAGTTTTGACAAGTTTTTCTTTTTCTTTCTTAATGGTTATCAACCAGTCTTTGCTTAATAATAGTATCCCTACTTTCCACTAGTTAAGGCATACTTGTTTTCTGAAACTTTATCTCTTGTAGTTTATGGCTAAGACAGTGGCCCCCAACTTTTTGGGCACCAGTGACTGGTTTCATGGAGAAAGGTTTTTCTGTGGACCAGAGGGGGCATGGTTTTGCATGCTGCCTGCATCCCTTGGATGTGGCTTTGCTTGTTTGTGTGGCCCAGTTGCTGGCATGCAACAATCCAATGCTGGGCTGTTGGGACCCCTGGGCTAAGATAAATTATTTTTTATTTATATTAGGCACAGAAACTGTAAAATGTGCTCTACTCAATTCTTGTTTCAATTCCAAATAAAGATTACTTATGTTACTATTGTATTCTTTCAATACTCTGATCCTTAAAGATTTCAAGATTATGTGTATGAAAAGATGTAGGCCATAGGAAAAATGTTTAGTTTAAATCCTACATCAAAATCTTCTGATGCTGAATATCTTTGTTCTAATCCTATAAGCTTGAGAGTAAATTCTAGTTATTTAATCACCCTTATGTACTCAAAACATTATTTTGAGTGTTTAGCTTTATAATGGGAATCTGTATAGTTTGTAACATAGAAAAATCAGGAACTAAGAATAATGTACTGCTTGTTTAATTAATTAATAATTATATTACTTCAGCTTATGCACCACTTCATTCTAAATGTGAAGTTTGGTTTATTAATTTTAAATTTCTATTGTACAATCTGCAAAAGTGCTGGACTGATACACAATTCAGCTGTGGTTTGGGACATCCGAGGCCATTACTAGCTTCATGATTCATGAATAGTCTTTCAAAAAGCCACCTTCATTAACCTCCTCAATCCTGATCTGGGGATAATAGCAACCTATATCTCAAAATTCATCATGGAGAGAATGAAATATATTTCAAAAATTTCTTTCAAGTGGTCTATAAATATTCAACACCAGCACTTTCATTGGCCTTTGTACCACAAAGTTTCATAAAGTTTCATAACAAAAAAAGCTTCTTTCAACATGTAAAAAACAAGAAAAAAGTTAAGGAAATGATTGGTCCATTGGTGGAAGAAAATGGCAAGAAGGTGACAAGCAATAACGAAAAAGCAGAACAACTCAACCCGTTTTTTGCACCCGTGTTTACACAAAGGGAAAAAACAGTCCAACCTATCAAAAATAGTACCATAAAAAACAGATTAGAAACACAAGTTAAGATAGGCAAGAAAATGGTAAGTGAGCACCTGTCCACCCTAGATAAGTTCAAATCACTAGGACCAGATGGACTACAACCCAAGGTTCTGAAGGAACTGGCAGATGTGATCTCAGAACCACTGAATTATATCTTTCAAAGATTCTGGAGCATTAGGGAACTACCTTGAGTGAGGGTCACTTGAAGGAGGCGGTGGTGAGACCTCTCCTCAAGAAGCCCACCTTGGACCCAGCTACATTGAATAACTTTCGTCTGGTCTCCAACCTTCGCTTTCTTGCAAAGGTTGTTGAGAGTGTGGTGGCTCATCAGCTTCCTCAGGTCCTGGATGAAGCGGATTATCTAGACCCGTGCCAATCGGGTTTCAGGCCCGGCTACAGCACGGAGACGGCATTGGTCGCGCTGGTGAATGATCTCTGGAGGGCCCGGGACAGGGGATATTCCTCTATCCTAGTCTTATTAGACCTCTCGGCGGCTTTCGATACCATCGACCATGGTATCCTGCTGCGGCGCCTCAGGGGTCTGGGAGTGGGAGGCACAGTTCTCCAGTGGTTCTCCTCCTTTCTCCTGGGACGCTCGCAGTCGGTGTTGGCAGGGGGACAAAGGTCGACCCCAAGGTCTCTCGTTTGTGGAGTTCCTCAGGGGTCGGTCCTCTCGCCTCTCCTGTTCAACATCTACATGAAACCGCTGGGTGAGATCATTCATGGTTTTGGAGTAGGTTACCATCAGTATGCTGATGACACCCAGCTTTTCATCTCGACTCCAAACCACATCAGTGATGCCCTCGACGTGATGTCCCATTGCCTGGAAGCGGTCCGGGAATGGATGGGGAGGAACAGGCTTCAACTCAACCCGGACAAAACTGAATGGCTGTACATACCGGCATGCCAGGATATTCAGAGTATTCCATCCCTTAATATTGGGGGTGAGTTATTGCCCCCCGTAGATAGGGCCCGCAACCTGGGTGTCCTCCTAGATTCACAGCTCTCCTTAGACGATCACATAGGAGCTGTGACCAGGGGGGCTTTCACTTGGGTTCGCCTGGTGCGCCAGCTACGACCCTATCTGGACCTGGATGCCTTGCGTACAGTCACCCATGCACTTGTGACCTCTCGTCTTGACTACTGCAACGCTCTTTACATGGGGCTGCCCTTGAGAACCACTTGGAAGCTTCAGCTGGTACAGAGTGCAGCTGCACGAACACTTTTGGGAGCTTCCCGATACACCTCTCCTCCGTGAGCTGCACTGGCTTCCAGTTGCCTTCCGAGTGAAATTCAAGGTGCTAGTGATGACATACAAAGCCCTACATGGCATGGGTCCGGATTACCTACGGGAGCACCTACTGCCAGCGTCAACACCCATCCGTCCTGTGCGCTCCCACAGAGAGGGCCTCCTCAGGGTGCCACTGGTCAGAGAATGCCGGCTGGTGGCCCCCAGGGGGAGAGCTTTCTCGGTGGGTGCGCCAACCCTTTGGAACTGCTTGCCAACCGAAATCCGAATGGCCCCTGACCTTCGCACCTTCCGGCGTGACTTAAAGACCGCCCCGAGTCCTTCGGGAGAAGGGCGGTATATAAAACAAATAAAATAAATAAATAAATAAATACCAGAGGACTAGAAAAAAACTGAAATAGTTCCCATCTTCAAAAAAAGGGAAAAAATGGATCCAGGAAACTACAGACCTATCAGCCTGACCTCAATACCTGGGAAAATCTTGGAAAAGATAATCAAGCAACAAATCAGCGAACACCTAGAGGCAAACAAAGTCATTACCAAAAGCCAACATGGGTTTGTCAAAAACAGATCATGCCAGACAAATTTTATTGCATTCTTTGACCAGGTGACAAAATTAGTGGACCAGAGGAATATTGTGGATATAATTTACTTGGATTTCAGTAAGACATTTGATAAAGTAAACCACAACTTACTACTTGATAAGATAGAAAAATGTGGGTTAGACAGCATCACTACCAGATGGAGTCGGAGCTGGCTGACTGGCCATACTCAGCATGTGGTCCTCAATGGAACTGCATCTACATGGAAGGAAGTGTGTAGTGGGGTGACTCAGGGCTTTGTTCTGAGCCTAGCGCTCTTCAATATCTTCATCAATGATTTGGATGAGGGGATAGATAGGGAACTCATCAAATTTGCAGATGACACCAAGCTGGCAGGAATAGCCAATACTCCAAAATATAGGCTTAAGATACAGGAGGATCTTGACAGATTTGAACATTGGACACTATCTAACAAAATGAAATTCAGTGGTGAAAAAAGTAAGGTTCTACATTTAGGCAAGAAAAACTAAATGCCCAGGTATAGTATAGGTGGTACCTTGCTCAATAGTAGCAACTGTGAGAGGTATCCTGGAGTCCTAGTGGACAATCACTTAAATATGAGCCAGCAGTGTGCTTCAGCTGCCAAAAAAGCCAACACAGTGCTAGGCTGCATTAACAGAGGAATAAAATCAGAATCATGTGAAGTGTTAATATCACTTTACAATGCCTTGGTAAGACCACCCTTGGAATACTGCACCCAGTTTTGGTAACCACAACGTAAAAAAGATGTTGAGATTCTAGAAAGAGTACAGAGAAGAGCAACAAAGATGATTAGGGGACTAGGTTAAAACATATAAGGAACGGTTGCTGGAATTGGGTATGTCTAGTTTAATGAAGAGAAGGACTAGAGGTGACATGATAGCTATGTTCCAATATCTCAGGAGTTGTCACAAAGAAGAGGGAGTCAAGCTATTTTCTAAAGCACCTGAAGGCAGGACAAGAAGCAACGGATGGAAACTAACAAAGAGAGAATCAACCTAGAATTAAGGGAGAAATTTTCTGACAGTTAGAACAATTAATCAGTGGAACAACCTGCCTCCAGAAGCTGTGAATTCTTCAACACTGGAAGTTTTTAAGAAGAGACAGGACAGCCATTTGTCTAAAATGGTATAAGGCTTAATGCCTGAGTAAGGGACTGGACTAGATGACCTCCATGGTCCCTTCCAACTACTTCTTCTTCTTCTTCTTCTTCTTCTTCTTCTTCTTCTTCTTCTTCTTCTTCTTCTTCTTCTTCTTCTTCTTCTTCTTCTTCTTCTTATTATTATTATTATTATTATTATTATTATTATTATTATTATTATTATTATTATTATTATTATTATTATTATTATTATTATTATTATTATTATTATTATTATTATTATCACATTCATCCAGATGTTCAGACTGGATCTGGCATTTTTGTCTACCTATGTGTCAATGGTGTTCAAGTGGTGCTCCAGTTGTTTTGGGATTGTTATTTTATTATTGTTGTTGTTGTTGTCGTTATTTTATCAATGGCAAATATTAATGTATCAGCATCAGTGAATATTATTAACAATTTCATATTAATAACAATTGCTTGGATTTATATTATGCTTTATCTGCTATTCCAAGACTTCCTGCAGGTTATTTTAATAATCTTTTAAAAACTTAGTAAGGTAGGCATCCACTTTGCAGAACACGATAATTATTGGCTTCCAATTATCACTAGAGTACAACAATTTTGGGGGAAAATATTCTTTTTTTAAAAAAAGATAGTTCCTGGTTGTAAAAAGCTATGTTTTGAAAGAACCAAAGAAGAGTTGATATATAATGGTGAGTTATAAATGGGAGAAAATTGGTATAATTTATTTTAATTTTATTTCAATTCAGCAGTTTGCAGTAAAGTTGGCCAGTGTCAAGAAGGATTAAAGTAGTTAATTTGAGATGCAAGAAACAGAATTCTCTAAGATGGGTAGATAACAATGATAAATGTTTGGGGAAGATATTTTGGAAACATTTAGGGCAATTGATGCAAAATGTAAAGGCAGAAAAGATTCACAACCCCCCTCCCCAACAATTCCAGTGGTTACATATGATCATCTTTAATTAAAGATAGATAAGAACAGAGACACACCATTGAGTGTGTTAACTTTTTTAAAGTAATATACACTAAAATAGAAACAGAACCAAGATAAAAAATGGGCAGGGCTTAAAATAAGTTTAAATTAAATTAAAATTCAGAATTTTAATGTAAATACTGTTTTTAATATCTTCCCCTGCTCATTAAGAGTTACAATCTTACAGTTATAGTTGGCAAGGGTCAGAGGTCACATTCCAATGGTTGTGCATCTTTTAGAACAAACTGAATCTAAATAATGCAATGACAGCTGTATACTATAATAATTCTCGTGTCTTTAACTAGGTGAATCATGCATCATAGAGCAGAATTTTGCCAACAAAGTTACCTGAAATTGGCTAATTTACAGAATGCCAGGTCTATTATTTGCAAGGGAATGACATTTGGGAAAGTTGTGGCTGCTTCAGTGTTGCTGGATTCCTGCTACTTCAGCATTGCTGAGCTGTTGCTGCTTCAGTGCTACCCTGCTGCTGCTGTAATTATATGATCTTCATTTTCAATGTTCTGTGACAATTTTCTAGCCCAAAGGTGTCAAACTGCCAGCCCACAGGCTAGATGCATCATAGCAAAACTGCGCCCATCCCATTGCCAGCAACAAAAGTCGTGATATGTCGCGAATTTGACACCCCTGTTCTAGCCACCCATGCAAATATTCTGAACCCTCTGAGCAGCTGCTATTTACTTTTCTTTACTGAAGGGAAAGGAAGGAAATGAAAGGCAGCCCCAAAGGTGCTTTTTCAAAAGGCAACTGGACTTTCTTGTTTTTTCTTTGAAGACATTTCGCTTCTCATCCAAGAAGTTTCTTCAGAATCTCTCCATAAAAGGAAAGGGAGAAACAAGAAGAATGGAAGGAAGGGAGAAACAGGGAAGAAAGAATTCCTACACAATATTCCCAGCCCATGCCATCCCTGACAACCTTCATTCACCTGCGCCTCCCCACCACATGGCTTCTCTCACTATACAGTACCTCCTGCATACTCATACCATCACCATGTGTCTTCCCTGACCCATGTGCATCTCACAGACTTTCCAACCTGTACTTTCCCTCTGCCCACCTTCCTTGAGCCATGGAGTACCTCTTGTGCATGACACACCGCCTTCCCAACCTGTGTTCTCCTGCCTTTCCCCAGCTCTTGCAGAACCTTTTGCATTCTGTCCCATGCTATCCTTGCATATTGAATGAATGAATGAACCTTTATTCGTGCCCCCACCCCCAACTTACAGTGACACAAACCCTCCTTATTGTTACACCCTGTGAGCTAATTGCACAATGCACCGGCCTCGCAAGTCAATTATGTATAAAGTTTATAAAATTATTTCCCATTCAAAAGCCTAACAGCCATGGATAAAAGCTGTTCTTCAGCCTGTTGGTACAGCTAGCTATACTCCTATATCTCCTACCCGATGGTAGGAGAGTAAAGAGAGTAGGAGAGTAAAGAGACTCAGGGTGTGAGTCATCCCTGAGAATTTTCCTCACTCTTCCAAGGCAGCGAGCCCTGGTGATTGTTATGTATATAGATGTATATAGTTGGGTGATCATATTAGCAGTGGCCACTGACACCACCAGGTGGCGCTATACTGCGATAGGATTGGCTGGCCCGTGGACGGCAGGAAAATCAGATAAAGGGATTGGCCTGGGGTGTACCTGGCCAGGTATATAAGGGGTCAGGCAGCCCTATTGTTCCAGTTTCAGTCTAACCACAAATAAAGAGGTGATACGCTGCACTCATCTGCCTGGCGTCTTTCCATGTGGTCCACATGGTCCAAAACCCACTACACAATAGTGGTGACAAGGATGGGATGCTGTTTCGTTCAGAGCTGAATCACTAGCTGATGCACTAGCTGAAGTCACTAGGGACCGAGGGAAGAGATATCTCTCCCTAAATCTATTCTAACGAAGCAGTATCCACTGGATCGGACACAGCATGGCAAAACTCAGCCAGATCCATGAATTCGACTTCAGCCAGCCCGAACGCTGGGAGTCACATCTGGGATAGGTCAAAGGGTACCTACTGGTTAACCGGATCATGGAAGACCGGTTTAAAGTGCCAGCCTTTCTGTGCCTTAGTGGACCAAACATATACAATGTGGCTGTCGGGTTGTGTTCACCAGCGCACATCACATCTGTTTCCTACAAGGACCTCATGGACAAACTAAGTGGGCATTTTATGCCAAAGAGGTCTAAAATGTTCTGGCGGTTCCATTTCGTCCAGCGGATGCAGTTACCAGGTGAAGCGATGGCTAAATACATTGCAGCCATGAGACACACCACCCGTCTTTGTAAGTTCCCCAATCTTGAAGAAAGAATACGCGACCAGATCATATTAGGACTAAGGGACAACCGGCTGCATCAAAAAATACTCGCAAAACCATCCATGACTCTACAAGAGCTCCTGGATGAGGTAATGGCCCATGAGGCATCCAGCGGCTCAGACCAGCCCACACACCAACCCAGCAGCTGCTTAGAAGGTACAGTCCACCAGGAGAGCACTGCATACGGTGGAAGTGGGGAAGCGGTCAAGGAAGAAGAAATTGATGCCGTACTTCAAAGGTTAGGGAAACACCTAACGCGGCACAACAACGATGGAAGCCAGTGGAAGACCATGACGGCCAACAAATGCACTGGTTGCAGCTGCAGCAGCTGCAGAGGAAACATCCAAAAATGTGCCAGCTGCGGAGGGAATCACCCGAGAGCAACCTGCAAGTTCCAAACCACGAAGTGCCATTCCTGTGGCAAGATGGGACACATCCAAGCTGTCTGCCGGAATTACAACTGGGACAGCCAGCATGAACTTCAATCTTTGGATGCAGCGCTAAAAGGTACTGAGCCCCCCCCAGCGAACACCTCCTAAATTTTGTGAGAGCAGGAGGACTATGTCTCACATGGAAATCCACTGTCTGCTCACCCCAAAAATTAAACTAGAGGTCCATCTGCAAGGTGTACCTTGCAAGATGGAGCTCGACTCTGGTTCCGCAGTCTCAATAATTTCTTATGAGACTTTTAAAGTGGCTTGTGGCCGGAGCAAGCGGTGAATTCCATTGAAACCCACCAGCATACAGTTGTCCAATTTCCAGCACACACCTATTAAAATCAAGGGGGAGGCCACCATGTTAGTGGGATTTAAGGAATTCAAGGGTCCCTTGGACGTACTGGTAACCAAGGGACAGAAGACTAGTTTAGTGGGGCTGAATTGGTTTGAGCCTTTGGGCATAGGGATCTCAGGGATCTATAATACCCAGCCCAAAAGCCTAGAATCCATCTGCAAAATGTTTGCAGACATATTTGATGGCAAACTTGGCAAATACACAGGGGCCCCCATTAAATTTAAGCTAAACCCGAATGTGTTGCTGGTACGAATTAAGCCCCGTAGAGTCCCATTCATGCTCAAGCATAAGATTGAGAGTGAATTCGATAAGATAGTTAAACAAGGGGTGTTAGAGCTCGTGGAGGGGGGAGATTGGGAGACCCCCATAGTTACCACACTAAAGGCTAACGGGGAGGTTAGAATTTGTGCAGATTATTAGACCACGGTGAACCGGGCCTTAAATCCACATGCTTATCCTGACAGTCCAGCACATCCTCTCTGCAGTCCAGGGCAGCGCCATCTTTGCTAAGTTAGATCTTGCGCAAGTGTACCAGCAGCTCCCGGTTACCAGGGAGATGGCTGACGCTCAGACAATTGTTACACACAGAGGAGCTTTCAGAGTTAACCGTTTGCAGTTCGGTGTCTCTGTAGCTCCTGGAATTGTTCAAGAGGTGATGGAGAAGACTCTGAAGGGCATACCTGCAGTATGCCCTTATTTTGATGATGTCCTGATTGCTAGGGAGTCTGAGGAGATTTTAGCTGACATGCTGCAGGCTGTTTTAAACAGATTCCGCTCTGCAGGGCTCAAACTAAAAAAAAGAAAAGTGCAGCATTGGAGTGGCATCCACTGAATTCTTAGGGTTCAGAATTGATGCCAAGGGAATTCACCCAACTGAGGTGAATTGGTCCACGCGGTCCAAAACCCACTACACAATAGTGATGTCATCCAGTGGTGTCAGGGGACAGCTCACAATGTCTTGTGCTGTGCTCACCACCCTCTGTAATGCTTTCCTATCCGCAGCTGTCAGACCAGCATACGAAACCACAATACCATACGAGAGGACACTCTCTATAGTAGACTGGTAAAAGAGGGTCATAATCCGTTGTTCTACCCTATTCTTCTGCAAGACCCTGAGAAAGTGAAGTCTCTATTGGGCCTTTCTGGCCACCTGGGTTGTATTAACTTTCCAGGTCAGATTTTCACTGAGGTAGACTCTCAGAAATTTAAAGGTGGAAACTCTCACCACACAGTCCTCCTAGCACCATCTCTTTCATCTTGCTGATGTTCAGGTGCAAGTTGTTGTTACAATACCATATGGATAGTTTTTGTACCTCCACCCTGTATGCTGTCTCATCCCCACCTATAATAAGACCCACCACGGTAGTATCATCTGCGAACTTAATTATTGCAGTAGATGGGACAGATGATACACAGTCCTATGTGTAGAAAGAGTACAGGTAGGGGCTAAGCATGCAGCCCTGTGGTGAACCAGTGCAAAGTTTCAGGGGGTGGACAAAGCAGACCCAACCCTCACTGTTTGTAACCAGTCCCTAAGAAAGTCTTGAATCCAATTGCAGATGGAGGAGGAAAATTTCAAGACAGTCAGCTTCTCGATGAGAGTGCTTGGCAAAATGGTGTTGAAAGCCGAGCTATAATCAACAAAAAGCATCCTGACATAGCTTCCAGGTTTCTCAAGATGACTTGCTACAGAGTGTAAAGCAGTAGCTATGGCATCGTCTGTCGACCTATTCTCCTTGTAGGCAAATTGATGTTTATCAAAATCCAGTGGGAGGCATGTCCTGAGATGTTGGAGAACCAGTCTTTTGAAGCATTTCATGACTACAGACATTAATGCAAAAGGTCTGTAGTCATTCAGGCACTCAACTGCAGTTTTCTTGGGGACTGGAACAATGGTAGCTGCTTTCAAGCACAATGGTACACATGCTGTTTGCAAGGAGATGTTAAAAATCCTTGTCAGGATCCCTGCTAATTGGTCAGCACAATTCTTAACCACTATCCCCAGCACCCCATCTGGGCCTGCAGCTTTGCTGGGATTCACAGCCTTCAATACAGTTCTCACTTGGTCTTCAGATAGGGTGAGTTGCTGAAAATCAAAAGGCCGGCCAGCAGGGATCTGGTCTTTTTACCTTGTAGTGAGCGAAGAAAATATTCAGCTCCTCAGCCAATGAGGCATCAGTGTTAACCATGCTCCACGTACTGCCTTTGTAGTTGGTTAAGTGCTGCAGTCCCTGCCACACTTGCATCAGATTGTTTTCTGCTAAGTGGTTCTCCACCTTGTATTTATATTGCTGCCATCCTAATGCCTCTTCTGGGGATAACAGAGAATGAGGTGGCTGGATGGAGTCACTGAAGCAGTAGGCATGAGCTTAAACAGACTCCAGAAGATAGTAGAGGACAGGAAGGCCTGGAGGAATGTTGTTCTTTGGGTCGCGATGGGTCGGACATGAGTTCGCAGCTAACAACAACAACAACAATGCCTCTTCTAAGGTTTGCTCTGGTCTCTCTGTATGTGTCCCTGTCTCCTGCCTTAAAGGCAAAATCCCGGGCTCTCAGGAGTGTTCGTATCTCTGCAGTCATCCAGGGTTTACAGTTCCCATAAACTCTAATGCACTTTTCTGTTGTTACATTATCAGTGCATGTTCTAATATAAGAGAGTAAGGCATCTGTGTATGCATTCAGGTCTTGATCTTGGAATACACTCCAGTCAGTGGTTTCAAAGCAGTCCTGCAAGTGGCTGAGAGCATCCACTGGCCAGGTTTTGACCCTTTTTGTGACTGCCTGAGTTCTTTTCCTGAGAGGGACATACTTTGGGCACAACAGGAGTGAAAGATGGTCGGATGTACCCAGGTGGGGAAGAGGGAAAGCTCGGTATGCTTGTTTCAGATTAGAATACACGTGCCCTAAAGTGTTCTTCCCTCTGGTGGGAACTTGCACATACTGTACAAAGTTGGGGAGAACTGTCTTCAGACAAGCTTGATTGAAGTTCCCAATCACGACAAGAGCACCCTCTGGGTGAGTTTGCTGCTGCCTGGTGATGACGTCATACAGCTTGGAAAGTGCCATGCTGACATTGGCATCAGGTGGAACATAAAGAGCTGTAATAATTACCACAGTAATTTCTCTAGGCAAGTAAAAAGGCCTATGTATGACAGTCATCAGTTCCACATCTGGGGAGCAATACGTGTAAACTAATCTGCTGTTGGCATACCGGTCACAGTGTATATACACACAGAGTCCTCCTCCTTTGCTCTTACCGGAGCCTTTATCTCTGTCAGAGCAGTGAATGACTCGGCTTGTTAGCTCCACTGCTGCATTCGGTACATCTGGATGTAGCCAGGTCTCTGTGACAACCATCACACAACATTCACGGAGAAGCCTGCTTGCTGCCAACTGCAGCTGTAATTCATCAATTTTATGGATGAGGGATCTGGCGTTGCTCAGAAGAATACTCGGCAATGCTGGTCTATGAGGCTGTTTTCTGAGTCGAATCAGTATCCCAGCCCTGCAGCCACGTTTTTGCTTTCGCTCCTTTTTCTTTCGCTTACGTCATCTCTTCCCCAGCCTGAAGACAATCCATGGAGATCCTGGAGGCCTCTCTATGCAGTATGATATGTTATGGGACTGCTGAAAATCACTGGTAATTCCAGATTGTCTTGCAAGCCCGATGTTTAGCAGCTCTATATGTGTGTAGACTAATTTAGCCCCTTGCACTACACTGTGCACACTCATCCATACACACATTAATCCAATAACCACGCACCAGTACTGGGAGTTCAGGGCCACTGCATGTGAACACGCTGCCATCTTGTGAAAAAAAAAATAGGAAGGAAGGAAGGAAGGAAGGAAGGAAGGAAGGAAGGAAGGAAGGAAGGAAGGAAGGAAGGAAGATTTGCTGATGCTTCCTATCAATTTTCCCCAAAGAAACTTAGTGACAAAGCCAGTAGCTTTTACTCCCACTGTTTGTTTTTTTTTGTTTTTTGTTTTGCCTGCCTATGCTCATTCTGTTCCTCTATTTAGGTAAGGAAATACCTCTGAACTGAATTAATCATTGGGGCATAAGTTGTCTAGTTCTTAGTATTTAGCCTGCTAAATAGAACCTGTATTTAAGAAATATTGTATGCTCAAGTTTAAATATACAGTACATATTTGGCTCTTGATGCACATTATCTTACACTATTTTCTAGTCATGTTTAAATTACCTGTGAAGCATGCTTGGTTTTATTCTCCTAGCTTTCTTTGCTCTAGATGCTGAACTACTCAATTTTCCATTATTAGATTCTTTTTGCTTATAATTTATGAGTAGCTGTAGTGCTATTTGATTTTCATAAGGTTCAATGATCCTAGACATTGGTGAACAATATTCACTTTGACTAGTAAGCTGAGTAAACATAACTGCAGTCATAGCTGGAGACCCTTATGAACACAGGAGTGACACTTTAAAGAATTAACTTCTAAAACTTAATGTTTTAATGTTACCATTCTTCTGAAACAGCAAATACATCCCAGAGTGGGTTTATTTATTAGCAATTCCAGATTATGACAGAAACCTTATTTTTCCAATTTACTAGTCTTACACTATTTTTTGGTGAATGTTTACTCATTTTTATTGTGTCTTTTAAGCTCACTGTTTGACTTCCTAGAATCCTCCTGAGTTGAAAGTAATTGTCGCTTCAAATTTTCATCATCAAGTATTTGTCTTGCTTGGCAGTAAGTGAAGCCCTGTATGTATGTACCACTGGAAATTCAGAATTAGGAAATGTAGAAACTACATGCTGAGACTACTAGTTGCCAAGATTCAACAAAGGGATTGCTCCGCACAGAAAGGCTCTAAGGTCTTTCATTTTCTCAAGACAAAACATAATCAGAGATTGATAAAAAAGACTTTTACTGTAATTTAAAAAATGTTCTAGGTTCTGTAAATGCAGAGTAAAAATCCTTGACTACAGATAGGAGATCAACTTCTGAAATTATAGCTGTCAACCACATTTTATTTTATGTGAAGCACATTTGAGAGTAACATCTGTAAAATTACATGGGAAACCAAAATAATATAACTTATATTATATGAATGGTTGTGATATGGAACGGAATTCATGAAAAATAGGAAGAAAGATGCTAAGCTGTCTATTTATTATTATTATTATTATTATTATTATTATTATTATTATTATTATTATTATTATTATTATTATTATTATTATTATTATTATTATTATTATTATTATTTAGCTTTATATACCGCCCTTTCCCGAAGGACTCAGGGCGGTTTACAGGGCATTTAAAAAACAGTCAATACAAACGTTAAAACAAAATTAAAAGAGATTAAATAGAACCCTGAGAAAATTAAAACCCAGTTAAGATTAAAATTAAAAATATTCTCAGCCTGGGCCAGAGAGCTTGAAGAGCCAGGTCTTCAGGTCCTGGCGGAATGAACGGAGGTTGGGGGCAGTCCTAAGCTTCGCAGGCAGCTGGTTCCACAGGGCACTGAGAAGGCCCTACCCCTGGGTGTTACCCGCCAGCAGTCTTTAACCGCCAGTACCCTGAGGAGACCCTCCCTGTGGGAGCGCACTGGACGAAGGGAACTTAATGCTGGCAGCAGGTGTTCCCTCAAATATCCCGGACCCTCGCCATTTAGGGCTTTATAGGTCATCACCAGCACCTTGAATCTCACCCGAAGGGCAACTGGAAGCCAATGCAGCTCGCGGAGTAGAGGTGTTACATGGGAGTATTGGGAGACCCCCATCACAACTCACGCGGCCGCATTCTGCACCAGTTGAAGCCTAAATTTGTGGCAGAATAGCCAAATATTTATATTTATGCAATACATAAGTTAGTGCAGACTAGAGAAAGCTCTTTTACTTGATTATGAATCTATGACCATAACCTAATTAAAATATAATATTTTAAAAGGTTAAGAATAAAATACAGATCAACCTAATAAGAGAAGGCTATGACTACATGCTGGGTGCCAATTCATACTGTTTTTCAGGTATTTATTGCTGAAGATATTTGAGGCTCTTGTAAACTTTTTTTAATGTATAAGCTGAAACATGGTAGGAAAGCAGTTCTTATAAGGATATATCCAGAACAGTATGTTCTGTAAATTAAAACACATGGATTTTCTGCAACCCGTGGCTCTGGAGCCGCATGCGGCTCTTTCAGCCATCTCCTGCGGCTCCCAGTCCTCTGCCATGTGCAGTCCAAAAAAAAAGTGGGACTAAAAAAGTTCAAGCAATCAGTTCAAATATGAAGGGTAGGTGCATATCTCGCCTTGGCTCCACTTTTCAGTCAAACCCTGTTCTGCGCATGCGCGCATGTACGCACATGTGCACACATTTTTTGCGGCTCCCAGTTTTTCCTTTTGTGAGGGAACCAGTTCCGAGTGGCTCTTTCACTGTTTCAGGTTTCTGACCCCTGTCCTAGACTATATATACTGTAATTTTCAGTGGGGAAAAAAATCTGCACCAAACTAAACATAGTAGGGACATGTGTCTGCCTATACTTTGGCTAGGCATTTAATAGGTGAAGAAAATGGAAGAATACATGTAATTCTGTAGGCATTGTGAGCTCCTAGTGACAGTGATTCATGTTTCATTTCTACAACAACAACAACTTTATTGATTAGCCCTTGGGCCATATCAAAGTGCAAAGTTCCCACACAAATTGTTTCTAAAATTTGATAAAAGCAATTTAAAATGGAATTTGATAAAATACAATTTAAAATGAAATGGTAAATTCTATTACAATCTAAAATGAAATTGTAATAATGTACAAAAATTTAAGATATAGATAAACATAGTAGGGACATGTGTCTGCCTATACTTTGGCTAGGCATTTAATAGGTGAAGAAAATGGAAGAATACATGTAATTCTGTAGGCATTGTGAGCTCCTAGTGACAGTGATTCATGTTTCATTTCTACAACAACAACAACTTTATTGATTAGCCCTTGGGCCATATCAAAGTGCAAAGTTCCCACACAAATTGTTTCTAAAATTTGATAAAAGCAATTTAAAATGGAATTTGATAAAATACAATTTAAAATGAAATGGTAAATTCTATTACAATCTAAAATGAAATTGTAATAATGTACAAAAATTTAAGATATAGATAAAATATGATAAAATTATATTTCGGAGTCACCCTTGCAATCTACCCCAATCAGCCATATGCAGATCTCAGCTGGACCATTTTGTTTAAGTACTATGCTACGTTAAATGTTATTTTCAAGTTCTGGCTGGTCATAAGGTATGTTGTTTTGATATGGGGATCCCAATGGGTCATTCATTTGGTATATAGACCAAGATACCTGTCTCTCACCCTCTTATACAGGCAACAGTCAAATAGGATGTGAGCCAGGTCTTCTACTTCTGCTGCTCCGCAAATGTAAAGACGTTCATTATAGGGTATAGCATGAAATCTCCCATATCTGACCATTGTGTCAAGCTGTTCAAATCTTGCTCACGTAAATATCTCCCTGAGATGTTTTGGGAGTTGTGAGTTTAAATAACTGTCTACTTGAAAAGTACATTTGTATTTACTCAGCCATTTCAAGTTACCCACCTTACCAAGGATAGCTATATCAGTTTGTGCTTAATTCTTAATTCTTTGGGCAACTCATTTTTTGGATTGTTCTCCTGTTACACAAGAGACGGGAAGGCCACAACTTCTTACAAAATTTGTTAGTTTGGTGATCCAAGAGATTTGTGATTGTAGTTTTATTTGCTCTAGTAGGTGTAACTTGGGGAGCCTGTTATTTCCATCATTGTAACCCCTTCATCTAACATATTTTTAAATTTCTCTGAAATCTTTGGAAGATTACTTTCTTCCAGATATTTTACAGTTTTCTCTCTTGAAGTCTCCTCCTTATCATACAGTTCCTTACAGAATTCTTTAACTATCTTTTTTATTTCTTCATTTTTATATTGTAAATAACGTTTCCCATCGAATAAATTATGTATCTTTTTTTCTTTCTGTTTTTTAAGTTTATAAGCTAACCATCTTCCCGGCTTGTTGGCATTTAAAAAAAATTGTTTTGCTCTTTTTATCTGTTCTGCAATTTTTTCTCAGTCTAACAGACTTCTCTTTTTAAAGTCTTTTTTTGTGGATTTCTTTGCAGTTCTAATTCTAACTTTCCCAATTCTTCTTTTAATAATACATATTGCTGTTTTCTCTGTTTCTGTTTTCCTTGCCTTATACGTTATAGCTATACCTCTAAAGTGTGCTTAGCTGTATCCCATACAGAGTGAGCACCTGTTACTCGTCCCAACTTCTGCCAACCTAGCAGTTCAAAAGCACGTAAAAATGCAAGTAGAAAAATTGGGACCACTACGGTGGGAAGGTAACAGTGTTCTGTGCACCTTTGGCGTCTAGTCATGCCGGCCACATGACCACGGAGACGTCCTTGGACAAATGCCGGCTCTTCGGCTTTGAAACGGAGATGAGCACCGGCCCCTAGAGTTGGAAACAAATAGCACGCATATGCGGGGGAACCTTTACCTTTACCTATACATTTTGTGCTGTTGTATCTTTTTAAAATTTTCTTTGAAGAAGAATTCCATTTCTTTCTTTGTTAACTCTATAAATTCTTTTTCTTTTAATATGGAACGATTTAAAGTCCATCTTGGCCCTTTTTGTATTCTTTTCCAGGTCATTTTCAAAGGATTATGATCTGCCCATATGCCTGTTTCTATTTCAATGTCCTGTACTTTCATTCTCTTGTCAGCAGTCATCCAAATCATATCAATCCTTGACCAGGATTTTTGACTATTTGAATAGAAAATATATTGCAATTTTTGTGGGTTAACTTCCCTCCAGATGTCTTGGATTCCAATTCCCTCCACCATATCAAAAAATGTCTTAGGTAATGTCTTCTTCTTCCAGTTTTCCCTGTTTTGTTACTTTTATAATCAATTTTTCCATTATTTCATTGAAATTTCTTAGTAAACAGATATTTTGGTACTCCATTTCTATTATTTTTCTATGTAAGTTTTTGTACATTTTTTCTTGATTATTATTCGGTGCATAAATTGCCACTAATATTTGCTTTTGATGCAGATAAATTTCTACCATTAAAATTCTTCCTTCTTCATCTGAGTATACCATTTTAGAATCTATTGTCTCTTTAATGTATATAGCGACTCCTCTTTTTTTCTGTTGCGCTGATACATAAAGTTTCCCAATTTTTGAATATTCCAATAATTTATGATGTTGTTCTTTTATATGCATTTCTTGCAAACAGATTATATCCAAATTCAATTTCCATAATTTCCTAAAAATCTTATTTCTTTTAATTGGGGAATTCAGTCCATTTATGTTTACTGAGAAGATTCCATTTTCTTTCTCCATTTCCATTTATTTATATTTCGGTCTAGTAGATCTAGTAGTCCTTTGTTCTCTGGTAAATCCTTCATCCTCACCCTTTTGGTTGTCTTCCTCTTTCTGTTCTTCTGTTTGTGCAGTTGCTCCTTGGGTCCTCTCTTCTGTTTGTTTCTGCTCCTTACTCTTCCCTTGGCTTAGTTTCACTCCTTCATCTAAGATTGATCTGTTCCTCACTTCAAAATCTTCTGCTTTCCAAATTGAGTCCAGTCTATATCTTGTATTGTTCCAGTTTATTAAGATGCTTTCCGGCATCAGTCATCTGAAATTTATACCATTGGCAATCAGCTTTGTGGTCAAAAAGTGATACTGTCTTTGTGTGCCTCTAACTCTCTTGGGTATCTGCTTTAAAACCACAATTTCTTTATTTTTATATTGTATTGGTTCATCTCTAACTTTCCGTAGTACTTCATCTCTTGTTGTCTTCTTTGCAAACTGTACATGTATTTCTCTTGGCAGTTTATTTCTTCTTGCATAGCTTGAATTGATGCGAAATGTCTCATCTACCTCTAGCTGAATTGCTCCTCAATCTGCCTTCAGAGCGTCCTCCAGGATGTCAATAATCACATCTGCTATGTTTTCTTCTCTATCCTCAGGGATATTTTGAAATCTTAAATAATGTTCCACTTTTTCCATCTCTAAAGTCTTGATTGCATTCTCTAATTTTTCATTTTCTTGTAGTAACATTTCTATCTTTTTATCGTTCTCATCTGTTTTTTCTTCAATTTTGTGTATTTTCTGTTGATTTTTTATTATCATTTGATTCTGAGCTTCAAATTTTCCCTTTATATCCAAAATTTCTTCATTTAGTTTCTCCAATTTACTTTGTATCTTTCTGTGATTTTCCTGCATTTCCAGGTGGTTTTTTAACAATGTCTCTTGATTTTTTAACATAAGTTCTTGAATAAATTTTTAATGAAATCTGTGTTTCACTTTGAGCAGTGCTTATCTTTTCATGTTGAAACATTGCTTCAATAGATCCCTGTGTTGTAGGACTAGATTGTCCTACTGAGGGTGCAGAAGTTTTCTTCATAAGTCTAGTAATATTTGATGAAGTCATTTTATAGCTTACAATCTAAAGCCAAAGCAACATCTGTTTAGATTTAGCCAAATTCAATAAAAGTAGCTTTGAATCTCAATCTCACAGCAAGGCACTCTTATCATTTGCAGGTGTCCTTTGTCAAGGTTACTTCAGTCCACAACATTTTTTTCAATTCTCACAATATATCAGAAATTTCATTCTTCTTTTGCCACTTGGCTTATTTATCAATGTCCGATATTTTTAACAGAGTCTTTCCCCGTTTATAATTACTCACCGTTTTTAACTTTAATCCTTCTGGGGGTCTTTACTTTTCAGCCATTTCCCATCAGGGGCACAACGTTTATAATCCTCAAGGAGAAGGAAAGAGAAAATCTTGCTCACCCAGCTTCAGCACACAGTTGAAATTCCGCTGATTTATAGTCCTTTTCTTTCCTGCTGGAGATGACTATGGCTGCTAGATCTTGGCTGCCTTTTCCTTTGTTTTTCCAGAGGGTCCTACAGTTGATTCCGATCGGGTGCCCCCTGATCTGAACTCCTGAAGTATCCCTCTTCCTTCATTACCCTTCCAGGGCAACTTTCCGACCCTTTAAGGGTCACTAGACGAAGAAAAACCAAGCTGGAAAGCTTAGCACTGGCTTTTCCCAATTGTCCCAATAGCTGCCAAACAGGAAGTCCTCCCTTTCTATTCTCTCATCTAAGTCATTTATGAAGATATTGAAGAGTACTGGGCTTAAGACAGAACCCTGAGGTACGTCACTGCTAACTTCCCTCCATGTAGATGTAGTACCATTAAGGATTACTTTTTGAGTACAGTTTGTCAACCAGTTACAAATCCATCTCGCAGTAGTGCTGTCTATTTTTCTAGCTTACCAAGTAGTAGATTGTTTTCTACTTCATCAAATGCATTACTGAAGTCTAAATATACTATGTCCACAGAATTTTGCTGGTCTTCTAATTTAGTTTGTCAAAGAATGAATTAAGATTGGTTTGGCATCATATGTTTTTAACAAGCCCGTGCTGGCTTCTAGTTATAACTTTATTTGTTTCTAGATGTTTGCAGATCAGGTTTTTTATTATCTTTTCTAGTATCTTCCTGGGTATTGATGTTAGGCTAATTGGTCTGTAGTTTCCTGAATCTGTTTTTTTCCCCTTTTTGAAGATGGGGACCACATCAGCTCTTTTCTCATTCTCTGGTAGGTTCCCGGTGCTCCAAGAATTTTGAAAGATATTGTACAATGCCTGTAAGATAACATATGCTAGTTCCTTCAGAATTTTGGGATGTAATCCATCAGATCTTGGTGATTTATACTCATCAAGATCAGACAGGTGTTCTCTTACCTTTTTGCTTATTTTAATTTTTATTTCTAGTTTGTTTTTTACAGTTATATTTTTGGTAAGTTGGGCTATAGTTTCCTTTTGTGTGAAGATTGATGCAAAGAATGAGTTAAGAGCTCTGCTTTCTTTCTGTTGCCTGTTACTTTCTTGCCATTTTCTCCTTTTAGTGGAACAACTGCTTATTTGACTTTTTTCTTGTTATTTGTTGAAACAAACTTTTTTATCTTTGACTTTTGTTGGTTTTTCAAAAATCTTGTTTGAATTTTTGTTAATAAATAAGTCCAAGATACTCTTGGGCTTACTTTCTTTGGTCCTTGAGATATTTATTTGTCTTTGGAGGAATAAGTGGAAAAGATAAGATGAATCTGAATTTGTGCTATTTGCCCAGAAACCTTCTAACTCATTAAAAGCTTATTCTAGATCTTATAGATAAGCAGGATGAAACAGTTTTAGAGAACATTTGCTGAACCAGTTTCAGACCTTCTTGGAGGAAACAGTCCTGGTAACAATAATTCATGATGTCATCATCTCTAGGATTTACCACAATATGTTCCATTTTTAACAGCTTTTGAAACTATAAGAAGCCACAGTTGACACAGTGACCCAGTTATTGGCAGGTAACAACTGCTATAATTATACAACACTACTTCTTTGGTAGTGAATTCACTTTCAGTAGTGTTCCAGATACAATTTGTTCAGTGGTATCGAACTCTTGGTGACTTTATAGGCAAGTGTTCTTCATGCTACCCTTCCAGATACAATAGAAAATGATATTGTTCATTAACAAAGTCCTTTGTGTCTACGTATTCAAGTATTCTCAGGGTCATTTATTGGGAGGATAGGCGGGTGGTATATAAATAAATATAAATATAAATAATAATTCAATATCAGCTTAGTAGGTGGGTTACTCATTACTAATAAGGAATATGGTGCATATAAATAAAGCTATTTACATAAAGCTATTTACATGGGCATAAGGCTTATTTGATATTATTGTCCTTTCAAAAAACGTATCTTGGAAAAATTCCAGTAAGAAATGCTTAGTTCTCCTTCCCAAAGAAACATGCTTAGTTATTCAATAGAAAAAGATAAAAAGAGGTGGGAGAAAGGAAGAAACCAACAAAAATAGCATTTAATTATGTTGCTCACATAGAGAGAGAACACCATCTTTGAATGCACTTTTTCATGAAAAATATTATTCATTGTTGTAGATTGCTGGAGATGGTTGTAATCTGGATGATACTACTGAAGTTTACTTGATTAATGCTATATATACCAAAAGATAAAACTCACCCTGTGATCGTCGAACCACTGTCAAAAACCTTTAAGAACTTGTGACAGATGAGTGAAATCCCAAAAAATTGAAAGAAAATAGAAATTGCATGTGTCTTTAAAAATAAAAACAGAGAGGCTCAGGAAACTATAGATCTGTCAGCTTGATGTCTATGTAGGGCATAGTCTTTGAACATATTATCAAGCTGTGTGTTTGTAAGGATCTGGATAGGTATGCTACCAGTAAGAGGAACCAGAATCACAAATCATTGCAATAAAACACTAGAGGGCAGGACAAGAAACAATGTGTCAGAATCCATTTATATCACGTTTCATAAATGTATAGGTAGAACAATGTGCTTATTCTGGGGATTCTGCCATCTCTCCGAAGGGGGGGGGGGAGAGGATAGACTTTAGGCATCTTCAAACAACAGGGAACATTTGAACAAAAAGGGAAGCAATAACCATAAAACCAAGGAGAGTTCCCTTTCCCATGGAAGGGCCTGACATCTGACCAAATGGATGAGGGGAGGGGCTGAAATGGGAATGCTTTATATAGGATTGAAATGTAACTTTGTAAGATTCCGTCTTGTATTGCCACAATCGATTCCATCCTAGTAAACATTTTCCTTTTGGACTAAGCTTGCATCCAAGAGTTCTTATTTCCTAAGATGTGGATTGAGGTGGGTCCTGACAGTAGACGGAATCTGCTTTAAGAGTCAACCTGGAAGGGAAAACCTTACCAGGGGACTTTACAACAAATACAATGTTTGGCGACGAAGCAAGAGAGGAGGGAAGCCCCATGGAGGGAGAGTCTTCCCCCCCAAATGGAATCCCAGAGACAATGGGAAGCTGAAGCAGCATATTCTCCCAGGGAAGAAGCGGTGGAGCAATACGACCGAAAATCCCGATGGTTGAGGGGCGTTGGAAGGAAAAGTGAGTGGGAAAAGGCTTCGGGAGAAGTGACCCTGAGGCGGAGTAACCACCAACCGGAATGGAGGCAAGAGATGGAGAGTTCCCTGCACGCCAGTGAGGAGGAGCGGATCCTGGAAAAGGCCATTGATCTGATGAAAGCAACCCTGAGCTCACTGAGGGAGGAGAGAGCTGAAAATCGCAACCAAGGCAGCGCCTGGGGACGTAACTGGAAAGGTAACAGACGGGATCCAACACCTGAAACCCCGGGGCCGTCCAATGGAACAGGAATTGCTGCCTCAACTGTACCCACCCACCCCAGAACCACAGACGGGGACCAGGATGAGGAGCGATACCGGCCCCGGCGCAGACAACACTCCAGCCAAAGACTCCCGCCCCTGGAAGTCAAATTCAAGGGGGAGCCATCACGACTGGGATTTTTCCTAACCCAAGTCCTCAGCTACATGGAAGAGTACAGACGGGACATCCCCAGTGACAAAGCACGCATGCGAATTGTGCAATCTGCCCTGGACAGGACGGCTGCAGACTGGGTGGTGAACTTGCATGACTCCAACGCCCCAGAACTCAACGACTTCAACCGATTCATGTCATCTTTGAGGCGGTGGTTCGAGGATCCTTTGGCTGACCGTAAGGCCCGGGAGAGAATCAAAACGGTGAGGCAGGGAAGGCGAGCAGTGGCTGATTACACCCAAGAATTCTGAGCCATTGCCAGCAAGCTGAACTGGCCGGAAGACATCCTCCTCAGCCATTTCAAAGACGGTCTAAACTACGACCTGTATGACGCTTGCCTGCCTCGAGGAGACCCACCCCATCTCGACGACTGGTACATCCTGGCGGAGGAAGTGGAAATAGACCTACTGAAGAGACACCGCAGAGGAAAACCATGGGGCCGCCTGCCACCCGAGGAAACACGCGAGGGGGAAAAACCACCAACCACAGCCAAAAAATCAACAGGTTGCTTCAACTGCGGGAGAGAGGGCCACCGTGCTGCAGAATGTCGTTCAAAAGCCCCCCCACGAAAACCAGAGGCATCATCCTCCAAGAAGCCGGGGAAGCCCCAAGGCAACACAAAAGAATCTTCCATGAAGGGGACAGAGGCTGTAGAGTCCACAATTCCTGCCAGGAACTGGGATTGGACTCCAGCCTGCACCGCAGGGACGGTGGACAACTCGGAAGACAGCTCAGAGGGAGAACCATTGGTAAGTGGACCCCTTCCACCCATACTTAAGACAGTGACTATATTAGCTTCCCCTATGCCTGAAGCAGCCAAAATAAAAGCTCTGATAGACTCTGGGTGCATCTGCTGCCTTATCAGCCCAATGCTGGTGGAGAGATTGAGCATCCCAGTGAGGAAGCTAAAACAACCAATCTCTTTTAGTCAATTAGATGGGACAATAGCAGGGGGAGGACCAGCCACCCTAGCCACTTTACCAATCCACCTATCACTGGGGCCCCATGAGGAGGACATAACGTTTATAGTGGCCCCAGGCATGGAATGCCCAATGATTCTAGGACTGGAATGGCTGAAGAAATGGAACCCCGGGATAAACTGGAGGACAGCAGAACTCAATTTCCCAAAGGGGGGGCAGAAGAACTTAGACTCTAAAAGTACCCCCCCAACCCAGAGGGAGGAGACAGCAGCGGTGGGGAAAGAGAAGGGGTTACCAGAGATACCGGAAGAATACAGGGACCTGGCTGAGGTTTTCAGTGAGGAAAGAGCAGATGAGCTTCCCCCCCACTGCCCCACAGACTGCACCATAGAATTCAAACCTGGGGCAAAACTCCCAAAACCCAGGATGTATGCCATGAGCCCAAGGGAAATGGCAGAAATGGAAAGATTCATAAAGAAAAACTTAGAAAGAGGATTTATTGAGCCTGCCAAACCCAAAGTGGCCGCCCCGGTTCTGTTCAGGGAGAAGAAGGATGGGTCTTTTCGCTTGGTTGTGGACTATAGAAATTTGAACACAATTAGTGAATGTAATCTGTACCCCCTTCCCCTAATGAAGGATATGCTATCCCACCTATCGAAAGGAAAGATTTTTACCAAACTAGACCTGAGGGAAGCATACTACCGTATTAGGATTAAGGAAGGAGATGAATGGAAGACTGCATTCAACTGCCCAATGGGGTGCTATCAATTCAAAGTATATCCATTCGGACTGCAAGGGGCCCCCGCAGTCTTTATGCAATTAATTAATGACGTGCTGAGAGAGCACCTATATAAGGGGGTCCTGGTTTACCTCGATGACATCCTTATCTTCACAGAAACCAAAGAGGAACATATCAAACTAGTCAGAGCAGTCCTGAAGAAGTTGCGAGCTGCCCATTTATATGCTAAATTATCGAAGTGTGAATTCCATCAGGAAAAAATCGACTACCTGGGGTATCGCATATCTCCAGAGGGCATCGAAATGGACCCTGAGAAGGTCAGGGCAGTACTAGAGTGGGCACCCCCCAGCACACGGAAGCAATTACAAAGTTTCCTGGGGTTTGCAAATTTCTACTGCCAATTCATCCCCGCATTTGGCCAAATAGCCATGCCCCTCACAAATTTGTTGAAAATGAAGGGGGGGGTCACCCGTGAAACCCAGCCAGCCTCTGAAATGGTCAATGGAATGTCAAGCAGCATTTGAGAGGCTAAAGAGACTTTTTTCTGCTGAACCTGTCCTAAAACACCCAGATCCCGACAAACCTTTTGTAATACAGGCAGATGCGAGTGATGTAGCGGTAGGAGCCATACTATTACAAGAAAATGATGGGGGGACATTGCAACCATGCGCATACACATCCAGAAAACTCACAGAAACAGAAGAACGCTGGCCAATATGGGAAAAAGAGGCATTCTCGTTGAGGTGGGCATTACTAACATGGCACCAATTTTTAGAAGGAAATAAAATACCTTTCCAGGTCTGGACAGACCACAAAAATTTGGAAGCACTAAAAACACCCAGGAAGCTCACTCCTAAGTAAGCCCGCTGGTCCCAACATTTTCACCGATTCAATTTCACTCTCATACACTTACCAGGGGGCAAGAAGTTCCTGGCAGATGCATTATCCCGCATGCCCCAATATAACAGCACAAGAGTTACTGACTTTAAACCACTTGTACCAGAACAACAACTGGCAGCACCAGTCACCACCAGGGCACAAGAAAAAATGAAGCCGAAGGTAGATAGCCAAACTGGAATAGAATTCAGGAAGTCTTTGGAAAGTGATGAATGGTTCCAGAAAAATAGACATGTGTGCACAATTAAAGACGGACTGCCATGGGTGGGGGAGAAGCTATATATACCTGCCACACAGAGAATCAATTTCATGCAACTGTGCCATGATACAAAATCAGCAGGACACTTTGGCTTTGTAAAAACCCTACACTTAACTAAAAGGCAATTTTGGTGGCCATCTATGAAAAAGGACATAGAAAGCTATGTGGGTAGCTGTCAAATTTGCGCGATGGCCAAAAGACTGCAAGGGAAACCGCCAGGTCTGTTACAACCAGTGGCAAACCCCTCAGCCCCATGGAAAGAAATAGCCATGGATTTTATCGTAGAACTACCAGAAAGTAATGGAAACACCGTAGTCTGGACTGTCACAGATCTGTTCTCTAAGCAAGTACAAATCCCGACCGCAAAAGCATTAGCAAAACCTTTTGTACAGCATATTTACAGATTGCACAGGGTACCACAACGCATCATATCTGACAGAGGGGTGCAATTTACGTCGGTATTTTGGAAAGAATTTTTATCTCTCTTAGGAACCACCCAAGGACTGTCATCTAGTCACCATCCTCAGACGGACGGAGCTTCTGAAAGACTTAATAATATACTTGAACAATATCTGAGATGCTTTATTAATTTTCAGCAGTCCGACTGGACGGACCTACTGCTTTTTGCAGAAGTAGCATATAATAATGCAGTCCACTCAAGCACAGGTTACACTCCTTTTCAAGTAGCTACAGGCCAGAGTTTCAACCCAATACCAGAACTAACCCCAAAAGAACCGGTTATCCCTGATCTGAAGGAATGGATTGCTCAATTAAAAATACATGGCCAATCGTTAGGAAAGCGTTGGAAGATGCCAGAAAAGCATATAAGACACAGGCAGACAAAAAAAGAACCGATCCCACACCATTTAGGGTAGGAGAGATGGTATATTTATCCACAAAATCACTCCAACCCTGTAAAAAACTAGGACCAAAATATATTGGACCCTTTCCAATTAAAAGAATCATAAACCCAGTAACAGTTGAATTAGAACTACCCAAAAATCTTAGACGAATACACCCAACCTTCCACTGCAGTCTATTAAAGAGAGAACAACAATCACCACTACGAGCAAAAATCCCACCACCACCACCACCCATCATGGTGGAAGGAGAACAACATTTTGAAGTGAAAGAAATCTTAGATTCCTAAAAACACCATGGAACGATACAATATTTAGTGGCATGGAAACACCTCCCCTCCTCAGAAAATGAGTGGGATAACAAACTCCATGTTAAAGCACCTAAGTTGCTTAAGAGGTTTCATTCAGAATATCCGAACAAACCAGGCTAACATTTATATGTTTTCCTTCCCCACAGATGGACTCAACTTTTTTCTGAAAGGAGAGCCGAATGTCAGAATCCATTTATATCACGTTTCATAAATGTATAGGTAGAACAATGTGCTTATTCTGGGGATTCTGCTGCCATCTCTCCAAAGGGGGGGGGGGAGAGGATAGACTCTAGGCATCTTCAAACAACAGGGAACATTTGAACAAAAAAGGAAGCAATAACCATAAAACCAAGGAGAGTTCCCTTTCCCATGTAAGGGCCTGACATCTGACCAAATGGATGAGGGGAGGGGCTGAAATGGGAATGCTTTATATAGGATTGAAATGTAACTTTGTTAGATTCCGTCTTGTATTGCCACAATCGATTCCATCCTAGTAAACATTTTCCTTTTGGACTGAGCTTGCATCCAAGAGTTCTTATTTCCTAAGATGTGGATTGAGGTGGGTCCTGACACAATGGTTGAAAACTGATCAAAGAGAGAAGCAACCTGGAATTAAGGAGAAACTTCCTAACAGTGAGGACAATTAACCAGTGGAACAGCTTGCCTTCAGAAATTGTGGGTGGCCCAGCACTGAAGGTTTTTAAGAAGAGACTGGAAAGTCACTTGTCTGAGATGATATAGATTCTTTTGTTTGAGCAGGGGGCTGGACTAGAAGACCTCCAAGATCCCTTCCAGCTCTATTCTATTCTATTACCTCCTTCTTTGATATAGTTACTAGCTTAATTAGTCAGGGAAATGAGCTAGAGATAGCTTACCTGGACTTCGACAAATCTTTTAAGATGTTAAATTATGGACTAGATTCTGCTGCTGTTATGTGGATTCCCAGTTAATGATTGTACACAAAGAATGTTCATTAACCTCTCAATCTTCGATTCAGCCGTAAACAACATTCCAATATTGGCAAAATATATTTATTGATGAATAATGGTGTGAATTGAAGGAAACCAATTAGTAACAGCTTATAGTTAAAAATTTCTTTTCAAACTAGTTATTTAACTGTATTTTGGTAAGATTATCTTTAGTAAGATTAAATTGCTAAAAACTAATCACCACATTTAGAAAATTGCAACAATTGGTGGATAATTAAGTTCTAGTCTGTACCCCGATTGTAAAAGAGATTATTCTGTTTAACAAACAAGTTATGAATGCATTTGTTTTTCCTATTCTTTGTCACCAGGATTTAGAATCCATAGGTAAATGGAAATTCAGTTTAGCTAATATTGAACATTGGGATGAGGGTGATTGGAGCTTCCACTTCAGTGGTGTAGGGCAAATTTGTATTCCTTATTGCCCATTAATTTCTGGTATTGCAATTTTAAGTGTATTTGCTCTTTGTTTGCTTACTTTCTTGTTGGTTTAATGTATGCCACTCAGAGTTGGATAGCCATATAAATCAAATAAATAAATTAAATATATAGTTAAAGCCTTCAGTGATTTTTTCCCCTATAGTTCGTATAATATTCCTTTGGAAGCCCTAGCAATAGAGGAACAGATTAAAAATATCTTGAAAATCTGCATTGTATAGATTTGTGTTACACATCCCAACATAACATTGTGTCTTGTGTAATAAGTACAAGACTCATAATGTATATGTCTCTCTCTCTTTGGGTATATACTGCTAAGCTTGTAAGCCGCCCTGAGTCTTCGGAGAAGGGCGGGATATAAATGGAATTAAAATAAAAAAAATAAAAATAAAAATATACATATGAAGAGAGAGAGAGAGACAGAGACAGAGACAGAGACAGAGACATTATGGCTACATATAAAGTCAGCTGGCTATTCTTCCTTTTAATAAAGGAAGGAAGATACACTGGGAAGGATAATATGTATTTCAGGACATATTTGTCCTGTTCCTACAACATACCTAACTGAAGCTTTCAAAGATTAAGCATTTTGCCTAGACATCAAAAAGAGATCAATTTACCCAGTGAATTATCCTGATAAGGTTTAATTTAGCCCCAAAGAACTACAGAATTAACTAATCCCACCCAGTCATTTGGATCATAAGAACTGAATGTGAATTATTTGGCATAATTAGCCTTCATTAAAAAAGTAAGAATAAAGAAAGTTGAAAAAACAATAATCATTATAGAAATCAATACCAACAATTTGTTGTTGTTAATTGTGAAGTCGTGTCCGACCCATCGCGACCCTATGGACAATGTTCCTCCAGGCCTTCCTGTCCTCTACCATCTTCTGGAGTCCATCTAAGCTCACACCTACTGCTTCAATGACTCCATCCAGCCACCTCATTCTCTGTCGTCCCCTTCTTCTCTTGCCCTCAATCTTTCCCAGCATTAGGCTCTTCTCCAGTGAGTCCTTCCTTCTCATTAGGTGGCCAAAGTATTTGAGTTTTAGCTTCAGGATCTGGCCTTCTAAAGAGCAGTCAGGGTTGATCTCCTCTAGGACTGACCGGTTTGATCGCCTTGCAATACCAACAATGGCCATCACCAAACACATCTCCCAAACACTTCCCACTGTGGATGCCAAGTTACTCCTAAAACTACTTTCTTGGCAAAAGAGGAAGGGAGCAGTAATATAATGCAGTCTTGTTAGCTCTTCCTAGAAACACTGGATGCAAAGTCTATTTTTCAAATAGTGTTTTTTTTTTTAAAAAAACTTCAGTTAATGTTGATGTGTGAGGCCATCAACATTACCACTGAGGATTACCACTGAGGATATCTGACTGGATAACTAATTGATCGGGCTAAGTGTGATTTTGGGAATCAGTGTATTTTATCTGATGCTAGGTCAAATTCTTCAGATTTAATTGTATACCTGTGACTTTGCTCCAGTTCTCCAGTACTCTATAGAAAATCTTGATTAATCGTTTAATGAAAATGGGTTGTTTCATGATATTGTGTCAATGACAATACAGAAGTCAGCTTATGACAGTGTCAAGAAAGGTGAGAGCTATGCTATTATTTAAGATTTATTGGAAATTGTTTCTTTGGTCTTGATTCTGAAAATGTTTAATGTCAACTGAGAAAATGTTTAATGAACGTGAGAGAATCTTTTTTGTTGAGATAGATAGATAGATAGATGATAGATGATAGATAGATAGATAGATAGATAGATGATAGATAGATAGATAGATAGATAGATAGATAGATAGATAGATAGATAGATAGATAGATAAAGGTAAAGGTTCCCCCGCACATGTGTGCTAGTCGTTTCTGACTCTAGGGGCCAGTGCTCATCTCCGTTTCAAAGCTGAAGAGCCAGCGCTTGTCTGAGGACATCTCTGTGGTCATGTGGCCAGCATGACTGGATGCCAAAGGTGCACGGAACGCTGTTACCTTCCCACCGTAGTGGTCCCTATTTTTCTACTTGCATTTTTATGTGCTTTAGAACTGCTAGGTTGGCAGAAGAGATAGATAGATAGGATTCAACTAATTTAACAACTAGTTCTCTGAAGGAGGAAGGCAGAGAGGGGCACTTCCATGAGGCAAATGGGGGAGGGGGGAGCTGCCCCATGCACTCCCCAACTGCTTACTATGTCTACCATGTTCCGACATCCATCACGCCTCACCTGTTCGGTAGTGACTTCTCCCACTTTCTCCTTCTTCCTTCTCCTTTGAACGGCTGTTCACTCCCATTGCTGCTTTTTAAGTCCTGGAGTTTTGTCCAAAGCCTGTGAAGAGGTTATTTGGAAATGAAGTCCTGCAGTGATGGGGTGCGGTGTGAACTATTCCCTTCACTTTTTGACTGGCTCCGAAATGGCCAAACTAGCATGCATTCATGTGCCTCCAATCCCTTGCTTCCTGCTATCTGGCTTTGCATCAAGCAAGGGGATTGGAGGCACGTGAATGCATGCTACCCTGGAGTCTCAAAAAACTGGGTTTTTTTTCCCTGCTCCTGGATTTTCGCTGCCAGACTGTTTAATCTTCATTAAAGTTTACTTGATGCAAAATGCAGACACTTCCCATTCTGTATCAAGTAAACTTTAAAGAAAGTTAAACAGTCTGGCAGTGAAAATCCAAGAGCAGGGAAAAAAACACCCAGTCTCACGTATGGTGAAAGATTTTCACTGCCACTATTTAACTTTCTTTAAAGTTTACTTGATGCAGAATGCATATCCTTCCCATTCTGCATCAAGTTAAACAGTCTGGCAGCAAAAAAGCCAAAGAGAGTGGAGAGAAAAAAATCTGGTCTCACCTATGGGAAGGATTTTCACTGCCAGGAGTGGGGAAAAACACCAGACTAGCATGCAAAATCATGTGCCTCCAACCACTTTGCTTGCTGCAAAGCCAGATTGCAGCAAGCAAGGTTTGGAGACACATGAATGCATGCTAGTCTGGATGTTTTGGAACCAGTTCTCTGAACTAAAAAAAAAAGTATCGTTTCTGCCGAACCAGTGTGAACCGGCTGAATCCCACCACTAGATAGATAGACACACACACACACACACACACACACACAGAGAGAGAGAGAGACAGACAGACAGAGACAGACAGACAGACAGACAGAAAAAACTAACAGCAACAAAAAAGAGTCCCTCATGTTCATGAAACATTTTCTCAATTGATATTAATAAAGTTGTTCTAACTTTATAATCACATTCTATCTGACTTTCATCCCATTCCCCAAACAAATTTGAGTTTTTCTGATAGATAATACCAATAAATCGCCTAGCTTAAGTTCCTACACACCTGCCCTAGTGTTTGATTAAGCACTTTACAGCTCATAACTGAATTGGAACAGATCATAGCTCAACAAGGGAGTACATATTTTGCATGGAGAAAGTAGACAAATCTAAGAAAATCTGGAAATTCCTATATCTGAAAAGCATGGAAAATAATATTGACCATTAAGATACAAGAAAGTTCTTAAGTTCTGGACTTTGTAGAATGTTTGGCCTAACATAGTTACTTGCACTTAAATCTTCAATCAAGTGTGCTATCAAATCTCTCTCTCCTCCCTCTCCCCTTCCTTCTCCTCCAGTTAATTGTATTAGATCTTTTGTGGCTCAGATGTTTTGGCTGTGAAGACTTACAGTATGACACATCCACATATGAAACATCCACATATGAAACATATTATTTTATTGTTATTTAAAAGAGCTGTATGCCTGCCTATTTATGGATAGAACTCTGGTTGTATCCATATGAAGGGTTCTAGAAGAAAGGGAAATTATTTAGTCTAACTGTTGCTTTCTTGCTTTTTGTAATCAGCTTTTGCACCAGAGAAATTTCATGCAAGCGTGGGAAACATGTACATGGATGGGATGTACTGAAGGAGGAAATAAGGGAGTGTACAGGAATGATTGATGTCTTTATAAAGCAATGCTACCATCTTTCTAAGGTATGGCACTTCTGGACATAACTTTGCCAGCATTCTAGATTGTTGGCCACCCAGATGCTTAATTTGATCAAATAAAGTGTTGCTTGATCAAGAAGTCTCCGCTTGGGTTATCTGATTAGATTGATATGATATCTCAAGTTTAAGTAAGAGACTGGGACTTTACACATAAACAGTAAAAATGTTATTAAAACAAGAAAAATAGGAAAGGGAAAGGGAAAGGAAAGACTTCAGCTGATATTCCCCACCTGCAATTGCATTAGATTCCAGTCTCACAAAACAAAATTGGGTATGTTTTAAAAAGATACAACCATAGATGGTTCTCAGAATACACAAGTGTCATGTGAAGTTCATAATACAATAGTGGGGAAAAAAAGCAAAGATAGGAATTAAGAGACTTTGACAGACTAGTTAGGCGTTATTGGAAAGTATAAAAATCTTTGAGGACTGGAGATCATGGGACCCATTATGTAAAATGTGATATTTTGCATAGTGGGTGTCCCACTTCGATCTGAAAATAAGAGTTTGAATAGGGTAGACATGCCTGGATGTGTGAATTATAGCTTTTAGTTCAGAAAATAAAGACTAGAAAATATAGCTCTACAAATACACAAAATCCAGACTTGCTCTTCATCACAGAAGATCCAAACTCATGGCCAATCCCCATAAACAGGAAAGTAATGGAAATATTTTTGCACAGCCAACATTGCCCTACCTTGCTAGAAGTTGGAACACAAATTTCCCTAATTTGCTCCACTCCTAGACCCAGATGGAAAAACTGGCCCAAATTTGCTGAAAATCTTGATAAAACTAGAAAATGGATTCCATCATGTAGTCAGCACTATCATAGATTTATGAAGGCAATAATTGCCTTGATTAAAAGACATAATCCTCAAGGATTTAGAAGAGAGTACATCCCAGTCTGAAATGAAGAGACTAAATCTCCAAGGGTAAAGGATTTTGTCAGTCAGGCCAAATGCTTTCTGAGTATGCTTATCCCTTCTCTATTAAGGAAATTGGCACTGTCAATGATAGTCTGAAATGTGGTAAAGCACCAGGTTTCAATAGCATTCATCCAGAATTCCCAATAAACTCCAGGAGGGACACACAGAATTGGACTGATAAATTCCTTTCAGACATAGTTTCCCATCAGATTTTTTTAAAAAAACTAAAATAATATCACTTCTAAAACCTGGCAAATCACACAACAGAAGCTATTAAAAGCTATTGCCCTGTTGAGCTCCTGCTTCAAACTCTTGGAAAGATTAATAATAAATAGTCTAGATCCCATGATAGATGAACATCTGCCTGTAGAAATGCTAATATATATTGCTACTTCATGTATGATATGCCATATGAATAACAACAACAACAATAAGTCACAGACAGGGTGTTATGTATGCAGGCACCTGTATAGCAACAGCCACCAGGGGGTGTTTGCCTGACCGGTTTTGGCTGGAAACCCAGGTTTGGCGGGAAACCTAGGGCCAACCCCATTGGCTGGCCGCCTACCTGGCCAGGTATTTAAGGAGGCCAGGTAACTCTCATTCCTCGGTACGCTACCCCCCTTCCAATAAAGAGCTGAACACATACTCCGGCTGGCGTCTCTTCCTTGCATCGGACCCACTACACAATAGTGGCAACGAAGGTGGGATTGCTGCCGACAAGGAGCTGAAGTCAGTGGGGGAACGCTCCGCGAGCTGAAGGGAAAGGCATTTTCCTTCCTTCTTCCCCCCCACGACCACCAGCCGACCAGACCACACTGGTCACCGCATCCGCGACTCGAGACCCGAACCAATGCAGCGATGGCAAGGGCCGGACAACCCCACGAATTCGACATCCACCACCCCAAGACATGGGCCTGGTACCTGGCTCACGCCAAACTATACATGCGCTTCAATCAGATCTCGGAGGACGGCACGAAGGCAGCAGCCCTGCTCTGCATCGGGGGACCAGCACTCCTGGAGATTGCCGCAAACCTGTTCGCCTTGGAGGCCATCAACACCGTCGTGTACCAGGACCTCGTGGCCAAGCTCAATGCCCATTTCAGGCCCCAGCGTTCCAAAGTGGCCGCGAAGTCACAATTCGAAAAAAGGGACCAGCGCCCTGACGAGACCAGCGCCAAATTCCTCGCCGCCCTATGGGAAGCCGCCGTTGCCTGCAAGTTTTCGAACTTAGAGGAGTGGCTACGGGACCGGCTGATTTGCGGCCTACAAGACAGGCGGCTGCAAGAGCGCCTGTTCGAGAGAGAGGAGGTTTCACTCCAGGAAGCCAAAGACACCATCCTGGCCCACGAAGCGGCCTGCGGGGCCGTCCAAGCAGTCCAGGAGACCTGAACTGGCAACTAGGTGACTAGTGTCCACTGGCAGGTCGCCACAGGAGAGGACGAGCAGAACATTGACTTCCTCCAGTGGAAGGCGACCCCCGACCAGCGAGCCAGATGCCCAGACAGGCCCAGGCCTCCCAGCAATGCCACCAGCCCCCAGAAGTGCCCAGGGTGTGGTGGGAACCACGTGCGCAGCCTCTGTAAGTTCCGGGCAGCCACGTGTCGGGCCTGCAAGAAAACAGGCCACATAGCCGCAGTCTGTCGTAGCCGCCACCCCTGAGAGGAGATCCACGAGCTGCAACCAGAGAAATCGCCGTTCAAAGGTACTGGGCCCCCGATTAAAATGCGAATTGGCTACTTGAGGGCCGGCTGGCCATTAACTACACGGGTAGTCGCCGGCTGCTCAAACCCAAAATTAGACTAACAATCTGCTTGCAAGGCATCCCTTGCAGCATGGAGCTTGACTCCGGATCAGCGGTCTCGATCATTTCGGACGAGACCCTTTACTATATAAATAGCTGGAGCAAGCAGCGGATTAAATTACGGCCTACAAATTTAACCCTGACCGATTTTCAGAATTCGCCGGTCAAGGTAAAGGGGGAGGCTATCGTCTCGGTGGGGTTTAAGGGTCGCGAAGAGCACCTGGAGGTTGTAGTGGTAGAGGGCTGGAGAGCCAGCCTGGTCGGTCTAGACTGGTTTGCGGCCCTGGAAATCACAGTCTCCGGGATCCACCGGATCCAGGGGGACTCCGTCGAGGCCGTCTGCAAGGAGTTCGCAGACGTCTTCGACAGGACGCTGGGCAGGTACACAGGCCCCCCCATATCGTTCAAGCTTAACTCGAACATTCCACCCATTAGGGTCCGGCCACGGCGAGTCCCCTTTGCGCTCAAACACAAAATCGAGTGTGAACTGGATAAGCTGGTGGCCCAGGGAATCTTAGAGCCCGTAGATGGGGGGTGGGAAACCCCAATCGTCACCCCCCTCAAATCCAATGGGGAAATAAGGATCTGCGCCGACTACAAGTGCTCGGTGAACCACGCCCTAAACCCGCACGCTTACCCGGTCCCCACAGTCAGCCACATTCTCACTTCCCTTCAAGGTGGCACCATCTTTGCAAGGCTCGATCTTGTGCAGGCATACCAGCAACTCACGGTTACTAGGGAAACAGCTGACATTCAAACCATAGTAACACACAGGGGAGCGTTCCGGGTGAACAGGCTGCAATTTGGGGTCAGCGTTGCTCCTGGCATTTTCCAGGAAGTTATGAGAAGACACTCAGGGGCATCCCAGGAGTCTGCCCCTATTTTGATGACATCCTGATTGCAGGAGCATCAGCAGAAGAGCTGGCAGGTAGGCTCAGAGAGGTACTGTCCAGGCTGCGCACAGCTGGCCTCAAACTCAAGAGGGAGAAATGCAGTATAGGTGTTCCCTCCACAGAATTCTTAGGATTCAGGGTAGATGCCAGGGGAATCCACACCACAGAGTCCATGGTGAGGGCCATCAAACTAGCACCCACACCCAAGAACAAGGCAGAGCTACAGGCATTCCTGGGCCTGCTGAACTTCTACCACACATTCCCTCCACACAAGGCAGCCATTGCAGAGCCACTCCACAGGCTACTGGACAAGCAGGCAGCATGGGCCTGGACCTCCATCCATGAGCAAAGCTTTAGGGCAGGGGTAGGCAACCTGAATCGGTGAAAGAGCCACTCGGAACCGGTTCTCTCACTAAAAAAACCCCTGGGAGCTGCAAAATACGCGTGCGCATGCGCACGTGCATGCACGTGTGCAGAACAGGATTTGATTAAAGTGGAGCTTACCTAAGCAAGACATACACCAGAGAGGAGGCCGAGCAAATTTCCCCTGCCTTGCCAGGCAGGCAAACAGAGGCTTCAAACACACACACACACACACACACACACACACACAAACATGAGGAAAAGGTGCAGAGTAAATTTCCCCCTCCATCCCCAGAGGCGGAACAAAGCAGAGAGGCGAAGAATGTGGAAGGAAAGAAGATATAACCTTCAACAAAGCAGCTTCCATGTAGAAGAAACACATTTGCACTTATGTGAGCAGGCATGTCCCCCCACAATCAGCTCCCCCTCCCCCCAGCCTCCCCTGAGCCAAAAAACTCACCCTGCCTTAATTGCAGGCAAAACCTGCAGAAAGCCCAACCAGCCCATGCAGATGCGCTGCCTGCTCGCCTTTCCAAGGCACTCCAGCCCAGATTCTTTGCTCCCTTTTAGCTGGACAACCTTTAAAATTGGCTCCCCCCTCCTTCTCCAAGGCAAGCTGCCCTCCTCTCCATCCTGCGCCCCCACTCCCAAAGAGTTTGGCTGGCAGTTTGTCAATCACAGCTCTTCCTCCTCATCATCCCCCTTCCCCAATCTGGCTTCAGCACAGTTTTTGCCTGAAGAAGAGTTTTTGCCTGAAGAAGAAACGGGGCGCTCCCCCCCTTTTCCCATCACTTCTTTGGTGCGTGTTTGCTGGGAGCCCACCCAGATTTGAACACCCTGGCGTCCCCGTTTCTCACCAAAAACAAAACATTGGGAGCTGCAAAATTTATGAAATCAATGAACTTCTACAAAGAATTTTTTTTATTTCTGTATACATCAAAAACATTTTGAACTTCCAAAAAAAGTCGCTGGGTCGAAGGTTTACTTTCAAATAAAATACTCAATGTCCATTTGAGTCCTCCTCATATTTATTAAATAAAAAGACAAACTTAACTTTTCCCCATGCAGCAAACCCAAAATGCTGTCTGCTTGTAATTCTGTCCGTCCGCCCATCTGCCCACCCGCCTGTCTGCCAGTCTATCTGCCCATCGTCCTCTTGTCTGTCCATCTGTGCATCCGCCCGCCAGTCCATCTGCCATCTGTCCACCAGTCCATCTGCCTGCTGTCCACCAGTCCATCTGCCCATGCGTCCACTTGTCCGTCCGTCTGCTTGTCCACCAGTCCATGTGCCCGTCTGCCAGTCCATCTGTAGTGGAGTGTGCAGTCAGCTGGCAAGGAATATAAAAGCACTCTTTCACTGAAGAACATCAAATATATATTTGCAAAATAATAGCAAATTAAAATAATTATTTTACCTGGTTAATGTGATTTTTGCTTCTCAACATCAGCACACAGCACCTGCATATCAGGGCTGTAAGACGTCACCTTCATTTTTAAACAAGATTGCAGGCTGTTGTCTGTGAGGCATGAGCGATATTTGTTTTTAATGTAGTTCATATTGGAGAAGACCTGTTCACATACATATGTGGATCCGAAGATTGACAGGACTCCAAATGCATATTTCTTCATATTTCTGTATGTGCTGGGGAGGGCATTCCATGTATCAAATATAAGCTTGTCCTGTTTGGGAAGGTTTTCAATATCACTCCATTTGTGATTCAGTGAAAGACTGGCCTTCTGACGGGCAACATCTTCAAGAGCATCTGTCAAGCGTTGGAACTTTGATGCCCATATCTCTTTGTCGGCTATGTCTGCAAGTTCCATCTCCAGATCAGGTTGACTTACACCTGCAAATGCAGTCATATTCAATGCAGATGGATCGCTGGTCAGGGGAGTGACAGGGAAAGATAATGTATTTTTTTCCTCTTTGAAGTCACAGAATCGCTTCCCAAACGATGTTTGCATTGCAATGATTGCAGACTGCAAATACTCTGAATTTATCACATTGCTACCTTGTTTGAACTCTCTCAAAGAGGGGAAGTGAGACAGTGTACCTCTTTGTAAATCTCTGTCAAACACTGTCAACTTGCGTTCAAATGCCATAACTTCCTCCAGCAAGTGCAGGGCTGTGCCTCCTTTACCCTGAAGACTTGTGTTCAGCTTGTTCAGGTGTGCTGTCATATCTACCATGAAGTGTAGCTTTTCCAGCCACTCTGGATGTTCCAGCTCAGGATAGGTGAGCCCTTTGCTGCTCAGGTACGTTTTCACCTCTTCCAGACATGCAGCAAAGCGTTTTAGCACCTCCCCTCTGGACAGCCACCTGACTTTGTTGTGCAGCAGGAGATCAGAATACGTACTTTCCACCTCCTCTAGTAGCAAACGGAACTGACGGTGATTTAAACCTTGTGCCATTATTTTATTGACAATCTGAATGACAAGGTTCATCACTTCTGTGCATTCTGGAGGAAATGTTTGAGCGCACAATGCCTCTTGGTGCAGGATGCAATGAAATGTTAGCAGCTTTCTACCCAGCGACTTCTGCAGTAAAGCCACAAAGCCCTTCTGCGCTCCTGTCATACTCGGTGCCCCATCAGTAGCCACTGACACAAGGTGGGTGGTGTTGATTTCATTGGTTCTAAAATAATCCAAGATAGCCTCACAGATGTCCTCTCCCCTTGTTTGGCCTTTCAGTGGTATCAACTCAAACATTTCTTCCTGTGGCCCAGCAGAGTTCACATATCGGCAGAACAGCGCTATTTGTTCAATATCACCTGTGTCTTTGGATGCATCACAGGCAATTGAATATGCCTCAGCTGAATTGATGTCTTTAATTTGCTGTCTGGTGATGTTTTCTGCCATTTTTAGGGTTCTGTCTTTAACAGTCTTCGCAGAGAGGGGCATATCTCTGATTTTCTGCACAATTTCACTCTTGTTTTTGAAGTCTGAGAATAGATGTTCTGAAATCTTAATGAATGATTCCTTCATATATTCTCCATCTGTGAACGGCTTCCCATGCCTGACTATTTCCTGAGCAGCCACAAAACTAGCATATGTAGTTGAACTTGCAGACGTCACCCACTTCTTAAATTGATTCTTGCTCTGATCAACCTTCCGCATCAATTCTGAAACGGCTTTTTTTCTCTCTTCTCCTTCTGGGTATTTTTCAGCAAAGGCTGTGTGTTTATTTTGGAAATGTCTTGCAACATTAGACTTCTTGTTGTTTGCAAATTTCTCACCACATATTAGACATACTGGTAAACCAGTCTTGTCAGTGGTGAAAGCAAATGAATGTGCCCATTCATCATTAAACACTCTGTTTTCTTCCGAAATTTTTCTTCTCTTGGATGATTTGTCCATGGTTGGCCTATTGAGGGGCAAACAGCAAAATAAATCTCATGCTGGTGGGTGTCGCACGGTGGAAATTATAACCAGTATTGTGAATCAAATAATGTAAGAACCAGTTTCCTGCAAAGATTCTCCCCCCACACACAGAGCACCCAGCCTCCACTACTCCCCCCCCACCCGATGGAGCGTTCCACTGCCACTGCTGCTTCCCCCCAGGACAGAGCGCTCCACCGCTGCTTTACCCAGTGGCAAAGGTGGAGGTTGGGAGGCAGCGGCAGGACATAGCCCGGGCATGGCCAAGCAAACCGCAGCAGCAAAGCTCGTCCTCCCCCCACACACACTCAAGGTGCAGAAGGCAAGTGAACATGAGCAAGAAGCACAGCCAGCTTATTTTTTGAGAGCCATGATCCCCCCTCCCCAGCCAGCCAGCTCTTCATGAGTTTAAAATGGACATTAAAATGCTTCACCATCTTTATCGATATCACAAAAAAAGTTTAAGAACTTTAATTGTGCTTGATCAGGTGCACTCATTTTCATCCAGTCACTTATAGCAGGTTATTCTCTGTCTCTCTTTGTTTCTTTCTCTCTGTCTCTGTCACATTTCTATGTCCTGTTTTTCAAATATTTATATTAAGGATTATACATGAAAATAGTAAAAGCCAGTACAAACTATAAAAACCACAAATAGAAAAATACAAAAGAAAAAAAAGGGATGTGTGTGTGTAGAAAAGGAAAGAAGAAAGGGGAAAAAAACCCTTTCTCCTTCATCCCAAGTAAAAACAATTTTAGCAGCTAATCTACCATCTTTAAATACAGCATAATTGCGCCATACCTCATCTCTTAATTAAACATCAAAATATTTCATTAAAGTTCTTTACTAAAAGTCTAGTAAGGGCAACCACATATATTCATATTCTCCTTCTCTCTCTCTCTCTCCCCCCTCCCTGCCACTTACTTGGAAAGTAGGACAGTCACCTGAGGAATAAACAGGCCTTTTCTTTAGTCAGCAGTATTCCAGCAGTTTTCAAAAAAAATCACTGTTAAGAGACGAATACCTTTTTGTTAAGCCATTTTATTTGGTTGAGTTGCATTTGTGTTGTTAAGTGAAACATTTGTTTACTGAGTTTTGCTCCATTTTGCGACCTTACCACCATTGCTAAGTGAATCACTGCAGTTAGTATTCAGGTTGTTAAGTGAATCTGGTTTCCCCTTGTGACGGGTAGGCAGCCTTGGCTGTTTTATGAGTCCTGGGCTTAAACTCCCAGAATTCCTGAGCCAGTATGGAAACCTCTCCATTTCTCCTCAGCATGGCTGGCTCAGGAATTCTGGGAGTTTAAGCCCAGGACTCATAAAAGAGCCAAGGTTGCCTACCCGAGTCCTTGGGGATGGCAGCCCCACCTGCGCCTCCTTACCCAGGTTCTTAAGGTAAAATCCTTTTTAAAAAGCCAGCCTTTCACACAGGTGGCTGTGAGCAGCTCCAAGTTTCCCCTCAGCTGCTTGGGAACGAGTAAACGCCCCTCCCATTTGGTGACTGTTATTATTCATTTATAAGCAAAAGAAGAAAAACAGAAAAATCGAAGAGATAAAAAGGGGGAAAAAACAAAATACACCTTTGAAAAACTGAAAAGGAGGGGATGGGGAAGGGGTTCTCTGAAGGATTCTGAGGAGGGGGGTGCAGACGGAGAAGAACGGGGAGACACCAAGAAGGGGAGATAAGAGGGAGAGAAAGAGAGAGAGAGGAAGGGGGGAAAAACACCCAAATATCCCCACGGGGGTTATGGAACCTCTTTACAGATCTAGCAGGGGGCGGGGGGCCTGGGAAAAAGGGGAAGAAGTAGGGCTCTCAGCCCCGGTGACGAGGATGCAACGGGGGGGGGCGGGCGGGCGCCTTTCGCTTGCCGGGGCTCTCAGCCCCGGCGATGAGGAAGCAACGGGGGGCGGGCGGGCGCCTTTCGCTCGGCGGGGCTGGCAGGCGCCTTTCGCTTGCCGGGGCTCTCAGCCCCGGCGACGAGGCGGCAACGGGGGGCGGGCGGGCGCCTTTCGCTTGCCGGGGCTCTCAGCCCCGGCGACGAGGAGGCAACGGGGGCGGGCGGGCGCCTTTCGCTCGGCGGGGCTGGCAGGCGCCTTTCGCTTGCCGGGGCTCTCAGGCCCGGCCACGAGGAGGCAACAGGGGGCGGGCGGGCGCCTTTCGCTTGCCGGGGCTGGCGGGCGTCTTTCGCTTGCCGGGGCTCTCAGCCCCGGCGACGAGGAGGCAACGGGGGGCGGGCGGGCGCCTTTCGCTCGGTGGGGCTGGCGGGCGCCTTTCGCTTGCCGGGGCTCTCTGCCCCGGCGACGAGGAGGCAACGGGGGGCGGGCGGGCGCCTTTCACTTGCCGGGGCTCTCAGCCCCGGCGACGAGGAGCCAACGGGGGGGGGGGCGGGCGGGCGAAGCGCGGCTTTCGCTCGGCGGGGCTCTCAGCCCCGGCGACGAGAGGAGCCAACGGGGGGGGGTGGGCGGGCGAAGCGCGCCTTCTTGCTCGTCGGGGCTGCTAGCCCCGGCGACGAGAGGGAACGGGGGGGGGAAGAAGCAGATCTACTTACGTTTTACTTCTTCCTCTCTTCCTCCACTCTGCCAAGTGCAGTAAAAAAACAAAGGTTTGTGGGTAGCCCACAAACGGTTTGTGGGCGGTCCCACAAACCAACCAATCAATTTAAACTTTTCAAGTTTTTTTGTGAGAAGTTTAAATTGATTAAGTTTTTTTAGTACCATTTTTTTTTTCAAGAGGGAGGAGGCCTGGGAGCCGCATGGGCCGGCTCAAAGAGCCGCATGCGGCTCCGGCAGCCATTGCAGAGCCACTTCACAGGTTACTGGATAAAAAGGCAGCATGGGCCTGGACCTCCATCCATGAGCAAAGCTTTAGGGCATTAAAGGCACTACTGTCGGATAAGTCCACAGTAACCCATTTCATCGAGACAAAGCCCATATGCATCGCATGTGATGCATCCCCTTATGGTGTGGGCGCAGTACTCAGTCACCTCAAGCCCAACGGGGCACAAATTCCCATAGCCTACTATTCCAGGACGCTGTCTGGAGCAGAAAGAAACTACGCCCAAATTGACAGGGAAGCCCTGGCAATCATAGCAGGAATCAAAAAATTCCACGATTATCTGTATGGCAGGGAGTTCACTGTCTACATGGACCACAAACCACTCCTAGTCCTGTTCACAACAGACAGGCAGACACCCCAAATTCTGTCCCCCAGAATGCTCCGGTGGTCCATCTTCCTTGCAGCCTACAATTGCAAGCTGGTGCACAAGCCAGGGAAGGAGATGGGCCATGCAGACAGCCTAAGTAGGTTACCCATTGACACCCTCAAACCAGACCCAGCACCAGCAACACAGATCCTAGCCCTGCAGGAGCTACCGGAATGCCCACTCCATGCCAAGGACATTGTCAGCAACACAGCCACCAACAACATCATGAGCAGGGTACACTCATGGGTTTGCAAAGGGTGGCAGGACAAGTCCCTGGGGCCTGAGTTCCAGGCCTATTTCACCAGGTGCAACAAGATCTCCACGCACAGGGGTTGCCTCCTCTGGGGAAGCAGGGTCATCATTCCCACCGCAGTACGGGGCAGGGTATTGGATTCCTTACACGAGGGACACCTGGGGGTGGTTAGGATGAAGGCTCTGGCCAGAAGCTACCTCTGGTGGCCAGGGCTGGACAAGGACATTGAGGAATGGGTCAAGGCCTGTTACACGTGCCAGAGATCCAGGCCAGAGATGCCACACACACCCGTGCACAGGGGGGAGGCCACACACACACCCTGGTCCCGCATTCACATTGACTATGCAGGGCCATTTCAGGGCCAACTGTTCTTAGTAGTAGTGGACAGCCACTCCAAGTGGCTGGAGGTAGTCCCTGTTCCCAACATGACCTCGGTGAGGACAATCCAGAGCTCTCTTTGCCACACACGGCCTCCCTGATGTAATTGTGTCTGATAACGGGCCTCAGTTTACCGCTAATGATTTCCAGGCATTCTTGAAGGTGAACTGGATTAGGCACACCAGCTCCGCACCCTTCCATCCATCGACCAACAGGCAAGCTGAACGGATGGTAAGGACGACCAAAGACGCACTCCGGTGCATTATTAGTGGGGACTGGCATCACAGACTGGCAAAATTCCTACTCGCCCAACACACTACACCATGCGTTGCTACAGGGAAGAGCCCAGCAGAACTGTGATGGGGACGGCGTCTCATCACCAAGCTGGACCGCTTACACCCAGACCGAGTAGCAGCTGAGACGGTCAGACCACCACCACCACCACCACCACCACCACCACCATCTTCATCACTGTCATCACCAGCACACAGGGTTCTCAATGTGGGGGACCTGGTCTGGGCAAGGAACTATGGGGCAGGGCATCCATGGGTTCCGGGGACAGTGGTTGAGAAAACAGGACCCCTCTCTTACATCGTGGGGGTGGAGGGGGACAGACACATAAGGCGACACATCGACCAGCTCAGAGGAAGGGTCCCTGAGCGCACAACACATGCCCAACAGGAAAGCCACACCCCAGGAGAGGTCAGCCCAACCAGAAACAACACAAAACAGGAACCAGAGGGGGAGGGCCTCCTGAACCCAGCTCTGCTCAACCCAGCACAGAGGCCTCAAGAACCAGCTGTCCAAGCCCAGTGCCAAGCCACACCCAGATGGTCCACCCAGCCCCACAGGACACCTGCCTACCTGGTGGACTATGTGTGCAAGTGACCACCACACAGTTGCATTGTTTTTTGTTGCTGACACACAGTGTATATAGTTATGTAGTTAGTTGCAAATTGTTACCATTGTTATGTGGTTCTTCTCTAAGGGGGGAGGGGTGTTATGTATGCAGGCACCTGCATATCAACAGCCACCAGGGGGTGTTGGCCTGAACGGTTTTGGCGGGAAACCCAGTTTCAGCGGGAAACCTAGGGCCAACCCCATTGGCTGTTCGCGTACCTGGCCAGGTATTTAAGGAGGCCAGGTAACCCTCATTCCTCGGTATGCTACCCCCCTTCCAATAAAGAGCTGAACACGTACTCCAGCTGGCGTCTCTTCCTTGCGTTGGACCCACTACACAAAGATCGATGGCACAAAGGAAGTTGCAGGTCAATGATGAAAGACTGGGAAAGGTTAATATCAACAGAGGAATATTTCAAGGAGATTCATTATCACCACTACTATTTGTTATTGCACTGTTTCCTCTGTCAACAATACTGAATAACTCAGGACATGGCTACCAAACATCAAAAACATCTGCCAGACTTTACATGGATGATCTGAAGCTGTATGGAAAAACATCATCTGAAATAGAATAGCTACTGAACACTGTCCGTATATATAGCCAAGATATTGCAATGGAGTTTGGCTTGGACAAATGTGCCACACTTACTCTCAAACAAAGAAAAATAGTGAAAACTGAAGGAATAAAGATTCCCCATGGAAATAACATTAAGAGTCTGGATGAGGAAGATTACTACAAATATTTGGGTATCCTTCAAGCTGACAACATCAAGCACGCTGAAGTCAAGAAAAAGGTTAGAGGTGAATACATCAAGAGAGTGAAGAAGATCTTAAAGTCCAAACTCAATGGAGGAAATACTGTGAAGGCAATCAACACCTGGGCAATTCCAGTCATTAGATACACAGCTGGTATAGTGGACTGGACTCAAGCAGAACTAAAAGCAATGGATAGCAAGGCCAGAAAAATAATGACAATGAATCATGCCTTTCATCCACACAGTGACATTGACAGACTCTATCTACCAAGGGAAATAGGTGGATGTGGAATGCTGCAAGTACATCAGATGGTTGAAGAAGAAAAAATGGCTTTGGAAGAATATCTGAAGGACAATGATAAAGATGCATTGAAATTAGTATATCAGGAAGGCTTACTTACTACTGGAGAGACCAAATTGGCCCACAAGAAAGACCAAATGAAGCAGAATAGAGGCATGGGAAGACAAAGCACTACATGGCCAGCACATTAAAAAAATAGCTGGGAAAGCAGATAATAACAAGACCTGGCAATGGCTAAGAGCAGGAAAGTTGAAGAAAGAGACTGAGGGACTAATTCTGGCTGCAGAAGACCAAGCCTTAAGGACAAATGCATACAAAGTCAAAATTGAGAAGACAGCAACTGACAGTAACTGCTGCCTATGCAAAGAAGCTGAAGAAATAGCAGACCCACCTGGTAAACTGCTGCAAAAAGATTGCACAGACTTACTACAAGCAGCAGCATGACAAAGTAGCAACAATGGTACATTGGAAGATCTGCAAGGAATATCATTTGCCTGTAAGCAAGAACTGGTGGAATCATAAAATAGAGAAAGTCATAGAAAATTATAAAGTTAAACTGCTCTGGGACTTCAGAATTCAAACAGACAAGTACCTGTAACTTAACAATTTTCGATAAGAAAGACAAAAAAGTCTGGATAGTGGATGTGGCAGTGCCTGGAGACAACGGAATAGAAGAAAAAGAACTGGAGAAGATAACAAAATACAAAGACCTACAAATAGAAATAGAAAGACTGTGGCAAAGGCAAGCAAGGTTAGTACCAATAGTAATAGGTGCCTTGGGTGCAATCCCAAAACAACTGGAGCACCTTTTGAACACCATTGGCATTGACAAATTCGCCATTAGTCAATTGCAAAAAGTGGCGTTACTAGGAACTGCTTCCATCCTGTGACAATACCTGTAATACCATCAAACATCCACATCTGCCTATCCCAGGTCTTTGGTAAGGACTGAATAGGTAGACAAAAATGCCAAATCCAGTCTGAACATCTGGCTGACTGTGCGATGATCAATAACAATAACAACAACAATAACAACAACAGCAACAACAGCAACCATTCCCAACAACAACAAGCTTTATTTTGTGGTGGTGGTGATGGGGACTTGTGTGCTCTTTGAAAGAGCCAGTCTAAACTTGCTCCAAACTCATTTAACTATGGTGAAAACACATCAAGTGAATTCTATGCTGGATCAAGTGTCGCCTGGCTCAACAAGCATTGAATACTATGGCTCCTGGGAGTTCAGTGAAAAATATATTGCAGGGCTCAATTTCCTCTGCTAGGCAACCAGGGCATGGAGTTGACAGATGACTGGAAGATGAAGAACAACAACAAAAATCTGGACAAAGGAAGAAAATTACTCAATTATGGAAGCTTATTGTAGATCTGAGCCAATACAACTTGGATTTCAAAAGTGCACATTCAAGATTTGGAAATAAAATCACCTGAATATGATAATCAATAAATAAAGATCTGTAGACCAGAGGTGTGTTATTTTGAAGCACAAATTCTTCACTAATACAGAATTACAAGAGATTGCAAGCAGAACAGATCAAGATAAAGGCTTAAGTGTAACTAATAACAGAGATAATTTAGAAGTGGAGCCACAAGTAGTGGAGAAAAGGAAGAAACAAGAAGCAAAAGCTGGATTAGATCTTGAAGAACCAACAGCCAGAGCCGAACTAGCTGAGAAAATTAAGACTCAAATGGAAAACATGGAAAGAATTTGATTGAGGTTAGTAAGATAAGTTTGGCTAAATTATTGAAGAATGGGAATGAAGCTGTTCAGACTATTCCAACAGAAACATTAGCTCAAACAAACCAGAAAATGTATGCAGCAGCTTATTTATTTATTTATTTATTTGATTTGATTTGATTTGTATACCACCCTTCTCCCCAAGGACTCAGGGCGGTGAACAGTGACATAAATATCAAAATACACAAATACAGAAATTGAAAACAAATTAAACCCTAATGTCCAAATGCAGAAGATAAGTTATATTAAAACAATAATTAAAACAAAACCCGTCAGAGCAGACTGGATTGCTCAAACAGATAGGTTTTTAGGTTGCGTCGGAAGGAGCGAAGGTCGGGAGCCATCCGGAGTTCAACCGGTAAACGGTTCCATAGGTCAGGCACGCCCACAGAGAACGCCCTCCCCCTGGGAGCCACCAGACGGCATTCTCCGAACGGCGGCACCCTTAGGAGGCCCTCTCTGTGGGAGCGCACTGGGCGGAGGGAAGTTGACGCCGGCAGCAGGTGATTCCTAAGGTACTGTTACTACTGAAGAATTAGGGTTGAAAATCGGAAAGAATAAAGCACTGAAGAAGGGAAAACGAAAGTGGAAAATTCATACGGAGTTACAAAAAATAAAGTTTGATTGGATTTAAATAATTTGAAGAATTTGAGGCAAGAAAACCAGAAGAATAAAAATATCAGAATACCCTGACAAGAAGATATTATGTGGAAAACAAGGAAATTGCAGTTGTGGTTGAAGAGCTGAAACAAAGAATTGTGGCTATTGCAAAGAAAATAAAGCAATATGAATAAGCAATAAACCAAACAGCAAAATTCACAAATTTAAGCAAATCACCATCATTTCTATAAGACTCTTGAGAGTGGACATGGTGCTACCACAAGTTAAAAAAACCCAACAAAGAAAATATTGAAATAATGAAATTTTGGAAGAACTTGTGGAAAACAACAAGAAGAAGCACAATGGGAATGCAAAGTGGATCAAGGAGGTTGAAAGCACTGTAAAAGTGACTAGAATGAAAGATGTTCACATAACAAAACAAATGGTGCAAAAACAAGCAAAGAAGGTCAAGAACTAGAGTTCTCCAGGTTTAGATGGGCTGATTCTGGTTTAAATCACTAACAGATTTGCATGCAAGATTAGCAAACCACATAAATCAAGTTTTGGAAACACCAGAACATGCAAAATGGCTAACAACTGGAAGAACATTTTTGATTCAGAAAGATGCACAAAAGGGAACTAAACTGAAAGTTACAGGCCAATCATCTGCCTGCCAATATCATACACATTACTTAGAGGCATTATTGCCAATCAAATTTACAGTTATCTAGAAAACAAGGATTTGCTAGCTGTAGAACAGAAAGGGTCCTGCAAAAAATTCAAGAGAAACCCAAGACCAACTGATTATTGATAAACTGATTTTGAAGAATTCAAAGAAAAGACAAACAAATTTGTTCATGGCCTGGATTGATTATAAGAAAACATTTGATTCTATTCACACAGCTGGATTGTGTAACGATTAGACATTTTTGGAATTAGCAGCAACACCTAGAAATTCCTGAAGATTTCCATGAAGCTATGGCAACCTAAGCTGATGGCCTATGGAGAAGAACTTGGTGAAGTTGAAATGAGAAATCTTCCAAGGCTGTCACCTCTGTTATTTGTACTTTTAATTTAATTTAATTTAATTTAATAATTTGATTTCTATACCGCCCTTCTCCCGAAGGACTCACTAACAAGCATTTTGAACAACAGAAACTGTGGCTCTGAATTGGCTAAAAGGTTGAAAATTTCCCATTGCTCTACATGGATGATTTAAAATTGTTTGGAAAAACAAAAGTGGAATTGTGCTCACTGCTGAAAAGCATTGAGGAGTTTAGCAGAGACATTGAAATGCAATTTGGGCATTAACAAATGTGCAACAATTATTTATTTATTTTATTTTATTTTATTTATTTGTTTGTTTTTATATACCGCCCTTCTCCCGAGGGACTCGGGGCGGTGTACAGAGCAAGGTAGGTATACAGTTAAACAATAGTAAAAACAATAGTAGAAACAAATGAAACCCCAAGAGCTATCAGGCCAGGCCGGACTGCTGGAACAGGTAAGTTTTTAAGTCGCGCCGGAAGGTGCGAAGGTCGGGGGCCATCCGGATTTCGGTAGGCAAGCAGTTCCAGAGGGTTGGCGCACCCACTGAGAATGCCCTCCCCCTGGGGGCCACCAGCCGGCATTCTTTGAGCGGTGGCACCCTGAGGAGGCCCTCTCTGTGGGAGCGCACAGGACGGAGGGGTGTTGACGTTGGCTGAAGGTGCTCCCGTAGGTAATCCGGACCCATGCCATGTAGGGCTTTGTATGTCATTGTTAGCACCTTGAATTTCACTCGGAAGGCAACCGGAAGCCAGTGCAGCTCACGGAGGAGAGGTGTGATATGGGAGTATCGGGAGGCCCCTAAAAGTGTTCGTGCAGCTGCACTCTGCACCAGCTGAAGCTTCCGAGTGGCTCTCAAGGGCAGCCCCATGTAGAGAGCGTTACAGTAGTCAAGGCGAGAGGTCACAAGTGCATGGGTGACTGTACGTAAGGCATCCAGGTCCAGATAAGGTCGTAGTTGGCGCACCAGTTGAACCTGAGTGAAGGCCCCCTTGGTCACAGCTCCTATGTGATCTTCCAAGGATAGCTGTGAGTCTAGGAGGACACCCAGGTTGCGGGCCCTATCAACAGGGGGTAATAACTCACCCCCGATGTTAAGGGATGGAATGTTCTGAGTGTTCTGGCATGCCGGTATGTACAGCCATTCAGTCTTGTCCGGGTTGAGTTGAAGCCTGTTCCTCCCCATCCATTCCCGAACCGCTTCCAGGCAACGGGACATCACGTCGAGGGCATCACTGATGCTGTTTGGAGTTGAGATGAAAAGCTGGGTGTCATCAGCATACTGATGGTACCCTACTCCAAAACCACGAATGATCTCACCTAGCGGTTTCATGTAGATGTTGAACAGGAGAGGCGAGAGAACCGACCCCTGAGGGACTCCACAAACGAGAGGCCTCGGAGTCGACCTCTGTCCTCCTGCCAACACCGACTGCGAGCGTCCCAGGAGAAAGGAGGAGAACCACCGCAGAACCGTGCCTCCCACTCCCAATCCTCTGAGGCGCCGCAGCAAGATACCATGGTCGATGGTATCGAAAGCCGCCGAAAGGTCTAATAAGACTAGGACAGAGGAATGGCCCCTGTCCCGGGCCCTCCAGAGATCATTCATCAGAGCGACCAATGCCGTCTCCGTGCTGTAGCCCGGCCTGAAACCCGATTGGCACGGGTCTAGATAATCCGCTTCCTCCAGGACCTGAGGAAGCTGATGTGCCACCACACTCTCAACAACCTTCACAAGGAAGCGAAGGTTGGAGACTGGACGAAAGTTATTCAATGAAGCTGGGTCCAAGGTGGGCTTCTTGAGGAGAGGTCTCACCACCGCCTCCTTCAAGGAGGCGGGGAAGTGACCCTCACTCAGAGAAGCAGAGATGACCGCCTGAAACCAGCCTCGTGTCCCCTCTCGAGCTGCATAAGCCAGCCAGGAAGGGCACTGGTCCAGTAAGCATGTGGAGGAGCTCAACCTCCTCATAATCCTGTCCACGTCCTTTGGAGTCACAGGATCAAATTCCTCCCAGATGACGTCGACCAGACTGCCCATGTCCTGTTCCTCAGGCTCTGCCCAGTTGGAGTCCAGGCCGGTTCGAATCCGAGCGATTTTATCCAACAGATATTGACCGAATTCCTCGGCTTGACCCTGTAAGGGTTCCTCCCTCACCTCTTGGTTCAGAAGGGAGCGAGTCACTCTGAACAGGGCAGCCGGGCGATTATCTGCGGACGCGATGAGGGTGGAAAAGTAATTGGATCTCGCCACTCTTATTGCTGCGAGATAAGACCTGGTGTGGATTCTTAGTCACAACCGGTCGGATTCGGATCGACTGGTTCTCCAACAGCTCTCTGGGCCCCGTCTCCGACGCTTCATCTCCCGGAGCTCCGCGGTGAACCATGGGGCTCGCTGGGATCTGCGCCGGGTCAGGAGCCGCAGGGGTACAACTCGGTCAAGTGCCTCTGTGGCTGCCCTTTCCCAGGCTTCCACTAAGGCATCCGCCGAGCTGTGAGCAGGGAGTGCAGGTGGGTTCCCAAGCGCTGCCTGGAACCTATCAGGGTCCATTAGGCGCCTGGGGCGGTACCATCTGGTTGGTTCCACGCACCTACGGCGGGGGGTGGCAAAGTGGAAGTCTAGCCGTAGGAGGTGATGATCGGTCCATGACAGGGGCATAACGGTTGTGGAGCCCCCACCAATATCATCACGCCACCGTCCAGATAAGAACACCAAGTCGGGGGTGTGGCCTCCCTCATGAGTTGGTCCTGAAATTATTTGCGACAGGTCCATGGCCGTCATGGAAGCCATGAACTCCTGAGCTAGTTCGGACGATCCTCCTAGGGACGGTAGGTTGAAGTCGCCCAAAACCATGAGTTTGGGGAATTCAACCACCAACCCTGAGAGGACATCGAGTAGCTTAGGCAGGGCTGTTGCTGCGCGATTAGGTGGGAGGTACACCAGCAGCAGGCCCAACTGCGCCCCCGGACTGTATCTCAGAAAGAGAGACTCACACCCGACTATCTGAGGGACGGTGGTCTCCCGCGGGCTAAGGGTCTCCCTGATGATTACTGCCACTCCTCCGCCCCTACCATGGGCCCAAGGATGGTGCAGCACCCGGAAACCAGGTGGGCAGAGGTCAACCAGAGGGACACCACCCTCTGGGCCCAGCCAGGTTTCCGTGATGCAAGCCAGGTCTGCGTGCTCACTCTCCACTAGGTCTCGAACAAGGGGAGCCTTATTAGCAACGGACCTGGCATTTAGGTAGACCAGCCTGAGCTCAGGAGGCTGCACATCTTCGCTCCTGGGTCCTCGGGGGAAGTACAGAGGGTCGGAGCGTCTCACCGCTTGTAGAGAGCGGAGATGACCCTCCCGGTGTCGATACGGCCCTCTGCTTGTGCACCTTCTGCCATTCCCCACCATCCTGGGAATTGGTTGTCCGTCAGCTCGCCACTGGGCTTTGTCGGCGACTGAGCCCCGCTCCTCATCTTCGTGAACGGTCGTAGGCCTGGCCTGCGCTATGGTTGTTGGAAGGCCCCCCTTCGCCGAACAACCATAGTCCTTTCCCACCCCCCTCCCTAACCCGACAAAGAACTTAACTAAGAACTTAACCAGGGGCCTCTTGTTGGACTTATGCTGGAGGCCCCTGACCCTGCCCGGCCATCTCTCAGAGGTCCAATGGTCAGGCCCGTCATCAAGATTGGATGTAGCGTAGGCGGGTCGCACCCAGGAGAGGGGGGAACCCCTGAGGGCGTGCAGGTCTGTGCTGGAGTATTGCAGGAGCATAGAGTCACAAGGGGTTCAGGAAGGCAGTCCCCTGGATGGAGAATTAGCAGGAGGGTCGAGTTGGGTAGGTGGGTATCTGGACCGTCACCCAGCCACTGCCACTTGGCTGGGTGAACCCCAGAAGCAGGCCACTCCCCATCCTCTCACGATGGGTTGTGACTCTGTTTCCGGGGGTGGTCCAGAACCCACTCTTGGTGGAGCACACCCCATAGAGCTCTCACCTCTATGGGGCTGCAGGTGTAAGGTCAAGCCACTCTGCCACCGTGGCTTGCACCCAGGTCCATTGTGTCCTGTGGGGAGAGGGTGGGCAGGGAAGGTTGAGAGTTGGCAGAGGCAAGGTGGTGTCGGCTTCGATGGTCCAGTCGCCGCTGTCTCCACTGATCAGCTGGACCGTGGCATCTCCTTTGGTTGAGATCGGCACGGAGACACTGTCACCGCCCAGGGAAAAGGTTGAGGGGGCCAGGGCATAGAGGAGTCGTCGGCACCCACTCGGAACGGCTGCAAACGGCTCAGGGTGCGGGCCGGAGACGCCACGCCGCGTCCACTATCGCCGCCATCGAAGGTTCCTGGTAAAAGTGGTCGACCGGGGCCTGGAGAAGCTTTCGCCGCTGCCGCGGCCCTCGCCACCGTCGCCTCCATTGCACAGCTGTTCCACTGATCCGCTGATCCGTGGCGTCTCCTTTGATGTAGATCTTTCGGAGGCGCCACTGCCTAGGAGCAGACCAAGGTGGTTGAGGGAGAACGAAGGCGCCGGCCCCACTCAAGATGGCTGCAGCGGTTCAGGGGGCGGGCTGTTAAGGCAGGAAAAATTGTAGAAGATGATGGATTCAAACTTGATACTGAACAGTTGATAAAAGCAGTAACACCAGAAGAAGAGTACTAGGAGTTTTGAAAACCTGTGACCTGTTGCACAACCAAGTCAAGGAAGCTTTTTCAACAAAATACATAAACGAGTTCAAAAAAAATTGAGATCAAAGCTAAGTGGAGGAAATATCAAAAAAGCAATTAATACCTGGACAGTGCCTGTAAAATGATAATGAAATAATTGATTGGACTCAACTAGAACATGATAACGTGGATCAAAAAAACAAGAAAAGTAATGACAATGAACCATACTCTGCACCCAAAAAGTGATATTGAAAGGGTGGGAGAGGATTCTTACAGGGAAACAAACCATGGAAGAGAAAAAACATGGCTTAAATGACTACATAAAAAAACAAAAGAGCCTTTGCTGAAGGAGGTGAATAAGGAGACAACAAGATTGAAAACAAAATATTGAAAGGAAACAATTGAATATTGAGTTTCTAACTGGAAAAAGAAGCTTATGAACAGTCAATACTTGAATGACATTGAAGGAAAGGTAGATACAAAGCTAACATGGAGATGGTTGAGATCAGGGATGCTGAAGAAAGAAACTGAAGACTCCATTTTCATTGCCAAGAACAAGCCCTGCAGACTAATTCCATGAAAGCAAAAGTTCAACATGTCTTATGCAATGAGAAAGATGAAACAGTGGATCACATTATCAGTGACTGCAGCAAAATCTCACAAATTGATTATCTACAATGTCATGATCAAGTTCCTAAAAGTATACATTGGAGGTTTAGGTTTGAATGCAACAAAAATTACTGGGAACAACAAATTGATGATAAACAGGTCAAGATCTGGTGGAACTTTTGGATCCAAACAGAAAGACATCTAGCCCACAACACACCTGACAGTTTTTACCAGTCCCAGACTGTGAATCAAATTGAAGATTAAATATTAAACATTAACAATAACAATAATATTTAAATGCAATTTGACATTGACAAATGTGCAACAATTGCTACGTATTAAGGTAGGAAAAATTGATGGATTTGAACTTGATAATGAAGAGGACAGGAAGGCCTGGAGGAATGTTGTCCATGGGGTCACGATGAGTCAGACACGACTTCACAACTAACAACAACAATGAACAGTTGATAAAAGCAGTAACACCAGAAGAAGGGTATTTAGGGGTTTTGGAAGCTTCTGATCTGTTGGACAACCAAGTCAAGGAAGCTACTTCAATAAAATACATAAAGCAAGTCTGGAAAATCTTGAATTTATTTGATCTGAATATCCTGACTTTGCAAAAAAAAACCATCCTACTTGGAACTGCCTGTATATTCATACACTATCTCATCAGCTTTTAGGACTTGAACTGTTAAGTTTTTAACCAGTCCCAGACTGTAAATCAATATAATAATAATAATAATAATAATAATAATAATAATAATAATAATAATAATAATAATAATAATAATAATAATAATAACAATAACAATAACAACAACAACAACAACAACAACAACAACAGTAATCGTAGTAGTAATAGCAACAACTCCATGTACTGGTTTGTATGTGTCCTAGGTTTTGAATAAAAAGAACAGCAAGTAGTTCTGAAGGTGCTTTCTGGGCCTCAGTGTGATATAGTATCTCCCTCCTTCATTTCAAAGGCTGTTTCTTCTATTTTGTCTTCTCATATATTTATTTGTTTCCACTTTATATTAATTTGTGAGATGATAATATGAGGTGGGTCAGAAGGAGTAGCTAAATGAGGTTAGAGAAGGCTAGACCTTTCCTAAAGCCTGATTAATAAATAATTCTTATCTTGGATAATGATATGTTAAAGGAAAATAGCAGAAGAGCCAGAGAAAACAGTCACCTTGCCTGGAGAAATTAAACAGGAGAAGAAGAAGCACTGAGAATCATGGACTGGTTCACAACTATTGTCTCAATATTCATGTCACAATCCAATTGAAAAAGGAAACTGCATGAATAAAACTGCATTTTGAGAGATCATTTGGGATAGAAAATAGAAATAATCCAGAATGAGGATAACAAGATGAAGGTAGAAAGATGACTGTCTGCATGTTAACCAAGATAGAGGATGCTGATATAGTAGGTGCCAGTGGACTAGACCACATCTTTTGAATCTTAATTTTTGTAAAGTTTCTATCAGTTTATCACATCCCTTCTCTTTGAGAATTCTCCCTTTTCATGCTTGTTTATAGGCCTTTTCAATTCTACAGATATAAATTGTGCCACAATCTAATCATTCACAAATGCCAGATCTTTGAATGAAAGCTCTGTTCCTCTAATTCACAGTAAAAGAGCAACCGTACTAGACCTTCTCACTTTTGTTCCTACTGCTACAGCTCTTTGCCCCACTGATAACTAACTCCTCATCATAGCATACAGGTGCTATTTCTGTAATACATAGGGATGTGCTTGGTTCTATCATTCCACCTTGATTTTACAGACCTGGTAAAGCCCCTCATCTCCAGGAAATTATGCAGAATGCATAGAAGGGATCATATTCGGTTTTCACTTGAATAGCAAGGGGTCTTCTGCATGTTATCTTGCTTAAGAACCTTTATAAGGTCTTATCTTGTGGCGATGAGGATGGCGAAGGCTAATTACTTCGCTGCCCTCATCGCGTCCGCAGATAATCACCCAGCCTCTCTGTTTAGGGTGACTCGCTCCCTTCTTAACCAGGAGGTGAGGGAGGATCCCTTACAGGGTCGGGCCGAGGAGTTTAGTCAACAGCTGACGGACAAAATCGCTCAGATCCGGGCTGGTTTGGACTCTGACTGGGCAGAGTCTGATGTGGAGGAATCGGACGGTCTTGAGCATGTTATCTGGACTGAGTTTGATCCTGTTTCCCCTGATGATGTGGACAGGATTATGGGGAGGCTGAGCTCCACCACCTGTTTATTGGACCCGTGTCCCTCCTGGCTGATTTATGCGGCTTGGGAGGAGACACGAAGCTGGTTCCAGGCAGTAATAACTGCCTCTTTGAGGGAGGGTGTTTTCATTGATAGAAATAGACTCAGAAACGGAACTTGTTAAAGATTGTATGATAAAGTGGGCCCAGAATTTTCAGGAGCTTATCACAATGGACACTTGGGAAAAGATATGGGTCAGAAATGTAAAATTTACATAGGCTCAAAATTTAAGAGAGAATTTTTATAAAATGTTTTATAGATGGCATTTAGATCCTAAAAAATTAGCAAGTATGTATCTGAACTGCCAGCCTAAATGTTGGAGGTGTGGTTGTGAGGATGCAACGTATTATCATATATGGTGGACTTGTAAAAAAGTCAAAGAATTTTTGATTAAAATTTGGTGGAACATGCAGAAGATATTTAAGAAAAAGATAAGGTTTTCTCCACAGTTATTTTTGTTGGGTATTATTACAGATTGTACTGTCATAGATACTAAATTGATGTTGAATTTAATTACGGCAGCAAGACTTTTAGTAGCGCAATATTGGAAGAAGGAGGAACTGCCTACTATAGAAGAGTGGACTTTGAAAGTTTCAAACCTGGTGGAAATGGCAAAGATTTCAGCATATTTGAAAGAACAATCGCAACAGAGATATATCGTGGAATGGAGAAGATGGATCGAATATATTCAGAATAAATATGGGACTAAAAAGTTTTATTTAGCATTTGAATAAGTATTAGTTTTATATGATGTATTATTAGTTATTCATTATTTGTTAGTAATTTAGTTATGTTTAAGGGGAGTTAAAGTGCGATAGAATTTAATGTGTTTTTTTAGTTAGTTAGCATATTTTAGCTTATGTTTGTAAAGTTAATACCCTGTATTCAGCTCTTGGAAGTCAGGGGGGGAGGGGAAGGGGGAGAGGAAGGGGGAGGGGAAGGGGAGGGAGGGAGTTTATGTTTTTAAAATGTATCTTAAAACTTTTCAATAAAAAAGGGAGGAAATAAAGAATGTAACCTCAGTGCCTGGTTTATTTCTATGCTCTCAGAGGAAGGTGTGAAGAAGCCACCAACCATCACTGCATGAACTGGAGATGGGATGATGTTATCTCCCCTTTTCCCATGATGGACCTAACACCTGGGGATTTGCTGTCCCATACCAGCAGGGCAGACTATGGGGTAGGGTCTTGCTTGGGGATACCTTAATTTATCGTTCTGTGTGGGAAATCTCAGATCCTGTCTATTATGCCTGCTATCAACTACTCTTAATAAAAGTTCCTGTTGGAAGAAATCGCTTCCAAGAGTTCTGCCTTCTTAAGATGTGGGATTGAAGTGGGTCCTGACACTGCGTATTGAATATATAGCATGGTAGTGGCAAGGTAAAACTAACTGAATTTCTAAAGCATCAGTTCACAGTATTAAACAATGACTTTCTCAGCTCAACCCCAAGGCTTCCACGTAGACCATGTAAACAAGTTCTCTGGTTATAGGAACTATCTGCGTTCTTCTCCATACCTGTTTATATGACCTTGAAAAGTTTACAGACTCTCACAAGCTTCTGTGGAACTGCAGAAGTTTCTCCAAATTAACCCATTCATAATCAACAGCCTCCCCCACTTACTCTAATGACAAGTTGACATGTTTCACCTTTGACAGAGCCTACCTGAAAAAAATCCTGCTTAGATTTCAGGATGGAAATCAGTCATCCAGCCTCCTTGAAAGAAAAGCAATGCTTTTTCTTTCCTAGTGCAGTGCTAGGAACAATTAAGATACTGCACAATATCCTTGAACTTCCAGGTCTCAGGTAAAAAACCCAAGACTAAAAAAGACACACATTGCATATGGAGTTGAGATTTTTTTTGTAAGTATATGTGACAAGTTGATCTGTTTATCCTCAGACAAAGGAATTCTGAAAAAGAATCCCACAAGCAATAATGACACATCTTCTAAAGATTAGTCAATCATAAAAACTATAATTGAACACATGAGTATAGTCATTGCTTGATTAATTGCTTCACTAAAATCCATAACCTACATATATCAGAATAATATTCAACAGAGGCAGGTGCAGTATATACAAATGATGAGGTCATTGGCCTCATCATTCCCATTCTTTGTTCTTTTGTTTCCATAACTTCTTTTTGTTTGAAAAGATAAGGCGGCTGATGAAACCTGACAGCAGGACATTGTTTTTTTCAAAGTATAATTCATGCTGTCAAAAGTTATTGGAGCAGGGAGAGAAGGAGAAGGGAAGAATAGTAACAGGAACAAAAAAGATATTTACTCTTCCATTCCTCCTCCCAATAGTTTTGCTCCTCAAATGCTTGTGTTATGTATGCAGGCACCTGCATAGCAACAGCCACCAGGGGGCGTTGGCCTGAACGGTTTTGGCGGGAAACCTAGTTTTGGCAGGAAACCTAGGGCCAACCCCATTGGCTGGCCGCCTACCTGGCCAGGTATTTAAGGAGGCCAGGTAACCCTCATTCTCCAGTACGCTACCCCCCCAATAAAGAGCTGAACACGTACTCCAGCTGGCGTCTCTTCCTTGCGTCAGACCCACTACATTACAGTGGCGACGAAGGTGGGATTTGCTGCTGACAAGGAGCTGAAGTCACTTGGGGAGCGCACTGCACGCTGAAGGAAGGAGGAATTTTCCTTCCTCCCAACGCGACTGCCAGCCACCAGACAACGCTGGTCACCGCATCCGTGACCCAAGACCCGTAACCAACACTGCGATGGTAAGAGCCGGACAACCCCATGAATTTGACACCCGCCACCCCGAGACATGGGATGCGGTTCAACCAGATCTCGGAGGACGGCACGAAGGCGGCAGCCCTGCTCGGCATCGGGGGACCCGCACTCCTAGAGATCGCCGCGAACCTGTTTGCCCCAGAGGCCATCAACACCATCGCGTACCGGGACATCGTCGCCAAGCTCAACACCAACTTCCGTTCCCGGCAGTCCAAATTGGCCGCAAGGTCACAGTTCAAAAAAAGGGACCAGCGCCCCGATGAGTCTGGTGCCGAATTCCTCACCGCCCTACGAGAAGCCACCATCGCCTGCAAGTTTTTGAACTTGGAGGAGTGGCTATGGGACCGGCTGGTTTGCGGCCTACAAGACAGGCGGCTGCAAGAGCGCCCGTTCAAAAGAGAGGAGTTTTTGCTCCAGGAAGCCGAAGACGCCATCCTGGCCCACGAAGCGGCTGCAGGGCTGTCCAAGCAGTCCAGGAGACCAGAACAGACAACCAGGCGGCAAGCATCCACCGGCAGGTCACCACAGCCGAGGACGAGCTGAGCATCAACCTCCTCCAGCGGAAGTCGACCCCCCGACCAGTGAGGCAGACGCCCAGAGAAGCCCAGGCCACATAGCCGCGGTCTGTCATAGCCGCCACCCCCAAGAAGAGATCCACGAGCTACAACTGGAGGAATCACTGTTCGAAGGTACTGGGGCCCTGACCAAAACGCGAATTGGCTATGTTGAGAGCTGGCTGGCCATCAACCATACAGGTAGCCTTCGGCTGCTCAAACCCAAAATTAGATTAACATCCCTTGCACCATGGAGCTTGACTCTGGATCCACGGTCTCCATCATTTCGGATGAGACCCTTAACTATATTAATAGCCGGAGCAAGCAGCAGATTAAATTACAGCCTACAAATTTAACCCTGACCGACTGCCAGAATTAGCCGGTCAAGGTAAGGGGGGAGGCTACCATTTCGGTGGGGTTTAAGGGTTGCGAAGAGCACCTGGAGGTTGTAGTGGTAGAGGGCCAGAGAGCCAGCCTGGTCGGTCTAGACTGGTTTGAGGCCCTGGGAATCACAGTCTCCGGGATCCACCGGATCCAGGGAGACTCCGTCGAGGCCGTCTGCAAGGAGTTTGCAGATGTCTTCGATGGGATGCTGGGCAGGTACACAGGGCCCCCCATCTTGTTCAAGCTCAACTCGAACGTTCCCCCTGTCAGGGTCCGGCCGTGCGAGTCCCCTTCGCACTCAAACACAAAATAGAGTGTGAGCTGGACAAGCTGGTGGCCCAGGGAATCTTAGAGCCCGTAGATGGGGGGAGTGGGAAACCCCAATCGTCACCCTACTCAAGTCCAATGAGGAAATAAGGATCTGCACTGACTACAAGTGCTCGGTGAACCGCGCCCTAAACCCGCACGCTTACCCGCTCCCCACGGTCAGCCACGTTCTCGCTTCCCTCCAAGGCGGTGCCATTTTTGCAAGGCTCGATCTTGCACAGGCGTACCAGCAACTCATGGTTACTCGGGCAACAGCTGACATTCAGACTATAGTAACATACAGGGGATTATTTCGGGTGAACAGGCTGCAGTAGCCCCTGGCATTTTCCAGGAAATTATGGAGAAAACACTCAGGGGCATCCCAGGAGTCTGCCCTTATTTTTATGACATCCTGATTGCAGGAGCATCAGCAGAAGAGCTGGCAGGTAGGCTGAGGGAGGTACTATCCAGGCTGCGCACAGCTGGCCTCAAACTAAAGAGGGAGAAATGCAGCATAGGTGTTCCCTCCACAGAATTCTTGGGATTCAGGGTAGATGCCAAGGGAATCCACCCCACAGAGTCCAAGGTGAGGGCAATCAAATTGGCACCCACACCCAAGAACAAGGCGGAGCTACAGGCATTCCTGGGCCTGCTAAATTTCTATCATACTGTTCTGTACCAGCCTGCTACCGGCCTTGCAGAAAGGCAACCCCTGTACAAACGGCAGAGGCTGGAAAGCGTCTGAGGCTGGAAAACGTCTGCCAAGTTTATTACACAAACAAACAACAAAACATGAAACAAGATACCGGAGCTTTGATCCTCAAACGGAGCGGTTGCTTTCAGCAACCAGCCCTTCCCCAAACACTCCCTTTATTAGAGTTCAGGGCGTGGCCTCCCTGTGCCTCCTTCCGAGAAGTCCCACAGCCTTTCTCTGCTTGCTCCTGCTTGACTGCCTCCTGCGTCGGGCGTCCTTGAACAGGGCCAGCTGTGGGTCATCATCATCTGCACTGTCGGGCTCGCGCAGCTGAGTCTCCACCAAGTAAGAGGGCCCTGGCTGGGGGCTCTGCGAAGCCTCCAAGCCATCATCAGCAAGTTCGTCTTCAACACCCTCCTCCTCCCCCTCGTCTGAGTCATCCGAGTCATCCGACCCGGCTGCCGGACCCACAGGCTGACCCTGAATCACAACACATACATTCCTCCCACACAAGGCAGCCATTGCAGAGCCACTTCACAGGTTACTGGATAAAAAGGCAGCATGGGCCTGGACCTCCATCCATGAGCAAAGCTTTAGGGCATTAAAGGCACTACTGTCGGATAAGTCCACAGTAACCCATTTCATCGAGACAAAGCCCATATGCATCGCATGCGATGCATCCCCTTATGGTGTGGGCGCAGTACTCAGTCACCTCGAGCCAAATGGGGCTCAAATCCCCATAGCCTACTATTCCAGGATGCTGTCTGGAGCAGAAAGGAACTACACCCAAATTGACAGGGAAGCCCTGGCAATCGTGGCTGGAATCAAGAAGTTCCACGATTATCTGTATGGCAGGGAGTTTATTGTCTACACCAGGGGTCAGCAACCTGAAACAGTGAAAGAGCCACTCGGAACCGGTTCCCTCACAAAAGGAAAAACTGGGAGCCGCAAAAAATGTGTGCACATGAGCGTACATGCACGCATGTGCAGAACAGGTTTTGACTGAAGAGTGGAGCCAAGGTGAGATATGCACCTACCCTGCATATTTGAATTGATTGGTTGAACTTTTTTAGTCCACTTTTTTTTTTGGACTACACATGGCAGAGGACTGGGAGCCGCAGGAGATGGCTGAAAGAGCCGCATGCAGCTCCGGAGCCGCGGGTTGCAGACCTGTGGTCTACACAGATCACAAGCTCCTGCTAGGCCTATTCACCACAGACAAGCAGACCCCCTAAATACTGTCCCCCAGAATGCTCCAGTGGTCCATCCTTCTTGCAGCTTACAATTGCAAGCTGGTGCACGAGCCAGGGAAGGAGATGGGTCACACAGACGGCCTAAGTAGGCTACCCATAAACACTACCAAGCCAGACCCAGCACCAGCAACACAAATCCTAGCACTACAGGAACTACCAGAATGCCCAGTACATGTCAAGGACATTGCAACCAGCACAGCTGCTGACAACTTCATGAGCAGGGTACTCTCATAGGTTTGCATGGGGTGGCAGGATAAGTCTCCAGGGCCTGATTTCCAGGCCTATTTCACCAGGCGACACGAACTCTCCACGCACTGGGGTTGCCTCCTTTGGGGAAGCAGGGTCATCATTCCCACCGCCGTCAGGGGCAGAGTATTGGAATCCTTACACGAGGGACATCCGGGGGTGGTCAGGATGAAGGCACTGGCCAGAAGCTACCTCTAGTGGCCAGGGCTGGACAAGGACATTGAGGAACGGGTCAAGGCCTGTTACATGTGCCAGAGATCCAGGCCAGAAATGCCCCACGCACCAGTACACAGGTGGGAGGCCACACACACACCCTGGTCCCGTATCCACATTGACTATGCAGGGCCATTTCAGGGCCAACTGTTCTTAGTGGTAGTGGACAGCCACTCCAAGTGGCTGGAGGTAGTCCCTGTTCCCAACATGACCTCGGCTAGGATAATCCAGGTGCTCAGAGCTCTCTTTGCCACACACGGCCTCCCCGACGTCCTTGTAACAGATAACAGGCCTCAGTTTACCACTACTGATTTCCAGGTGTTCTTGAAGGTGAATTGGATTAGGCACACCACCTCCGCGCCCTTTCATCAATGGACTAATGGGCAAGCTGAATGGATGGTAAGGACGACCAAGGACGCACTCAGACGCATCATCAGCGGGGACTGGCATCATAAACTGGTGAAATTTCTACTTGCCCAACACACTACACCATGCGTTGCTACCGGGAAGAGTCCAGCAGAACTGCGATGGGGACGGCGTCTCATCACCGAGCTGGACCGTTTACACCCAGACCGAGTAGCGGCAGAGACGGATAGGCCACCATCATCATCAGCAGCAGCAGCACACAGGGTTCTCAACGTGGGGGACCTGGTCTGGGCAAGGAACTACGGGGCAGGGCATCCATGGATTCCGGGGACAGTGGTTGAGAAAACTGGACCCCTCTCTTACATCGTGGGGGTGGAGGGGGACAGACACATAAGGCGACACATCGACCAGCTCAGAGGAACGGTCCCTGAGTGCACCACACACGCCAAACAGGATAGCCACACCCCAGGGGAGGTCAGCCCAACCAGAAACAACACAGAACCGGAACCAGAGGAGGAGGGCCTCCTGCAACCAGCTCTGCTCAACCCAGCACAGAGGCTTCACGAGCCAGCTGTCCAAGTCCAGGGCCAAGCCACACCCAGATGGTCCACCAGGCCCCACAGGACACCTGCCTATTTAGCGGACTATGTGTACAAGTGACCACCCCACAGTTGCCTTGTATTAACACACAGTGTATATAGTTATAATATTGTTCGATAGTTGTTATGTGGTTCTTCTCTAAGGGGGGAGGGGTGTTATGTATGCAGGCACCTGCATAGCAACATCCACCAGGGGGTGTTGGCCTGAACGGTTTTGGCGGGAAACCTAGTTTCGGCGGGAAACCTAGGGCCAACCCCATTGTCTGGCTGCCTACCTGGCCAGGTATTTAAGGAGGCCAGGTAACCCTCATTCTCCAGTACGCTACCCCCCCATAAAGAGCTGAACATGTACTCCGGCTGGCATCTCTTCCTTTTGTCGGACCCACTACATTACACCTTGTGCTCATTTTCCTCACTGGTTTCTGTTTCCATACTCAGGGTTCAGCAGAGAGAAAAGGAGCCAGGTGTGGGTTGCACTTACTAGAATTGTGAGCAGGGATGAGATCCCTACTATGGTTCCCCTGCTTTAAGATTTTCAATGCCTGGCTTTACAGTTCTGTTATATACTTTAACACTTCAAAGTTGTCATTGCCTTATTTTATAAACCCAGAAGTATGCCTTTCTCCTTTTTCAATACATTTTGCTAGGTGAAATTACTGCAGCTGGTATTATAGTAAAGGTAAGTAGATTTTCTGCTCTTAATGGACTTTTAGCATTTAGAAGGGTCTCAGTGCTAAGGAATACTGAGCATTATGCAAAGTGTTGCTGAGCTGAGTCATCCTGGTGAGGGAAACTACCATCAGGAAGAGCAACCATGAATTTGCAGGGCCCATCCATGCTCAGCCAAAGGCACTGTGTAGATTTCATAGACATCATATGCCAATGAATTTCAGAGCATGCAATTTGATAATGTTCTCATATAACAAGCCTCTGCCTCACATGTTCCATAGTCTATTCCCATTCTTTTTGCTTCTTATGGCATTTAGCTCAGGAAGTCCAGCATAATTACCTAATGAGGCAAACAGTTGTAGTGATATTCTGTGACTGCAATTCAGTATCTTTCTTTACTATCTTCAATACATCTAGAGTCTATTGTTGCTTCATTGAAAAAATCATGTTCATAGTGTTTCATCCAGAGGACTTGTTCTTCTAGTTTCTTTAAAGCTTCTCACAGGTTTTTCTTCATTCTTTTCATAACAGTTGAAGCACTATCTGTTAGATCGTGAGTTCTGGACCGCATGGCCAAGATGGACGACTCAGGACAACAGGGTTCACATAGTACGCTTTATTGATTCAGCACAGACTGGGAGAACAAAGGGCAACTGCCCTTTTATATACCTAGCCAGGTATACATTGAACCAATCCCAATATCTGGATTTCCCACCAGAGGATGCCCTGCCAATCCTGACAGGGCACCCTGCCACCTGGTGGTGTCAGTGGCTTATCTATGTGTGACATCCCCTCTGTACATAACACTATCTGCCTTAGAATGCCTTTTAATATGGTGCTAATGCAGATTCCCAAATATTGTTGCTGAAACAAATCTTCTTTAGAGCCAATGTTCAGAAGTTTCCTAGATTCCTCAATTTCTATTTATATTTGATGAAACCCTTTTCTCTAGCTAACTATTAGTAAATATTCTTAGTCTTATATCTGATATAAGGAGGAAAGTTCTGCCTGAAGCAGATCATCACAGATTTGCATAGCTTTCTCTTCATAAAAGACAAAAAGCATTTTCCATTCACTCTTAGCTTGGATATTAGATTGGATCCTCTAATGTACTGTAGTGATAGGTTACATAATGTTCCTTTTCAGGGCTTTTTTTCTAAAAAAAAAAAGGTGCCAGAACTCTCATCTTGTTATTTATTTATATAATTAAACAATTATATATTCAATTCTTAACATACATTTAATTTATTGTATTTAAGGCAAATGTTCATAGATAATTCCAAACTTTTGTCCAATTCTTGTCTGGCAAATGTTCTTGACTCCTTTCCTTGCTCTTAGTATCTATGGCCGAATGTCGTCCTCTGAGTAACCACAGATCAACGTACTTTGAAGGATTGAAAAGTCTCGGAGGTGGTCCGACAAATTTGATGAACAAAAGTGCTGAAATTGTCTTAGTCTTTAACGAAGCTCTTGTTGAGGTGGCAATTAGATTCATCTGTGAAAATCCACGTTCACATTCACTTTAAGAAATAGGAATGGTATTCAGAGTCCGTATCAAATGCAACAGTTTTTCTGGATATGTCTTTTCGAGAATGTATTCACGGAATCCACGAATCATTTCTCTTTCATTTAGTTGCAGTCTGATTGATAAGTTTCTAATTTCCACTTCTCCAAATGTCAGTTGAGTAGTAACATCTTCAGGCCAATGTTTTTGATCAAGTACGCGAGACCAATATGCCAACTCATCGTCTTTGCTATCAAGTAATCTTTTTTCAATTGACTCTTTCAATTTTGTATAAAATATACTTGGGTCAATGGGAGGATCCTTTCTTGAATCTCTTTTGTGAAGTAAAACTCCACAAAAGCGAAGATCACTTACAGCAGCAACAGCACATTTATAATAGGGCCCAAAGTTCTGTCTTCTTTCTTCAAAAACTTGTAGCAGTATTTTTATTTTCTTATTTGCCTTATACAAGTTGATGTTGCGGTCGTGTAGATCCAAACTTAAATCTGACAATTCTTGGAGAGCATCACACATCAATCCTAGGTCCAATAAAAATTCTGTAGATGTTATTTTTCTTTTCAAGCCATCATAAGTGCATTTATCATTTTTATCTCTTGTAGGATCATGCATTACTTTTTCAAAATGATACACAAGGGATTCAAAATTATTCCATACAGCCAAAACTGTATGCAAACTAGATGACACCCATCAGGTACTTAAAATTCTTCCAATTTTCAGCAGCTCAGTCCCCAGTAATTCTGCACATGAATGCAACTCTCTACTATTCTTTGGTGAAGCACGGTATATGACATACAGTTTATCAATAAATGATTGGCATCTATTTATTCTTGATGTTTCCTTGGCAACATCACCTACTGATAATTCTAGTCTGTGATTAGCACAATGCCAAACTATAATAGAAGGAAAACGTTCTGACAGCAATTTTTTCACTCCACTTTTACATCCCATCATCACAGCTGTGCCATCGCATGCCAGAGAAATCAAATATTTTTTCAAATAATCTTCTGTCATCCCATAAGAGTAAAGACATTGGAGTAAGGAATCAAATATTCCTTCTGCTGTTACTTTTTCAAGTTCTAACAAGTCCCCAAAAAAATTTACTGGTGCATTCATTCCCATACCTTTGATACAGCATCGAACAAATACTATGAGGGTAGGTTTTTTGCTTATTGTGAGGTCAACTGTTGCTTGCTATCTGTGCCAGAATAGGTTATCTCATTGTTAATCCATTCTTTGGAAAGTTTCATACCCATTTTTGACTCAATACCAAGAGTTCCAACTTTTTTACAAGGCGTACAGCCAAGTTTCATGTTACAAGCATAGAGCCAGTCATTCTTCAAGCAAAAATCTTTTTTTTGTTCATAGGTCCAGCAGTCTGGCCAGTCATTTGCGGTTTGGCTCTGCTTATCAAGATCAGATATATTAACAGGCATTGTCATTTCTGTGTGTTCTGTCGTGCCTGATGATATTCTGGCCTTTTTGTTAGCAGGACAGGTTGTTGAAAAGTAATTGGTGATTTTTTTCATGTTTTAATTTGGTGTCACACTTTTACACTAAAAATAAAAAAGTAAAAAAAATCAGTTCTACAATTATAGTTTCATTTAAAGTTTCCTAGTTTTTTAGTAGCGAACATTGAAGTTGAGGGAATGCATGGAAGTTGACATTCATTTCTTTTACACTTAACAAGTTATATTTCCAGTGCCTCTGCCAGGGGTTCCATTGTTTCTTTAAAAATATAATCTTAAAGGGCTTGCCATTGTGATAGAAGATTGCTACCACTGCTCCAGGGTTTGGCTAACTTAAATATGCATAGCATAATTAGATGTATTATTGCTGCTAAACTATGGGTTACTGATTCACATTTGCCATGGATTGTCTTCTGTCCATGGGAGGGAAGCTTGGTAGATTCTAAATTTCATAATTTTAGTTATTCCTTTGTGGCAAGGTATATAGGAGAACAAGCTGCAAAGGTCTTTAAAAACATGTTTCTCACATATTTATATTTTTGAATCATAAATATTAAACTTTTTTTCTTTCCAAAGATCCAAACCAATGCTTTAGAAATATAATTTTGTTTTAGCTACAGTAAACAAGCAAATTACACTAAAGCTAAATTTAACATTTTCAGAATTAGTATTCTTTCAGTCATAATCTTATTCCTGATTTGGCTGATTTTAAAATGTGATTTAAAATCATAAGCACATAAAAAGAAAACAGCAGAAACAGCTGCAAATTAACTCAACAGTTCTATGCTTAGAAACATTGCCATTTAATCAAAGTCCTTGCTCTTTCCAAATCTATTTCAGGGTTTACTTTCTATATACACAAACAATGGGAAATGAGTTTCTGGGCTGGTTCAAATTTTTTACACATTCCAAAAATTTCAGGTAATGTATCTGCTCCATATATAAATATAAAAGCATGATAGGCTCTGTATTTGTACGATGGCCGATTATCTCAGTGTGCAGAAACATGGATAACTACAAACAGAAGTTGCAACCCCTCTCCGTTTCACTGCATGGGAGTTCAGATCTGCAATGAACTGGGCTGATAGATCTAGAATCTCATATAATTATTTAGTGACAGCAGTCTATTTTATAACTCTGTAATAATATCAGACACAGGTATGTGATATGCTGTCCAATTCAAAGATTAGTTGTGGATTCAAAGAAATAAGAAATACTGTCAGACTATCTATATGGATTCTTTACTGACCCAGATCTGTGTATTTGCATAGTGTGTTTTATCAGTAACTCTGATCACAAGGAAGGAGATGCATGATTCTGCCTCCTGGCCAAGGATTTAGTTTATGAAAAGTGAGCATCTGTAAACTCTAGTCTGGCTCTTAAGGCTCCACTCCATGTGGCTTGGATTTCTGTGTTAGATGGCTGCATTTCAGACACCATTCAATAATCTGATTGATACAGGCCATAAAATTAGAAACTGAACACTCCAGAAGGTAGAGGTCAACCAGTAATTTATTGTGATCTAATGTGCTGGGCAGCAGCTCTTTGTGGTCAAGTAACAGGCTGTGTGAGGAAAGGAAGGGTGGGATGATGGAAAGGGATCAACCTGCACTGCTGAGCAAGGCAAGAACTATCGTATTTTTAGGGACCATAAGACGCACCTGACCATAAGACGCACCCAGTTTTTACAGCAGGAAAACAAGAAAAAAAATATTCTGAACCAAATAGTACTGGTATACTAAAACAGGGCTTTTCAACCTTTTCATCCATTGCACCACTTTTAGGACAAGGCAATGTCCGAGTACCACCAGTTGCCCAGTGACTGTTCAGTTACGACGGCACTGGAAAAAGTGACATATGACCATTTTTCACACTTATGACTGTTGCAGCAGTCCCAGGGTCATGTGATTTACATTCGGATGCTTGGCAATCGATTCATATTTATGATGGTCACATTGTTCCAGGGTCATGTGATTGCCTTTTGCAATCTTCTGACTAGCAAAGTTAGTGGGGAAACCAGATTCACTTAACAATCATGTTACTAATTTAATTTCTCTCTCTCCCCCAGTGGCGTAGCGTGGGGGGTGCAGGGGGGGCTGGCCACACCGGGTGCAACATCTGGGGGGGCGCATTAGATGCATTTTACTTTAATTACATCAGTATTTTCATAACAAACAATACATGTGCTTAGGGGGTAAGGGTTTCTTTAACTAATCTAGTGGAAGAGACTCGAGTGCTAAAATCCACGGGTTAGGGGGCGCAAATTACTTGCCTTGCCCCGGGTGCTGACAACCCACGCTACGCCACTGCTCTCCCCTTCTCTTTCTCTCCCTCTCTCCCCCTCCCTCTTTCTTTCTCTCTCCTCTCTCTCCCTCTTTCTCTTTCTCTCCCTATTTTTCTCTTTCCCTTTATTTCTCCCTCTTTCTCTCTCCATTTCCCTCCCTTTCTTTCTCCTTCTCTCTCTCTCCCTTTCTCTCCCTATTTTTCTTTCTCTCTATTTCTCCCTTTCTCTCTCCCTCTATTTCCCTCTTTCTTTCTCCTTGTCTCTCTCTCCCTTTCTTTCTTTCTCTCTCTCCCTCTCTCTTCCCCTCTCCCTCTTTCTCTCTCTCTCCCTCTATTTCTCTCCCTTTCTTTCTCCTTCTCTCTCTCTCCCTCTTTCTTTCCCTCTTTCTTTCTCCTTCTCTCTCTCCTTCTCCCTCTCTCTCTCTCTTTCTCTCCCTCCCTCTCCCATTGTCCCTTCTTTCTTTCCTTCCTTTCTTTCTTCCTTCCCTCCCTCTTGTCCTTCCCTCTCTACATTAGAGCAGTATCTGCAGAGGCGGCCCTGCAGCCCGGCTTTCTCTTGCAGAAAGCAAGCTGAAATGGAGCAAGGGAGATTGCCAGGAATGTAAATCAGCCGATCTCATGCTGCTGCAATCTCCCTCTCTCGGTTTCAGCTTCCCTTGCTACAAGAGAAAGAAGGCTGAAACGAAGCAAGGGAGATTGCAGCAGCACGAGCGAGATCGGCCGATTTGCGTTCCTGGCAATCTCCCTCGCTCCGTTTCAGCCTGCTTTCTCTTGTAGCAAGGAAAGCTGAAATCGAGCGAGGGAGATTGCAGGAGTGCGAGATCGGCGTTTCTCAGCACATGCTCATTCGTGCTCCTGGCAATCTCAACACAGCTTGTTGAAAAGTTTTTTTTCCCTCAAAAAAGGTGCCGGAATGCCGTTCTCAGCTTTCTATGGAAAAAAAAACCTTTTCCTTTTAATATTTTCTTTAAATTCAGTTGAAGTAAATGCACAATGATTATCCAAACTAACAGTGCAGTATTGGATACCCCTTAAATTGCAAATAATTTAAGCAACACAGTCATTGTAGCCAGGAATTTTTATGAAGCTATTAAAATGATTTCAAATCATTTAAATATGAGTACCACAGTGAAGAAATGATTTTTGTGTAATGGTCTTCTGAAATTTATATGAATTCTTCATCAAAGCTTCTTGATGAATTCCGAATGGGAGGTAGATTAGAGCATTAGCAGGAGTCGTATTCATTTACACATTATTGAATGTCTGAGTTGAATTCAATCACACAGATTGGCCACAGATGTCTTGCCAACAAAGAGTTCATAAGACCAGGATGACATGTCCTTTCTAAAATTATAATGAATTTGCCCAGCGGTGGGATTCCTGCCAGTTTGCACCACTTCGGCAGAACTGGTAGCTAATTGTTTGTTACCCAGGCCCAGAATGGACTTCCAGAGGTGGCATCCACACAGAGAATTGGTTGTTCACATATTTGAATCCCACCACTGCATTTGCTTCATAGTTGTATCTTTGATAAGGAGACCTCTCAATTCAATTTATGAATTGCATTTATCCTGTCTTCCATTCAGTGTAAATGAATAGAATGGAGAACACATTTTCAATCTCAGATTTCTTTTTTGACATGAAGACAGTTTGTTAATTTCAGAAAGTTTTTTTCAGAAATTGTTGGACTATTTCAGGGGCTATAACAATTACATATTTAATATGTTTATCCTATAAAATAACCTAGAAGAGTAATTATTGTTTGGGTATCTCACTTGCTGCAATTAGTTGTCAATATTAGGCCAGATTAAGTTTTGTAAAACTTAAGTTCCAACAAGAAAAAGTGTGGCTTGAATATTTTATTCATGATACATTTATAATCTCCACAGAGACCAACCTTGCCATTGGGGTTTAATAATAATGACCACAAGGCAATCTCTTATTCTGACATGTAAGAACTCTTTAACCCAGTAGTGCTTAGAGAATACGGATAATATAGTGATGCAAATAACAATGCTCTTATCAGACTACTGGGGTCATTCATGATATTTAATCCTTTGTGTAATGTTTTTAGGCAAAACTGTATTTTCGGTAATATCACAACTTCATTAAATAAGAGTCCTGATTTTGACAAATATTTGGAACTGCTACAATAATCACAGACCATTTTATGTAGAAATACACAGACAATATTCATTTATTATAGACTGTGCACCTGCAAGCATAAAAAGAATTCCCAGTTCCCATAGAAGATCAAAAGTTAAAATGGTAGCACGAACAGGAGAAATGCAGATAAGATCTTAATGCACTCTTTATTCAACTGCCAATTAGAACAGGAAAATATAATAGAATGATTTAAAGCTAACCACCATTTCCAATGACAGGAACTCAAAAAAGTAAAATAATGTAGTAATGTTTAGCATCAGTGCTTTTAGCATACAGCATAGAAAGCATACAGCATAAGAAGCAAAGCAACATAGACAATATTAAATTCCAACTTTTGCAGGGAATATTAAATTATTTCATAGGTCTTACCTATCCAAGTATTGTAGACAGGCACAACTTTAAGTTAAACATTGTTTTTTGTTTTTTGTAAAAGTTTTATTGATTTTTTACAATAACAACCTTAGTGCCTGCTGTACAGGGTGTTTTCTTGGTTCATAATTTTTTTAAAAAAAATATACAATCAATAATGGTTAATTAACAGTCAATAATATTTAATTTTTATATTTCCAAAATTAATATATCAATTAATAATATATTTCCTTGATCTTCTCTTCTCCCAGTAGTATTCTCCTTCTTCAACATTAAACAAATATAATTTTTGATATTCAATATTTTCCATATATAAATGATTTTAAAAAAATATTCTACATTTATACCAACAATAATAGCATCCATATATAGCATTTTTTCTTATTTTTTTTTCTTATTTTTTTATTTTCGTAAAAGTCATCCTATTGATTCATCATGTATCTTATTCTCATAAATCTTGTTTAAGCTCAATTTCTCCATAATATTCAAACAATTCTTATCAATCATAATTTTCTCAGTTATTAACATCTAAATATCCAAATTTTCCACTTAAATATATCGTCCCAATATTTTCACATTGTTTTATTGGGCAAATATACTGCTTACATGGCTGCTGACTGAAAGTGAACTTAGTGGACAAATAAAAGTAGGTCTATAGACTGGCCACAAAACAGGCAAAAATTGTATTCATATATATTCTTATGATTACCGTATATATTGATTAGAAGATAATATGCTATGAATTGCTTCCATTATGTTACAAATGTATGGCATGATATTACCTTCCAAGATGATAATATTCCCAGACACAACATGGCATAATATGGTATGTTAAAAGTATTATGCTTTGAGAAAAAATTCAAATTACATTAAAACCTGAAAATGTTTGTTTACCATCAAGAAAAGGTCTGATGGTCATCTTGTTTCTACTGAGTTTAAATTATAATTTCAGTTATTTATGTATGTATTACATATTACATACTGCTAAGCTTGTAAGCCGCCCTGAGTCTTCGGAGAAGGGCGGGATATAAATGTAATAAAAATAAATAAAATAAAATAAAATATTAGATGAACTATTCATATATTTAGGACATGAAACCAATGTCTAAATACAACACTAATACTTTATAACAGAAATTTGTTCAGGGATTCAGATCTTCTCAGCTACATTGAAAAATATTTATTCTCATCAAAAATGGCACACATAGAAATAGGCAAGGACAAACCTATAACATGGGGAGTTAATCAGAAAATGTCTTCTCATACCCTTATGAAATTTATACCACAACTAGAATGTCCAAGTATGGGATGTCAAACAGTGCTATTTAAAAAGGGTGGGGAAATATGAATACATTATTTTTTTCTTTTTTAAAGTAAGCAATATTATACATTTTAACATTGTATGATAGATTGGGAAATCAGAAAAACACTCCAGCAATGGGAAAATGTGTGGGAAGAATCCAGAGAAAGAAATATTTTGGGAAATATTAAAAAGGCAGAATATATTTCCCCAAGAGGAGATCAACCCTGACTGCTCTTTAGAAGGCCAGATCCTGAAGCTAAAACTCAAATACTTTGGCCACCTAATGAGAAGGAAGGATTCACTGGAGAAGAGCCTAATGCTGGGAAAGATTGAGGGCAATAGAAGAAGGGGACGACAGAGAATGAGGTGGCTGGATGGAGTCACTGAAGCAGTAGGTGTGAGCTTAAATGGACTCCAGAAGATGGTAGAGGACAGGAAGGCCTGGAGGAAAATTGTCCATAGGGTCGCAATGGGTTGGACACAACTTCGCAACTAACAACAACAACAACAACATTTCCCCGGCTTCCGGTAGCGCTGCTGCGCTGAATGGCGGCGTTCTGAAGCCGCCCGATCCTGGGAAGCGTCAAAACGCCCGGAGGCAGCGGAAATCAGCTGTTCCGTGGCGCTGGAGCTTCTTCCTCAGGAGAAGAGGGAGAGGCGAGCCTGCCTGGATAGAGGTAGAGCTCCCCTGTGATTCTCCCAAGCAGTTTGGGGGATAACAGGGTGAGCCCCCTCGGAGCCCAGGCTTTCTCCGCTCCCAGGACTTTTTCGCTCCAAAAGGAGTGGAACAAGACGCGACAACTACACCTGCTGCTTAGAGGGGACTGTGAGTATTTTGTTCCTTTGGAAAGCAGGCAGAGCAAAGCAGGAAGATCTGAATTTATAAATTGGATTTCAACTTTAACTCAGTTTCATTATCTTCTTCAAGTTTCAAGTTTGAAATGGAGTAAAAATGGCGCTGGAATGTTTCTCTCCTGTGTGAAGAGACTGTGTTTGAAAATTGTTATATTCTGCTACAAAGCAAGAGATACAATTTGCAACTGACTTTATCCAGTATCGGATAAAACCTGTTCCCTATTCTTCTTATTGAAGATTAAGAACTTTGAGAGAATTGTTATTTCTTCTCCCCCCCCCCTTTTTTTTTCTTTTGAACTCTGATTCTGCTGGGTGAAAGAGGACATTGAAACTTAAGAGATGGCTGTGAGATGTGGGGGAGGGCCCCCGCTCTCTAAGAATGTTATCTCCTCACCTATACCACAAGCTGCAGGGCAGACTTCGATGAAACCTACAGTACAACCACCCTCTCCCCCACCTCCTGCATTTACACTGACAGACATCCAGCAAGTTGTGATGCAGTCAATGCAAGTTTTGCAACAAGAAATAAAGAATCAAAACAACCAGATGAGGGAAGATATAGTGTTTGCACTCCAGGGCTTAGCTGCACATATAGAACGCCTGGATGTTCGTGTGGATTCAGTTATGGAGTATGTGGAGAACTTGGAAAATAAAATTATTGATGCTGAACAGAAGATTGATAGAGCAGAGGCCAAGATTGACAGAACAGAAAACGAGGTTATTATATCAGAATATAAGAACATGGAGTTTGCTTTGCGTATCAGAGGCCTCAAAGAGAATCCTAAAGAAAATCTGGAATGGGAAATAGCACAAGCAGTGGCTCCTGTTTTGAAATGGGAACCTGAAGAACTACTTAAGGAAATGGATAAGATATTTAGGGTTAACTCCTGGATTGCTAGGCAAAAAAGTCTACCTAGAGATGTAGTGATTTATTTTTCCAGGAGATCAACCAGAAATTCTATTATCCAGGCCTTTTATCGGGAAAAATTTCAGATTGCAGGCCAAGATATTATGATTTTAAAGGAGATACCTTCAAAAATTCTTAGAAAGAGGAAAGATTTTGCCTTTTTGTCTGATGAGCTTAAGAAGCGACAAATCCAGTTCAGATGGGAAATACCTATGGGAATTGTGGTAAATCATGCAGGGACCAGATACAGACTGGATACAATCTTAAAAGCAAAAGATTTCTACACTAAGGTCCTGAAAGCAGGTTTACCACCATCTCCCCGAATTAAAAGAACAGAAGCTAGACAAGATGATAAACAATTGAGTGAAGGGGCAATGTTACTGCCCCTTGAGGAGACGCAGAAGCCGGAGGCCATGGAGCAGAGTTTGGCATTAAAGGAAGATCTAAAAGAACAGAGGATGACAAGAGCTGCACATAAGCGTATGGAAAAAGAGCAAAAACAAAAGCCTGTAACTGGTCCAGCTACACAAGATGCGGTTGTTTCAGAGCCTGTGGGAGGAGCACGTCCTAAGAGAGCAACAGCTGATCTTCAGGCCTTGTTCCAAAGGCTCATGGTCACCAGAGATGGTGAAGTTCCTGACATGGAATGTTAATGGGTTAAATTCACCACAGAAAAGAAAGAAAGTATTTTTTTATCTGAAACAACATAAAAATGACATTGTTTGCTTACAAGAGACACATATTGCATTAAAAGATCAAAAATATTTGATTAATTCCCGATTGGGAACACATTTTCCATCTTTTGCTCCGGACAAGAAGGCTGGAGTGGTTATTTACTTAAGAAAAGACTTTTCAGCAAGATTGATTGAATCGGATAAACAAGGGAGATATGTTAGTATTGAATTAACATTACAAGGAAAGAAAGTTCTTCTTATTGGATTATATGCTCCAAATCAGCAACAGCAAAAAATTTTTAAATTTTTACATCAGAGACTAATTGAACTGGATTACAAATCTGTTATTATGATGGGGGACTGGAATGGGGTTTTGGTGCCATCTGAAGATAAGAAGGGATCTTCTAAAAACTTTTTAAATTCAAAATTGCCTAAAGCTTTTTTTGATTTGAAGGAAGATCTGGAATTAAGAGATGTATGGCGGGAAAGGAATATGAGAGACAGAGATTTTACTTTTCGGATAGACACAAATCTTTTTCAAGGATTGACTTCATTTTGATTACTACTGATCTTTCCTCTTCGGTTAAGAACGTTAAGATTTTTCCTAGGACAATGTCTGACCATAGTCCTGTTTGGTTGGAGTTCTTTGCTGAAGACACTAGTAGGAGATCCTGGAGGCTGAATGAGAATTTATTTACAAATGACTTGTTCTTGCAGAAATGTAGAGAACATATGAAAGAATTTTTTGTCATGAATATGCATAAAGGTACCTCGACGGAAATGGTTTGGGATGCTAGTAAAGCCTATATGAGAGGGGTTTTGATTTATATGAATAATGCTTATAGGCGTAAGCAAGTGCAAAAACATTTAGATATTGAGGAAGAGATTAAAACTAAGGAGAAAAAGTTCATTTTGAATCCATTGGATAATAATTTAAAGATCTCAATACATTTATTGAAAGAACAATTTAATATGCTATTGGCTGATCAAGTAGCAACTAATTTGCGTTATGCCAAACACAATACTTTTTGTAACGCCAACAAGCCTGGTAGATGGTTGGCTTATCAATTAAGGAAGAAACAGAAATTACGTACTATAGACAAAATAGAATATAAAGGAAAAGAAATCTACCAACAAAATTTGATTAAGAGGAGTTTTCTAGATTTTTACTCGAAATTATATTCTAAAGAGAATATACAAGCTTTAGATGTAGACAAGTATTTACAGGGAGCTCATTTTCCAAGACTTTCACAAGAACAACAACTTGAGATGAATTGCCCAATTACATCAGAAGAAATTTCTTTAGCTATTAAACAGTTGAAATTGGGCAAAGCTCCGGGAACAGATGGATTAACAGCAATCTATTATAAAAAGTTGTTGCCTGAAATGATTGAACCCTTAAAGATTTTGTTTAATGAAATTCAGACTGGAGGTGCAGTTCCCCCATCATGGAGGACAGCTTTTGTATCGTTGATCCCAAAGGAGGATCAAGATCTTACTCAACCTAAAAATTATAGACCTATATCGCTTTTAAATACAGATTATAAGATTTTTGCTAAAGTATTGGCTAATAGATTAATGCAAGTTTTGAAACAAATGATTCATAGTGATCAATCGGGATTTATATCTGGGAGGTATATGAAATATAATGTAAGACAAATTGTTAACTTGCTTGAATATTTGGATAAGAACAACCAAGTCTCTGCAGCATTGATATTTTTGGATGCAGAGAAAGCCTTTGACCAATTGAATTGGCAATTTTTATTAAGAGTTGTTGAGGAGATGAATTTTGGAGAAGGTTTTCTACATGCTATTAAAGCTATATATCAACAACAAACTGCACAAATTATAGTTAATGGGGGATTAACAGAGACTTTTAAAATTGAAAAAGGTACAAGACAGGGTTGCCCCCTATCACCATTATTGTTTGTTTTAACATTAGAGATTTTACTAATTAAAATTCGAGAGTCCTCTTTGATAAAGGGAATTAAAATAAAACAGAATGATTATAGATTGAGAGCTTTTGCTGATGACTTAGTTGTGACAGTATCCCAACTGTTACAGTCGGTTATAGACTTGATGGAAATTATAACTCAGTATGGTAAGGTTTCTGGGTTTAAGGTGAATAGTAATAAGACTAAGATACTATCCAAGAATTTATCTATGAGTGAAAGGGATATGTTATCTAAATTAACAGGTTTTGAAATAGTGAAGAAGGTTAAATATCTAGGAGTATATATTGCAGCCTCAAATGTAAAATTGTATAAGAATAATTATGAAACACTATGGTTGAAGGTACAAAGGGACTTAAATAATTGGAAAAAATTACAATTATCATTACTGGGAAGAATTGCAGTTGTTAAAATGAATGTTCTACCAAAGTTTCTCTTTCTGTTTCAGATGATACCTATATTGGAAAAGGATGCCAACCTTGATCAATGGCAGAAGGGTATTAACGAATTTATCTGGGCGGGGAAAAAACCAAGAGTTAAATTCAAGATTTTACAAGATGCCAGGGAAAGAGGGGGACTCAAGGCGCCGAATTTGAAATTGTATTATGATGCGGTTGCCTTGACCTGGGTTAGTGATTGGCTTAATCTAACTAACAAGAGAATACTTCATCTTGAGGGATGGGATTTGGTATATGGATGGCATGCATACTTGCTTTATGATAAGAAGGTAGACAGGGCTTTTAAATCCCATATTCTTAGAAGTGCTTTATTGCATGTCTGGAAAAAGTATTATTATAAGTTAAATTATAAAATACCGATTTGGGGAATTCCTGGACACACGATAGAGGGCGTATCTATGGGAGTGAGTATGGATATGGTTTCTTATAAGGAACTACTTAGATTGCAAGGGAATGATTGGCAACTTAAACCAGTAGAGGAGTTAAGACAAGAAAACATAAGTTACTCTTGGTTTCAATATACCCAATTGAAAGCTAGGTGGAAGTCAGATCAAAAGGTTGGCATCACAACTACAGATCAAAATTTAGTAAAGCAAATTAGAGATTCAAATTGTGCACATATAAAGAGGATATATAATGCTTTAATTGAATTGGATTCAGAAACGGAACTGGTTAAAGACTGCATGATAAAGTGGGCACAAAATATTCAGGAACCAATTTCGCTGGACACCTGGCAGATAATTTGGGTCAGAAATGTTAAATTTACCCAGGCTCAAAATTTAAGAGAAAATTTTTATAAAATGTTTTATAGATGGCATCTGGATCCCAAGAAGCTGTCCAATATGTATCCTAATGTACAGTCTAAATGCTGAGGTGTGGTAGTTTAGAAGCTACCTATTTTCACATGTGGTGGACTTGTAGAAATATAAAAGCTTTTTGGATTAAAATTTGTTGGAACATTCAAAAGATTTTTAAGAGAAAGATAAAGTTCTCCCCACAAATGTTTTTATTGGGCATTGTTGTAGATTGTGATGTTAAAGAAACTAACTTGATGTTGAACATGATAACGGCAGCACGGTTACTGGTGAGACAATATTGGAAGAAGGATAGTTTGCCCACTGTAGAAGAATGGGTGTTTAAAGTTTCGAATCTTGCAGAAATGTCTAAGATTTCTGCTTATCTGAAGGATCATTCACAGGTAAGATATATTTCAGTTTGGAGGAGATGGATAAATTATATTCAAAACAAATATGGGACCAAAAAGTACCATTTAGCTTATGAGTAGATTTTAGTGGGATATTGTTATTGGTACATTGTTTGTAGTTATGTTAAAAGAGAGTTAAAGCGCATTATGAATTTGGTTAATTGTATATTATGCATAATTTTTATTTAGAATATGATTATTGTAACTATAATCCTGTATTTAGCTCTGGGAAGTGGGGGGGGGAAGTGGGTGGGTTTGGGGTGGGAGGGATTTGGGGATATATTGTAAAATTTTGTTTTTGTAAAACTCTTTAATTAAAAGAGAATTGTAATTAATGCACTATTTCAGTAACCCTTAAATTAATCCAGATGCAAAAAAAAAACAAACATTTCCCCAAAGGAATAATGGAGAAGATCTTAAAAAAAGGACAGAAACCATATCCAGCCCCTCTCCCCCATGCAGAAAACTCAGCAGAGGCCAGCTTTTAGAAACACAAATTCAATAAGCCTTTCAGAAAGATTTGAGTTTTCCAGTTAGAAACTGAAGAAATTAGGAAGACAAAGATTCCTAAAATCTATATACCCCCATCCAAATTCTAAGGACAGGAAACATAATAGGATTAACCCACCAATACCAAAAGGGCACACTCAGGGCATCAACCTATTGTGGTGGGCAAACTAGATATGATAAAGATGTTAAATTGTATGGATTTTATAAGGAACAAACAGTGTTTGATAAGACATTGTTAACTTCAGATGAGAAATTAATTAAGAAAATGTATAATTTTTTATTAACTTTGGAAATGGAAAGCGAACAGGGTAAAGAAGCAATGATAAGATGGGCAATTTTTTTGGATATAATATAGAATTAGAAAAATGGCAAAATTTCTGGGAAAGAAATTGTAAACTAACAATGTCAACTTCCTCTAAAACTTCCTCTATACAAAACTTCCTCTACAACTTCCTCTATACAAAATGTTCTATAGATGACACTTGCCACCAGCAAGATTAGCAAACATGTTTTTTTTTATTGAAAAGTTTTACAATACATTTTATTTATAACAAAACAAAACAAAACCCCTCCCAACCCCCTCCCCTCTTCCCAACCCTCCCCAACACCTCCCCCCTCCCCATCCCCAGCCCCTCCCCTCTTCCCAACCCTCCCCAACACCTCCCACACCTCACCCCCTCCCCGACTTCCCAGAGCTAAATACAAGGTATAAAAATGAAAACAATCATAATCTACCATATGCAAACAACAATAAACTATTAAATCTATTGCACTTTAACTCTTATAAAATGACTACAAGCAATATAACAAAAATGATATTGGTCTATAATTTTTTGCTTAAGTAAGATCCTGATCTTCCTTCGGTATCAAAGAGATAAAAGCAGTTCTCCAAGACGGAGGCACCCCTCCTCCCATTTGGATTGTCTGAAACAATTTCCTTAATGGCGTTACTATCTCTAACTGTAATTTTTTTTTATAATACACAGCATTCAACCCATCGGTCCCTGGCGCCTTGCCCACTTTCAATTATTTAATTGCTAAAAAAATTTCTTCCTCAATTATCAATTGATTCATCTCTTCCTTTTGTTCTTGTGTAAGAACAAGAATATTAGCATTCATCAAATATACATCAATATCTACCTCCCTAATCTTATCCCTGGCATATAACTTAGAATAAAAATCAACAAAAGTTTTCTTAATAAGACTCTGCTGATACATACCACCCTTATGTTCTATTCTATCTATATTCTCCTAAATTCCGGACTACATCTATATTTGTTATTCAAATATATTAACACACCTCTCATATAAGCTTTACTAGCATCCCAGACCATTTCCATAGAAGTACCCTTATGCATATTAATTTCAAAAAAATCCTTCATCTTTTTTTTACATTCATCCACATTTTCCTGATTTCTAAACAAATTCTCATTTAGATGCCAGGAGCACCTATCTCTATTATCCTTGTCTATCTCCAGCCAGACTGGGCTATGATCAGACATGGTTCTTGGACAAATCTTAATCTTCTTAGTCCTGAAAAAGAAATCATTGATAATTAGTATAAAGTCAATGACCAATTGACTTAATTAATAACATTAATTTCCAATTAATGTTAAAGCATGACTTGGGATACTTTTAAAAGAACCACTCTTGCCCATTTGTACGTCCAAGACACCATTCCAGTCTCCCATAAAAATAAAAGATTTATAATCCAATTGAATAATCTTGCTGTGTAGTAAACTATAAAAGTCTGCTTGATGTTGATTAGGAGCATATAATCCAACCAAAAGTGTTTTTTAGCCTTCTATTAACAGTTCTATTATAACATATCTTTCTTGTTTATCTGCTTCAATTAACTCCGCTGTCAAGGTATTCTTAACATAAACAACCACTCCATTTTTCTTGTCCGTTACAGAGGCAATAAATTGTGTACCCAGTCTTGAATTTAATAAGTACTTTTAATCCATGACTCTAATATGTGTTTCTTGTAAACAAATAACATCATTCTTAAATTTTTTTAAATGTTAAAAAACTTTCTTTCTCTTCTGCGGTGAATTTAAACCATTAACATTCCAAGTTAGAAACTTAGTCACCATCCTTCGTGACCCGAAGCTTTTGGAGCGCTTCTTCCAGAATCCCCGTTACATTCTTAGGTCTCGCCCCTCCCTCAGCTTCGCTATAGGTACGTTTTCGAGGTCCCATGACTTTCTGCTGGTTTTGTTCTTGCTCTCGTCTCATTCGTCTCAAAGCAGCACGCGTCATCCTCTGGTCTCTAGCCTCTTCCAATAATACTGAAATTTGATCTGCTTCAATTAACTCCGCTGTCAAGGTATTCTTAACATAAACAACCACTCCATTTTTCTTGTCCGTTACAGAGCCAATAAATTGTGTACCCAGTCTTGAATTTAATAAGTACTTTTAATCCATGACTCTAATATGTGTTTCTTGTAAACAAATAACATCATTCTTAAATTTTTTTAAATGTTAAAAAACTTTCTTTCTCTTCTGCGGTGAATTTAAACCATTAACATTCCAAGTTAGAAACTTAGTCACCATCCTTCGTGACCCAAAGCTTTTGGAGCGCTTCTTCCAGAATCCCCGTTACATTCTTAGGTCTCGCCCCTCCCTCAGCTTCGCTATAGGTATGTTTTCGAGGTCCCATGACTTTCTGCTGGTTTTGTTCTTGCTCTCATCTCGTTCGTCTCGAAGCAGCATGCGTCATCCTCTGGTCTCTAGCCTCTTCCAATAATACTGAAATTTGATCCACTCCTGTAGCTTTCTCAACTATCTGCATTGTTCCTTCAGCACCTTGTAAATTCTGACTACGTAGTTGAGGCTCTCCCTCGCCATTCTTCTTTGTAGATTCCAAAAGTGGTATGGGGGTTGCTTTTAAAACATTACTGTAAAAATCACGTGCCTGCATCACTGTAGTAAGACGATGTTTCGTACCTTCATGCATCACCACCCACTGGTATCTCCCATCTGAACTTGATATCACGTCGCCTTAATTCTTGTGCTAAAAAAGCAAACTCCTTCCTTCTCCTTAAGATTCTTGGAGGGATCTCTTTTAAAACCAAGACTTCTTGCTCAGCAATTGCAAATTTAGTATTGTAAGAGGCTTGAATGACCACATTTCTAATTGCTGTCTTTGTAAAATAAACCACCACATCTCTGGGTAATTTCCTTTGTCTTGCAATCCACGAATTAACACGGAAACTTTTGTCTATATCTTCCATAATTACATCTGCTGGTCGCCCCAGCACCCCTTCCAAAGCCTCAGAAACTATTTCCTTCAAATTTTCTTTAGGATCCTCTTTTAAGCCTCTGATTCTCACAGCAAACTCCATCTCGTGATACTGTACCAAGGTCAAATCACTATCAATTTTCTCCACCACATTCTCAGTCTCTGACATTTTTGCATCTAATCTGCTATTATTTTGGCTGAGATCTTCCACTCTTTCATCCAAACGCTCAATGCATATAGCCATGCCTTGAAATGCAAGTAAGATGTCTGCCCTTATTTCTGTTAGCTTCTCATCCAACCTTTCATCCATAACCTCAGCTAGTTTTTCTGTTAACTTCTCATCCAACTTTTCATCCATAATCTCAGCTAATTGTTGTGATTGCTTTTCCAAAGCCTCTTGCATCATATTCTGCAAATCTTTAACTGTAAAGGCTGGTGCAGGTGCAGGTGCAGGGGGCAATAAAGCTTGCAACGAAGACTGCTGCACCGGAGAAGCCCCCGCGCTTCTAAGAACTTTAGAAGATTTAGCCACCATTTTCACCCACTATTGCCTGCTACGCACTTTCACTTTCAAACTCTGCAAAGTCCATTGAGTTAAAGATCATAAATCCACTTTCACCTGAATCTCCTGCATCGCTCTGCCTGCATCCAAGTTCTCCATAGTTCTCTCTTGCTGACAGGGATGGTTGCGGATGCCCTGTTCTGCTCCAAATAACCTGGAGCAGAAGTGCCTCGCAGTCTGGAGCATACCCAGGCTTCGGGGGGGGGGGCTCAATCCTTCAGCCGCCAAAACTTTAAGTTCTGGCGGCCCCGGAGAGCTCTACCCCTACCTGGGCGCTCACCACCTCCTCTTCTCCCGAGGAGGGGGCTTCTGAGCTGCCGAAACAGCTGATCAGCGCTGTTTTCGGCAGCTCTACGGAGCCGCGGGGCTGACAGCCTAAGAATGGCTGCCTCCGGTGATGTCTTGCCACCCGGAAGTCCGCAAAAATGTTTTAAAATATGTCATATAGATGTTGGAAATGTAAACATAAGTCACGCACGTATTATCATGTTTGGTGGACATGTGATAAAGTAAAGAACTATTGGAAAAAGATATATACTTGCCTAGAAAAGATGTTGGGAGAACATGTAGATTTTAAACCTGAACTTTTTTTTATTAGGTATAATGCCAGAAAATACTAACAAACAAAGCCTATATTTGATTTTGCATGTCACAACAGCAGCAAGAATTTTATTTGCGCAATATTGGAAAAATGAAGGAATACCATCAGATAAAGAAATAATAATAATAAAAAATACTAGAATGCACAGAGATGGACAGATTGACTATGAGACTGAAAGAAAAAGAAGAAACAGAATATTACCAAACTTGAGACTTATTTTATTGATGGCTAGAGGAAAGAGGAGGAACATTGTCCATGGGGTTGTGATGGGTCGGACACGACTTCGCAGCTAACAACAGAGGAAATAATAAAGGATTGGGAATTAAATATATATTAGTGAATGTAAACTCAGACAGCATGTTGGTTGAAAAATTATTACTATATGTATGGAAAAAATAATAAAAACTTTATAAAAAAATATTTAATACCAGTGATAAAGCATGGTGATAAACTATGTTCCGCAGAATTCTTACAAAAGACTATACCAAACACGATACATTGTTTTAGTAGAAAAATACAACATTTTATTCTGTTTCCTACTGATAAGCATACATGTACTGTATATGGCTAACCTAATGTTAGACAAGCCAGAACTTGATAGTACAAATACTCCTATGATGTTCTTCCTTAGAGTTGGGAGCTATTAATGTCTTGACTGGCAGTTGTCTTTAGTAACTTTTCTACCCTAGGAACATGTCACTGCAGTCATGTGGCATTCATGTGGGCTCTGTTACATTTCAAAGGTTTCTTTTCATATGTTCTTTTGCTTTGAAAACCTCCATTTGGACAGGAAGTCCTACAACCTCTGAACCAAGCGGAAGTGGAGCTCTCAAAAGCCTAAGAAAAAGAATGCAGAGAATTCCACCCACAGGGGAAAAAAGTGAATAAAGGAAAAGACTAGACTTGGAGAGAAGAGAAAACTTAGAATTCAAACATTTATTTGGATGCAAAGTTTATCTGGGGAGTTCTGCTGAGTTCTGTCAATAGTTCCTTTGTTTTTCTTTTTCTTTTTTTCTGAACTATGCAGATAATTTTCTCTATAGACTGTACTGATTTTCTTCAATATTGACTGCATAGTTCTTTTTACCATTAATAGTGCAGGCTTATAGACAGAATTGCAAAATGAATTAGAAACAGATTTATTTGCATGAGTATTTTCTCCCCCTCCCCCATAAATTAGGTACAGATTTATTTGCAAGGCTGTTTTTTTTTCTTGTTTCTCCCTGCATATATATAAGGATTACAGTCTTTATTAACTAAATAACCATGAATTAATTGAATACGAAATTTTGTATATATTGAATGTTCCTGAGAAAACTGAGTGGTCATTTTAAGAAGTTTTTACAACTATCACTGGAGGATTTTAAACCTTTACTGCCTAGACCATAAACTGTATTACCTGATAATAACTTTTATTGGTCTGGGCTGCAATTATCATTTTACCCTCTTTTGTAGATTACAAATGATCAGAGACTGCAATATTTTTTTACATTATTTTTAATTTTTATATATTTTAAATATCTTAAGGATTTTTGTGGACAATATTTGTATAATTCTTGCACTATCTCAAGAGAGCAACATCAACATTGCCATAGAAGATATATAAAAAAGAGAACTCAGAACTCCCAGAACTCCTGACAATGTAAACAATTAACCCAATGGAACAGCTTGACTTCAGACTTCTGGTTTGCCTACAGCTCTAAAATGGACATCTGGAGGATGGCTCCCATCTTCCACATCCAGATTTGCATCACTGGGGGGTCCTAGAGGGACCAAAGAGTCACCCTGGAGGGGTGTCCAAACAGAAGGGGCCTTTGCAGAAACACGGGGGGCAGCAACCCCCTCATTAGTGCTTGCATTTGCTTTGTACCGGCGGACGAATGACTGACCATAGGAATATGGCCAGCTCCTAAGCTGCAGACAGCTGAAGTCAAAGCTAACATCAGGCAACATTAAAGCAGCATGGAAGAGTCGAAGGTTAGAATCCTCTCTTGTACCTCAATCAGCTTTTTTTCACCTAATTAAGCTGCTAAGTACTTTTCCCCCTGTGGAGAGGGAGGGGGAATTTAACCCTCCCTTCGGAAGGTGGCGAACAAATTCAGGGGTGTTTTTTGGAAACAAAGAATAATGTTTAAAGAAGAAATAACAAAAGAAAAGGACTCTTAAAGTACTTGGAGGACACCCAGTGGCTAAATTTGAAATTGCAATTCTGGGGATAAAGAGTAACCTTGAACACCAGGTGTGAGAGTCTACAATGGAAGGTTTTCAAAAACAAATTCATGCTCTGTGGGAAATATACTACCAAACTTATCAGCTTCTTTCTACAGCTGGTGATGAAATAAGAGCCTTTGGAAAAGAGTTAGAAAGTATTTCGATGAAACAAACTCAAACTCAGACTGTGATTACAACTAATATCTTATTGGGACAGGACTCAATAGAAGAAATTGAACAATTAAATACATTGGCAGAAGAATTAAATAGTCAACAAATACAGGTTTTTAAAGATGGTGATGGAGAAAATATGGAAGGATGTTTACTTGGACCAGGACAATTGTATCAAGAGGTGAAAATAGTAAGATTTGGTGCTATTGGCAGATTCTTTAATTCTTCAAAGGTGAAGATTGGAGATCCACCTCAATATGATACAGTAATACAAGAATGCTTTGATGATCCAGAGGCAAAGAAGCATAAAATGACATGACAAAGGAAGAAAGCAAGAATAGGATTGAAGAAATATGAACATTTTTAAGAGGCCTGAAATAGATAATATTAAAATAGACAGGATAGTACTGGGATTGCGAGAATGATTTGATGAGTAGATAGAAATATTGATTACCAAACAAAAATAATAATAAAGATAAAAAACAAAATACAAATGTATGAATATTAACATTGAAATATTGAGTTTTTTAAAATGATATGGGTTAAGATGTATATATGCTAAGAATGATAGAATGTAGTTAGTATATTTAGATGCAGAGATATGAAGGATGTATTGAATGTTAAAATGGAACAAATTTTGGTTAATGTTTAATATGTGGAAATGAGAAACAAGAATATTTTATTGTCCTCCTTTTTCTTTTTTTCCTCCTTCTTTCTTTTTCCCCCTCTTTTTCTCTTTTTTTTCTCCTTGCGATTTGTATCTTAATGACTATTATTTTAAATATTGTAAAATTGATATAGATATGGAAATGAGATAAATGAGACCTGGATTACATTATTAAGTATTGAAGAGAATTGTATAAAGGGAAAAAGAGATTATTTAGTAGTATGAAATCGAAATCTTAAACATTTTAATTTTAATATTAATGTAAAATTAAAGCTAGAAAAAATAGATAAGGTTTGATGTTTTAAAGATGGAATGTTAAAATATGAAATATATTAAAAGATCAATGGATATACATTCAAAAAATAAAATAAAATAAACTATTAAGTGATTGATGGATAGCAATAAGAAATATGTTAATTTAGATAAGAGGTAATGTATATCGAAGAAAAAAGAGAGAGGAAGTATTGGCTATAATAATGTGGAGATTTGTAATAATATGTATCTGTCTGAAATGGAACTATTGTAACTCGGACACCACGTTGCTTTTTAAAGATATTATTGTAAACATTGAAAAACTAATAAAATATATATATAAAAAAGGAACAGCTTGACTTCAGAGATGTGGGTGCCCTATCACTGTAGGTTATTGAGAGGGATTGGACAGCCAAAATAGTATAAGTTGCTTCAACTCTGTTATACTATTATTCTAGAAGACTAACTTCTAAGAATAGAAATGTAATGAAATTTATGAAAATAAATTTCTAGAATTTTTTAAAAAAAATTAGGGAAAATCTTTCAATGAGGTGGCCTGGTATTCCAACTGAGAGACAGCACAGCTGAGAGGTGACCAGCTATGAGGCAGCCCAGTGTCTCAACTGACAGATAGCCTGGCAGTCCAGCTGAGAGACAGAGAGAAGGCCCAGCAACCCAGCCTGGCAGCTGAGTGGAGGCAGTGAGAAATTGTAGGTAGTTCATCACTGGAGGTTTTAAAGAAGAGACTGGACAGTCTCTTGTCTGAAATGGTGTAGGATTTCCTGCTTGAACAGTGGGCTGGACTAGAAGATCTCCAAGGTCCCTATTCTGATTGACTGAACTTCACTACCACAGTGTGACACTAGTTTTTTTTCTCTCTCTCTTTTTAAAAAGTTTTATTGATTTTTCTAGTTTTACATTTCAGTATTTAAAAAGCAACATGGCGGCTGGGTTAATCGATAATACAATAACATATCCTTAGTACAAATCTCAAGCTACTACATTAAATTTTTCCTCTTTTCCCCTTAGCATTTACTGTCTCCTGTTTAAACTAATACAATTATTATTAAATCAATTAAATGAAAATGACATTCTTACATTTATCAATAATTTTTGGCTTATACATATCCTTATTATTTTAACATTCAGTCTTTATAGACAATCAATATCCTAATTAGTTTTCTCCAATTTTAATTTCCAATTAATGTTTAACTTTAACATTTAATATTTATAATTTCCAAGTTTTGAGTAACCCATTTTCACAATTCATCACAAAGTCTAATATTCAAAGTCTAATATTCAGAATACACATCTTATCTATTTAGATATATTCTGTTTTTCACTATCTTACATCAACTAATTGATAATACAGTATAACATTCTTATTTCCTATTAATTTCTAAATGACAATTTAGTAACCAAATTTTCTCTTGTTTCAACATCAAATACTTCCTCTCTTATTCTCTTAATGTCTATTATCACATATTTAAGCTAATAGTTTTTATTATATCAGCTATGTAAAAATGTTTATTACATTTATCAATATATTTTAGCTTATATATATCTTAATTTGCTTTACATTCAACCTTTACAAACAAATCAATATTCAAATTTAGCTTTTAGTATTTATACTTCCAAATTTTAAAATAACCAGTTTTCTTTATCTCAGTTCATAACAATCTAATATTTAAAGTACATATCTTGTCAAATCAAGTATATTCTATTTTAATCCTTACTAATAAGTTAATGCCCCAATTTTCTTCAGCCTTATTCTAGCTTTCTTTCTTTGCCAATTTGACTTCCATATCTATGTTTTTAAATCATCGTACAGATCTCCCTCTGTTATTGTATAGGTTGTTTGAAGTAAGAAAGGCTGTCCAGTCACCATTTTTTGAAGAGGCTAACAAATCGTCTGTCTATTTTACTCTCTCAGTGTAGTTGTCCTGAAGTATTTATCTTATCTTCGGTCTGTTTTTCTTCTTGATCCTCAAGTTTCTTCTGGTTTATATAGAAAGTCTTTTCCATTTTCAAAGTTGTCAATCCCTTTTCTGGGTTTTCCATTAATTGTGTTTGTTGATCAGTTGAATCTTCTATTGTAGTATTTAATTGCTTGACTTCTTCTATTATATTTTAATTGTAATTTTATTTTAATTGGGTTTTAATTGGAGTTTAACAGGGGTTTTATTTTATTCAAGGACTAAATTTAATTATTTTAATTGTTCTTAACTTTTGTAATTTGTATTGTTATTTTAAATACTTTGTGAACCACCCTGAGTCTTATGGGAGAAGGGCAGTATATAAGTCCAATAAACATAAACATAAACATATTCTGTTAATTCTTTGGTTGTGATCAAAGTTTGGGTTCGTATATCTAGACTAACATCTTGTTCTTTTCTGTAGCCTCTTATTTCACCAATGGCTTTAAGAATAGTTTCATGACTTGTTTTCAACATAAATAAAATCTGTTCCTGATCTTCATCCATGTTGTCTTAGTAGTGTGAATTAAAAGCTTTACGGTCAGAAAATAAAAATAACTTGCTGCTGAAAAACATGCTGCTTGGCGGTGGCCTGCAGGAACTCTACCGAGGGCGCATGAAGAGTGCAGGTGCAGAGCGAGGCCCCACCCTCCCCAGGGACTCATTGTGCAGCAACTCTTCTTGTGCGGGATCCGTGTCATCCTTCCCCCCCTCTTCTTACTTCAGAAGCAAGTGCGAGCCTGAAGGGGACAGAGCCATCCACTCCCTCGACAGGTAGGTGTTTGAGACTGTTTGCATCACAGTCCTGAGTGCCAACCTCACAACCGCCCCCCCTCCTGCTTTCCCCCCTTCTCCTTCTCTCTCTCTCTCTCTCTCTCTCTCTCTCTCTCTCTCTCTCTCTCTCTCTCTCTCTCTCTTTGTTGCAGCCTCAGTCTCTTCCATCTTCTTTTCCTCTCCTCCACCTCCAAGCTTGTGATACCCCTCACAGCGCTCATGTTGCCTCCCGAGGTTCGAGACTTTTCCCCCTCTCCTCTTCCCAAGGTGCCCAGCTTTACTGAGGGGAAAGCAAAGTGGCCAGATGATGTGTGCCCACCCTTAGGACTTATTCCATGGCAGCAGGTGGGAATTGAGGCCCACATTTGTTTTCCTGATGCTATCCAGGCAAAGCCATCAGAATGCGGGTTTGGAGGGAAAAATGCACCCACCTGACTCTCTCCCCCCCACTGTTGGTGACTCTGTACAGCCAGCCCCGACCTCTGCTGATGGGCTCCAGTCCACAGAGAACTCGCAGCAGGTTGGTGCAATGCTGTGCTCCCTGGAGGCTGCATCCGGGGCCGCCGATCTGCTGGCAACTCTATACAGCTAGCCCTGACCTCTGCTGATGGGCTCCAGTCCACAGAGAGCTCCTGGTGGGTTGGTGCAATGCCATGCACCCAGAAGGCCACATCTGGGGTCGCCGATCATCTGGCGACTTCATACAGCCGGCCCCGACCTCCACCAATGGGCTTCAATGTTTTGGTGAAAATGCTGCATTTTTACTTCTAGAGAAGCAATTTTTTGTTTATTTCTAAGTGCTTGATGGTTACTCTGCCTCCAGTGGCCAAAAATAATTTGACCAACTTTGCGGACAATACCATCCTGACTCGAAAAAAGATCTGTCTTTCTAGGCTTAGGAAACAAAATCTTACACCACAGGTCATCCACTTGTCCTGAAGCAGCCAAACCACTCTACCCCACCAAAACAGCAAGGGGGCGCCACTGGTCCTTCCCCTCCCCTGCAGATGCAGGTTCATCTGTTGCACTTTTGGCATGGACTGCCAAGATTTCAACCAAATGTTCCCAGCCCCATGTGGAAAGAGCAAGACCCAACAGGAAATTCTGAAGGGAAAGTGGGCACTCGCTCCCCACCCCCCATCCCCATCCCCACCCCTCGGAATGCTTTCTTCTTCTTTCATATTTATTTTGGGGAATTAAGCAGCATCCTGGGGGAAGAAAGGCATCAATGGCAGCCACCAGGTGTTCAGCGGGCACCGAAGCCAAACCAGGAACAGTTCTCCTTCTCATCTGTCCTCTCCCATTAGTTCTCTTCCCCCCCAGCTACTTACAATCAGCGGCAGGGAGCAGATGGTGGAAAGGGCGGTCATGAGCGCCAGCAGGACCAACTGGCCCAGTTCCTCAGTGCACCCAGAGGGAGTCTGGAAGGTGCAGCTGTGCCCTGCGGGTCAATCAGGTGGGTCCTGCTCGGGGGCTGCTGGTGCACCATCCAATAGAGGCTCCTCATGGCCAGACAGTACTGCACATTGCTGCCAAAGCCAAGGAATGGCAGGGCGCAGAAGAGTGAACAGCGGGCAAGTTCAGTGCCAGTGAGCAGCACATCCCACTAGCTGGTGTGGCATTCATAGAAGTAAGGCTGGCCGAGCGAGAGCCAGCACTCCAGGGCCATGGCCAGCAGCCTTCAGAATTTCCTTTTGGGTCTCGCTCTTTCCACGCGGGGCTGGGAAAGCTTGCTTGAAATCTTGGCAGTCTGTGCCAAAAGTGCAACAGAGGAACCTGCATCTGCAGGGGAGGGGAGGGAGCAGTGGCACCCCCTTGCTGTTTCAGTGGGGTAGAGTAGTTGGGCTGCTTCGGGACAAGTGGCTGACTGCGGTGTAAGATTTTGTTTCCTAAGCCTAGACAGACAGATCTTCCTTTGAGTTAGGATGGTATTGTCCACAAAGTTGGTCAAATTATTTTTGGCCACTGGAGGCAGGGTAACCATCAAGCACCTAGAAATAAAAAAAATTGCTTCTCTAGAAGTAAAAATGCAGCGTTTTCACCAAAACACTGGAGCCCATCAGCAGAGGTTGGGGCCGTACAGAGTTGCCAGCTGATCGATGGCTCCAGATGTGGTCTCCCAGGCACACGGCATCAAGCTGACCCACCAGGAGCTCTCTGTGATACTGTGAACCCAGGAGGCCACATCTAGGGCCGCCGATCAGTTGGCGACTTCGTACAGCTGGCCCCGACCTCCGCCAACAGACTCCAGTCCACAGAGAGCTCCCAGCTGGAGGAAGGAAAGGACAAAGAGGGAAGGAAGGAAGGAAAAGGAGGGAGGGAGGGACGGAGGAAGGAAGGAAGGAAGGAAAGAAGGAAGGGAGGGACAAAGAGGGAGGGAAGAAAGGAAGAATGGAAGCAAAGAAGAAATGAGGAAACCCCAGATGCGGGGCAAGCCAGCGAAAAACTGTGTGTGTGTGGGGGGGGAGAGAAATCCCCAGCTGCAATTCCTGTGCAAGATTTCCTGCTTGTAAAAGGAAGGGACAAAGAGGGAAGGAAGGAAGGAAGGAAGGAAGGAAGGAAGGAAGGAAGGAAGGAAGGAAGGAAGGAAGGAAGGAAGGAAGGAAGGAAGGAAAGAAGAAAAATAGGGACAATGAGAGGGAAGGAAGGAAAGGACAAAGAGAGAGGGAAGGAAGGAAAGGGAGGGAGGAAGGAAGGAAAGAAGGAAGGGACAAAGAGGGATGGAAGAAAGGAAGGAAAGAAGGAAGGAAGGGACAATGGGAGAGAGGGAGGGAAGGAGGGCTCTCACCCCAGTATGACCCCCCTGCACCAGAGACCCATGGATTTCCCACACACACACAGGCACCCTGCAACCAGAGGGAAGGAGCAAGGGAGAGACAATAGAAGGGAGAGAGGGACAAAGAAGGAGGGAAGAAAGGAAGGAAAGAAGGAAGGAAGGGAATATTGGAGAGTGGGAGGGAAGGAGGGCACCCACCCCATTCCCACCCTCTTCCACCAGAGATCCATGGATTCCCCCCCCCACACACACAGGCACCCTGCAACCTGATGGAGGGAGGGACAATGGAGGGGAGGGTGGGAAGGAGGAAGGGACAAAGAAGGAGGGAAGAAAGGAAGGAAAGAAAGAAGGAAGGGACAATGGGAGAGAGGGAGGGAAGGCGGGCACCCATCCCAGTCCCACCCCCCCTCCACCAGAGACTCATGGATTCCCCACACACAGGCACCCTGCAACCTGAGTGATGAGCAACTTTTTGACTTCCCTTGTCAAAAAGTTGCAAAAGGTGATCACATGACCCTGGGACACTGTGACCATCATAAGTATGAATCAGTTGCCAAGCATCTGAATGTAAATCACATGACCCTGGGGATGCTGCAACAGTCATAAATGTGAAAAATGGTCATAAGTCACTTTTTCCAGTGCCGTTGTAACTTTGAACAGTCACTAAGTGAATTGTTGTAAGTCGAGGACTACCTGTACTTTATCATTTTCCCCCTCTTTTTTGGTCATGTTTTTGACACCTTGCTGGGCGATGGTGGTACTCGGATATTGCCTTATCCTAAAAGTGGTACAATGGGTGAAAAGGTTGAAAAGCCCTGTTTTAGATAATAACAGGTTGTAGTATCAGGTTTAGCCACAAGTTATCGCCCATACTGTATAGTTTTTTTTATCCAAGATTTTTATAGTTCTTTTTCCAATTTTACATCTTTTTTGTAAGTAAAAACCCAAATCTTCAACAAAAATAGGAAATCTTTTAGTCCTCAAGTTTTAGAAAGATAAAAATCCAATTAAAGTCAGGTTATTGTTTCAACTTTTAAACTCCTCTGGATAGTCAGTCGCCACTGTTTTTAGAGGGTGGGATAGAGTTTCCCTTCCCTCTCTACAGGGGGGAAATACCTTGGGCAGCTTATACAGGTGAAAAAAATAGTTAGGATTGAAGAGAGGTTCAGATCTCACCCAGTCTCACCCGCAGTGCTTTGTAGGTGCCTGGTGGTAAGTTTGACTTCGGCTCTCTGCAGCCTAGTGACAAGCCATATTGCTATGGCCAGTCTTTCGTCTGCCAGTTTGGAGGGCTGCATTGGATCAGGCAGAAGGGCTACCTTCCTCCCGTATCAAGCAGGGATTCCCTTCTTATTGGTCACCCCTACAGGGTGAATTTCTACCCTTTCCAGGGTCCCCCAGAATTGCAAAATCAGACATGGGAGATGGAGCTCGCCTTCCAAGCATCCATAGCAGCCGCATCGGCAAACCAGAAGTCCAGTGTGACACTAGTTTCTCAATGGTTTTGGGGTGGGGTATTATCAGTACGCTGATCATACCCAACTTTTTCTTTCCACCCTGAACCAACCCAGTGATGCACTCGACGTGATGTCCCGTTGCCTGGAGGCGGTCCGGGTTTGGATGGGGAGAAACAGGCTTCGTCTCAATCATGCCAAGACTGAGTGGCTGTGCATATCGGCATCTCGGGTTAACCAGGTCGTTCCATCACTAATGATGGGGGGTGAGGTGTTACCCCCTGTCGATAGGGCTCGCAACTTGGGCATCCTCTTGGATTCACGGCTCAATTTTGAAGACCATATAGGAGCTGTGACCAGGGGGGCTTTTGCCCAGCTTCATCTGGTGCGCCAGTTGCAGCCCTATCTGGACCGAGATGCCCTACGCACAGTCACCCATGCGCTTGTGACATCTCGGCTAGACTACTGCAACGCTCTCTACATGGGGCTGCCCTTGAGGACCACTCGGAGGCTTCAACTGGTGCAGAATGCAGCTGCGTGAGTTGTTATGGGAGTTTCCCGATACTCCCATGTAACACCTCCGTGAGGCTTCAGCTGGTGCAGAATGCAGCCACGCGAGTCGTGATGGGGGTCTCCCGATACTCCCATGTAACACCTCTACTCCGCGAGCTGCATTGGCTTCCGGTTGCCCTCCGGGTGAGATTCAAGGTGCTGGTGATGACCTATAAAGCTCTAAATGGCTTGGGTCTGGATTATCTAAGGGAACACCTGCTGCCGGCATCGACTTCCCATCATCCTGTGTGCTCCCACAGGGAGGGCCTTCTCAGGGTACTGCTGGTTAAGGAATGCCAGCGGGTTATTCCCAGGGGAAGGGCGTTCTCTGTGGACGCACCGGCCCTATGGAACCAACTTCCCACGGAACTCAGGACTGCCCCTGACCTTCGCTCATTTCGCCAGGACTTGAAAACCTGGTTCTTCGAGCTGTTTGGCCCAGACTGAGGGGTTTTAACTAATTTAATTTAATTGGGTTTTAGTTTAATTTCAGGGACTTAATTTAATTATAGTTTTTAACTGTTTTTAATTTTTGTATGCTATGTATTTTAATTCTCCCTGTAAACCGCCCTGAGTCCTACGGGAATAGGGCGGTATATAAATTTAAATAATAAATAAATAAATAAATGAGCTAATATTTAGTATTTTCATTCTGTTACCCCCATCTCCATTGAAATGGTTTTTCATAGTGTCCTGTCCAGTCCACATGCACAAACTCATGGGGAGCTTTAGACTTTATTGAGACATCACAAGTCCCTTGTAATATTCCCCCGGTCCCATTCACACCAACTGAAAGTTCCACTGAGTCCTAGCCTGCTTAGAGTTGCAAAGTCCACTGGCATATGCACATTCTGAAATCCAAGCACAGTTCACAATCCACACTATCCAAGCCAAGGTACAACCACATAGTCACATGAAGCACAGATCCAAAGTCACAGGAACAGGAGTCACAGAGTTGGAGTACATGAATAGCAGAGAATTTTTCCAATGTTGTGCTGCTCCATGTGTTGGGCTAAGTAGGTATGTGCCAGTATAATTCATTAAGAGGGGCTAGGCTGCCTGTTTGTGACTAGCCTCTTTGACCTCCATTGCATCTCTGTCTGTTCAGCCCTATACATCCTGGGATCCGGCGGAGGCAGCAGTTCCTCCTCATCCCTATTACATATGCCAGTGGACTTTGCAACTCTAAGCAGGCTAGGACTCATCCCTATTGATTAGTTGTAGCTGTGATCCTCCTTCACCCTGCATTTCTGACTGGATCTCTGAGCTCTCCAGCTGAAATTGCATCTCTCCCCTTTCCTCTCCAGCCAGGCTCTCACCCAGTCATCCCCTTGATTGCTCTTCTGATGGCCTCTCAGAGGTTCCTGGCCTCTCCTCCTACTCTGGTCCATTTACTCCTCAGTATCTTCCTGATGCTCCTCTGGACCTGAAGTCTGAAGTCCCTTGTTGTCAGCTCTTCCTTGACATCTGAGCAGAAATCGGGGGAAGCCATTATACATAGTATTCTACTCTAGGTTTTGGTAATTTTTTCTTTATTTTGGTTATTTCCAACTTATTATGATTTATCACATGATGTGTAATTTTATATAGTCCAACAGTATCTAGTTGAAAATAAACTTTTTCCGCTTGAGTAGAAAGCAAACTGACCAAACAATACAGGAACAAATGATGAATTCCTAATTGAAAATATGATTCTGCAAAACTGTAAGAGAAGAAAGACCAACTTGAATGTAGCATGGATTAGTTACAAGATTATCCACTTGACTGGATAATCAAATCCTAGAAATAACAAGAGTCAGTAGAACTATCAGAAGCTCTGGGGACTTCTGGTTTTACCCAGTAGTGCACGGTTGTGGGATTGTGAAAATCCACTTCCTGTGGGTCTTTTTGCCCTTCCAGGGGACTCTAAATGGGTCTAAAGCTGGCCCAAAGAGGTGGCTAAGAAAGAGGGGCACCCCAGTGATCCAGGAATGATGGTGGTCATCCCATTTGATTGGGAAATTCCCTCTAACCTGACAGGAGAAAGGCTGGCCCCAACCCAGTAACCAGCCCAAGCTACTTGCAGCTGAAGTCCACAAGTACTCACCAGAACATCAGTGAACAGCGTGTTGAAGCTGGGTGAGAAATTTGATCTTCTCTTTCCTATTCTATATCCTGAACTTTTGGAAAAGATAACCCAAGAAGCAAAAAAGCCTCCAAAAGTGAAAAGGAGGGGGAGCTTTGCCCCACCCTCCCATGGAAGGAAGCGCTGAATTAAACTATTAAGGGGGACAGAAACATAGTTGCTGATATCTAGTGGTGGAAGAGAAAATATAACTTTAGCTGCTTTAATATAATTATTGGCAGGATGCCTAGAATGAGATTACTTACTTCTTTGATTTTTAAAAAGAGCTAAACAAAACATTCTGGGCCAGCCACAATAAGCAAAGACTATAATTGGAAAAAAAAACCATAACTGACCTTCCTGGATGATAAGCACCTATTGACTGTGACTTTAAAGCTGTTTTCAGAGAAAGAAAGAAAAAAGAATTCTAGAGCTTGCAAAAAGAACTTGTAAAAAAAAAACCAAATACTTTCCAGGAGGAAATGCTCACTATGTTGCAACTAATCCAAACAACAATGAAATTAAAAACAACTTTGATGACATAAATGTACATATCTTTACGTTAATCTTACAACATAAGAATTTTCAGAAAATGAAAGAATCTACCAATGGAAGGGATTGTGATTTAACATAGATGGAGGAAAACATATAAGAAGTGACTGAAACACCAGAACTGGAAGAGATAGTCCACATCCCAGAATCACAAAACAAAGCCAAAGATAAGAAGAAAAGCCTGACAAAATGGATTACAGAGATACTAAAAAATCTATGACCTGAGAGACAAAAAAAAGATAAAAGAAATCAACATCTTACCTGATTTGTCTCTCTCTTCCTTAACAACCTCCACAAGAAAATGGCAAGACTTTTTAACTAAGTGGAATAGATGGATGAGAAAAACTGTTTAGTGAAAGAAAAAAACTAAAATCAGATCCAAGGGATTAGAAGATTGGACCTATCAGAAGCAATTTTTAAAGATTAAGCAGTTGTTTGAATATGGTTAAAATACAGTATGGTCTGCTCACCAGGAACTATTGAATGGAAGAGTTTATATACACACATACACACACACACTCACTTGTGTGTGTGTGTGTGTGTATGTATGTATATGTATATATGAGAAATGTAACTAACTGTCTTATCAGATGCAAATTTATAAAGATTAAGTATTTGTTTGAATATTGTTAAAATTTAACATGGATTACTTAATTAGTAAATATCAAATGGAATAGAGTTAAAAATGAAAAATAATGGGGGATATAAATGAATTTTAGTTTGAGAGAGATATGGTTTTCTTTCTATTTTTCTTTTTCTTCTTTCTTATTCTGAGTAGTATTGTATTTTTTTTTATGATATGAGAAATGTAATTGTTGGGAGGATTATTGTGAGGGAAACAGCTTAGATATTTAACCATAAATCAATTTTGAGAAAATCTTAACAGATAAAATGATTTCAATTTTGTGGGGAAAAAGTTTAAATGAGAATGTTGAAAACAGAACATATAATGCAACCAAGAGGACTGGCTAGAAAAGAAGTTCTGTATTGATGCTATTACTAATTGGATAAATGTTAGAAAAATGTTTATATTTAACCTCTTTGTTACTAAAATATATAATATCAAGAGAGGAATGTTCCAAGAAGATCCACTAATGCCATCACTCATTGTCATTGCAATGATTTCTCTTTCAATAACACTGAATAATTCAAGCCATGGCTATCAAACAACAAAAATATCTACCAAGCATGGACAAACCAAGCTTCACGGAAAAACATCTGAAATAAAATTGCTCCTCAACACTGTTAATGCATACAATCAAGATACAAATTGTCCTGCATCTTTGGAACAAGATTCAATGCATGCAACTTTATTATGTTGTTTTTGTATTGTTCTGTAATTCTTTGTTCCAATTTTTCTACATATCTTTGTTCTTCCTTAGGAAAAGGCAAAGGAGGGGTGCCTAGTTTTGGAATGAAAACAATTCAATAGCTATGCTGGCTTCCTCTATTGCCAACTATCCCTGGTTTGCCCTGGGTTGGACTTCTGCTTTTGTGAATACTGTATTTCTTATTACAAATCAGTGTTGGTCTGCTAGCCTTATTGTTAGCACAGTCATATGGACTTCCAAAAGTGCACAAAGAAAACACCCGACTCAGACCAATTGTCTCACTCCCTGGCACACCCACTTACAACCTTGTGAAAGAAATGTGGAAATCCCTTAAACACTTAATTGGTGATTCCCAATATTTCATAAACAATGCCACACAATTCCTGGACAAGCTCAAACACCTACACACTGACAAAGATGAGACAATGATATCATTCAATGTTTACACATTATTTACATCAGTAGATCTGAAACTAGCAATTGACCTAATCAAATAACTACTGGGCAACATACAACCATCAAAAGGACCTCTCACAACAGAAAACACATGAAAACTCCTCCAGCTTAACCACCTACTTCAAATCTGACAAAGAGATCTATGAACAACTGAAAGGATTGCTTATGGGATCTCCTATATCTGTCCTGGTCACAGAAGTCATCACGCAGAAAATCAAAGAAGTTGTACTTCCACAAATAAACCCCAAGCTATGGGTATGTTATGTGGACAACACCTTTGTGATAATCAAGTACAGCCAGGTCAACCAAACCTACCAAAGAATCAACAGCATTTTCATGGACATCCAATTTACAATAGAAACTGAGAATAAAAATGAACTGCAATTCCTGGATGTTCTTGTAATCAGAACCACCAATGGCCATCTTCTAACATCCCTGTGCAGGAAGGCAACACATACAGATCAAATCCTCAACTTCCTCAAAAATCACCACAAAGCTGCACTGTTTGGGAGAGCATTGCAACATTATTGCAACATCATTGCAACACCATGGAAGCCAGATCAGGAGAACAAAAACACATATACAAAGTCTTTGAGAGAAACAGATACCCACAAACTTAATCCAGAAATTGCTACACACAAACAATACAACATCTGAAGCAACACAACTACAACAGGAACAACAACAACCAGACAAATCACAGTTCCCTACATACAGAATGTTTCGAATATGACAGCAAGACTATTATGCCAACATGACTTTTCAGTAGCCGACAAACCAGCCTCAACTCTCAGATGGATCCTGTCAAACCAAAAGAGCAGACAGAAACAAACCAAAGATCAGGCATCATCTACCAAATCCAGTGCAGCAGCTGTGAAAAAAATTATGTGGGCCAAAGAGGAAGAAAGCTATCTATCAGACTGCATGAATACTTCCTGGCTATTAAAAGACACGACCCAGCATCTCTCATGTCCATCCATGAAGACTCAGAAGGATACAAGTTGGATCCTAACTGGGACCACAGTTGTAACCCAAGCAAAATCAAGGGAAGAAAGAGAATTCCTTGAAGCCTGGTTCTCTACCAATAAGTCAATAAACAGACACGTTGACACTGACTCAATCTACCAACCACTGAGAGTGAAAGAACAACTTCAACCACAATTCTGAAGGCAGCATTTAAAATGAACAAACAGACACTCCACCACAGAGCAACAAAAATCACAACCCCACACAAAAAACAGGACCACATCTCAACAACAGGCAGCCTGCCAAAGAACCTGAAACCAGACCATGACTCAGAGGCAACCAGATGAACAAACACCATTTTCATCACATAGATAATACTTAAACACCAAAGATTATGGCCCAGCAACAACAACCAGCCAATCAAACAGCCAGAAACCAAACCGTGATTCAGAAACATCTGGACAAATAACACCCATACCAATTTACATCACACAACAAAGTGTTTAAAGGCCAGTGCTCTGACAAGTTAGCACAATTCAAAGCACACTGAAGACGTCCCCCCAAATGGAGACTAACATTTGCAGCCAAATTGCCAAGCTCAGAGATCAAACCAACAGCCCAACTATCAACCCGAGCTACTAATATTCAAACACATCTCAGCCTTATTGTTTCTTTATCTTTAACCCCCTGTGTATTTGCAATGGGTAAATACTTTTCCTTCCAGTAATCCTGCAGCTGCTGGCCTATTTACTGAGCTAACAGTCCTGAGTCCTATAAGACATTTGGTATCAGTTTCCAGGAATTCTAACACCTAGCATTGCATTTGCTGAGTTGGGTGTCATGGTTCTGATAAATGAGACAATTCAAACAAATTGCAGGCATATTATTTATCTAAAAAGTCTTAGTAATGAAACGAAACATTGGTACTCATGGAGGGATGCCAGAATCTGAAATCTCCTCCCCCCAAACCCATCATAACACACACACATTGCCCGCCCTTATCTACACGTCATAAATCACATTATCCAATTAGTTTTACATATGAAGTTTCACTTCCCATTCTGTACATGAGCTTTTGCAATCTTATCACAACTTCCGGGTGATTTCCTCCCTCCCAAATGAAGCAATTAAAGTAACCGGCTGTCTCTTATATTGTCAGTGCAAAAACATGTCAGTGTTTGCAGCATTGACACTGGATCTGTAATGGGTTTCTGTAAATTATTCTCACTGTATTTTTTATGGGAGAAACATTCTTTATTTAGTTGCTCTGATGAAACCTCTATAGCAGGGGTGTCAAAGTACCGGCCCATGGGCCAGATGTGTCATGCGGAAGCTGCGTCCACCCCATTGCCGGCAATGGCAAAACTGTCCCGATACGTTGTGTGATGTCACGTGATGTTGCAAGTTTGACATGTCTGCTCTATAGTATCATGGAACCTCTGGCACAGCTCTTATTTTCTTTAAAGCACACAAGCCCCACAAACATGTCAAGACAGTGCCTCACTTGGGGATAATTATTATTATTCAAATTAAATGGAGTCATCTTAATTTCAAGACTCTCTAGGCAGCTTACAACAATATAAAAACAGAATAAAAATGATACAGTAAGAACATTAAAACATCAAAAACGTTCAGCATTAAGAATTAAAACAATATTAACCAAGACTAGAAACACTATGACACATGAAAATGGATATTAAAGATGCAGGCCTTTTACAATAATATATATCTAACATATGCTAACATAGATCAAAAATGTTCTAAGAAAATTAAGAATAAATCTACTTGCTTCCTCATTCAATCCATTTGGTGCTTGAATTCAAAGAAATTTTTGCATCAGCTACAGTCAAAAGATGCTACTATAGAATTTTATTCAGAACTCTGAAATGTAACAGACAAATATGGGAAGAGGAAGTTCAAGGTATTTATAATACTCATTCCCTTAGCATCACCATCCATGGTTACTACATTCATCCCATAGAAATTTTGCTTATCCTTCCACTGACGAATTCCCCATGGAAACTGCAGAATTTTAAAATAGAATGACATTTATGAGTAGTGAGAAGAATGGAGTAATTAATAGTAACAAGCATAAAAAAATATTAGCTTTCTACACACATGTCAAAGCTAAGTCTAGATTTTCACCTTTTCTGGTTTAGCACTGAAAAAGGTATAATTCATTCTCTACCTCAATTGTACCTCTTTAAACTAGCATGATGGGATTTTACTGAAGAATATTTCAATAAGCAAGTAGAAAATTATCTGCAAAGTGGAGGGAGGTGCTTTATTTATTGATTATCATTGTGACAATGAATGGAAAAATGACTATTGCCACCAGAATTTTCTACTTTACCTACTTTACCATTTATCTGGAACTACACATCTGCAACTGGCTTGTCATTAAAATAATATTTAATTATTATTTTCTCATGTCAAGACTTAATAATATATCAGAAACAGTAGCTCATCTGCTAATGGAATGATAGTGAGAAATATATGTCCAATATAAGAGCTGTATAAGTGAGCTCAAATTTCCACAGTTTAAGCTCTTAAAATTGAGCTCTGAAATTGAAATTGTCAGCCTTGATAGATCTCTAATATTTTTGCAGACAGAGGAATTGCCTTAACATTCACTAGCAGCAAAAGGTAGCCTCTGATTAAAAATGAAAAAAAGAAGGGAAAAGAAACTTGAAGTAGGTGAAATGATGGAGCCAAATGCTCAGGATGGAACTCAAATCTGTAATACAATAATACTAATAAGTAGTAAGATTTTTTAATCTGATAAATCTGTATTAGTGAAAGCCTGTAAATGAATGAAGCTGTAAGATGTCATCTGCTAATTAATTTGTTAAATCCCCTTCATCCTAGCTCTAGGCATTTCATCAGGTACATATCTGTTCTTTATTGTTTCTTCATTGTCACTTATTCAGAGCTTGCTGAAGGGGCCCTGATGCTATTGAACTGTTTGGGCTGAAGGGCATTTCCCCATGCCAGAAGACCTCAAACTGAAAAATTACGAAAGAATGATTTGGATGAACTTTGTTTCAATGCTTAGGATACTGTTTTCTGGATTCTCCTTTCTTTTGAAACTGAACTGCAATGTGTATTTGTGTATGTGTATGCATATATGTGTGTGCATACATACTTATTGTACATATTTGTATATATGTGTGCAAGTAAACAAGCAAGCCAGAGTTTTAGATACCCACCAATTCTAATCATAAATGAAATAACAGAGAGCAAATAGGTTGTGCAATTATTTTAATTAATTAATCAAGAACTTCTAAATTCCTACTTGTCTCTTAAATAGCTAATTTGTCCTGCACTGTAAAGATTACATGGTTTGCATGATACTTTAGCTGCTATTCTAAATTGTAATGAATCTACCAATCAAGTGGATTGTTTTTAATTTTACAGAACAAAATAGCCCACAAAAATATATAACAATATAATATGACCTATCTTGTCTGCCATTATAGCTCCTTTGATGTTGACTGTAGCTTCATATTCTCTCATCTCTCTCTCTCTCTCCTCCTCCTCCTCATCCCTCTTCCCCCCCCCATCTATCTCAAGATTCAGCTTTAGTGGTTGTACCCACATAATTGGTTTGCCAGGTTGTTTCTCAATTATCTAACATATGAAGTTGAACTGTAATGATAAATTTTATTCATTTATTGCACAAATCTGATGAAACCTTTCTAACATAACTTTTCCTGTGGGTTGATACTCTACTTATAAAAATATCCATAAAATATGTATAAATTATTCTATTTTTATTTTCCTGCCCACCAACTTTGATAACATATCTGCTATATTTTTCAGTGTTTCTTTGACAGAAAACCATCAATTTTTCCATATAGCATTTGTAATTTCAGTTCCTTAACAAAACACAAGAATGACAGTTTAACTAAATACCTTAACATATTTTAGAATATACAGCCACCTGTGTTTAGAACGTTAGCAACTCCACTTACAAATCACTTAGATTGCTTATTATTTTCTACAGTAATTTTCAGTGGTTCCCAAGCACTCTACAAATCAAATTGGGATATACAAATCAAAAAGTTATTCAGTTAGCATAAAAATATCAGATGTTACCATAAAATGTCACTTAATGTCAGCCTCAAAATAAGCAAATAATTTGCTTCATCAGTTTAATTAACAAAATAGGAAGTCAAGTAAAATTAATATGCTCCAAATGTGTTTTGGATCCAGTTTATAATGAAATTATCATAGTAGAAATTTAATAATCAAATCCTGTTTAAAAGTAAAAGAACAGTTTGTCTAGAATTATGGAACAATATACGGTAGCCAGCACTGAATCATGAACAATAAACCATAACTTTAAAAACTTAATAATCTAATAGGATCCCAAAATATTTGGAATTCTACTGAGTCTCAATGGCTTCCCTCTACATATGTGAACATCTATGTCAATGGTAGATTTGGATTTGCTAGCTATACTCTGGTCTTTTATTAAAGCCTCAAAATAATATTGGGGCAAATGCAAATAAGAATCAACACACATTTGAGCACATGATCAATCTAGGCATCCAAAAGCAATATCAGAATTAAGTCTTTTCACATCAAAGTTCATTCCTGAATTCTTTTAAAACACAGTATCAAAGGAGATAGAGTACTACTTGAGAGAATGCCTCTCACTGTATTGTCATTTGCTCAGTTTCTACTATTTCATAGTGAGTTCTCTTGAACCTTCTCTTTAATTTGTTCATCTTCAGATACAGTATATATGTACATATACATATAAAGGCAGGATAAAAATCTAATTATTATGGTTGGTTACATAGTCAACAAGATATTTAGATTGGATTTGACATTTTTACACACCTAAAGAGTGCTTCCTAAGGACGTGAGCTTGACAGAGTTTGTCTTATGATGTTAAAGTATTGCAGGATGTAAGCTGGTGCAAATAAAGCTACCTTTTGCTGATGGAGATTTATTATTATGGTTCATTGCATAGTCAGCCAAATGTTCATAGTGACTTTGGCATCTTTATCCACCTATTAAGTCTTTCCCAAGGATCTGAGATAGGCAGATACTGATGTTTGATAGTTTAAAGGTATCATTTCAGGATATATTGTAAGCTATTCCAAGTAAATCTGCCTTTTGCAATTAACTGGTGGTGATTTTGTCAATGCCAATGGTGTTCAAGTGGTGGTCTAGTTGTTTTGGGATTGCACCCAAGGTGCCTATTACTATTGGTGCTACCTTTGCTTCTTTTGTCATAGCCATTCTATTTCTTTGTCTTTGTATGTTGTTATATTCTACAGTTCTTTCTCTTTTATTCTGCTGTCTCCAGGTACTGCCAAATCCACTATCTAGACTTCCTTTGTCTTTCTTATTTGACATTGGGTAAGTCTGGGGTGTTATGTGGAGTTGCCTGTCTGTTTGAATTCTTAAGTCCCAAAACATCTTCATTTTCTATAACTTTCTCTATTTTATGTTCCACCAGTTATTGCTTGCAGAAATATATTTCTTGCAGATCTTCCATTGTAGCACCATTGTTGCTACTTTGTCCTGCCATTTTTTGTAGTTAGTGCACTTTTCTTTCAGCAGATAACCCAAAATCCAATGTTTCTTCAGCTTCTTTGCAGAGGTGGCACTTGCTGTCCATTTCTGTCTTCTCAACTCTGGCTTTGTATGGATTTGTTCTTAAGGCTTGGTGTTGTGCAGCCAAAATAAGCCCTTCTGTTTCTTTCTTCAACTTTCCTGCTCTTAGCCAGGTCTTGTTATCTGCTTTGCCTGCTATTTTTTTAATGTATTGATCATGTAATACTTTTCATTTCTCTTTTTTGTTCTTTATTTGTTTTTTTCTTACAGGTCAGTTTGCTTTCTCCAATTCCTTCATAATATACTAAGCCTTCCTAGTATACTAGTTTCAGTGCATCTTTGCTGTCCTTCAGCTGTTCTTCCAGTGCTTTTTTTCTTTCCTTTCTTTCTTCAATCATTGCATCAAGTTCAAAATTTCTTTATTTGCTTTAAAAAAACTATAAAATCACACCATATTATCAAAACCTTGTTGATGTTAATTGGCTCTCAATGCTGTTTTGTTGTGCTCAGTGGCGTAGCGTGGGGGGTGCAGGGGGGGCCGGCCGCACCGGGCGCAACATCTGGGGGGGGCGCGCTCGCACTCGGGAGGGATGGAAGACGCGCCGAAGCGCCCTTCGCGCGGCTGGAGTCCCGCGGGGGGGATCCGGGGCTGAGGCGCACTCGGGGAAGCAGCAACTCACAACCAGCTACTCTTGGGGGACGGAGGCACAAAGCCGGCCAGACAGGGCTCGGAGCCATCCGAGACCACAGCTGCACTTCCACCTTTCCCAGGGCGGCCCCCGCAGACGGAGCGCAGTGCAGGGCACCAGCATGCCCCACTGCCAGAGAAGCGCCCGCCGGTGCAGCCCCGACTCCCTCACCCCGCGGCAGGTGGCGGCGGCGTAGCGGGGCTTGCGAAAAGCGGGGTGGTCGGCGGCGGCTGCTCCCGGCGCCGGGCAAGGGCAAGCAGGGCAAGGTCGCTCCTGCTCAAAAGCCAGAGTTCAGCGGCTGGCGAGGCGCTCGCGCGGGGCTCTCCCGGGGCTGGTGGGCCGAACGGGGACCGGCCTCCCCCTCTCCGCGCTAGAGCAGCCCCCGCGGTGGCGGCCCGGCGCACGTGGCTGAGGGGGCGGCGGTGGCGGGAGGGGGGTCAGAGGAGCGAGCCGAGCTCTCCCAGGGCAGCAGGTGCGGGGTGGTGCGGCTACAGGCTCAGCCGCAGCTCCGGCCAAGGGCTGCCAAGCTCACGGGGCGTCGTGCCGGCCCCCTCCCTCGCTCCCCGCGCCCGGATGCGCCCCCGGCGGAAGCCCCGGCCAGCCGCGGTGCATGCCTGAGCGAGACGGGCAGCTGCGCTGGCGGGTCCCGCTCTCTTCCAGGCATCAGAGGTAAGAAAGGGATGGCGGCGCCCCCAGCCGCCCCCCCCGCCGGCTCCGAAGCGGAGGCTCCGCTGTGCCGCCCGCCTCCTGGCACGGCCTCGGGTCCCGGCGCTTCTGCTGCACGTGAGGGAGGGGATGCCGGACCTTCCCCCTTTTCCCGGGGGAGGCGTGGGTGGGGGGTGCGGCGGACGCCCAGGATGCGGGGCTCCCTGCGGCAGACTCGAGTGCTAAAATCCACGGGTTAGGGGGCGCAAATTACTTGCCTTGCCCCGGGTGCTGAGAACCCATGCTACGCCACTGGTTGTGCTAATATATATGGTTTTAATAGTGATGTTATGATCAATTGTAAACTACCAAAAGATAAAGAAATTCCCTAGTTTTTCATGTATATAACCCCACAGGTAAAGGAGAAACTACACAGATTCGCCTGATGGACCTCATAATTGAAACTGTGAATCTGTTTAAAGAACTTTATGCTATGATTGTATCTGTAATGATATTGAACATCTTGAAAACAGTTCTACAAATAAATGTGCTAAATAATAAACACATTCTTTTTCTGTTGAGTTCTACAAATTGATTATCTCTTGTAAAGATGTGCAATTGTTAGGACTAAAACTGCTCAAAGACATAAGAGACACTTGGAATTATATCTACCATGTTCCAGCAGTCACCTAATTGAGAGTATATCGCTCAGCTGGAAAGGAATAACAGAAGATTTCACTTTTGTAAAAAAGAAAAAAAAGATGATCTATACATACTGAGAAAACCTTGAAATTTTATTTCTGACAGGATTGAAAGAATGCCCAAAGTCCAAGGCAGGAACTGTGATCTACTTAATTTTCCCCTTTGTTATTTTACATATGGTTCTTTTTTTCCCAAACACTGAAACATATATGAACTCATTTTTTTAAAATCTAATAAAAAAACCCAACAGATTTTGCTAGGCAATTTGATTAGCAATTTCTGAATGATGGTCTATGGCAAATGAATGCCAGTTCCTTAAAAAAGGAAGGATACAGTTACAAACAGTGCTGAGGAGAAAAGAAATGGAACATAATTGTTAAAGCAAGTGGCTACACAAAAAGATTTTTGATGAAAAAAAATGAATAATATACAAGATGAGAAAAGTGGCAACTCATCAAAGAAAAGTATTCAGTGATAGTCCAGAATTATGAAGATGATATCTGAAGGTGAAAACTCAAAATGAACTGAAATTGGCAAAGGATGCTGAGAACAATAAAAGAGCTCCTTCAAATATGTTCAAAATAAAAGGAAGAGAAAGAAACTAATGTAGTAAAATCAGGGTGATTCAGCCCTGATTTGATTTGAATTGGAGATTCAGGATTAGAAGAAGATGAGATTTTATACACGTTTGCAGTTCAGACTTCAAAGCAAATGAATTTTATTGGAGCCCCTTTCAGATTCAATGTTAAAAAGATTCATATATAGCATTGGCTCCCAACCTTTTCTATACCTATCAAAACCCATTCCTATTTTATTTCATTTCATTTCTATTTCATTCCACCTCTTCTGGGTTTTGCCATGTTTGCAAGGGGGAGTGAGGATGTACCTGCGGGACTATTGCTATTGCTTTCACTTCCTCCCTTCACTACAATGTAATCCCTTATTTTGTTTATTGGGTCTGTATTCTGTTTCCTGCTGATCTCTCTCTCTCTGATCTCTATCTTTTAAACTGTCAATTAAGAACAAAGGAGAATAAGGAATATAACTTCAGTGCCTGGTTTATGTCCACGCTCCCAGAGAAAGGTGTGAAGAAGCCACTGACCATCACTGTGTGAACTGGAGATGGGGCGATGTTATCTCCCTGGTTCCCACAATAGACTTAACATTTGGGGATTGACTATCCCACATTGATACCACATCAATCCATGGGGTGGGGTCATGGTTGTGGACACTATAATCTACTGTGTTGTATGGGAAATCTCAAATCCTGTCTACTATGCCTGCTATCTCCTATTCTTAATAAACGTTTCTGCTTGGAAGAAATTATTTCCAAGAGTTCTGCTTTCTTAAGATGTGGTTTGAAATAGGTCCTGACATTAGACAGGATTTACAGTAATAGTCAGCCTGGAAGGAAGACCCTTACGAGGGGACTTTGCAAAAATTACAATGTCAGACACCGAGGCAGGGAAGAAGGAACCCATCGCAAAGGGGGAGCCCTCCCTCCAGCTGGCACCATGCCAACTGTCGGGATCCGAGATGTCCTACTCCTTGGAAGAAGAAGTGGAAGATACGTGCAGCCACAAACCTCGGTGGTCGATGGGCATTGGGAAGAAAGATGAGTGGGAGAAGAGATCAAGGAAGGTGACCCTGAGACGTGGCATCCACCAACATGGATGAAAGCAAGAAATGGAGAGATCCATTCGCCTTAGCAAAGAGGAAGGAGATCATGCACAACACTTGAATTGAATCCTAGAGAAAGCTGTTGACCTGATGCAGAAAACCCTTGGCATTCTTGTGGATGAGAAACCTGAACCCCGCAGCTGCTCCACTACCTTGGACTTCAGCCAGAAAGACACTGAGGGGGAATTGGTTGCTGAGGCAGCAGTCACTGATTTGAAAGCTCCCATCCCCCACCAGCCCACAACTGCCATTCAGGATGGGAAACAACACCATTGGTGGTGAAGGTACTGGTCCATCCAAAGAATCCCACTACTAGATGGAAAATTCAGGAGGGAGTCACAGCACTTGGGGTTCTTCCTAACCCAAGTCCTGAGCTACATGGAAGAGTATGGACGAGATATCCCCAGTGACCAAGCCCTGATCCTTATTGTGCAATCCGCTCTGGATGGGGCGGCCGCAGACTGGATGGTGAATCTACATGACTCCAATACCCCAGAGCTTCACAACTTCAACCACTTCATGTCCTCTCTAAGAAGGTGATTTAAGGACCCCCTGGCTGACCAGAAAGCCTGCGAGAGAATCAAAACAGTGAGGCAGGGCAGATGCCCAGTGGCCGAATACACAAAAGAATTCCAGGCCATGGCCAACAAGTTGAACTGGCTGGAAGACAACCTCCTTAGCCATTTCAAAGACGGGCTAAACTATGATCTCTATGATGCTTGCCTGCCTCGAGAGGAACCAAGCCAACTCAATGAATGGTACATCCTAGCAGAGGAAGCAGAGATCGATCTACTGAAGAGGCATCACTGAGGAAAACCATGGGGCCGCTTGCCTCCTGAGCTGATGCACAAGCCAGCGAAACCACTGGCAATAGCCAAGAAGTCAACGGGCTGTTTCAAATGTGGAAGAGAGGGGCATCATGCCTTAGAGTGCTGCTTGAAAGTCCCTCCACACAACCCAGACCGATCACCAGCCAGGAAGTTAGGGAAGTCCCCAGCCAAGCCACGAGGGCCCACCATGAGGACAACATGCATGGGCAGCAAACTCCAGCCTACACCACAGGGGTGATGCATACCTTGGATGACAACTCAGAAGGTGAACCCCTGGTAAGTGGACCCATTACTCCTGTCCTCAAGACAGTGACTATATTAGCCCCCTCCATGCCCAAAGCTGTCAAAATAAAAGCCTTAATAATCTCCACTGCCTTATTAGCCTGATGCTAGTGGGAAACCTGGGCATCCCAGAGAGGAGGCTGAGACAACCAATCTCATTCGGTCAGTTAGATGGGACCACAGTAGGGGGGGTAACCATCTATCCTCGCTACTTTATCAATCCATCTATCTCTGGGGGACCACGAAGAAGACATAATATTTGTAGTGACCCCAGGCATGGAATGCCCAATGATCCTGGGGTAGCAGTGGCTAAAGAAATGTAACCTCTGGTTAAATTGGAGGATGGCAGAGCTCAATTTCCCAGAGGGGGATTGTGCAAACTTAACACCCCAAAGGTCCCCCCAACCCAAGGAGATGAGAAAGCATCAGTGGGACAAGAGAAGGAGTCATCAGAAATACCAGAAGAATACCGGGACCTTGCTGAAGTCTTCAGCGAGGAACAGGAGGATAAGCTCCCTCCTCACCAACCCAGGAACTGTGCTATAGAAATCAAACCTGGGGCAAAACTCCCAAAGCCCAGACTGTACTCCATGAGCCCTAAAAAGATGGAGGAGATGGAAAGATTCATAAATAAAAACCTAGAAAGGCAATTTATCAAAACTGCCAAACCCAAAGTGGCTGCCCCGGTCCTCTTTAGAGAGAGGAAGGATGGCACTTTGTGTTTGTGCGTGATTACCGCACCCTGAATGCAATCAGTGAAAGTAACCTTTACCCTGTACCCCTCATGAAGGGCATGTTATCCCACCTCACAAAAGGAAGATTTTTACCAAACTAGACCTAAGAGAAGCATACTACCACGTTAGGATCAAGGAAGGGGACAAATGGAAAACCATATTTAATTGTCCAATGGGATGCTACCAATTCAAAGTTTTGCCATTTGGACTACAAGGGCCCCCCGCAGTATTTATGCAATTAATCAATGAAGTGCTAAGAGAGCACCTATTTAAGGGGGTCCTGATTTATTTAGATGACATCCTTATCTTCACTGAGTCCAAAGAGGAGCATGTTGACCTAATCAGAGCGGTTTTTAAAAACTGTGAGTTGCCCACATATATGCCAAGTTATCGAAATGTGCATTCCACCAGGAAAGAATAGACTACCTGGGTTATCGCATATCCCCACAGGGCATCGAAATGGACCCTGAGAAGTTCAGGGAAGTACTAGAATGGGCACCACCCTGTACAATAAAGCAATTACAAAGTTTCCTGGGTTTTGCAAATTTCTACCACCAGTTCATCCTTTCATTCAGCCAAATAGCCCTGCCCCTCACGAACCTCTTAAAAATGAAGAGGGGGGCTCAGTGAAACCCACCAAGCCACTGAATTGGACAATGGAATTCCAAGTGGCATTTGTGAGGTTAAAGAGATTTTTTCTGCCCAACCCATACTGAGGCACCCAGACCTTTTGTAATACAGGTGGACACAAGCAATGTGACAGTGGGGGATGTATTATTACAGGAAAACAACAATGGGGCACTGGAACCATGTGTGTATACATTCAGGAAACTCACTGAGACAGAACAACTCTGGGCTGTGTGGGAGAAGGAAGCATATGCTGTCAGGTGGTCATTAGTTACATGGCGTCATTTCCTTGAAGGGAATAAAATACCCTTCCAGGTCTGGACAGACCACAAAAACTTGGGATCACTAAAAACAGTCAGAAAACCCACTCCTAAGCAAGCCTGCTGGTCCCAGCACTTTCACAAATTCAATTTCATGCTCAAACCCTTGTTGGGGGGGAAAAGAACTTCCTGGCAGATGCACTGTCTTGCATGCCCCAATATAACAGCATGCGAGTCACTGATTCTAAACCACTCATGCCTGAACCACAACTGGCTGTGCCAGTAACCACTGGGGCCCAAGACAAAATAAAACTGCAGCTGAATAGCCAAACTGGAATTGAATTCCAGAACACTTTAGAAACAGATGAATGGTTCCAGAAAAATAGTGTCCTGTTCCAGCCTACGACCAGCCCTGTTTGTGTGTCAGGGACAACCCCTTTTTCCTTTTTACAGTCAATAGGCTGGAAAAACCCAACCCAAATTGACTTCTGGGTGGCAAGGCTCCGTTGACAGCAGCCATATCGGCTGTCAGCCCCATTGTTTCTGTAGAGCCGCCAAAACCAGCGACGATCAGCTGTTTGGTGGCTCAGAAGCCCGCTCCTCAGGAGAAGAGGAGGGGGTGAGCGCTCAGGCAGGGGTAGAGCTCTCCCAGACAGCCAGAGTTGAAACTCTGGTGGTTGAAGGATTGAGACCCCCCGCAGCCTGAGTTTGCTCCAGACTTCGGGACGAAGAAGGAAAGAAGGAAAGAGCTTGCTTTTTTGGCAGAAGAATTAAGAAGACGGGATATCCAGTTCAGATGGGAGATCCCAGTAGGTATGGTGGTGATGCATGTAGGCACGAGATATCGTCTTCTCACAGTGTTACAGGCACGTGATTTTTATGCCAACATTTTGAAGGCAGTCCCCATACCACTTCTGGAATCCAAAAGGAAGAATGGTGAAGGAGAGCGTCAACCACAAAGTGAGAATACACAAGGTGCTGAAGGAGTTACGCAGCTGAAAGATGGAGAATTCCAGAAAGTTACAGGAGTGGATCAGATTTCAGTACCAATGGAGGAGGTCAAAGACCAAAGAATGACATGTGCTGCAGCTAGACGAATGAGACAAGAGCAAGAACAGCAGAGAGTTGTGATGGCATCTCAAAAACCTACTTACAGTGAAGCAGTGGGAGGAGCGAGGCCAAAGAGAGTGCAGGTGATTTTGGAAGAGGCGCTCCAAAAGCTTCAGGTCGCAAAAGATGGTGACAAAGCTTCTAACCTGGAATGTTAATGGTCTAAATTCACCACATAAGAGAAAGAAAGTATTTCAATATCTAAAGCAATTTAAAAACGATATTATTTGCTTACAGGAAACACATACTCGAGCGGCTGATCAAAAGTACTTGGTAAACTTTAGGTTGGGCACACAGTTTGTTGCTTCTGCGCCTGATAAGAAAAATGGAGTTGTTATTTATGTTAAGAATACTTTAACAGCGAGTTTAATTGAAGCAGACAAACAAGGAAGATATGTTATAATTGAATTATTAATAGAAGGCAAGAAAACGCTTTTGGTTGGACTATACGCTCCTAATCAACAGCAAGGAGATTTTTACAATTTACTACACAGCAAGATTATTCAATGGGATTATAAATCTTGTATTTTTATGGGAGATTGGAATGGCGTTTTGGATGTACAAATGGACAAGGGAGGCCTTTTTAAAAGCACTCCAAGTCATGCTGAACTGCCTAAATCTTTTTTTGAGATGAAGGATGACTTGGAATTGAGAGATGTTTGGAGAGAAAGGAACTTGCAAAGGAACTCCAGGATCAATTTTGTATTAATTACTAATGATTTTTTTCCTAGGATTAAGAAGATCAAGATTTGTCCAAGAAGTATATCTGATCATAGTCCAGTATGGTTGGAGATAGAAAAAGATAATGGAGATAGACGGTCTTGGCATTTAAATGAAAATTTGTTTAGATACCAGGAAAATGTGGAAGAGTGTAAAAAAACAGATGAAAGAATTTTTTAAAATTAATATGCATAAAGGTACTTCTATTGAGATGGTTTGGGATGCAAGTAAAGCTTATATGAGAAGTGTATTAATATATTTGAATAATAAACATAGACGAAAACTGGAATTTAAGAGGAAAGAATTAGAGGATGAAATTAAGGAAAAAGAAAAGGCTTTAATTCTGAATCCATTTGATGGGAAGATCAAAGAGGTAATTACTTTATTAAGGGGTCAGTTTGATACGTTAATGGCAGATCAAGTGGCAACTAACTTACGGTATGCTAGACATAACACTTTTTGTAATGCTAATAAACCAGGTAGATGGTTAGCCTACTTGTTAAGGAAGAAGCAAAGAGCTTGTAATATAGATAGAATAGAATATAAGGGTAAAGTAGTGTATCAGCAGAATCTTATTAAAAAGACTTTTGTTGATTTTTATTCTAAGTTGTATGCTAGAGATAAGATTAGAGATGTAGATATAGATGAATATTTGATTAAAGCCAATATTCCTGTTCTTACGCAAGAACAAAAGGAAGGGATGAACCAATTGATAACTGATGAAGAAATTTTTCTAGCAATTAAACAATTAAAAGTGGGAAAAGCGCCGGGAACTGACAGTTTGACCGCCGTTTACTATAAAAATTTACAGTTAGAAATGGTGGAACCTTTAAGGGAACTGTTTAAGACAATTCAATTGGGAGGAGGGGTACCTCCATCGTGGAAAACTGCTTTTATTTCCTTGATCCCAAAGGAAGATCAGGATGCCACCCAAGCCAAAAACTATAGACCAATATAGCTTTTAAATACTGATTATAAGATATTTGCAAAAATCTTAGCTAACAGATTAATGAAGGTAATTCAACAAGTGATTCATAGTGATCAAACTGGATTTATAAGTGGTAGACAAATGAACAATAATGTGAGACACATTGTAGATCTATTGGAATTTTTGGAAAGAAATAATCAGATCCCCGCAGCGCTGATCTTTTTGGATGCTGAAAAAGCCTTTGATCAATTGGATTGGCAATTTTTGATGAAAGTATTAGAGAAAATGGAATTTGGGGAAAAAATTTTTACAACCCATTAGGGCAATATATCAAAAGCAAACAGCCCATATAATAGTAAATAACAGTTTGACAGAACCATGTAATATTGAAAAGGGTACAAGGCAGGGGTGTCTGCTGTCACCTTTATTATTTGTTTTAACATTGGAAATATTACTGATTAAATTACGAGATTCGAATAAAATCAGGGAAATCCAAATAAGAGATCAGGATTATAGATTGAGGGCGTTTGCGGACGACCTGGTTATTACAGTAACTCAGCCGGATTATTCAGTTGTAGAATTGATGGAGATAATAATGTTATATGGGAAAGTTTCTGGATTTAAGATAAACATACAAAAAACTAAAATATTGTCTAAGAATATGACTGTATCACAAAAGGCTGTTTTAGAAGAGCTAAAGGGATTTGAAATAGTTAAAAAGATTAAATATTTGGGGATATATCTGTCAGCTTCAAATGTGAAGTTATATAAAAATAATTATGAAATGTTATGGGGAAAAATACAAAAAGAATTAGATAGTTGGAAAAAACTACAATTATCTTTATTGGGAAGAATAGCAGCAGTGAAAATGAATGTTTTGCCAAAATTTTTATTTTTATTTCAAATGATACCTATACTTAAAAAGGATTTAAATTTGGAGGAATGGCAAAAAGGAATTAGTAAATTTGTTTGGGCAGGGAAAAAGCCACGAGTTAAATTTAAGATAATGAAAGATACGCGTGAAAGAGGCAGTCTTAAAATGCCTAATTTTAAATTATATTATGAGGCTGCTGCTTTGTCATCGATAAGTGACTGGTTTAATTTAACACAAGGGAGATTATTAAATCTTGAGGGTCATGATTGCAACTACAAGCAAGATGGAAAGAGGACCAGAAAGTTGGTTTCTCGATGGTTGATGAAAATTTGGTAAAACAAATTAGAGATCAAGGTCAAGCACATATAAAAAGGATATATAATGCATTGATAGAAATTGATTCAGAAATGGAACTTGTTAAAGATTGTATGATAAAGTGGGCCCAGAATTTTCAAGAAGTTATAACAATGGACACTTGGGAAAAGATTTGGGTTAGAAATGTAAAATTTACACAGGCCCAAAATTTAAGAGAGAATTTTTATAAAATGTTTTATAGGTGGCACTTAGACCCTAAAAAATTAGCAAGTATGTATCCGAACTGCCAGCCCAAACGTTGGAGGTGTGGTTGTGAGGATGCAACATATTTTCATATATGGTGTACTTGTGAAAAGGTTAAAGCTTTTTGGATTAAAATTTGGTGGAATGTGCAAAAGATATTTAAGAAAAGGATAAGGTTTTCTCTGCAATTGTTTTTATTGGGTATTATTACAGATACTACTGTCATAGATACAAAGTTGATGTTGAATTTAATTACGGCAGCGAGACTTTTAGTAGCACAATATTGGAAGAAGGAAGAACTGCCGACTATAGAAGAGTGGACTTTGAAAGTTTCTAACTTGGTGGAAATGGCAAAGATTTCAGCATATTTGAAAGATCAATCGCAACATAGATACATTGTGGAATGGAGAAGATGGATTGAATATATTCAGAATAAATATGGGACTAAAAAGTATCATTTAGCATTTGAATAAGTAGCGGATTTTTATGATGTATAATTAGTTAGTAATTATTTTATTAATATTTTGACTATGCAGAGTTAAAGTGTGATAGAATTTAATGTTTTATTATTGTTGTTAGCATATTTTAGATTATGCTTGTTTGTATTATTATACCCTGTATTCAGCTCTGGGAAGCCGGGGAGGGGGGAGGGGAGTATAGGGGGGGTTGGGGATAGGGGAGGGGGAGAAGGGGTTTTTTTTGTATTCAAAAATGTATTGTAAAACTTTTCAATAAAAAAAAGAAAGAAAAACCCAACCCAAATTTATTTTAAAAAAGCAAAAAAGCAACAGAATATTTATAATAATAATAATAAGTTGGAAGGGACCTTGGAGGTCATCTAGTTCAACACCCTGCTCAGGCAGGAAACCCTGTACCATTTCAGGCAAATGTCTGTCCAGTCTCTTCTTAAAAACTTCCCATGTTGGAGCATTCACCATTTCTGGAGGCAGGTTGTTCCATTTGTTAATTGTTCTAACTGTCAGGAAGTTTCTCCTTAGTTCTAGGTTGCTTTTCTCCTTGACTAGTTTCCATCCATTGCTTCTTGTCCTGCTTTCAGGTGCTTTGGAGAATAGCTTGACTCCCTCTTCTTTGTGGCAGCCCCTGAGATATTGGAACACTGCTATCATGTCACCCCTCACCCTTCTCTTCGTTAAACTAGACATACCCAATTCCAGCAACCGTTTCCTATATGTTTTAGCCTCCAGGCCCCCAATCATTTTTGTTGCTCTTCTCTGTACCCTTTCTAGAGTCTCAACATTTTTTTTACATCGTGGTGACCAAAACTGGGTGCAGTATTCCAGGTGTGGCCTTACCAAAGCATTGTAGTGGTATTAGTACTTCACTTGATCTTGATTTTATCCCTCTGTTAATGCAGCCTAGCACTGTGTTGGCTTTTTTGGCAGCTGCAGCACACTGCTGGCTCATATTGAAGTGTAGAAAGAGAAAAGAAAAGAAGAGAGAGATGAAAAAGAGGAGGAAAAGAAGAAGAGAAAAAAAGACAAAAGCAATGAAATACAAAAAATAACATACTATTTAAAATATGTATCTCTCCTAACTTAATATATATTTATTCCCTGGACTTCCAGGTGGCTCTTCAGTGGTGTGGACAGTCAGGATCGACTGCCAGCCCCCCGATCTCATTAAAGCCACAGGGCAGTGATGATCAGCTGTTCTGCGGCTTGAAAACCTTTCCCCTCAGGCAAAGAGGGGAAGGGGAGCGTTCTGGGTAGGGGTAGAGCTTCCCTAGAGCCCTAGAATATTTATTCTGGGGCTTGAAGGGTGAGAGCTCCACCGAAGCCCAGAAATACTCCAGAGACATGGAGATTGCCCTGAGGATAAGAGGTTTGAAAGAGGATTCAAAGGAAAATTTGAAGGGGATTTTAGCAGAAGCTCTGGAACTGATTTTGGGGTGTCAAGCTGAAGATATTATGGTGGATATACATAAAATATTTCATGTCAACTCCTGGATTGCCAGGCAAAGAAAATTACCAAGAGATGTGGTAGTTTATTTCACAAAGAGATCAATTAGAAATGTGATTGTTCAAGCTTTTTACAATAACAGATTTAAAGTGGCTGGTCAAGAGGTTTTGATTCTGAAAGAAATTCCTCCAAGAATTTTAAGGAAAAGGAAAGAGTTTGCTTTTTTGGCAGATGAATTAAAGAAGAGGCAGCTCCAGTTTAGATGGGAGATACCAAATGGATTGGTGGTGAACTACATAGGTACAAGATATCATCTTAATACAGTTTTGAAGACGTGAGATTTTTATTGCAATGTACTGAAAGCAGGTTCTCCGCCATCTCCGGAATTTAAAAGAAGGAAGGAAGAAGGAGCGAGACAGGCACAAATGAAAAATATACAGGGAGATGCAGAAATTATTTCATTGATTGCAAAAGAAGCTCAGCAAACTTTGGAAACTGCGCAGCCCCAGGGATTGTTAGAAGAATCTAAGACTCAAAGAGTGACATGGGCTGCAGCTAGACGAAAGCAACAAGAAAATATTTCAGTATTTGAAACAATTTTAAAATGATGTTACATGTTTGCAAGAGATGCATATTCATGTATCTGATCAAAAATATTTGATAAATTCTAGATTGGGTACTCAGTTTATTGCATCTGCTTCAGAAAAGAAGAATGGAGTAGTTATTTATGTGAAGAAGGATTTATCAGCTAATTTAATTGAAGCAGATAACCAAGGAAGATATATTATAATTGAACTTTTAATAGAAGGGCAGAAAATACTTTTAATTGGACTATATGCACCTAAACAACAGCAAGGAGAATTTCATAAATTTTTACATAATAAAATAATTCAATGGGATTATAAATCATGTATTTTGATGGGAGACTGGAATGGAGTGCTGGATACACAGAAAGATAAAAAAGGACCTTTCAAAAGCACACCCAATCATGCTAGATTGCCTAAATCTTTTTTTGATATGAAAGATGATTTGGAATTGAGAGATGTCTGGAGAGAACGAAACGTGGATGAAAAGGATTTTACTTTTTTTTCTGATAGACATCAATCCTTTTCCAGGATTGATTTTATATTGACTACTAATGATTTTTTTCCAGGGTTAAGAAGATAAAGATATGTCCAAGAACTTTATCAGACCATAGCCCAGTATGGATGGAGATGGACAAGGAAAAGGGAGATAGGAGGTCTTGTAGGTTAAATGAAAATTTGTTTACATATGAAGAAAATGTGGAAGAATGTAAAAAATATCTGAAATAATTTTTTATAACAAATATGCATAAAAGTACTTCTATTGAAATGCTTTGGGATGCAAGTAAAGCTTATATGAGAGGAGTGTTAATATATTTGAATAATAAATATAGATGTAAATTGGAATATAAGTGCAAAGAGCTAGAGGAGGAAATAAAGATGAAAGAGAAGGCTTTTATTCTGAACCCATCTAATAAGAGGGTGAAAGAAGCAATTAATCTGTTAAGAGGGCAGTTTAATATGTTGATGGCAGACCAAGTGGCAACTAATTTATGGTATGCTAAACATAATACTTTTTGCAATGCGAATAAGCCAAGTAGGTGGTTAGCTTATCTGTTAAGGAAAAAACAAAAGTTACATAATATAGATAAGATCTATATCTAGTCCTTGAGTTACATCCCTAACGTATAATTGAGAATAAAATTCAACAAAAGCCTTTTTAATAAAATTTTGCTGAAACACCTCTTTACCCTTATATTCTAAGGGTAAAGAGGTGTTTCAGCAAAATTTTATTAAAAAGGCTTTTGTTGAATTTTATTCTCAATTATATGTTAGGGATGTAACTCAAGGACTAGATATAGATAGATATTTACAAGGTGTGAATATCCGTGTACTTACACAAGAGCAAAGGGAAGGAATGAATCAATTGATAACTGTTGAAGAAATTATTTTAGCAATTAAACAATTAAAAGTGGGTAAGGCACTTGGAACAGATGGTCTGACAGCCATTTATTATAAAAACGTACAAATAGAAATGGTAGAACCTCTAAAAGAATTATTTAGAACAATTCAGTCTGGAGGAAAAGTTCCTCCTTCATGGAAAACAGCTTTTATAACGTTAATTCCAAAGGAAGATCAAGATCTTACTCAAACTAAAAATTACAGACCAATATAGCTTTTAAATACTGATTATAAGATATTTGCTAAAATCTTAGCAAATAGATTAATGAAGGTTATGCAGCAAAAGATTCATAGTGATCAAACTGGATTTATAAGTGGTAGACAAATGAAAAATAATGTGAGAGATATTGTAAATTTATTAGAATTTTTGGAAAAAAATAATCAAGTCCCCGCAGCGCTGATTTTTTTGGATGCTGAAAAGGCTTTTTATCAATTGAATTGGCAATTTTTATTTAAAGCATTGGAAAAGATGGAGTTTGGGGATAGGTTTTTACAATCTATTAGGACAATATATCAGAAACAAACAGCTCAAATAATAATTAATGGTAGATTAACAGAGGCTTGTAAAATTGAAAAGGGTACAAGACAGAGATGTCCGTTGTCACCTTTGTTGTTTGTTTTAACATTGGAAATATTATTGATCAAGATATGTGATTCAAATAAGATAAAGGGAATTAAAATAAAAGATAAAGATTATAGATTAAGGGCGTTTGCGGATGACTTGGTTATTACATTAACTCAACCGACTTTGTCGGTTGTAGACTTGATGGAGATAATTTTGCAATATGGAAAAGTTTCTGGATTTAAGATAAATAGGGAAAAAACTAAAAATATCACTACAGAACAAAAGGTTGTTCTAGAAAAGTTAACGGGATTTGAAATTGTTAAAAAGATTAAATATTTAGGGGTATATATTTCAGTTTCAAATGTGAAATTATATAAAATAATTATGAATTGTTATGGTTAAAAGTACAAAAAGAGTTAGATAGTTGGAGAAAATTACAATTGTCTTTATTGGGAAGAATTGCAGCAGTGAAAATGAATATCTTACCAAAATTTTTATTTTTGTTTCAAATGATACCTATACTTAAAAAAGATTCAAATTTGGAAGAATGGCAGAAATTTTTTTTCTCTGGCCAGTGTCTTTCTTTCAATGTATTTTGCTGCCTCATTCATTTCTCTGTAAAGTATTTTTTCTCATGTTTTTTCTTATCTTCAAAGTTGCTTGGGTGCATTAAAATATACATTATTTGTTCTCCCACTTGATTTTTTATTTTATATGATTCCATGTTTAAGTGTCTATCCTCAGAGTTATGTTCGGTCATCTCTGCTGTATTTTTTTTAATCCCATTTATATCCCGCCCTTCTCTGAAGACTCAGGGTGGCTTACAATCTAAAGCACAAATCAATGTGCTTAGCAATAGCCTTCATTCTATGTATATGTCTGCTTATTAGGGCTTTCGTCCCCCCCCCCAAGCGGCATTATTACAAAGTCAGCTTATTGCCCCCAACAATCTGGGTCCTTATTTTACCTACCTCAGAACGATGGAAGACTGAGGCAACCTTGAGCCTGGTGGGACTCAAACCTGCACTAATTGCAGGTAGCTGGTGTTACTTAAGGAGGCATTAGCCCACTGCTCCACCAAGGCTTTTCCTGAAAAATTTCTTGGAGTGAAATTAAATTGGAGATAAGTTGATTCATACTTTCAAAGTTGTTCTGTACTTCTTAGTAGTTTAAAATCATTGTCCTTTGACATAATTGCCGCTTATCATATATTTCCTCTTGTGAAGTATTCATTGTCTTAGGTTTGTTAGTCTCACTGTGTTTATTGAGAACTTTGAAGGTCAGAGACAAAAATTTGTCCTCTAATAATCCTCACCCACCAGTAGATGTCAGTGTTTGTTCATTTTTCAGACCTTTCTAGTCTTTTTTCTCTCTAAAGGGTAAGTTTCGCCGCTTCCAATAGCCAAAAGGTGGGGGTGGAAACCCCCTCCTCCTTTTTAAGGAGATCTCTTATTTTTGGAACTTTCTTCTTCAGGAAAATAGTTAGGATGGAGAAAATCAATATTCTTACCCAGATTCAAACGTACTGTTTAAAATCAGCTTAAGGTAGAGCTTGTGACTTCCGTTGTTTGCAGTTATGGCTAGACAGAGGAATTAGCTAGCCTCTTCTATTGTTGGTTTCTGGAAGACTTCTCCTGGACCTTTCAGGGAGACCGCCATCTCTCCTAAGTCCCTGGGCTTTTCTTCCTTCATTCCACCTCTCTGAGGTGGATTCTGGCCCCTTTAGGGTCCCCAATCAGAAAGAAATTCAGCTGAAAGTTTTGGCATTCCGAATCTTCCGACTGCTTCACTGTAAACAGGAACAGGAAGTCTTTATTTCATTTCATTTCTATTTCATTCCACCTCCTCTGGGTTTTGCCTTGTTTCCAAGGGGTAGGGGAGGTGGGTCTGTATCCTGTTTCCTGCTGATCTCTCTCTCTGAACTCTATCTTTTAAACTGTCAGTTAAGATCAAAGGAGAATAAGGAATATAATTTCAGTGCCTGGTTTATGTCCACGCTCCCAGAGAAAGGTGTGAAGAAGCCACTCACCCTCGCTGTGCAAACTGGAGATGGGGCAATGTTATCTCCCCAGTTCCCACAACGGACTTAACACTTGGGGATTGGTTATCCCACATCAGGCGGTTGATCCATGGGGTGGGGTCCTGGTTGGGGAAACTATAATCTACTGCATTGTGTGGGAAATCTCAGATCCTGTCTATTATGCCTGCTATCTCCTGTTCTTAATAAAAGTTCCTGCTTGGAAGAAATTGTTTCCAAGAGTTCTGCTTTCTTAAGATGTGGCCTGAAGTAGGTCCTGACAATACCCCCACACCATAGAATGCTTCTGATATATTCTCACACCCCTTACAAAACTTCAAAATAATGAATTATGCATATACACTATAATTTTGAAACTTCTGAAACCAAGTTTTTGCACCCACTGGAATAACATCTCGCAACCCTGGTTGGGGACCCCTGATATATAATCTATAATGGGAAAGGGATCATCAGAGAATTCTCTATCTGAACTGTAAGGGTTGATGCCAGGACTCTCCTGCTGCTGTTTTTTCACTCTTTTTCCTTGGAAATTACTAAAGGTAGGACAAGAAAGAGTGCAGCTGGTCTCATGAATCATCCTCCCACTTTTAATGCCTTGCTCTGAGAAAAGTAGAGAATGATATTGAGGAGGCCCTTACAGCTCTTACAATTGTTGTTCTCACTAATGATTCAATGATTCAATCTGAAAATCCTCAGACTAAAGCATTGTGAAGGCAACAGTTCCCAAGCCATGGAAGATCCTCAATGTCTCACTCTAAGAACTCCTCAAAATGAAGAATTGAAACTGACAACTTGTATACATAACAGTGGAGAAAAGCAACATGAAAAGCCAACACCATTCCTCTGGGCCTTCTGAAATGTCCACTCTGACTCTTAAAGAGATTATTTGTGGCAGTGGATATTAAAGAGAAAGAATTGCAAGAGAATACTTTCTACAATCTTTTACTTAGTTTATAATCTAGATCAGAGTTTCTCAACCTTGGAAATTTTAGAGATATGTGAATGAACTCCCAGAATTTTTTCCAACCAGCATGCTGCCTGGGGAATTCTAGGAATTAAAGTCCACACACTTTAAAGTAGCTAAGATTGAGACATACTGATTTAAATTTTTAATCAAATTAGTGATCACCCCAAACACAATGTCTTGGATGGGTGGTCCTCAACCTTTCTGACTCTGTGGACTGGCAGCAGCAATGGTGATGGGAGAGGGATGCTTTAGTGCATGCCCCCACTGCTTGCACAAATGGAGCTTTGCACGCTTGAGTGTTCAGCTACTGCTTGCATGGCCTGGGTCGCAATGGACTGCAGCCCAGTACTGAGCTGTGGACTGGGGCTTAGTGACCCCCGGGTAATGGGATGATGATAGGATGGAGAAAAACAGTTTTCTCTGGCAGCCAAAGAAACTATATTTCTCTATTTTCATTGATTGAGGAAAGGGGGGGGAAGGGGAAATTGGGCAAGTCTCACAGAGATTGTAGATATTTGTTTAGATTATGAGACAATGTTGGCATAGTAAACTCTGGCGGGATGCTACCAAAATGATATGTAAAGCTGAGTGTCTTAAGTTCTCAGAGCAGAGAAATACAGATGTTGCATTACATTGTGTGTCCCTGTATGGGATTTACATATGAAAAATGAAGAATGAAAGTCATTTAAACCCTTGTAGGTAGGCACATTACATAATATAATATCTGAATCTCTCTGCTCTGAGAACTTTAGGGAAGGTAGTATCTAAAGATTCCTCCCTGCAGTCATGAGCACCAGGAATTAGGTAGTTCTTAAAGCTAATGGATTGTATGCAGTTATTTAAAATGTGAAGGTGAGTTCAATTCCTGGTAGGGGGCTTGAATTATGTAAAATAACACTTGGTTACCCAAATCTGAGGAGTCCCAGTAAGGATGAAGCTAGTCATGTGGTACCTCTTGCTGGAACTGCCCTGCCTGAATGAAGCATATTGCTTTGTTTTCCCACCCTAGACATATAGCATTGTGAGGCTTTTACTCTTTCCCTTTATCTTTTAAAACAACTTTAAGTTGCAATGTAGAAATACTGCTGTGTTGTTTTTTTCCAGGAAGCCGAATGACCAATTCTTCCTTGCTGCAAAGCTTCCATGTACTTAGTGAGGAATGTAAGAATGAAAGAACAACCTGTTCCCTACTGCTTTGATTGTTAGAAAACTGAGTTATGATGGAATTATAAAAGAGAGTGGGAGTAGGATCTGCAAAAAAAATTAAAAGAGAGGGGAAAATCAAAATATTCATCCATGCAAATACTTAAAAAAGTAAAAGGAAGCACAGGGATTAGCAAGGAAGAAATCACCTTTTTAAAGGAAAACCATGACACTGATCACACATGAACCAGCTATTGTGGCTTGCGTTCCTTGTATGGATGGAATGGGCAAGAACTGGAAGAAAGTTTAATAAGATTTTGCAGTGGCCCCTGTTCAAATGGAGTACAAGGCTGACTGTTTTATTAACTCATTGCTTTCTGGATTGGAATGTCTGAAATTAGGGTAAGAAACAGATGGAAGCAGCATGTGAGAAGCATGTGAGAAGTGGCTTAGGATGTTGAAAACAGACTTTCGGTGAAAAGATGGCCAACTGACAACACATCCAGGAAAGGATCCCTGATGAGTTTTTCCCTGGATTGTAGGTTTTTCAACTACCAACAGAAGGAATGAGGATTACTTTAGTTAAGGCATGTCAATCTCGCGACATCATGTGACGTCACAAGATGTATCGGGACTATTTTTCCATTGCTGGCAATGGGGTGAGCGAGGCTTCCAGTTGATGTGTCCAGCCCACGGGCCAGCAGTTTGACATCCCTGCTTTAGTTTATATGACTCTTCTGGGTTAGGGGAAGACCTAGACTACCCTAAAAGATCCTCTGATAAAACAACAGGTCTGCAAGTAGCTTCAGGAGCTGTGCTTTGAAGCAGCCTGCATGTCAGCAGCTTGGGGGGTGGGGGCAGGGCTGCAATCAGTTCATTGTTGAAGAAGCAACCATTTTGGAATTTATTTTTCAAATAGACAGTAAGTTCTGCTTTTCATATTGCTAAGCACATTGGTTTGTGCTTAAATTGTAAGCCGCCCTGAGTCTTCGGAGAAGGGCGGGATATAAATGGGATTAAAATAAAAATAAAAAATACATTTCTTAATCAACTATTAATCATTATTAAACTAAAAGAGGCTCCTTTTTGAAGATCTGCGACATTTGGGGTATTTCTTCATCGATAAACAACAAGGAAGAAGGCTGCTGAAGGCAAGCTAAAAATAAGGATGTGTGAAGTATCTTTTTTAAAAAAAAGTTAATGGAGAAATATAAGAGCAGAAAGTTGTGGTTATAGTTTATTATTTTTAGTAATGTGTAGCTTGGTCTGTTTTACTGTGGATGACTAATACTTTCCAATTTTAACAATTCCTGATTGGCCAGCAATTCTTAAGTGACTTACAAAAAAGCTACTTTTTGACTAAAGAAATATGTGTAGAGTTACCAAATCATCAAGGCAATTTTACAAATAGCTGACAATGCAGCGTCTGACACCAATTTTTATTATGTTGGTTTAAATATAAACCTCTCAACACAGTTGAAAGCAGAGCTCCAAAAAACTCTGCAGCTTTTAAAAGTTTGGGACTTTTTCCTCATGGACATTACAAGACTGAGAAATCCTTGAGGAAAAAGAAAAGCTTTTAACTATATGGCAAACATTCACAAAAAGAAAGATTTTATTCCATGAAGACAAGCTTGACTTAATGAGTCAATTGGAATTTGGATGGATTTTTATTGGTCTGATATTTCCTTTATATTTAATGCTTAAATAATTCCTAAACTTTGTAAAATATTATTGAAAGTGTATTTGAAAGTATCTAAGCTAAGAGAAAGTTAAAGAAAAAGATGTATTAATTTAAAGAAAAAAATAGAGTTTTAAAATGTATGCATACAAGAAGAAAAAATATGAGGGTAATTTGGAGGGAGTGATCTAAATTTAATGAGTTAATTGGAGTTAGTTGGAATTTTATTGGTCTGAAAGTGAACTTTAAAGTATGTACAGTATGTTAAGAGGAAGTTTTAAAAGATGTATTAAAATGTTTTGATTTTAGAAATGCTTTTAAAGAAAAGTGTAGTGTTTTAAAATGGATACAAAATATTTTTTTCCTTTTAAGCTTAAAGAATCTGAAAGAATACAGTGAATTTTGTTAATATAACTGATAATAGTTTATAAAGATTATTAAGTGCAAATAGAAATACACACTATTTCCACACAAGGAAGATAAAAGCAGAAAAGGTTAAATTGAATGTTTTATACAAAGAGGAAAATATATTTATGTTTTTAATTTAGATATCACTTCTGGATTTTGTGCTTGTGATGAAAAAATGAAACTTTGACTTTGGTTTTGCTGATTAGATAGATTAGTTAGTATATAACTAGCCATTTCTATAACAATGTTTAAAAGTAAAAAGTTGAGGCTGTAATGTTATTTTTTACTCTGCTAAAAAGAGTCAGAAATCAATGCTTTTTTCTTCTTCTCTTATACCTCACATTTTCTTTCTCCCTTTCTTTTTCCTTCCCTTAATTTCCTTTTTTTCTTTTATTTATCAATCTATAAAATACAAAGTCATATAAAAAGGATGTTGAAAAACAGAGTTGAATTCCTAGTATAAGATTATACTGTTTTAAAAAAACTACATTAGAAAAATATATTTAAGGCTTTTGCTGACCAGATTATAGAAACTGAAAGTTGAAAGAGTGAATGTTACAGAAAGTCATGTTAGATTTATATGCCAAACAGAGCTCTGATGAGCAAAAATTTTAATGAGAAGATAAAACATATTGGCTGAATACTGAGGTCAGTGGTAGCAAACCCAGCATATCACTTAATACATGCAATCACAGGCAAGATCCTCCATATATGGAAGTGAAATTGAAATTACATTACCTGATTCAACTCAAGAAGCAGCAGAAAATCTATTAAATTTGATGCCCTTTAAAAGGCTTTTTTATTCTATTTGCTGCTTCAGAGCAGATCCCTGCTTTGATTCATGCATTTACTTTAATAGGGTGATTTGATCCAAGCATTCTTGAATCAAAAGACTCTTTTGAAGCTTTGTACAGGCTTAACAATAAGTCTTGTTTATACAAAAGGAAAAGGGTTGGATTACATGGTTGTTGTTGTGTAGTGGGTCCGACGCAAGGAAGAGACGCCAGCCGGAGTACGAGTTCAGCTCTTTATTGTGTGTGGGGGGGTTCGTACTGAAGAACAAGGGCTACCTGGCCTCCTTATATACCTGGCCAGGTAGGCAGCTAGCCAATGGGGTTGGCCCTAGGTTTCCCGCCGAAACTGGGTTTCCCACCAACACCATCCAGACCAACGCCCCCTGGTGGCTGCTGCTATGCAGAGGCTGTACCTGGATACATAACAGTTGTGATGATTTGCAACTGAATATAATTTTAAATGAATAACTTCTATTTTAATTGTGATATGTCAGGCGTGAGGAAACCCAACCTAAAGCAGACACTCCCAAATAACAGACATTTATGCTAACATGGGAACCAAATTTTGCCATCATCCCAGATGCTACACTAACATTATTATAGACTCCAACAAGTACATACAAAAATTAGAGACCATATGATGTTTCTCTAATATGATATCTGTCATCAGCTGTCAGAAAAACAAGGCAAACCTTGTGCAAATATACTAGTGGACAAAAATTGGGCATAAGATATGAAAAGGGCAGCATGCTAATCTCCCAGCACATTTTGTAGTAGATCTCAAAACAACTCTTCCATGAGTAAGTGGCTGCTGACCACTCATAAATCAAATTGTTGCAGGCAAACAAAATGTTTTTTTTAAAAGCATCACAATTGTTAATTGATAATATACTGCTAATCTGTCTGCTGTATAACCTGCACCTGCATGATAAAATGTCTTTCTGTTCTCCTCTTCCAAATTTAAATCCCATTTCAGTCTAGCCACTCTATGCATCTAATGAGCTGCCACTCATATAAACTTATGCCCTTAATAAAATGTGTTTGCCAGAAAAGGTGTTACCAGATACCTGATGAGAAAAGCAGTTTTACTGCAGCCTCTTAGCAATCCTCTTTTATTGGTTATGGAACCATGTGCAAAACTGGAATCAAAATAAAGGAAAGTTTTTCAAGTTACCCAGAATTCTAATTTTGTGGTTTAGAAACTGAGTTTGATTATGATTATTCCTATTTAATCCTTACTCATAACAAAGTAACTTTATAATGGATGCAGAATCTGAATTGTTTGAATGTTTGTTTGTTTTCTGATATATGGAAAGATGAATTAGCTTCCAGCTTCAATATTAGTTGCTTTAATTGTTCTCATTATGTGGTCAGTTAAATTAATGAAGTCCCCCCAATGAAAATCAACAGTCCAACTGAAGCAGAACCCCTCTCCTCCCCCGCAATATATTAGGCACAAACATGTGTGACTCAGTCAGTGGGAGAAGCAATCAAATAGTTTGGAATATTCTATTTTGAAGACTATTGAGTAATAAATGCTTTATATACTCTTGTTTGCTCTTCAGCTTCTTATGTGCTTTCATATTTGTTCAGAATCACATTCTTCAAATGTTTCAATTTTTTAAATGTTAAGAAGAAAAATACCCAGTAAATGCACAAATACATGGTATGGAAAAATTAATTCAGGACTTGCCATATAGTTTAATGCTGGTTACCTATGACAAATATTCTTTCTAGATAATTTGGATTTACTCACTTAATTTTTTTTTGCTATGCAAGCATCCTTTTTGCTTTAGTCCAAAGAGAGGATCACTTCTAAACAAAGGCATGGAAAATATCAGACTGAATAATTATCCCCCTAGACCCCATATTTAAAATCCTATAAATATTATAAATATTATGCTTTTGGGAACTTAAATTTCATGATAAAAGAAAAAAAAATCATTTCAAGTCAAGCTTATTTTCTGGTGAATTCATGGCTATATCATTTTTGCCAATGCTTCCTTTTGGAATGTTGTTTTGATTTTCCACTCTAATTTCCAGTTCTGGGATTTCTTCATAGTTTTCTAGTATAAACAAATTAACTGTATAAAAATGTTCTAAACAGGAAGAACAACTAAGGCAATTGTACGTACAATAAAGTCCAACTATAGAAAAAGAGAGCTGATTGCTAATGTAGCAGTTCCTGGGGCAAAGGACATTTAAAGATTTTGAAAAACAGAATCAATTTTTAGCCTGATGCTTTAACCACTGTTTTATTTGTGTGCGTGTGTGTGTGTGTGTGTGTGTGTGTGTGTTTGTGTGTGTGTGTGTGTAATAAGTATATTTGGACTTCCTTCCTTCCTTATATTTTATTTTAAGAAGTTGATTCATACACAAAAAAATAAGATTAGTTTGTTAAGTTTGGAGTAATAGTTAAAAATTAATCATTTCCATTCAAGAGATTCATTCAGTATCCTAAAACAGTCTTTGCATTCTTTAATATAATTCCAAATATTGCTACCTGAATGAAACTTGGAAAATTGCCAGTGTCTCCTGTCAAACTGTAAAATGGATGAGGTCCTTCAAATTGATAAGAGTAAGCTAAATGAATAACTACAACTTTATATCTTTAAAGGAGAAGAAATTAAATATCCTTACTGAAGGTTGCTAGATATTATATAAAAATTGAATGATAGTAAAAATATTGATTACATGGGGATACTCCTCAGGGAACTAGGTTGCTTTATGACTGGTTCTCGCATGAAAGAACCATTTTTATTATTCTAGGCTGCCTCCTTATAATACGTGAAATAGCCCTTAGACAAATGTTCATCTTTTAAAATACAGTAATAATTTCACAGTTACTGTTCAGTCCACTGATCTATCTTTTTTTCTTAATTTGAAAGGTTACAGGTGTAAAGAAACTTAGATTTTTCCAAAGGACTTGAGTCAAGTCCACACAAAGTAATTAAGAGCTCTTTTTTCTTCTAACATGGATTTGGATTTAGTTCTTAGTTCGCAAAAAAAAAAAATTCAAATCCTAAAATGGTATACTTTCTCCAGGCTTTAAAAACATGATTAGTAACTCAAATTATTATTTTTTTTCTTTTCTTCCTCTTCATCTATATACTATTAAAACTTTCTTACTGTAATATTTAATTGGGAGAAAAGGTAAATCATAAGGCAAAACATTTTCAACCAAACTATTTCAAATGGGTTAACTTAAAGTTCGCATCCAAAATCTGAGACTCATTACTCATTATATCATAAAACATTTCCTTTAATCGACTCCTGATGGTTGATTGTGCTATACAGTTCAATTTGGGCTACTTTCAAGGCTTGCACCTTTCTAATTAACTCCTCAAATTTTAACAAATGTTCAGGTACATTAGAAGGTCTGCTGAAGGTGCTAATAAGTCTGATGAAGAAACATCTCTGAAACAATTATCAAGGGATCATAAATTTTCTAGCCATTTCTTAAATACATCATAATAAAATACTTCCCAACTATTGAACACTTTGAAACACAAAAACATTCATTTTTGTTTCAATTTCTTTGCATATTTATATTAAGGCTTAGCAAACCTTGTAATATAATTCATTTGGATCATTGGATCCAGAACTAAGAAATAGTCTGACCTAATCACTTTTTACTTGTTTTTTCCCCAGGCTGCAATCTAATTTGATAAACAGGATCACAGGAAAGACTTTCTGCATAACATTAAAAACAACTCTCCAAAGTATGTCTTTATTTTCTGACTTTCAATTGAAAATGCTTCCATCCTTTTAGTCTGGCTTTCTGTATCTACCGTATTTTCCGGCGTATAAGATGACTTTTTAACCCACGAAAATCACCTCAAAAGTTGGGGGGTCGTCTTATACGCCCAGTCGTCTTATATGCCGGAAAATCAGCGTCTGGCATCTGGCGGGAGCCGGCAGGGCAGTCCTGCGCACGCGCGCACTCCCCGGCTGCTCCTTAGCAGCTGGGGAGTGCGCACGTGTGCAGGACTGCCCTGCCTGCTCCCGCCCGACGCTCTTCCCTCTTGAGGCTGCATCGCTCCCCGGCTCCTAAGGAGTCCTCGGGGATGCTGCCTCTAGAGGGAAGAGCGTCGGGTCCTGCCGGCTTCCCTCTTGAGGTTTTTGAAGAAAGGCGTCACTGCCTGCAGTTTCGAGCCTGAGCTCCACCGTCCAAATGAATCTCATGCAACGTCCCAACAGGCCCTCCGCTTTCATTTCCACTTTGGATAAACAAATTATTATTATTATTATTATTATTATTATTATTATTATTATTATTATTATTATTATTATTATTATTATTATTATTATTATTATTATTATTTATTAAATTTATATACCGCCCTTCTCCCGGAGGGAGATTGTTCGTACGACTCTTGGTTTCAGGACAGCGACAGAAGTAGAGGCAGTGATCAATTTCCTGTGTCCGATGGACAAATCAGGACCCAGTGACGCCCAAAGAGGTGGTGCCTTCCTTCTCTTCTGTTGCGAGCTGCTCCAGGGATTCCACAGGTGGCTGCGCGTTCTGGTTAGGGAGGGCGGCTCCTCCTCGGCTTTGGAGACGAGGTGGATCGGGTGGGGGGGGAAAGGGGAAGGGACGCTTTCGTCTTATTTTCTATCTCTCGCTCACCTCTTAGCCATGATTCATGATATTTACAGCTGCCCGGGACATTATGTAGTTGTAGGGTAAGCCTGGGGAAAGGGAATTATTGGGAGGAGCTGCAGGAAGGCGTTAGGGAGACAGTGGAGGAAGAAAGTAGCGATGATCTCTTCCCACCCTCCCCTCCCCGGTGCTAAAAGGGAATTTGGGTGTACCCGGAAAATAACATTGTCGGCGGGATCTAGGTGGATCTTTGGAAGGAGTCTAGCTGTTGCTGGAGTCTTGTCTTCTAACCCGCTCCGTAGTGATCTTGCTGGAACGGAAGGTTTGCTTCTCCAGGAAAGCTAATCAGTATTAGAAAGTTAGCACAGGAAGCGGTAGCTTCTGTTCCTTTCACAGCCAAGAGCCGGAAAACGTTTCTTCCAAGATTTGGAATCGCAGTAGAAAAATAACTAAATTTGGAACTTTTCGGCATATGGTAAACGCCAAGAGAAATACAAACAGGTTGAATGGATTTTCGGTCTGGCCAGCAAGATCCAATGTTATGTATGCTAACTAAATCATAATCAAAGCATTAATATATATCCAATATGTGTGCACAAGACAGATAGAGATCTTAGCAGGGCCGTTATTTTACTCTTGGGTTCTGCTGGCTCCCGCCCGACGCTCTTCCCTCTTGAGGCAGCATCCCCGAGGACTCCTTAGGAGCCGGGGAGCGATGCTGCCTCAAGAGGGAAGAGCGTCGGGCGGGAGCTAGCAGGGCAGTCCTGCACACGCACGCACTCCCCAGCTGCTAAGGAGCAGCCGGGGAGTGCGCACGTGCGCAGGACTGCCCTGCCAGCTCCCGCCAGACGCCAGCCTGCCCTGCTTCCTCCACAGTGAGAGGGGAGGGCGTGCCTTCCCGGGCTCGCTGATTTTCCGGCGTATAAGACGAAAAATCTTGAAAATCATCTCAAAAGTTGGGGGGTAGTCTTATACGCCCAGTCGTCTTATACGCCAGAAAATACGGTATCTAAGGGAGAGAAGATCCCATTTTGCTCAAATGCATCTGTTTAAAAAGATTAGTTCAGTACTGAAAGCTGAGATTCAGCATTAGTCTAATCATAGTTACTGTTTTATGTGGTCCTTTCTTCCAACTCATAAATACAGAAACAATGAATCCATATACTAGCCATAATTATAGCAAGTGGCAGACAATTTTACCACTTGATTTATAAAGGATCATTGCTTAAACTACTGTAGCTTTAACTGTTGCACTGGGCTGAACAATTGCCTCACAGCATCAGTGAACAACTTGGAATTTCTCAGATTCTCAACTGAAATAATAAAAGACAATAAAAGACAAAAACAATAAAGCAAATAATGGAGCTTCATAATTTATAATTTGTAATTGGTTAATTTCTAAACTTCTCTCATAAAACTTAAGAACTCCCTATAGCTTTTTCCATAGTGCATAATCAATAAAGAAAAAATGAATTGTTTACTGAAGGAAAACACAGTCTAAGCTCAAACAATATTTAATTGAATTAGTGGGAGAGAAAATATTGAAATATTAAGTATAAACACAACCAGAAAATATGATCACATTTTGAGCCTCTGACTTTTCAGTATTCAGTGGCTTATACTTTAATGTGGTAAAGTATATACATAATATGCAGAAAATAAATTATAATATGAAGATACTTTAAATAATGTTCCATATAGAGGGGAAAAAATTCTATGATATAAATGCATTTTTAATAATAGTTTAGATTAGCAATAGGCTTGAATTAAATATGCAAAATACATATGTTGAACATAATGATACAAAATGGATCATAAATAATATGTATTATTTTTACCTTATTCTCTATTACTATTGGTTATTTTCACAGATAAGATTGTCTGTGAATTTTTAACTAAAATACCCTGAAAAATGCATCACTCATGGATAAGATGACATAAAAATTTTGTATGTTTTAATTTTCACAACTGGCTTATCCATGAGTGACATATTTTTTGTGGTATTTGCTTGAAAATCTAAGTGTCAGCTTATGTATGGACAGGCTTATCCACAAGTATTTATAGACTCTTTAAAAAAGCATTACTGTATGAATTACTGCAGATAATCTGAACCTAAGTTTGGCGGTATATTCTTGAGCCTAAAATTATTTACTTATCCATAAATATATATAGTAAGGGGCAATGGCGGAATTATGTAAGATTACTTGTGTCAAGCTCCTGCAGGCTTGCCACTAATGGGAGGGGGAAGGGTTAAGGGTGCAACTGGAGTGATGGTGGCAGCTGGAGGCAGCGGCCGGAGGCAGTGGCAGTGACAGCCCTCCCCCCTGTATCTGTGTGATGACCGGGGGCCATTTGGAGTGCAGCTGGGAGGCAATTGTGGACAGAAGGCTGGGAGCTGGCTGCTGCCAGGCCGTCATACCAGAGGATGGCTGCCGGTCGAACTTCTGGGTTTGCCAGCTCAGCTGTTAGGCACTTGTTTGCATTTACTTTATGCTTGCAAACCAGAGTGTACCCAAATAAACCAGGTTTCCTTTGAACCGAACATCCTATTTTCTGTTGGCTCCAGGTCTGTGGTTGGGACCTCTGATAGAAAGTCAATACTGCCTTCATTTCTGTTCCTACCTGTATCCCCTGGTGTTTCCTGACTGTGTTCTGTACAGATACAGGGGGATGGCTGAGGGCACAGAGGTGATGGTGGATGTAGGAGGGGGGGAGCCAATTATGGCTGGTATGGCAGCACCTGAGACTGTGGACAGCGACATGCAGCCAGTGGTATGGGCCCAAGGTGCATCAGGACAGATCAGAAGAGCTGGCAATTGACACACGGTTGGGCCCCGAGATGGTGCAGGAGGCAGGAGCCTCAGGAGAGTGGTGGCATCACTTGGCTGTGACTGGTCTTGTGGCCTGCCAACCAGATACACACCAGGTGTTCTGGGTCCCCTGTTGACGGAGTGGTGAGAGATGTGATTAACTGACGAGGACAAAGAGGAGTGGAACTATTCCACAGTGCCAGGATGGCACACAGTGGATGTGTTGGTGGCGCAGTGGGCTAATGCCTCCTTAAGTAACACCAGCTGCCTGCAATTAGTGCAGGTTCGCATCCCACCAGGCTCAAGGTTGACTCAGCCTTCCATCCTTCCAAGGTAGGTAAAATGAGGACCCAGATTGTTGAGGGCAATAAGCTGACTTTGTAATAATGCCGCTTGGGGGGGGGCAAAAGCCCTAATAAGCAGGCATATACATAGAATGAAGGCTATTGCTAAGCACATTGGTTTGTGCTTAAATTGTAAGCCGCCCTGAGTCTTCGGAGAATGGCGGGATATAAATGGGATTAAAATAAAAAAATAAATAAATGTGTTGTGGGAGAAGTTTGGAGAGGCTGGGTTATAGGATCCCCCTGTGTGGCCATGTTGGGAGGTTGGAGCTGAGATGGAGGCCTGGCAATGAACAGGGCCCCAGCCAACCCAGACATCACAGACCTGGTTAGCTAGCCCCAAACCTAAATTGGATGCCAGTCCCAGTCATATATGCGACACTCCACAGGTGAGAGCCCCCAAACAGAGAACATCCCTGGCTATCTCAGCAGGACAACCACAGGCTGTGTGGGAAGGAAGTTCATGCTGGGTCCAGGTGGAGGCTCTGCCAGGGGCCCAGTTCTGGTAGCCTGGTTGTCAGCTTGGCAGTGTACCAGTGTCAGGGATCAGCACCCTCAGCAGGCTAGTGCTGCCCTGCAGGATCCTGGATGGCCCATGGGGTTTTGGCCCCAGGGGTGTGTCCTGGGGTCCTTTGCCCTTACAGGTGATGTTTAATGGGAATCCAGACCATCTGGCACTATTTCTAAGCCAGGTTATCAGTCATCTGGACCAATATGCCCACTTTTACCCATCCCAGTGTTATGGTGGTGGCAGTGATTACAGTGCTGCAGGGTGAAGCTGTGGAATGGGTGGCGAACCTGCACAGTAACCAGGTTAGGGAGTTGGTGGATGCCTGACTCTTTGTGGAGGCCCCATGTGCTCATTTTGAAGATGTGTCCAGTGTTCAATGAGTGGAAGGAGAGTTGATGGCACTGAAGCAATGGGGCCAGTCCGTGGTCAAATATGTATGGAAGTTCTGACAAGTGGCCAGCTGGTTGCCGACCTGGCCAGAACGCCTGCTGATCCACCAGTTCCAGGTGGGTTTGGACTGTGACCTGCACCAAGCTTGCATATACCATGGCATCCCAAGCAGGCTACACAACTAGTTCCAGGTGGTAGTTGACTTGGATGCAGGGCTGCGTGAGTTCCGTCCCAAAGGGGATAGGGCCTCAGGCCCTTGTAGGCTCATTGGGAAGCTGAGTGGTGAAGGCAGGTAACCCTGGTCCCAGTTGTGGCTCTTACCACGGGTACTCCTCTCCCTTTGCTCTGATGCTTTAAATGCAATCAGCCGGGACATCAGGTAGCCAAGTGTCCAATTCCTATTTCTCAAGGGAAACCAGACACTCCTGGAAGAGTTGGAAACACACCCAAGAAAACCCCAGAGAAATTGAGAGCCATGTACCAGGCAGAGACTCCTACCATCCAGGATGGCCTTAAGGAGGATGAGGTGATGACAGCGATGAGATACCAGTTGGTTGCCTATGACAGTAAGGACAATGCAGCAGAGGATCCAATGGTGAACCTGTAGATCCCTTTGTCATCCCTATTGCTCTAACAGGGCCACAAATAGGTCACCACGGGGAGTATAGGGCCCTGATTGATTCCGGCTGTACCTGGTGTCTCCTCAGTAGGACCGAAGTTGCTGAGTTGGGGATATGGGTGAGAGAACTATCCAGTCCCATGAAATTCAAGCAGCTGAATGGTTCCCTGTTGGTTGGGGCCCCTGCTACCCATGTAATGGGGCCGGGATGGCTGGAGATGGGACCCCATTGGGAGGTACTCCAGTTCATAGTGATACCATCTATGACCAAGGCTGTTAATTCTGGGATTAGCATGGTTGGATAAGTGGGGCCCTAAAATCTGGTGGGAGGGTGGCTACCGGAAGATGTGGATAGGAATTGGTCCTTGGCCACCCCCCATAAGCACACTCAGAAAAGTATGGAGAGTAAGGGGGAGGGGGAGTCTGGAGAGGGGAGAGCAGTGTCCAGACCCCCTTTTCCCTCAATGTATTCTGACCTTGCTGAGGTCTTCAGCAAATGGGAGTGGGATGTTTTAATTCCTCCCCCCATTACACGACCAATTGTGCAATTGAAATCCTACTGGGTGCTAAACTCCCAAAGCCTAAGATGTATGTGATGATGCCCAAGGAGATGGAGGAATTGTGCAGCTCATTGATAAGAACCTGGCTTGGGGGTTTATACAATCTGCACAGGAGCTGTTTGGAGTGCAGCTGGGAGGTGATTGTGGTTGGATGGCTAGGAGCTGGTTGCTGCCAGGCCATCATGCCGGAGGATGGCTGCCAGTCAAACTTCCAGGTTTGCCAGCTTAGCTGCTCAGTGCTCTGCTGAACAGCTGGTCGGCACAGAAAAATGGTGCGGAATTTGAAACTGGCCCTCGCTTGCCCTGCTGCCTTGCTGTCATGGACCAGAGCCCAAATCAGGCTGATTGCTGAGGGTAGAGGACTGCTGCTGTGAGCTGGGTGCTCACAATCATTGTTCTGGATGCTGGTTAGGTGGGGGGGGGGAGGCCCTGGCAGGATCCATCTATTTAGCACACTGGGAGGCAGTTGCTCCCAGCACTGACTTTGTTTGCATTTGCTTTGAGATCGCAAGCCAGAGTGTACTCAAATAAATCAGGTTTCCTTTGAACCCAATGTCCTGTTTAGCCTCAGTTATTTATTTCATAGCACATCATAGCATTGTTTGTTATGTTTAATTATATTATATTTACTCATTTCATTTACCAGATCAAGTACCCAGTTTTCATCTGATAATAACATTATTTCTGTTTGTTTCACTGTTTTTATTTATTTATTTATTGTGTTGTACCTAATTGAAAATATATTAAGTTATGCAGGCAGAGACTGTTTTGAAAAGTCAGTGGTAGGGGGTGGACAGGCAGCAACGGCTGTAAAGAGCTCCTCCAAAAGTAAAAGATTTCTTTTCTTTTCTTTTCTTTTTATTTTAACTTTTTATAACCCTTTTTAACACTGCATTTTAACCTACTTGTAAACAATTTTAACCCATTTTAACCTATTTTTAAATCAGTTTTAACCCTGTTTGATTTTTTATAATAGTCAAAGACTTTTTATAAAGGATATATACTGGGGAGGCTACCATTGCTTTACCTACATTTTAACAACTCTACAAGCCAGGATTACGAAGAATGGGCAAAAGGAGAAAGAGACAGTGTGTTCTTTCAGCAGCACAGAGTTCTTCTAAGCCACTGAAACAGCAGAAAATGGAAGACTTCACTGCAAATAGACAGTTTGCTCCAATAAGTAACTCATCTGTATGATACTCGTTGGAATGGGATTTACAAATTGAACTTGAAAGCAAATAGCATATAGAACTTTCTGTTTCTGTCACAGATAATAACTCCCCTCCCTGGAATTCAACACCTGCTTTTCCTGCATAGGATGGGATAGTAACAATCTTAGTAAGGGAGAATGAAACAGATCTCCTTTCCAGACAATGTTTGCTCACAGCTCAAACCATAAATTTGATCTATGAACTTTTATCAATTGTCACAAATAAGGTTGTCTGCCTGAAAGAGTCTTTTGCAAAGTTTATTAGCAGTCAAACAAACATTGCAGAAGGACCCAGGAGGACACATAATGATAGACATTGGATGGCTAATGCAGAAATGGACACTAGAATAGACCCCTCTCTCCCTTCTATAAATGAGAGAGGAAAGAATATCCACAAAGAAAACAATCAGATAGTTCTAGTGGTGGCCATTATAACCTCAGTTTACAGACCAACCAGGTTACCTTGCAAATCTATGATAACAGAAGGAATAGAGGACGTTGGAGTGATAGAAAAGCTATTAGGCTTTTCCCAATATGTGTCTTCCACTCAGAAGAAATGTTGATAGACTTTAATGATGTATTGCCAGAACCTGAGCAAGCTAATAATACACAGAGACTGGATGCTTTAAAAGAAACATTGACAACAACTACTCAATCAAATGCATCAAATAACAATTATTATAACTATCCTGAAACAAGCGCCCCTATGGAGAACTTGAACTGACTATATGAAGGCCAGTGCAAGAAAAACACTTTAAACATCATGTCATGGAATGTAGCTGCGTGGTATCGATTTAGAGGCCTTAATCACTCTGATCCTCTGAAAGGTAAGGATATTATATTACTGCAAGAGACTTCGACTGTCGATGATCTCCTGCTAAATGGCTATTATTCATATAAGCCAGAAGCAAGGCCAGGCAGAGGCCCAGTGAGACTGAAAGGAGGGTTGGGTATATTTTATTTCTACCAACTTGAGAGCACACTTATTACCTCTTTAAATCATTCATCTATGGCCCTTCTCCTCAAGTTGGACTTGGTCCTGCTTTTGATAATTAATTTTTATCTCCCTCCTTCACTAAGAAAAGATGAAACCACTGCTCTATGGCTGGAGTTGGAACACTACGTTAATAAACAACTCATGGAACACCCAAATGCCAGGGTCCTACTAGGAGGAAACTTGATGATTATACATTATTTATGAAACATCATCAATACCCACCATCGGAGGTCCCTTTACAAACCAACACCCCCTCATATGACTCTCTAAAGATATGAGAGCTAACTATGCTGGCCTTTGTCTTGCCAAGTTGGCAAATATATTCAACTTCTTCATATCTAATAGCTCATCACCTGGTGACTATCCTGGTGAGTTTACATTTATGGCAGGGTCTGAAACTAGCACCATTGACTACATCTTAACTTCTATGGACTTAGTGCATTATATAGAATTTTTTGAAGTCCTGCCTTAGCTAGAAAGTGACCATCTACCTCTGTGTGTATACATGAAGCCCTTTATCAAGCAGATACCCTACAAGGACCACTTTATCCCTGCAATCTCTACAACAGGCCTAACAAGATGTCGGGTCAAATGGACCCAACAACTTGATCAGAAAGTAAGGAGAGCCTTAACAGAGGATAATTTTGAAAAAAAAATGTGCAGCCTTTATATCGGCCAACCTGACTCAAGACTTATTAGAACTATATAAAAGTTTAATTTATGAGCTACAACCATTATTAGCACATGACTGAAATTTCTCAGTTAAGAGGTCCTGTACCACCTCCAAACCATGGTTTGATAAGGATTGCATAGAAGCCAGGAAAGCCCTTAACTTGGCATACAAGGAGTACAAAAGCGAGACTGGATATGGCAATAAAGCAATTCTTAAACAGTTACTTACACTCAAAAACAATTCAAGCAATTAATTGCATTCAAGAAGAGGTCTTCCTGGATGTAGCTCTTTGTGGCAGCAAAGCAAAAGAACTCCTCCTTATTTTGGCATCTAATAGCTTGCCACTCTGAAAGAATCTATACTCCATTAGACTGTCATATATCTCCTATAAGCTGGGAACTTCATTTTCGGAAAATGTATGAAGACCCCTCCAGTGAGAGTACAAGATCTATAATGAAGGATTTACCTGAGTGCCCTCTAATTTCAGAGTCTGAAATTAAATCCCTTATTGGCCAACTCAGGATCAGGAAGGCTCCAGGAGCTGACTTCATTTTGGCCGAATTACTAAAGAATAATATGGAGTGGTGGATACCCATCCTGGCAGCACTATTCACCTATACTGACACCACCGGCCATGTCCCAGAGGATTGGGGCTTGGGTCCCAATTTATAAAAAGGGAGAGACGACCCTGCCAATTACAGACCAATAGGTCTGCTAAATATAATCAGCAAACTCTATGCCAAACACTTTCAAGATAAATTATTTATTTTGTATTTGTATTTTATTAAATTTGTATACCGCCCTTCTCCCGAAGGACTCAGGGCAGTGAACAGGGCATATATAAATAGAAAATACAAAAATTAAAAGAGAATTAAACAATTGCCCAGATAAAAAAAACCAATAACAATATAAAAACCCATTAAAAACCCTAACGTCCCCCATCAGGCCAGGCCAGCTTGTTCAAATAAATGGGTCTTCAGACCGCGCCGGAAGGAGCGAAGGTCCGGTGCCGTCCGGAGCTCAACCGGCAGTTGGTTCCATAGAGCCAGAGCTCTATGGAACCATTAAAGGAGTGGCTGGATCTTGCAAACCTGATTGCTGAAGAACAAGCTGAAGAACAAGCCGGGTTTAGAGAGGGGAGAGGCACCATAGATCAGGGCTTAGTTCTTCATCATTTGATTGAAAAATATGCATCATATAGACCTTTATCATTACATGCTGCCTTTATAGAACTTAAGACAGCTTTTGACACAGTTACAAGGACTAAGCTATCAGAGAAGCTGGAAGATGCCTCAATTGATCACAGACTCCTCCATCTGTTACGTGCCTTACATACCAGAACATCCCTCAAGGTGAGGTGTAATATGCAAGGGTCTCTCTTGAGGTCAGTTGAAACTCAAAAGGGAGTTAAACATGGGTGCATTTTGGCCCCATTGCTCTTCAATTTTTACATAAATGATATGGTAAAATGGTTAAATAATCCAAATTACCACCCCCCAAAAATAGGTGACTGAAGTATTGCTCTACTGCTCTATGCAGATGATGCTGTGATTCTATCCAGGACTCCAGTTGGCCTTAAAAGAGCCTTGCGAACCCTTGTCCAGTATTGTAAATATAATAAACTGGACATAAATTATGAGAAAACAAAGGTTATGGCTTTTGATAAAAGGCCAAAATGGTACTCATGGTATTTAAATAGAGCAGATAACTACCTTTAAGTACCTAGGGGTGGTCATCCATGCCACTGGCTCACAAAAAGTTCATGGAGAATATGCAGCTGCCTCTGGCCAACGATCAGCGAATGCCATTCTTAATTTTTTCTGCACAAAGGGAGGATACTATGTTCCAGCTGCAATTAAGCTCTTTCTGGCCAAGTCGCTAGCATAGCTTCTCTACAGGACCTTGCTCAGACCCTCATCTTTGTGTTTTACACCACTGGAAAGAGTTCAATCCAAATTTATCAGAACAATTCTCCAGATGCTGCGCTGTGTCCCAAATGCACTTTTATCCCTGGAGACAGGATTAATAAAAGTTGAAGCAAGAATCTGTATAGCTTCCTTAAATATCTGACTAAGGCTTAATTGCTTTCTACAAGGCCTTGCTCCATTAATTCTTCAAGATAAATTCTCCTCTTCATGGATCAAGGCAGTCGAGTCCAACCTTGCCAAACTAGGCTTCTCATCAGCCTCAATTCTCAAATTGAACTATGACCAAGCAAAACAAACCTTGCGTCAAAGGGTAGAGGACATCGAGAGGCAAGCGGACTTAGGTATAGCTCCGCTGTTTCTGACTCCAGACTCTATTAGATACGTGGTTACACCTGCCAGGTATGTTAGTCAGTTGGAGTCAGTAAACCACTGGAAAGCATTCTCGCTTGCACGGTGCCATGTGTTTCCATCAGCTGTCTTGTAGAGCAAGTTTGAAAAGACATCATGGGCTGAAAGACTCTGCTCCTGTGGCTCAGAAGAGGTGGAGACCTTTGGACATATACTCCTTCAATGTTCCTTCTATAGAGCTATTCAGAAAAGCCATATCCTCCCCATAATTGATAGGTATACTGGTCGTTTGGAAAGTGTTTATCTCCAGCGGTGCAGGTGTCTAGATTCTGCACAGCAGCATTGGTGATTCGCCAGAAACACAAATAAACATTTTAGATCTTTTAAATAATCTTTTATAATTAATTTTGTTATGTATTTTTGTCCAGCATTGGACTATATTCAATGTATTTTTATTGTCAGGTCAGTGTGATCCAGTTTTTCTGAGGCTAGCTAGTTTTTTGTTGTATTGTTTGTAGAACTAGGCAGAACTTGGTCACCCATCGATTGCATCCTTGGTTGTAATATATTGCTATGTCTTCTTGTGTTGGTTCTGTTTTGTTTTGTTTTGTTTTGTTTGAATGTTTAATTTATCTGTTGGCCTTTGGCTGTAATAATAAGTTGATTGAGTGGTAGGGGTTTTTGTGGGGATAGGTAAAGGCTATGAGGCTGGTATCTTAGCTATTCCTATCCAGCTATTCTGGATGTTTTAAAATATATTTTATAGATTATAGAATATTTTATCTAATATACAACCTTTGGGCATCCATTTTGTGTCCTAGAACTATTGGCCAAAAAAATGCCAGAGGCCAGAAAATTGTGCTATTCAGCTGCACTTTATTCACATCTGATTAAAGCCCTGCATTTTATGATTTTGTGTGTGTGTGTGTGTGTGTGTGTGTGTGTGTGTGTGAGAGAGAGAGAGAGAGAGAGAGAGAGAGAGAGAGAGAGAGAGAGAGAGAGAGAGAGAGATGAATAAATTGAAGGGAACCTAGAAAATGGAATAACAACAGGGTTAGGGTTAGGGTTACAATTTCACTGTATAAACTACTTTCTAATGTGCATCATTTCCCAATATTTCAATCTGGCTTTCCTCTCATGGTATTAGATCCACATCAACCAAGTTCCTGAATGTATCCCTCTACCCAACAAGCTTGAGCCTGGCAAAGGCCCACCAGCTTTGGGCTTTGTCCCCATTTCATTCAGAGCTGAAAGGAAAATTACTAGATGACTTGGCCAATGTAGTTGATTTATCTGGATTGTATTTTAGAAGCCAACATAGGGGAAACCACCCATCATCATATCCAAAGACTAAGAAGAGATCACAGGGAAATATATCTCTGTATTTGAGGGTAGAAAAGGAAAGAAAAATGCAGTTATGTCTGATAGGAATTTATATTTTATTACTAACTCTGCCTAATTCTAATCTTGGAGTTATTACCTTAGTTGCAGGATGGAATCTGGAAAAGTTAGAGGATCCTATTTTTCTTGAAGCAAAGAATTAAGTAAGGAAGTTAATCTTCAGTTTGGCTGTTAAATCTAAATGAGGGCCTTCTTCCTTGCTTAGTGTTACTGCAAAGAAAGAAAGTGGAGACTGAGGACTTCCAGTTTGCTGATGCGGCTGCTATGGATGCTTGGAGAATGACTCCTGTCTTCCCCGTCCAGTTTTGCATAACTGGGGGGCCCTAAAAGGGTTGAAAAGTCACCCTGGAGAGGTGACCAGAAAGGAGGGGCTTTCTCAAGAACACAGGAGAGCGGCAACTCTCCTGTCAGTGCCTGCATTCTCTTCGAAACAGTGGACAAAAGACTGGTCATAGCAATATGGCCGGTCACTGGGCTGTGGACAGCCAAAGTTACATTTACTATCAGGCAATATTAAAGCAGCATGGAAGAGACTGGGTGAATCTACCTCGCTTAAATTCCAACTTTTTTTCCACCTAAGTAAACTGTTAAAGTACTATTTCCACCTGTGGAGAGGGAAGGGGGATTTTAGCCCTCCCTCCAGAAACAGCGGTGGTTGAATATATAGGGGAGATTTTAAAAACATTGAAAAAATAATTGGATCCCAACTAGAACTTTATTTTCTAAACCTGTGGATTAAAAGCTTTTGATTATCTACTTTTTACTTCCTATTTTTATTTGAAAGTTTAGGTTTTTCCTCCTAAAATAGAAGAAATAACTGAAAGGAATTTCCTAAACAGTTGGGGGACAAGTGTGGCCAAACTTGAAACTGCAATGTGTTATTCTTAAAGAAAAGAGACTTGGCTGATAGTTTAGGAAATAAGATAAGATTTGTGTAACCTTAAACACCAGCTATGAGAGTCTTAGCTGTTTCTTATTTACTGAGGGGGGAAAAATGGTAAAAGCTTTCAATTCAGCTCACCACTATGGAAGACCAGGAACAGACTTTTATTGGGTGGGAGTGTGTTTTGAATGGTGGGTGTGTTCTGATTTGGTGAGGGTGTGTTTTGAGTGGATGGGCTGGTCTCAGCTGCCAGCCTTAGACCTGAGCTGGTGAGTTGTGCTGCTTTTGTTCGGCTTCGTGTTTGTGGTGGTGCCATGTTTTTATAGTGGGTGTCAGTTTGCTTATTGTGTGGTTTGGAGGGGTTTAAAGTGGCTGATGTTGCAGCTGTAGTTAGGTTTCTGTTTTGTGGTTGTGCGTCGTTATCATTGTGGGTTCGGATTTGCTTTTTGAATGGTTGTGTGGTGGTGATGTCATGTGATGTTATCATGAGTTTGGGTCTGGTATCATTCTTGGTGGTTGGGACTCGTCTGTCAATCAAGGTTTTGCCCGCGTAGAATTGAAGGTGTAGGAGCAACGTTTCGACGGAATCCCATCCGTCATCCTCAGGCTGGTGGCTTCAGCTTCCTTCTTCTGGGAGAAGCATGTGGTAGTGGCTGTTTGTTCCTCTTTTTTAAACTGCCAGAGGGGGTGTGTTCTGTGGGTGGAGGAGTGCTCTGATTGGGTGGGGGATTAGGTGCGTTCTGATTGGGTGGGAGTGTGTTTTGAATGGTGGGTGTTTGGAAACCCGCCTTGATTGACAGACGAGTCAATGGAAGTGAGATAGATAAGATATGTATCTGGAACACTAGATGTTGGGGGAAATGTGACAAAGGGAGTTGGAGTCATTCAAAAATTTGGAAATGATAAACATTACATGTTTAATTTAAATATTAATGCAAAATTGAAGATGGTAGAGGACAGGAAAGCCTGGAGGAACATTGTCCATAGGGTCGCGATGGGTCGGACACGACTTCGCAACTAACAACAACAATGCAAAATTAAAGCCGGGAAAATTTATAAGGTTATTGATGGTCCAAAAAATGAAATGTTAAAATAAATAAGATATATAAAATTATTGATAATTGTAAGAAAGCTACTAAGTAGCTGATGGATATAATAAGAAGTATATTAATTTAGACAAGAGACAGTATATGTTAAAGGAAAAAAGAGAGGAAATATTGGCTGTAATAGTTGGAGATTTGTATTAATACACATTTGTATGTAATGGAATTATTGTAACCCAGACACCACATTGTTTTTCAAAGATAAAATTGTAATATTGGAAAATTAATAAAAAGGTTTCTTTATATTTACCTATTGTTTTAGCTTGGGCATTTCGTTTAATTCTTTTTTAACTTTTGTATCTTTGTACTTTTATATGTTTGCCCTGTTCACCACCCTGAGTCCTTCGGGAGAAGGGCGGTATACAAATAAAATTATTATTATTATTATTATTATTATTATTATTATTATTATTATTATTATTATTATTATTATTATTATTTTAAAAAAGAAAGAAGGTAGAGACATAAGCATTAGCTTATATATCCCTCTTTCTGATGACTCTCCCTCTTCTACTGGTACATAGGATACCAGCCCTATGATACTCAATTATCATAACTCTCATTCCATCAGATGCTAATTATAAGCATAAACAATTTGGTGCTTTCTAGCTGTTTTGGATTCTCATTAGCTCTATCCAACATGGCCAGTTGGCTTTCTTTTGTGAACTGTAGCTGAACATTTGATTCCCTACCTTCACTTCTGAACTTATATGTGGTTCCATATATTAAGTTAGTGTTCTGTTTATTGCTCAATGCATAGAAATTCAAACTCCAAATATCATGGGGTATACCCTCAAGCCCCTTACTGCATATTGCTACATATTTACACATAGAAGGACACATTTAACAAGCAAACAAATAATTTTGGTCATAAAACAAAAGGTGATATAAAATTATAACATTTACAGTAGGTAACTACATCACATTAAACTGGAAATTATTTATTTTACATAAATTAAATTAATACTAGCATTAATAAATACTAATTCTCAGACTTCATAAAAATTAAGATTTATATTTCTGTTGTAAATATTAGTGGATATATAAAACAATAAGTAAAAAAACAGCCACTGAATATAAATGGTTTTAAGTGAAATATATAAGAAATAGCTAAAACCTAGCATTTCTAATGTAAAATTATGAACAAACAAAAAATATGAATCAAACTACAATATCACCAGAACTGAAAATTAGTAATAATTAAAATTAAAACTAGATATTTTAGACAATGGCACATAAATATATAAAAAGTTATAGCTGCACTGCCAAGCCACCCTATTACCATAAATAGGGGGGAAAGCCTACTCTTTCTGGAAGGCTGGTACAATTAGTTTACAAGTATAAAAGTCCATTACAAAAACAGTAAAAAAAAGCATTAACTCCCCCTCCTCAAGCAACAACAATGAAATGAGGTATTTGATGGACTCCTACTCTAAGATCCCCAGGTCCATTGATAAAACCAAATCTTGCAAAACCAACCTTGCAAAAGATTGTCAAAGTGAGGGCAAATCTAACCTTCATGGGAATTATGTTCCAAAGGGAGGGGAAAATCATGGAGATGGCCTGCCAGATGGACCTCCTTAAGAGAATGGCCCCATAACATTTCTTGCCTTCCCACTCTACTGGGCCAATAGAAGTGACTAGGGAAATATGGTTTTTCAAGTAACCTGGTCTCAGGTTATATAAGGTTTGAGCGTTATAACCAGCACCTTGTATTGGACCCAAAAGCAAATTAGCAGCCAATGCAGCTATCACAGGAGAGATAACACATGTGCACAACTAGGCTCTACAAAATCATGTAGGCTGCCATATTTGGAATCAATTGAAGGTTCCAGATACTTTTCAAGGACAGCCACATATAGCCTGCATTGTAATAGACAAGACAGGAAATGACTACGTTGTGGGTGTGAACAGGAATAGTGGCTCAAGAAAAAGAGTAACTGTCACACAATCCACAGCTGCACTAAGTCACAAGTGCCACATGCTCCTTAAGGAGGAGTCATGAATCCAGGCAACCCCCCTGATTGTGTACCAGGCTTGTCTAGAGCAATGCCACCCTATTCAAGACCAAAGGTGGCAATTCTTCATGGACCAAAGGACCACAAACCCAGAGCCATTCTGTTTTGCTAGGGTTCAGTTTCAGTCCATTGCTCCCCAGCCAGCCCTTAACAGCTTCCAAGCATTCTGAAATGGAGGTCACAGCATTGTTTAAGTCACCATGGGCCAAGACATTATGTAAGGACCTGCCTCAACTAGATCTCCCAAGAAACCAGAACTCTTGAGCATTGTCTCAAAAAGAACTTTTATTGAGAGTTAGTGATGGCAAGAAAGCAAAGCGGGGCCTGAGATTTGGTGCATAAGGGATTATGTCAAAAAGGATTTCAAAACTCCTTTCCCCAGTGTACAACCATCTGGTTGAATTCCATCCAATCCACAGGTGCTACCATATTATGAGAAGCTTCTCAAGATCTCTCTTGGTTTTGTTTCCCAGGCTCCATTGTCTGGAGATAAGGCAGATGTTTTCAGGTCTCATTCCTCTTACCCAAAGGGAGGCCTCTTGCACAGAGCAGAGAAAAGCAGATAATAGTTCTCCAAGCAGAATGGCAGGCCCTGAAAATGGGTACCTAAGCAAAGCAGAGAAGGATAGGGAAATGGATGAGATAGATGTGTAAATAGAATGCAAAAGCAAGCAAATATAATTGAGGGGTCCTGACACATATACCTCTTTGTGTCACCAGTATATTGATGATATGCTCAGTCTATAATGGAAGATTATTTCACACAGTGGTTTCATGTAGATATTAAACAGAAGCAGAGAAAACAATGAGTCCTGTGCAATGCTTCAAATCAGTGGACAACGGATGGACCTCTCACTTCCTATCAACATTGACTGACAGCAGTCACAGAGAAAGGAAGTGAAACAGAACAATACAAAGGCCCTCACTCCCAACCTCTGAAACTGTTCCTGAAGGATATCATGGTTGATGGTATTGAAGACCATGAGAGATCAAGTAGAGTGAGGAAGAACACACTATTCCCTTCTTGCTCCCACCAAAGATCATCAAAAAGTGCGGTCAATTCTTATAGGAAAAGATGTAGATAATCCATTTTATCTAACAACCTCCAGAGCTGCTGCTCAAACACCTTCTCAATACTTTCCCTTCCTCAGAAAGGGAAGATCTGAAACAGGATGAAAATTATCCAATAAGATGGAGTCTAGTGATAGTTATTAAGAAGAAGACAGACCACAGCCTCTTTAAAATGCTCGGGCACCATCTCTTCTCCACAGGGAAGCATAAATCACCACCAGAACATACTTGCATGTTACTTTTTAGGAAGCTTTCACAAGCCAGGAAGGTCATGGGTGCAAACCACAGATGCTTGTGCTATATTTCCTAGGATTCTATCCACTTCCTCAGAACAACAGGGTCAAACTGTTCCCAAATAACTGGATATGAACCTACCCCAGATGCCTCCAGGTAGATCTCTATATCCTGCTTCATTTCACCTCTTATAATCCTACAGTCACACTCAAAATGGTTTCAACATGTGTTTTTGCTTCATTTATGAGGTATACATTTTCATGTTAGATCATATAGAGATCTACCTGGAGGTTAGATCTACCTGAAGAACTGCCTATTTTCCTGGAAGACAAATTTTTTATATTCATTCCCAGTTAGATGCTTGAATGGTTGCTGGTCTGGTGAAAACATCTGGGGTAGGTTTGTATCCAGTTATCTGGGAATGGTTTGACCCTGTTGTTCCTGAGGAAGTGTATAGAATTATAATTACTACTTGAGATAGAAGTAGGCATATAACCATGCCATCTGGTCATTCAAGTCCACCATAGGGCAATGATGGAGCAGAGGGCTAACGCCTCCTTAAGTAACACCAGCTGCCTGCAATTAGTGCAGGTTCGCATCCCACCAGGCTCAAGGTTGACTCAGCCTTCCATCCTTCCGAGGTAGGTAAAATGAGGACCCAGATTGTTGGGGGCAATAAGCTGACTTTGTAATAATGCCGCTTTGGGGGGGGGGCGAAAGCCCTAATAAGCAGGCATATACATAGAATGAAGGCTATTGCTAAGCACATTGGTTTGTGCTTAAAATTGTAAGTCGCCCTGAGTCTTCGGAGAAGGGCGGGATATAAATGGGATTAAAATAAAAATAAATAAATATTGTAGTTGGTATTAATATTCTTCCTTTCCCTTTCTCTAAAGAATCCAGCTTTCCATGATGCATACTTGTGGAAGATGCTATGCTGTTTAGAAAAGTAATATAATATTCTGAACAACACTAACAGCAAGAGCATTCATCTCTTTCAACTCTTAAGTTTAAACTTTTCCCTTACATATGAAATTTATTTTGTATCTGTCAGCTACCACAAAACCTGTTACAAATCTTAGAAATGTCAAAGTTTCTGTCATGTATGGGAACATGTAAAATATTTGGGTAGCCATTAACAATCATTCTGTGGATTCATTTTGAAATATAAATTGGAAGATACTGAGATAATTCTAGGTCAATGGTAAGAAGCTTTTGACTTACACCAATTGAGAAAATATATCCTCTTGCTAGCATTGCTCCACCTAATATCAGGAAGGGAGTAGAGCAGATGCCAAGAGAACTAAGCAAGAGAATGATCCTTGACAATTTCTAAATGGACATAGGCTCCACAACATTTTGCCAAACATGGGCAAAATTAAAGGAAGTCTCCTCAAAAGCTGTACAGTTTAAAACAGGTGAACTAATATGAAGACAGTGAGGTTTTTTACTTGAAGATGTACAATTAACTATTTTTGCACATGTTATATTCTCAGGGACTGCTACTACCGGGGTGTGCAAAGCAATTGCGTCAGGGGGTGGATCATAGGCAGTCAACCCCCAACTAGATATAGTTAAAGTTTTCATGTAATAGAAATCTGCTCAAGTCAGTGAAGTTTTGAATTACTGCAGATGGGGTACAAACAGGGACCAAGCATGTAGAAAGCAAATTTTCCATGTCATACAATTCAGATAAGCAAATATATATTTATTAAACCCATCACATTGTTACAGACATAATGTATATAGTATATGGATAATGTTTTATGGGCTGGCTGCTTTCTGCTGCAGTACTTATTTTTTTTAAAAAAAAATATGTTTACACAAGACTTTAATGATCCTATGATGAACTAAATGCTTAGTCTGTTGATTAAAAGACCCTTAGGGTAGATACAATTAACAAGTTGGATAAAGGTTTTGTTGTAGTTTTGGAAGCAGAAGGCAGAAAAATGATTGAACAAAGTATCTGAGGACCTTAATTCAATTGTAATGCTAGTCACAGTCGCTCAGAGGAAAAGCTGCCTATATATGTTTTTTCTACATTGCAAGTACATAACCATCCTTATGGCATTAAAATAATTTCCCCCTTAAGGAACCCGTAAAGGTTAAAAGCCTATAGATGTGACTGGGAAGAAAGATCAGATATATTTTAAATGTTAATTTTCTTATGGTCCCGATAAAATCAATTCTTCAATGGATTTATATTCCCAAATCTGTTTTAAATTAAGTTGTACTTCTTAATTTTATTAAAGTATCTATTTTTTGTAGACTTTCTTAAAGGCACAATGTAAGAAACAGGATTGAGACTGCATACACCAAGACTCATTTGTGTACATAGAATCAGCAAACTCAAAGATTTACATTCAACTAGAGAACTAGTTTACACTCAGCTACAAAACTTTGCAAATAAAGTAGTTGTGTTATCTTCTTTATAAAGAATAATCTTTCATTAGACATGTCTTATATTCAAAGGTTGACAAAGGCAAAAGAAAAGAGATCCTGAAAAACATACAAGGAGAACCTTGTTTCAGTCTTCTCCACTATCATGAGATGTTCTTACTTAAATAATTGTATTTATTCTAGAATTGCATATAAATTAATACACAGTTTGTGAACAATGTGTAAGTGGAAGCAATATGTTCATTCTTTACTTATTGAAAAAAATAACCTTTACATGATCTGTGGTGATCTAGTTTGAAAAGGAAATGGGTTCTTTTTCATAGATGTAGTGGATCATATCCAGGGGAAAATGTTCATGTAATTGACTAATGGTATATAAATGGTTTAAAATTGCTTAGACGGGCCCCTTATTAAAAAAAAACTCACCATGGAAAACAATATGGCTAAATTTCATATAGTCAGCTTCTGTATGACTTGTTTCTCAAAAAATGAATAGCTGTTTTTATCAAGTTACTGTGGCATATACACCTTAAATGTATTAAAGTAGGAATGTAGCTGGCACGGAATTTGGCACCATAGATGAAGTAGTGTAGACCTGGAAACTAGTATGTATTATTTGAGAAAGTATCAGAAGTGTACAACAGCTTGGAATGTGACCTTGGTATTGCTTCTTATATTTGAAAGGATGGAACTGTGCTTTGGAGTCACATGACTGGACAAAATAGATAAGTCTTTTGTTCCAGCAAATTATAAAACACAATGGAAAATGTGATGAAAGTTAGTGCAGAGGATGGTAGGGTACCAAAAGCGAGATATTCTCAGCATTTAGAGAATGAATAGCAGAAATGACTAGAAAAACTCTGCTGCCTGCCTCACTCCCATTAATGCATGGATTTCTACTTCTCTGTTCTTTGTTCTTTATTTTCTGTTATACTCTTGCTGCCTTCTTCCTTTACTTCCACATTTTCTGATAAACTAGTTAGCAGCAGTAGTTATGCATCTTGCCACTAACCACTAGCCCTGAGAACAGCAGCAGTGATATACCATACCCAAGTACAGCATGGATAGGGCCAACACTGGTTTCTCCTCAGAAGTAAGGGAGGACAGCAAAGAAGAGAGGAACAGAAAAAGTGAAGGAGCTGTATTCAATGGCAGGGGAGAAAGGCAGGCAGATAGAAAGGAATGAGGCAGGAAAGATAAAGAACTTTATTAGCAGATTACTTATAGAATGTTGTGGTGGAATGCCCATAATCCTAGACCTAGAAAGAAAAAATAAATAGTTGACTGCTAGGAAAGTGTTATTTTGAGGGTAGCTGAAGAAAAATGGTCATATAATCCTATAACTCAGGAGTGTCAAACTGCCAGCCCATGGGCCAGATGCATCATAGTGAAACTGTGCCCACCCTATTGCCAGCAATGGCAAAAAAAAGTCGTGTTACATCACGACATGTCATGTGATATTGCGAGTTTGACTTCCCTGCTATAACTGGATGGTAGAAGGCAGTTCCAAAACAGGCCAGCAAACTCTCTAAGGCTGCTTTGTGTAAAAGAGAATGTTTGCAAATAGGAGGGCATGTTCCCTGTTCTGAAAGCACTAGATTCCTCCTGGATCACATTGATTTATCTTTGCCTTCTTTCAATTACAGGGTAACACTTATTGTGAGTACATGTCCTGGACATAAGTTACATGTTTAAGTGTGCACCTTAGATGAGTACCTTAAGTCCTAAGAAATTTATTTTGTGTTATATTTTGTGGAGTAAAATCCAACAACCCATGATATCCAAAATTGTGGAGATTCACCCACATTCAGAGTTGGTTCTGTCTTCTCTTTGGAACTTTCTCATGAATAACCTCAAAAAAAATTGCAAGTGTAGCTGGACTTCTTACCTTTTGATGCATAGAACTCTCAGGATGGAGAGTAACAGTCATAGAGGGATTGGCTGAGGAAGTCAATCAAAATAGAGCTGGAGGTGACTTTGGAGGTCTTAAAGTCCAACATCCTACTCAAGCAGGAGACCCTATACCATTTCAGATAGATGGCTATCCAGTCTTTTCTTAAAAACCTCCAGTGATAAAGCACCTATAACTTCTGAGGGCAAGCTGTTCGACTGGTTGTCCTCATTGTTAGGAAATTTCTCCTTAACTCCATGTTGCTTCTCTCCTTGATTAGTTTCCATCAGTTCTTTCTTGTCCTGCTTAGAGGTGCTTTGGTAAATAAGTTGACCCCCTCTTCATTGTGGCAACCCCTCAAATACTGGAATACTGCTATCATGTCCCCTCTAGTCCTTCTTTTCTCTAGACTAGTCATACCAATTCCTGCAACTGTTTTTCATATGTTTTTCTCTCCAGGCCCTTAATTACCTTAGTCGCTGCTCTGGTCACTTCACTCCTCTGCCACTTAGCTCTGTGCCATTGCTGATCAAGGTCTGCCATCCTGTTCACAGCTGCTGCTTTGCTGCCACCTAGCTCTCCTCCAATTAACAGTTGTAAATTACATTCCCCAATTATTTTGAAATGCAGGCTTCCCCTCCACTTCTCCAGCCTGCCAATTCTTATCATCTCTTATTTCAGTAACCTTGGTTCACACACTAGGTTCAGTATTGTTATATTTAGCTGAACTCTTATGCCCATTCCTTCCCCCAGCATCATCTAACTCTAATTCTAAGAGTAAAACGTCTATTGTCAAAGCAAAAACATCCGATGTTAGCAGCGTTGACACTAGAATTATTTGTGGATTTCTCATATTAGCTAATGGAAGGCATGAAGTTCTGCATTTCTGAAGCTTGCTTTAGTTTTACTCTGGGAAGAAACAGGTATAGTCTGAATTAGGTTAACTAATTGAGCTAACATCTTTTAAAAAGCTTCATCTTTTCAATAAAAGATTGAAAAGATTAAAAGATCGACCGCGTTGTCCCTTTGCGGCCTCTGACCCGGCGCAAGTCCCGACTCGCTCCTTGGTTCTCCAAGGACCTGCGGGAGATGAAACACCAGAGAAGGGGCCTAGAGAGCATTTGGAGAACCAGTCGGTCCGAGTCTGACTGAACACAGTTAAGATCCTTTTCTAGATCTTATCTTGTGGCAATGAGGGTGGCAAAGCACGCTTACTTCACCACCCTCATTGCGTCCGCAGATAACCGCCTGGCCGCCCTATTTAGAGTGGTTCGCTCCCTTTTAAATCAAGGGATGGGAGAGGATCCCCTACATGGATGGGCTGAGCAATTTAGTAAATATCTGGTGGACAAAATTGCTCAGATTCGGGCTGGTCTGGACTCTGACTGGGCAGTATCTGACGAGAGGAAAACGATGAATTTGGCCGAGAACATTTGGGAAGAGTTTGATCCTGTGACTCCGGATGAAGTGGACAAGATCATGGGGAAACTAAGTGCCGCCACATGTTTGTTGGACCCGTGTCCCTCCTGGCTAGTCTATGCATCTCGGGAGGTTACACGAGGCTGGCTCCTAGCAGTTATCAATGCCTCACTGAGTGAAGGGTACTTCCCTGCCGCCTTGAAAGAGGCGGTGGTAAGGCCCCTCCTTAAGAAACCTGCATTGGATCCAGCTATTTTAAACAACTTCCGTCCTGTCTCCAACCTTCGCTTTCTTGCGAAGGTCGTTGAGAGCGTGGTGGCACGACAGCTCCCTTTGATCCTGGAGGAAGATGAGTATCTGGATCCATACCAATCGGGTTTCAGACCCGGGTATAGCACGGAGACAGCATTGGTCGCACTGGTGAATGATCTCTGGCGGGCCCGAGATAGAGGTTATTCCTCTGTCCTGGTCCTATTAGATCTCTCAGCAGCTTTTGATACCATCGACCACGGTATCTTACTGCGTCGTCTTGAGGGGTTGGGAGTGGGAGGCACTGTTCTGCGGTGGTTCTCCTCCTACCTCTCGGACCGTTCACAGATGGTGTTAGCAGGGGGGCAGAGGTCAAGCCCTAGGCCCCTTAGTTGTGGAGTGCCTCAGGGATCGGTGCTCTTGCCCCTCCTGTTCAACATCTATATGAAGCCGCTGGGAGAGATCATCCGTGGCTTCGGGGTGAAATATCATCAATATGCTGATGATACCCAGCTATTCATCTCCACCCCGAACCAACCCAGTGATGCCCTCGATGTGATGTCCCGTTGCCTGGAAGCGGTACAGATTTGGATGGGAAAGAACAGGCTTTGACTCAACCCGGCCAAGACTGAGTGGCTCTACATACCGTCATCTCGTTTAGTCCAAGAGGTTCCATCTTTGACTATAGGAGAAGAGATGTTACCTCCCATTGATAGAGCACGCAATCTGGGCATCCTCCTAGATTCACGACTCAGTTTTGAAGATCATATTGGAGTCGTGGCTAGGGGGGCATTTGCCCAGATTTGCCTAATATACCAATTGCGCCCCTTTCTGGACTGAGATGCCCTACGTACAGTCACCCACGCACTCATTACCTCCCGTATAGACTACTGTAATGCTCTCTACATGGGGCTGCCCTTGAAGACCACCCGGAGGCTTCAGCTGGTGCAGAGTGCAGCTGCATGGGTAGTGATGGGAGCACCCTGATACTCCCATATTACACCCCTCCTGCGTGAGCTGCATTGGCTACCGGTTGCCCTCCGGGTGAGATTTAAGGTGCTGGTACTTACCTTTAAAGCCCTACATGGCTTAGGCCCGGGATACTTGCAGGACCATCTGCTGCCGGGAATGAATTCCCATCGCCCAGTACGCTCACACAGAGAAGGCCTCCTCAGGGTACCGTCAGCTAGGCAATGTTGGCTGGCGACCCCCAGGGGGAGGGCCTTCTCTGTGGGAGCGCCAGTCCTATGGAATCAGCTCCCCCCTGAGCTTCGGATGGCCCAAAATCTCCAATCCTTTCGCCGCGGCCTCAAAGCACTCCTATTCCACCAGGCTGACCTGGACTGACAGGCATTTTAATTATATTTACAATTTTTAATTTATTTTTAATTTTTAATTTTAATTTGCACAGATGATTTTAATTTTATTTTTATCTTAATTTCTGTACTTATTATATGTTTTGTTGTTAGCCGCCCTGAGTCCTTCGGGAGATAGGGCGGGATATAAATCCCATTAATAAATAAATAAAAACAAAAAGTAAAACAATATCAGGAAACCAGATGTTCTCAAAACTGTATTACTATAAGCACCTAAAGTTTCAGTTACGGTTGATCTTTACTGTCACTTTGATGTTGCAATATCAAGAATCTGCTGTAAATAATATAAATTAAGTAACTTAAATTGATTCCCTTGAGAAATGCAATAGTTTGAGAATACAAAAATTTAAAAAACCTCCTTATAAAAGAATCCATTGAACTAGATGATACTTCTTGACAATGCAAGCATACAACTTTACATTGCTCAGCAAACCAAAAACATAAGTAGACATGGCTTGATATACCTCTGCAAATAGATAGTGAAAGCATAAACATTTACAGGAAAGCTTATTTCTCTACAAATATTCATGTTTACTTAATTCTCCCTCTCCACCCCTTTAAAAATGTGATATGGTACATAGACAATTTTTAAAAAATTAAAAGCATTGGCCATGTGTTTGCTTCAAACTGGGTTGAGTTCCATGTAGATAGGCTGAGACAAAAGTGAAGTGCAGTATCTGAAGTGAAAGAAATGCAGAATATAGTGTCTTGACTATTATTTTAAATTTAAATGTATCTGCTACAAACAGGCTTGTCTTCAGGACTGCTTTAGGATAGTCACTGTGTTACCTGTAACCATGAATGTAATATTATGGTCTGTTCATTGTCTATTTAATTTCTCTCTAACCTTCCTTTAATACTTTCATAATACATTGCATGTATTAATAACTAGGCACATACTATTGATTATCTTGTTGTTGTACACAGGTGCTTTCAATATCCTTTTATTTAGCTTTACTCAGATAATTATGGCTATATATTTTAGAGCCTTTGTTACATCTTAATATTATTACAGTACTTACAACCATATTTGCCTTAAAATAACCATTAAATTAGCAGTATATATTTTAATTGTTTAAAAAGTCTTCAAATCTAGTCTTATTTCTTTTTTTGAAAATGGATCCTTTAATAGTAATGTATTTAAATATCTTCTTCATGAAAATAAAATGACTTTGTCTTGAAATGGTCAACAATATTAAACTCCAACATTAAGAATCTTTTGACTACATCTATAAGATAGTATTTGTTCACCCAGACTCTTTTTATAGATTAATAGGACCCAGATGAAGCTGTGATTAGGAAAGATGTACAAAAATTCTGAAAATATAGAATATTATATTAAAACACCTGACTCTCTTTCCTACAATTATTTGTGTAGGAAAGGAAAGGAAGGTGAGAGAGAAATTAAATAGACAATGAACAGACCATAATGTGAGACATGAGCCGCAAAGACTTTTCACCATGGCAAAGGTCGGAAAGCTCAAAGAATTTGATGTGACGCACCCAGAGAGATGGCCGTCCTACATTTCCTGCGTGGAGAACTACCTGCATGCAAATCAAGTCAGTGAAGATGGACTGAAGGCTGTGACCCTCCTCTGCATGTGTGGCCCAGCTACTTTCGATATTGCAGAGAACTTGGTCACTCCGGTGCCGTTGGAAACCACCACATACGTATGCAAAGAAGCAGCTGCATGACTATTTCGAACCAAAGCTTTCAGTGATAGCATGGAGGCATGCCTTCAAATGGCATGAAGAAGAACCCAGAGAGTCGGTGAAAGAATTCATTGCAGCACTTCATCAAATTTCACAAATCTGCAATTTCTCTGACCTAGAGGAACAACTAAGAAACCGCTTAGTTTGTGGACTCAGAAACAGAGAGCTCCAACAAAGACTCTGCAAAGGAGATTCTCTCACTTCAGGAAGCCTTAAAGGAAGTTATGGTGGATGAAGCCACCAGAGGGGCCATGAAGGCATTGTGACCCTCCAAAAGTGCACCATCTACAGAAATCGTCCACCACGAAGACGCCGAACGAGTGGAAGACACCGACTCTGACCACAAAGTCAACAAAATTCAGCAGCACCACGAAAGAGGAACGAGACCAGATGACAAGAAAGTTCTGTTCCCGAGGTATTTGGGCTGCGGAGGCCACCATCAATGCACGGATTGGCATTTAAGGACAGCCACGTGCTACATGTGTGAAAGGGCACTCCAATAGCTTTTAAACTTAATCCCCAGGTCGTGCCAATTCAGGTTAAGCCCCACCATGTGCCATTTGCATTAAAGTACAAAATCGATGCAGAGCTGGACAAGCTTATTAGTCAGGTGGTTTTAGAGCCTGTAGACAGTGGGGAGTGGGAGACCCCCATTGTAACAGCACTCAAGGCCAACAGCAAGGTACGAATATGTGCTGACTACAAGTGTATCATTAACCGGGCACTACAGCAGCATGCGTATCCCGACCCAGTCATCAGCCATATTCTGGCGTTGTTGCAAGGCAGCCACATGTTTGCTAAATTAAATTTAGCACAGGGCTACCAACATCTGCTGGTGGATGAGACCACGTCAGCCACACAAATGATTGTTATGCACAGGGGGGCCTTCAAGGTAAAGCACGTTCAATTCAGGGTAAGTGTAGCCCCAGGAATTTTTCAGGGGATCATGGAGTGCACACTCAAGGGATCCCAGGGGTCTGCCCCTACTTCAACAATGTACTCATCTCGGACTTCCGGTGGCTCCGCGGCGACGGAGACAGCCTTCCCGGGCTGCCCGCGGCTCAGCTGTTGTTTTTTCGCCCGAAACAGCGCCGATCAGCTGTTTGGGCGAATTTGAAGCCCCCTCCTCGGGAGAAGAGGAGGGGGCGAGCTCCCAGGTAGGGGTAGAGTTCTCCAGGGCCGCCTGAGCTTATGGCTTGGGCGGCTGAAGGATTGAACTCCCCCGTAGCCTGGGCTGCTCCCAGCTGGCCGGCGCCTCTGCTCCTGATTCTTGGAGCAGAGCCAGGCGTCTGCGACCACCCCTGCCTGAAGGAATGACTATGGATTAAAGGAGCAGGCAGAGCGATACAAGAGGAAAAGGTGATATTTTACTCTCCAGCTTGATGGACTTTTTTGGATTATAAATCTGAAGTGAAAGTGCGTCGCATTTGGTAAAAGATGGCGGCTAAACCACCCCCTAAAACTCTTCGGAGTGCTGGAACTTCTCCTGTGCAACAATCATTACTGCAGGCGCTGCATCCTCCTGATGTATTGACATCAAAGGACTTACAAGATGCTCTTGAAAAACACGCCCAGGTAATTTTGGAATCAATTAATGCTAGATTTGTACAGATGGAGGAGAAATTGGAGAAATTGGAGGAGAGAATGGAGGAGAGGATGGAACAGAAGTTCAGAGTGATGAAGGCAGACATCTTGTCTTCAGTGTGTAAAGTGGCTCGCTGTGTGGAAGAATTGGAGGAAAAGCTAGAAGATCTGACTCAAAAGAATGCTATATTAGAAGCAAAAGTATTGGAGAATGAAGATAAAGTGGAAAAGGAACTGAGTCTTGCTCAATATTACCAGATGCAGTTTGCCATTAGAGTTAGAGGCTTAAAGGAGAATACCAAGGAAGATCTAAAGCAGCTGGTTTCTGAGGCTTTTGAAGAAGTGTTGAAACAGCCAGCATCTGAAATAAAAGGAGGCATGGATAAAGTGTTTCGTGTGAATTCATGGATTGCTAGACAGAGAAAGTTGCCTAGAGATGTGGTGGTATATTTTGCAAAAAGGGAAACTAGAGATGAAGTTATACGAGCTGCTTATGATACTAAAGTTGTGATTGCTAATCAAGAAGTTTTGGTCTTAAAAGAAATTCCTCCAAAGATTTTAAGGAGAAGGAAGGATTTTACATTCCTTGTGTAAGAGCTCAAGCAACGAGATATAAGGTTTAGATGGGAGATCCCAGCTGGGTTGATGGTGACGCACGAAGGTAAAAGGTACCGTCTGGTTACTGTGATGCAAGCGCGTGATTTCTATAATAATGTTTTAAATGCAACGCCATTAACATCTCTGGAAGCTGAAAAGGGATCTGGAGAAGGAGTGCATCAAGAGGTCGAAGGTGGTCAGATAGAAGACAACGGTGTTGGAAGAGATCAAGATACAACTTCGTCGGATGATTCAATAGAACAGAGGGTGACGCGTGCTGCTGCAAAACGATCTAAGAAGAGAAAATAGCAGGATTTGCAGAAGTCTATGGAATTTCTACGATGTATTCATAGTCAAGTATGGGAGGTGGGAAAAGATTTGGGTGTAGACGCAATATATTTTTTACATGTGGTGGTTTTGTGGAAAGGGTGAGGTTTTTTTGGATTAAAGTTTGGTGGAATATATAGAAGATTTCCAAATGGAGGTTAAAGTTTTGTTCGCAATTTTTTTATTGTTTGGAATAATTATAGATGTGCTGGAAGAGGAACGGCCGATTACAGAAGAGTGGACTTTAAAGTTTTCTGATTTGGTTGAGGTGGCGAAGATCTTGGTTAATTTGAAAGATTATTTGTAAGAACGTTATATCATGTAATGGACAAAAAGGGATGGAGTCTATTTAGGACAAGTATAGGTTGAGAAGTATTATATAGTATTTGAATAATTTTTTTTTCCTTTTTTTATGTTTTTTTTTCTCTTTCTATTTTGGGGTTCTTTTTCCTGTTTTTAATGTATATTTAATATTATTAAGGTTTGTCTTATTCTATATAAGCTAGAAAGTGTTTTTTTTATTTTAGTTTTTTATATATATTTAATATTGCCAAGGTTTGGTTTATCCTATATAAGCTAGAGAGTGATGGATTTTAGAATTTATAGTTGTTAGTACATGGTTGCTTATGTTTGCCTTTCTTTTTTTTTTCTTTCTCTTTTTATATATATACCTTGTATTCAGCTCTGGGAAGTCGGGGGGGGAGGGGGGGAGGGGGGGAGGCAGGGGGGGGGAGGAGGGAGGGAGGGGGGGAGGGAGGGGGGGAGGAGGGAGGGGGAAGGGGGGTTTTTTAAAGGAAAATTGTATTTTAAAACTTTTCAATAAAAAAAAAACAATGTACTCATCTCTGGGGAGTCCACAGAAGTTCTGGCTGAGCAGCTTAGAGCCGTCCTTCAGTGGTTCCACACCATGGGACTTGGATTAAGGAGAGATAAATGTAAGATTGGGGTTACATCCACAGAATTCTTTGGGTTTAGAATTGATGCTGAGGGCATGCATCCTGCAGAGTCAAAGCTGAAAGCTCGGGTTAGAGTTAAGGGTGAAGCCACTTTATTGGTGAAATTTAAAGGGTTTTTCGGGCACCTGGATGTCATAGTAGTAGAGGGCCAAAGAACAAGTCTTATAGGACTTGATTGGTTTGAGGCTTTGGGAATTCAAATAAAAGGCATTGACCAGACACAGACAGCAGATCTCAAGGCTGTTTGTGAGGAATTTGTGGATGTATTCAAGTCAAAACTAGGAACTTATACTGGGCCACCCATCTCTTTTAAGTTAGATCCTAATGTTGTTCCAATAAGAGTCAAACCTCGCAGAGTTCCTTTCACCTTAAAACATAAAATCGATACTGAAATCAATAAGTTAGTAGAGCAAGGTGTATTGCAGCCTGTTGATGGGGGGGGAGTGGGAAACTCCTATTGTCACCCCACTAAAGCCCAACGGAGAGATTCGCATTTCTGCAGACTACAAATGCACGATAAATAAAGCCTTAAAACAACATGCATACATGGTCCCGATAGCCATATTTTAGCCTCTTTGCAAGGGGGAACCATTTTGGTTAAACTTGATTTAGTGCAGGCGTATCAGCAGCTGCTGGTAGATGAGGCCACAACCGCGGCTCATAGAGGAGTGACTATAATGACTCATAGAGGAGCATTCAAAGTCAAATGCTTGCAGTTTGGAGTTAGTGTTGCACCGGGCATTTTCCATGGAATTATGGAGTGCACACTTAAAGGAATTCAGGGTGTCTGTCCTTATTTTGATGATGTTCTCATTGCCAGGGAATCCCCAAATGTATTGGCCAATAGGCTCAGGGCTGTGTTACAAAGTCTACGCGATGTGGGCCTCAAGTTAAAGAAAAACAAATGTAGTATTGGGGTTTCTTCAATGGAATTCTTAGGTTTCCGTATTGATGCTAGTGGGATTCACCCTGCTGAGTCAAAAGTTAAGGCCATCAAAATGGCTCCTAGGCCACAATCAAAGGCAGAACTTCAAGCATTTTTGGGCCTCCTGAATTTTTATCACACATTTCTACCTCATAAGGCTGCAATAGCTGAGCCCCTCCACAGGTTACTTGATAAAAAAAACCCCTTGGAAGTGGACTGACTTAAATGAAAAAAGTTTCCAGGATCTAAGGGCCCTCCTTTCAGAGAAGTCCACTGTAACTCATTACATTGAGTCCAAACCTCTATGTCTTGCATGTGATGCATTTCCCCACATTGAGAAGAATGGGGAACAATTTCCTACAGTATTGCATTCTATTCTAGAACCTTATCTGCTGCTGAGTGTAATTATGCACAGATCAATAAAGAAGCCTTAGCCATAGTGGATGGAGTCAAAAAATTTCATGATTATTTATATGGCAGGGATTTCACTGTCTTCACTGATCACAAACCCCTTTTGGGCTTATTCACCACTGATAAGCAAACTCCCCACATACTGTCTCCAAGAATGCTGAGATGGTCTATATTTTTGGCTGCTTATAGATTCAAGTTATTTTACAAACCTGGGAAGGAAATGGGCCATGCAGATGTCCTCAGTAGATTACCACTCCCACTAATGGATCCTGACCCAACACCTGCTGCTAAAATATTGTCTATTCAGGATTTACCTGAGTTTCCCCTCCACAGTGGGGATATTGCTGCTGAGACTGCTACAGATAAACTTCTGAGAAGAGTATTGTCATGGGTACACACGGGCTGGTTGGAAAAAAGTCCAGGCCCTGAGTTCCAAAGTTATTTTGTCAGGAGACATGAATTGTCTGCACATAAGGGTTGCATATTATGGGGCAACAGAGTTATTATTCCCACAACTTTGAGGGACAGAGTCTTACATTCCTTACATGAAGGCCATCCAGGCATTGTATGGATGAAAGCTTTGGCTAGAAGCTACCTGTGGTGGCTTGGCCTGGATAAGGCTGTGGAGGATCAAGTCCATGGTTGCTATACCTGCCAGAGTTCTATGCCTGAAATGCCTTAGGCCCCAGTTCATAGGTGGGAGGAAACACATACCCCCTGGTCCAGGATTCATATAGACTATGCTGGGCCTTTTCAAGGACAGCTTTTTATGGTAGTAGTGGATAGCCACTCAAAATGGCTGGAAGTAGTTCCAGTCCCTAATATGACTACTGCTAGGACCATCCAGGTGCTGAGAAAACTCTTTGCAAGACATGGGTTGTCTGATGTTTTGGTTTATGATAATTCACTGCTGCTGAGTTTCAGGCTTTTCTCAGAGCTAACCTCATCAGAAATGCTATGTCTGCACCATTTCACCCATCTACGAATGGACAAGCTGAACGCATGGTGAGAACAACAAAGGAGGTGCTCAAGTGCATCATCACAGGTGACTGGCATCAGAGACTGGCAGATTTCTTGCTCTGTCAACACACTACACCATGCACAGCTACAGGAAAAAGTCCTGCTGAGCTTCGTTGGGGATGGCGATTGATTACTAAACTGGACAGGTTGCATCCAGACAGAGTGGCATTCGAAGCCTCAAAACCAAAACCCCGAGTGAGCTGCAAACAGGTGATTGGGTTTGGGCCAGAAATTATGGGCCTGGAAACTTGTGGGTTCCTGGTCAGGTGGTCAAAGAATCTGGACCCCTATCTCACAAAGTGGGGTTGGAGGGAGGGCAACTGGTCAGAAGACATATTGACCAACTTAGAAAAAGAGTCCCAGAGCAGTCACTAAGTGAGGACTATGGTACAAGACCCTCCCGAGGTCCTCAAGCTGGCATCCAGGCCAGCTAACACCAGTACCACCAGGGTTTTCCTTGCTCAGTGGAACTTGATCCAGAAGAGGAACATGGCAGCTCAGAAGTGCAACATGGGGGCGGAGCCAGCTGTCAGAGCGCGCGGCTGTGTGAACGGATTTCTCTGTCACACACAACCTCTCACCCAGTGTTCGTGGGGGCTCTTCGGAGCCCTACGAGGTCCTGTAGGGACAGCCGAAGTTGCAGGCGTCCCGGAGAACCTACATGTGCGGCGGCTCGTGTCGGAGATCCGGAGAAAGCCTGATGCGAGTGAACTGGGGAGAAGGAGGCCAGTAATGGCCGACATGAAGACCTGACAGAGGGATGGAGCTAGCACTGACTTAGCGGTACAACGGTAGAACGGAGCTGACGGAAAGTATATCCAAATATTTATATCTGAAAATATTAGGAAGCACTTGGGAAAGAGACACTGGCTTGAAGTGGGTGCCTCACGGAGAGGGAACAAGCGGCGATAGAAGCGCTAAGAGAAGGCGTTAGGCAAGAGTGACAAGAAGAGGAAGCCAGGAAGTTATTAGACTGTAAACTAGCTGTGGAAACTGCTGAAAACTGTAAACTAGCTGTGAAATCAGACGAAATGACAGAAAAGCAACAGGGCAAAGATTACCTTTGGAGCCTCGGAGACTGAGCCTTTGAAAAATCGGGCGTGGAAAGTGAATTGTTTGGACTGTCTTGGTAAATTTTGAACTTTTGAAACTTTGCTCTACTTGCCACAGGTGGTTAATGGACCTAAGATGGAGTAAGTGACATAGCAACTTAGTAACTGAAGTCTGGATAGTGAGACACCTACTGGTCTTTGGTGGCAGAGAAAGACATAAAAGGTGCCAATTTCAGAGCCGGAAATGAAATAGGAACGTGATTTTGAACATATCTAGATAAATATATTATATAATTTTATTATATAATCTGTTTAGTTGGTAATAAGTATCTGGCTGTAATTGTTATACATAACCCTTTGTTATATAGTTAAAGGTTTATATAAGGTTAAAGGAACTAAATATTTGTAAAGCGCATTTGTGATTAAGCAATTTGGTTAAATATGACAAGTATTCTGAGTCTAACTAAGACTAGCGCAGGTAAGAAGGCGACAACACAGGGGCAAGGGATGTCCTCAAGCCCTTCTAGTCAGAAGTCCATAGAGGACATATTGCAAAGGGAAAGATCAAATTCAAATTCTTTTAAAGATTTACATGCCCTCTTACAAAATATGCATGAGGCAATGACCAAAAATCATGAGTAGATGAAGAAAGAAATAGGTCAAATAAGAAACGATACTGGTGAACATAAGGGGAAAATTCAAGCGATAGATGATAAATTTGAAGGGATTCAACAACAATTAATTAAAAATGAACAAAGGTTACAAGATATGGAAGCTAGAATGGAAAAAGAGGAGAAGAGAGTTGAGGATCTAAATGAAACACTACTTCAGGCAAATAAGGAGTTAGAGACAACAGTTATTTTCCTGGAAGCAGAAAAGGCTGCTCATTACTTACGTTTCCAAAATGTTCAAGAAAAAAGAGGGGAAGATTTGCTGGATATGATGGCAGAATTAATGGCAAAGGCACTTGGTTTAGGGAAGGAGGAAATGTTGGCGGAAATTGATGAAACATACAGGGTTCAAACTAATTATGCAAGGAAACACAACCTCCCTAAAGAAGTACATGTAAGACTGGTTAAAAAATCAATCCGGGATGAACTGCAAAGATCAAGAGAGGAGCCATTAGAATTTCGAGTACAACAAATAACTATTCTTAAGCAGATACCTAGAAGGATGAGGGATTTGAGACGCGGCTATCAATTTTTAACATCGAAACTGATTAGTGACAATGTGAACTTTAGATGGCTAACTCCAGAAGGTATTTTAGTTACATGGCAGGATAGAAGGTACAGATTGGATTTGATAGAGAAGGCAGAAGATTTTTATAAACTCCGCTTTAATAACCAGGATGAAGTAGAAGTAGAAGATCAAGACGGAAGGGAGGTAAGAGAAAGAAACACAAGACGGATAGTTATGGAAGGGAAAGCTTTAGGAGTAGAGGATAGAAGGAATAAACCTGGAGAGTCCACAGAGTCACATGGAGCCAGAGATAAGGATGCGAGAGTGCCCCGGATTACGAGATCTACAAAAACTAGAAATAAGTAAAACAAAGGGAGATGAGTGTAGAATTTTGTCTTTAAACATCAACGGATTAAACTCGCCAGTGAAAAGGCGGAATTTTTTTAATAAGCTCATTAGCCAACAACTAGATATTGTTGCAATCCAGGAAGTCCATATAAAGGAACAACAAAAAAATTTGCTAGCCCAACCAAAATTAGGGAACTTATTCGTTTCATTAGACCAACAAAAGAAAAAGAGAGGGGTGGCACTATATGTAAATCAGAAATTGGCAGCCAAACAAATTTATAATGACAAAGAGGGTAGAATATTAATAGTTGAGGTTGAAATAAATTATAGGAAGGTGATGATGGTAGAGATATATGCCCCAAATCGCAATCAAGAACAGTTCCTCAAAACACTACATAATAAGATATGTAGCATAGATCATGATGAGATCTGCTTGCTAGGAGACTTTAATGCTATTTTAGATATGAATCTGGACTATATGGGCAAGATGATTAGGAAAAAGAAAAGAAGAACATTACCAAGATCTTTTTTTAATTTGGCTAGAGACTTAAACATTCAGGATGTTTGGAGGGAGAGAAACCACAAGGCAAGACAATATACATATTACTCTAATCGGCATAATTCATGGTCTAGAATTGATATGGTATGGATGACAAAAGAAATCAACTTCGAAGTTGAAGAGGTGTGTATTGAGACAGGTACTTGGGCAGACCATAACCCCATGAAATTTAGCTGGAAAGGTTCCAAAAAAATATCTAGATGGACCTTACAAAGATCAATCTTAAAAGAAGATGATTTCAAATCAAAGATGGAGAGAGAATTAGATCTCTTCTTCAAGGAAAATAAAGTTGAAGACACCTCTGTACAAAATAACTGGGACACAGCCAAGGCAATAATGAGAGGGGTAGCAATGGCATATATGATAAATAAGAACAAGGGGAAAAAACAACAATGGAAAAGGTTAGAAGGGGAATATAAAAGTTTAGAAACAATACTCCAACAAGATCCACAAAAAAGAATATCAGACAATCAATGGATTTGATTAAACATAAGCTTAATATTCTAGATAAAGAGAAACTAGCACAACAAATGAGAGGCATAAAACAAAACTTTTTTGAAAATGCAAACAAACCGGGCCAATGGCTCGCATATAAATTGAAAAAACAAAAGGAGAAAAGTTGGATTAGTAAACTATGTGATAACAAAGGGAGAATACACTATCAGGAAGAGGAGAAAAAAACTATAGCCCAGGAATTTTATGAGCAATTATACAAAGAAGATAGTCAGGTAAACGTGGAGAAAGTGGAGGAATGTTTCCAAAAAGCTAAATTACCTAAGGTTACAGAAGAAATCAGAAATATGCTGAACGAAGAAATTAGGCTGTCTGAGGTGATAAAGGCCATTAATGAACAAAAAAACAATAAAGCATTGGGTCCTGACGGTCTCCCGATAGAAATTTATAAGGAACAACAAAATATTTTAGCACAACCCTTACTGGAGGTGTTTAATGCGGTATTAGAAGATGCAAGAATGCCTAAATCTTGGTCTGAGGCAAATATAGTTCTCATCCCGAAAGACAATACTGATCATACATCAATTCAAAATTATAGACCTATATCGCTACTCAATTCGGATTATAAGATATTCACAACAATCATAGCTGAATGACTTAAAAGATTCCTGAATGACTTTATACATGTAGACCAGAATGGCTTCCTTGCTAAAAGGCAAACTAATCATAATATTAGAGTAATACTGGATACGTTAGAGTATTACGAACTACACAGCGGACAACAGATGGCGTTACTATTTCTAGATGCCCAGAAGGCTTTTGCTAATGTAAAATGGTCATTTTTATATCAACAACTTAATTTTATGGATATGGGTGAAAAATTTATAAACATAATTAGGGCAATCTATACTAACCAGGAAACAAAAGTAATTATTAATGGGGAAACATCTAGGAAATTTCAAATACAAAAGGGAACACGGCAAGGTTGCCCTTTATCTCCACTGCTGTTCATACTGACACTAGAAGTCCTAACGAGAACAATTAGAAATGATCCACAGATAAAAGGATTAGCTATTAAAAAGGAAACTTTTAAACTCCAAGCATTTGCGGATGATCTGGTCTTTATCATGAAGGACCCATACCACACGGGACCAAAATTACTGGAAGAATTAATTAAATATGGTGAAGTTGCTGGATTGAGAATAAATAGACATAAGACTAAGATGATTGTTAAAAATATGACTAATAAGCAAAAAGAAAAATTGGCTGGAATTATGGATATAGAAATAGTCAAAAAAATAAAATACCTAGGAATCAATATCACGGCTAGATGCACCTCACTTAAAGAAGATAACTATGATAAAATAGTGAAACAAATAAAAGGTGATTTGGAAAGATGGGGAAACCTGAACCTTTCATTATTGGGGAGAATTGCGGTTATCAAGATGAATGTCCTGCCCAAAATCTTGTTCTTGTTCCAAAATATTCCAATACAACTTGACTCCAAATTCTTCCGAAATCTGAACAAACTATCACTAAATTTTGTTTGGCAAGGGAAAAAACAAGAATCAAAATGAAATACTTGCAGGATACAAAGGAAAACGGGGGTTTTGGATTGCCAGACTGGGAGTTATATTACCATGCCGCGGCGTTAAATTGGATTAGAGAATGGATAATTTTGAAAAATAGAAGATTACTGACTTTAGAAGGTCATGATTTACAATTTGGTTGGCACGCTTTTTTATAGACTGAGAAACAAGGATTATTTTCACACTTTAAAAAACATCAGATTAGGCAAGCATTATTTAACATTTGGAACAAAATTAGAACTCACAATTATACTAAAGTACCAGTCTGGCTATCCACTCTCGAAGTGATTGTTTATCCAAATCTATTTGATTTGGGCAACATAATTTCATATAAGGATATCATGAATGATGAGGGGAAATTGAAGTCTAGAAATGAATTAGATTTACAAGGAATAAAACTAGATTGGTGGGCCTATTTACAGATTCAATCAAGATTCGGGAAGGATAAAAAAAGAATGGGGGATAAATACCCAGGAAATGGCCTCGGACAAAATATTATTGGGCCCAGATAATAAACAGATAAAGAAATTATATAATCTGCTTCTGGGATACAAGTTGTTCGACGAACAAGTGAAGGACCCTATGTTGACTTGGGCTAAAAATCTGGGACATGGCATTGACCTTGATACATGGCAAACGCTCTGGGACAGAAATAAAAGAATAACATTGGCTTCATCTTACAAAGAAAACCTATTCAAAATGTTCTACCGATGGCATCTTCCTCCAGCACGTTTAGCCAAAATGTATAAGACAGTATCTCCCAAATGTTGGAAATGCTCCGAAGAATTAGGTACATACTTTCATACGTGGTGGTCCTGTAGCAAGTCACAAAGATTTTGGCAAATGATTTGGGCATGGCTAAAAGAAATATTAAGACAAGAAGTTGAGTTCAGTCCAGAATTTTTCCTATTGGGCATAACAAAAGAGAAATACCTTAAAGACGAGTTGTATCTGATGATTCACATTATTACAGCAGCAAGAATGTCATTTGCCCAGAATTGGAAAAGGAGTGAAATCCCAGTAGAAAACGAGGTAATAAGGAAAATTTGGGAATGCGCAGAAATGGATAAATTAACTTTGGAAATTAAAAATAAAGACCAATCAGGTTACTACAAAATTTGGAATAAATTTTATCTTTGGCGGGAACAAAAGGAAGGTCTCTATTAGAACTTATAGATTGGTTGATTGTTCTAAGTATTGTATTATATTTAATTGATTTGTATCTTAAGTGTATTTTATGTGTACATATATATATATGAATATTGTAGACAAGAAGGTATGTCAGTCCGTTTGTACCGTGTCCAATGTTTTAAATAATAAATTTAATAAAGTAAAAATTTTCTCAAAAAAAAAAGAAGTGCAACATGGAACCCCTGACCAGGCAAACCAGCCAAATGTTTGCGACCATTGTGCCTACTCTGCAAAACAGTCAGACTCTGGGTTGGGCCCACCAGAAGAGGCCAGCCAGAGTAACTGAACTCCCCTGGACACAGGAGCTCAGGGGGACAATGGTCTACCCAGTCCAAGGGGTGAGTTGGTAGACCACAAGGTGACTGGAACCCCTAGGCATTCATCCAGACCACATAAAACCCCAGCATATCTTAAAGACTATGTTGTAAAATAAAGTGATGTGTAATTGTATAACAATTTGCCACTATCTACAGAAATTGGGGGTGCATTGTTACTGCTGTAAGACATACTCATTGCAATGTTGTTTTATCTCTTGTAGTATATTGCATAGACATATCGTTCTTTAATTTCCTTGTAGTGCACTCTACTGGGCACATCTGAGAAGGTCACGTAACGATTCCTAACTGCCTTAGCTTTACAAAACATCACATTTATTATTGTTTAATATTATTTAAGTTGGCCCTTGACAATTGTCAAGGGTATTATAGTCTGATCTTATGAGGGAGGGGTGTTATGTACTGGGCATTTGGAATATCACCATGTGTTTGCTGGAGAACTAACGGTTCTCCAGCAACTCAGACAGGATGTCTCCAGTCCTGCTACTGGTCAACTTTGAGTGGTAAGTATAGCTTCAATCTGATTGGTTAATACCATAGGGCCTGGCTATATATTGAGGCAGGGTGACTCCAATCTCTCAGTACAGTTTCTGCTTAAATAAAGTATGTGTTTGTCTGTACTCCTCTGCGTGTTCTCGTTCCTGCTCATCAGAGCCCATGACATAATAACACGTATATTGTAACAGTTGCTAGCTTCTTTGGGCAGGAAACCTATGCTTCAAACCTATTGGTCGCCGCCTGTAGACCAACCATATAAAGAGCTGTGTTGCAGCTTCCTTGTTGCTTCTGTTATGTTCTGACCTTCAATAAAGCCTGTTGCTGTTTTGAACCTTCCGTCTCAATGCCTGCAAAGAACCGGCTACACAACAGTAAGGCTGGGAGGGAAAAGTCAAGAATGGCAGCTTTGATTATTATTTAGAAAACAGCCTATGCAACTCGTGAAAGTTTTTCTCTTCATTAAAAAAAATGTGTCAGAGGACATCAGAGAAGAGATATGTGCATGTGATTGAGAAAAATCTCAATGCATAAAATAAATACCAAAATGCAAAGGAGAGATTGTAGATGATATTGAGCAAGTTGACTGTTGCTTACCTTTTGTCAGCAAGAAATCAAGAATGCAAAAAATCTCCCTTCCAAAAGCAGTGCTGATTGTTTGACATTGTGCCTAAATTTATTTGCTGTCTTCAAAGAAAGACATCTCACATATATTATTTAGTTAATAAAAATAGGGAAAGCCAGGCATTTTAAATATGTGTACTTTCATCCAGCATGAACAGCTTGGAACTGAGTTGAAAAGAACTTGGGTGTTTCTCTTTTTAAATATAAATGGTGTAACTGGCATAAGTGGTGATACTCGATTATAACCATTTTTTTGTTGTGAATATAAGCCACTATTAGCTCTTTGTCAACATTTGTGGAGACTTTAAAGAGCATTGAGTGATGTATAAAAATAATCATTTTGGTATTTATTTTTCTAAGATTTATATCCCACTTACCCTTCAGGATGAAAGATCCTTGCTTCCATGATTCAGAGAAGATTAAAATCTGAGTTTCCCTGGTGCCAGTCACACATTAATCACTATGCTGAACTCTCTGGGGTTTCTCTGAACAATTCAGATTTGAATTGTTCTTTCTTATTATTTCTAACATAAAAAAATCCTTTTAAAATAATTGTATTCTATATTTCTCACCTAAATGAGAGCTCTGAACTACTATCATAAACATCTATTGTCACCTATCCACAGCAATATTGTTCAACAAACTTAGCTATCTAGTATTATAATATAATCCTGTTTCCTACAATTTTAATAGATTCATTTACATAATAGGAAGAGGCAGAAGAAAAAGACAAGAAAAGAGTGAAATAGTAGTGCCGAACTGTCCCGGAATATTTTATTTTATTATTTATTTTATTTTGATATTTTAGGGGGGAAAATACCAAATGTTGAATAATAAAATAGCTGATTTTTGGATAGAAATAAATCAGATTGAGTTACAAAATCAGTTTTGTATTAAAATAGAATTTCTTATGTGTTGGAACAAGTTGCCAACTGTCTACAAATAAAATCTGAGGAAAAACACCTATTTTATGACAAAATATTATGCAACTCAAAGCTATTATTCATCAGTATCTGTCAGAATCCATTTCTAACTATCTCTTTCATTTCTATCATTCATTTCTAACTATCTCTTCTGATCTAAAACCAAATCCCACCTTTCCCTGGATTCTGCCATACTCCCAAGGGGGAGAGGGGATATGCATGTGGGTTTTATTGCTTTCACTTCCTCTATTAACCACAATGTAACCTTTTGTTTATTCGCCTGTCTGCTATCCATTACAATGTAACAAATTGCCTCCATCGTGAAAAACAGCCTTTATATCGCTGATTCCGAAGGAAGATCAAGATATTACTCAAGCTAAAAATTATAGACCAATATCGCTTTTAAACACTGATTATAAGATATTTGCAAAAATTTTAGCAAATAGATTAATGAAGGTAATGCAGCAAATGACTCATAGTGACCAGACAGGATTTATAAGTGGCAGACAAATGCAGAATAATGTGAGACATATTGTCGATTTACTGGAATTTTTGGAAAGAAATAACCAGGTCTCTGCAGCGCTGATCTTTTTGGATGCTGAAAAAGCTTTTGATCAATTGGACTGGCAATTTTTATTTAAGGCATTGGAGAAAATGAAGTTTGGGGATAATTTTTTACAACCTATTAGGGCAATATATCAGAAGCAAACAGCTCAAATAATAGTTAATGGTAGTTTGACAGAAACATGTAATATTGAAAAGGGTACAAGACAAGGGTGTCCGTTGTCACCTTTGTTGTTTGTTTTAACATTGGAAATATTATTGATTAAGATACGAGATTCAAATAAAATTAAGGGAATTAAAATAAGAGATCAAGATTATAGATTGAGAGCGTTTGCGGATGACTTGGTTATTACATTAAGTCAGCCGACTTACTCAGTTGTAGAATTGATGGAGATAATAACATTATATGGAAAAGTTTCTGGATTTAACACGCAAAAAACTAAAATATTGTCTAAAAATATGACCATAGAACAAAAGGTTGTTTTAGAAGAGTTAACGGGATTTGAAATAGTTAAAAAGATTAAATATTTGGGGGTATATCTTTCGGCTTCAAATGTAAAATTATACAAAAATAATTATGAATTGTTATGGTTAAAAATACAAAAAGAGTTAGATAGTTGGAATAAATTACAATTATCCTTATTGGGAAGAATTGCAGCAGTAAAAATGAATGCTTTGCCAAAAAATTTATTTTTGTTTCAAATGATACCTATACTTAAAAAAGATTCAAACTTGGAGGAATGGCAGAAAGGTATTAATAAATTTGTTTGGGCAGGGAAAAGACCAAGAGTTAAATTTAAGATAATGCAAGACGTGCGTGAAAGAGGTGGTCTTAAAATGCCCAATTTTAAATTATATTATGAGGCTGCTGCTTTATCATCAATTAGTGATTGGTTTAATCTAACACAAGAGAGATTATTGAATATTGAGGGTTATGATTTGTTATTTGGTTGGCATGCATATTTATTGTATGATAAGAAGGTGGATAATGTTTTTAAGATACATATATTAAGGTATGCTCTGTTGCGAGTATGGAAAAAATATTGACATAAGTTAAACTATAAAATACCAATTTGGGCAATACCTAAACATTCAATAGAAAATATAAATGTGGGATTTAAAAATGATGTGATTACATATAAAGAAATTTTAAAGATAGAAAGGAATGTATGGTAATTAAAGCCATATAATATTTTAAAAGACGAAAAGGTAGTACAAACTTGGTTTCAGTATGGGCAGTTACAAGCAAGATGGAAAGAAGATCAGAAAGTTGGTATCTCGATAACTGATGGAAATTTGGTAAAACAAATTAGAGATCAAGGTCAAGCATATATAAGAAGGATATATAATGCACTGATAGAAATTGACTCAGAAACGGAACTTGTTAAAGACTGTATGATAAAGTGGGCCCAGAATTTTCAGGAAGTTATAACAATGGATACTTGGGAAAAGATTTGGGTCAGAAATGTAAAATTTACACAAGCTCAAAATTTAAGAGAGAATTTTTATAAAATATTTTATAGATGGCATTTAGACCCTAAAAAATTAGCAAGTATGTATCCGAACTGCCAGCCCAAATGTTGGAGGTGTGGCTGTGAGGATGCAACGTATTATCATATATGATGCACTTGTAAAAAAGTTAAAGCTTTTTGGATTAAAATTTGGTGGAATATGCAGAAGATATTTAAGAAAAAGATAAGGTTTTCTCCACAGCTATTTCTTTTGGGTATTATTACAGATTTTACTGTCATAGATACTAAATTGATGTTGAATTTAATTATGGCAGCAAGACTCTTAGTAGCACAATATTGGAAGAAGGGGGAACTGCCTACTATAGAAGAGTGGACTTTGAAAGTTTCAAACCTGGCAGAAATGTCAAAGATTTCAGCATATTTGAAAGAACAAACGCAACAGAGATACATTGTGGAATGGAGAAGATGGATCAAATATATTTGGAATAAATATGGAACTAAAAAGTTTCATTTAGCATTTGAATAAGTATTAGTTTTATATGATATATTATTAGTTATTCATTATTTGTCAGTAATTTAGTTATGTTTTAGGGGAGTTAAAGTGTGATAGAATTTAATGTGTTTTTTTAGTTTGTTAGCATATTTTAGTTTAAGTTTGTAAAGTCTATACCCTGTATTCAGCTCTGGGAAGTCAGGGGGGAGGGTAAGGGGGGGGTAAGCGGGAGGGGAGGGGGAGGGAGGGAGTTTATGTATTTAAAAATGTATTGTAAAAACTTTTCAATTAAAATATGCCTCCTATACTATGCATATCTCTGAACTTCTTCTCTCTTACCGGACAGCTAGGAAAAGGGAGGGGAAAGAGATACAAACCTCCAGAATCTGGTTTATTTCTCCATTCTCAAAAGGAGATGTGAAGAGCTGTGGAATGACCATACTACAAATGGAACCAGATTGATGTTATCTTCCCTTTCCCATGATGGACTTATCACCTAGGGATTGGCTGGTCTGAACCGCCTGGATGAACTCTGGGGTGGGGTTTGCTTAGGGACACTTTAAAATATTGATCTGTAAGGGAATCCCTCAGATCCTGTCTATTATGCCTGCTATCTTCTGTTTTTAATAAAAGCTCCTGCTTGGAAGAAACTGTTTCCAAGAGTTCTGCTTTCTTAAGATGTGGGCTTGAAATAGGTCCTGACAGTATCTTTATATTTCTTCACCAGGCATTAGTTGTTATGAACCATTGAGGTTACTCTTGCTGATAGGATGAATGGTCACCAACTTCTCCACTGACATAAACTGACAGTTTGTTTACAACATAGAATATTCAATAAAACATAGAATATTCAATAAAATTCAATATTCAATAAAAGCTGCATTATTATTGATTCTCCCAGGAAACAATACTAGTGTTTTGTTTTGTTCAAGCTAATATGACATTAATTAGACTTTTCTACCTTTCATGAGACATATTTCAGAAAGTCTTCTTTACATATCAGGCCAACTAGATACACTATTTAAAATAATTGATAGGAGCAAAGTTTAGAAATATGTTATCATTAACAGATTTACTAACTGTTGTATTGGAAGGGAATTTAAGAAATTACCATATGCATCCTAGTTTGGCTATATAGTGAGAAAGCCTTGATATCCTTTAGATATCATGCTTTTATTATGCTATTTTACTTCCCTGTTTAATTAGATTTAGGAGCCAGACTTATTTTATTTCCACAATTTATTATCTGATCAGAATGACACAAATGGTGCTATATTTGAAGGGATTGGTTCTTTCATCTTAGTTCTATTGTTTTATTGGGCCTTATTGCTGATTTTTACTTTATTACCATACTTACTTATTTATTCATCATCTTGATACAACCACAACAAAACCTTAAAAATATTATTTAACATTGCATTCAGACCAACTATCTAGTTTAGGGGTCTCCAACCTTTCTGGGTTTGGCGCCCGGTAGGAGAGGGAGGCGCCTTATGCACACATGCACAAACATGAATGTGGCCATTTGCAAACCTGGCTGTGAGCATGCATGTGAGACTCTCAATGACAGCGGCACCTGTTGAGGCTTGTGGCAATTCTACCACTGGTTTGTGCTGCAGCCAGCCTGCTGCTTGCAACACTGCTGCCACCCATACAACACTAACTGTGCTGCCACCACCTGCACAATATTCAGAGCAATGGTGGCACAAAGGGGGTGTGAGCAGATGCACATGTGCACTGCCCAGTTACTAGCATGGCCCATAGGTTGGGGACCTCTGATCTAGTTGTTTAGAAATAGCTCAATAGCCCTGTTTCAGATTTCAAGTTCACAGATACACAGTTACACAGCTTACCCATGGGCACTCCATCACTGGAGATTTTTAAGAAGATACTAGACATTCACCTGTCTGAGATGGTATAGGTTCTCCTGCTTGAGCAGGGGGCTGGACTAGAAGACCTCCAAGATCCCTTCTATTCTATTCTATTCTATTCTATTCTATTCTATTCTATTCTATTCTATTCTATTCTATTCTATTCTATTCTATTCTATTCTATTCTATTCTATTCTATTCTATTCTATTCTATTCTATTCTATTCTATTCTATTCTATTCTCTGAATGATTCTGGCCTGAGACCATCTTGTCTCTGTACATTTCAAAATAAAAATAGCTTTCAATTACTAAATATATCTTTCATTAAATTTAAGTTGTTTATTTATGAAGCTTAGCATAGGATAGACATTCAGTGCCTTGTCCATTTTAATGGAGAAATGCATCAAACATCTCAGCATTATTTATAGCTGCATAAACTGTTCATTCTGTGTATTTGATGTGACCTTTTCTAACCTTTCAGCAGCTTTAATTGCGATACTCATAGCAAATTTCTTGGTTGCCACTTTGTGAGATGAGCAAGAAGCATGTGCCTAAAGCAGTTTCTGACCTATAAGTGCAACATTAACGTCAGTGATTGGAATTGAAAGAGTATACAGTATATGGCTGAAAAGCATTCCAATAATACAATCTGAGCAGTTTTGATACTTCTGCTAAAAGCATGAGATTGTGCAAAATTTTATGTTATGTTTTTTTAAAAAATGAAATCACATTGTAGTTTGCCTTATATTACTTATATTATCATAAGATTGTTGTTGATATGTCAAAGGATCATGCCAGAATAAATCAGTAAATTTGGATTCAGCATGAAAGTATTGGGTATTTGGTTATTATATCACCAACTACTTTGGAAGAATGCATAACTGAAGCAAATATTAGATTAAAGGCTGATGAAACATTCAGCAAGACAAGGAACATTTTTCTTTCAGTTTGTATTTTTTCTAATATTACTAAGTTATGCAGAATGTTTCATTTATGAGTACAAACTGATTTGCAAAGAGTTTTGTCTGTAGTCTGGATAGAATTAATGTTATTGTTCTATACATTCTGTTATTATGAAGTATCACCACGTCACAGGAAAATCTGATGGTAAATTAAATGCTAGAAAAGGAATACTGAAGTAACATGACTCTTTTATATTACAGTTGTGTTCTGCACACTATTTTCACAAAATTTGATAGAATATCACATTAGATGTCACAGTGATATCAAGGAGAAGGAAATGGAGGCTGAAAGTTCTGAATTATTCTGTCTCTTCTAGTGTTCTATTAGTCTTATCAAATTGTTATGACTTCTTCAAAGCTTTGTAAACTACAGTTATATAATGAGGTTACTTATGTGATGTGGCTGATGATTTATTTTATAATGTATATGCTTTTGAATATGTGATTGAACCCATAAGCATATTGACTTTTCCCTCAAACTGAAGGTGTTACATTCTATATTATACTTTGATATAGTTCATTCATTTAGTTCATGAACTACAGAAATTCAAATTCTGAACCTGGCAGAAATGCATTCGGTATCTATTTATTTGTGTCAAACTTGATTTGACTCCATAGTTGCCCATACCTGCTTTCTCTCCCTGTTTGCCAAACAGTGATGGGAGGAGGGTGGTGAATTCCTAAGGCAGGGGAGGCTATGGAATGCAAGAGAGCCTTCTGTTGCTGGAGAGATGTTATCTACTATGAAGAATGTTTGAGTGGTGCAGACAGTTTTTTTCCCAAAACAAAAGAACAGAACTCAATTGGTGAACTGTGAACTCTCTTCCATCACCATCAGCTGGAACAGACCATTGTGGGATGATGTGAACCATTGAAGCACAGTACTGCTCACTCTTAATCACCACAACCAGTCCAGAATGATACTGTAATTAAAAATGTCAATAGCCATTAAGAGACCAAGGAGCACTTGCTTGGATATAATACCCTCGGTCCAGTTCTGCCAAAGGTCATCAGCAACCATGACCATGATTTTAATTTAATTTAATTTAATTTATTAATATTTCTATACCGCCCTTCTCCCGAAGGACTCAGGGCGGTGTACAGGGCAAGAATAAAACACAGAAATTTACAAAAGATAAAAGGTAATTAAATACATGCCCAATTAAAAAATACAGTTAATACATACTAAAAACCCCAATAAAAATAGTAAAAACCCCACCAATCCCCCCTCAGGCCAGGCCGGCTTGCTCGAACAAGTATGTTTTCAGATCGCGGCGAAAGGAGCGAAGATCGGGCGCCGTCCGGAGCTCAACCGGTAACTGGTTCCATAGCTCCGGGGCGCCCACAGAGAAGGATCTCCCCCTGGGGGCCACCAATCGACATTCTCTGACCGGTGGCACCCTGAGGAGGCCCTCTCTGTGGGAACGCACAGAGCGGAGAGAAGTAGACGCCGGCAGCAGGTGTTCCCTAAGGTACTCCGGACCCCTGCCATGTAGGGCTTTAAACACCATTACTAGCACCTTGAATCTCACCCGGAAGACAACTGGTAACCAATGCAGCTCACGGAGCAGAGGTGTGACATGGGAGTATCGGGAGACTCCCAACACAACTCTCGCGGCTGCATTCTGTACCAGTTGGAGCCTCCGGGTGGTCCTCAAGGGAAGCCCCATGTAGAGAGTGTTGCAGTAGTCTAGACGAGAGGTCACGAGCGCGTGAGTGACCGTGCATAAATCATCCCGGCTTAGATAGGGCCGCAACTGATGCACCAGGCGAACCTGGGCGAAAGCCCCCCTAGTCACAGCCACCATGTGATCTTCCAAGGTGAGCCGTGAATCTAGGAGGACTCCCAAGTTGTGAGCCCTATCTATGGGGGGTAATAATTCACCCCCCATAGAGAGAGATGGAATATCCGAATAGACCCGGGATGAAGGTATGCAAAGCCACTCGGTCTTGTCGGGGTTGAGTTGAAGTCTGTTCCTCCCCATCCAGACCCGAACCGCCTCCAGGCAACGGGACATCACGTTGAGGGCATCACTGGGGTGGTTTGGGGTCGAAAGGAAAAGCTGGGTATCATCAGCATACTGATGATACCCAACTCCAAAACCATGAATGATCTCACCCAGCGGTTTCATTTAGATGTTGAACAGGAGAGGCGAGAGGACCGACCCCTGAGGAACTCCACAAACGAGAGACCTCGCGGTCGACCTCTGCCCTCCCGTCAACACCGACTGCGAGCGTCCCTGGAAATAGGAGGAGAACCACTGTAAGACCGTGCCTCCCACTCCCAATCCCGTGAGACGCCGCAGCAGGATACCATGGTCGATGGTATCGAAAGCCGCTGAGAGGTCTAATAGGACTAGAACAGAGGAATGACCCCTGTCCCAAGCCCTCCAGAGATCATTCACCAGCGCGACCAATGCCGTATCCGTGCTGTGCCCGGGCCTGAAACCCGATTGGTACGGGTCTAGATAATCCGCTTCATCCAGGACCAAAGGGAGCTGATGCGCCACCACACTCTCAACAACCTTCGCAAGAAAGCGAAGGTTGGAGACTGGACAAAAGTTGTTCAATACAGCTGGGTCCATGGAAGGCTTCTTGAGGAGAGGCCTCACCACCGCCTCTTTCAAGACGGCAGGGAAGCTACCCTCACTCAAAGAAGCTGATATAACTGCTTGGAACCAGCTGCGTGTCCTCTCCCGGGCTGCATAAACCAGCCAGGAAGGGCACGGGTCCAATAAACATGTGGTGGAGCTCAGCCTCCCCATAATCCTGTCCACTTCCTCCGGAGTCACAGAATCAAACTCCTCCCAGGTGATATCGACAAGACCGCCCGTGTCCTGATCGTCAGACTCTGCCCAGTCAGAGTCTAGACCGGTCCGAATCCGAGCGATATCTATATCTCCATAGTGATATAGAAACGGATTGAAACTGGTCTACATACATGCCTGACAGCATGGGTATTCCTCACCACAGTCCTGCAGATGATCCTCTAGCATAGTTCCCCTAATAGGGAGCAGGCCACCCTAAACAGGATTGCTAGATCACTATTGGCACAAGCAATAAGAGCAGAGAAATAGCTCTGTTTTGTTGTCCTTATTTCCATGACATAGGCCCAAATATTTGGTCAGATACATTTGTCTTCCTTCAGCAGAGCTCCAGGCAATACTTCTAGCATTTCATTTCCTGGAGCTCTTTGGAAAACCAATAAGCACCCTGGGATTGGTACATAGAGAGAAGCCACAAAGGAGCAATTCAGTCCAAGACCTCAGTTGTGTGCCTTGTAAGAGGACAGACTACATACAAAATGCTTAGCACCTGTACTGCTTTTGCCCTGTCCTTTTAAGATCTCCCCCTAGCCAGCTTAGCTACTGTTGGCTATAAAAGATGAGCAAAGAGGTAGCGTGCATTTGTGTGGAGGGGGTGCATGGGAGAGAAGCAGTATAAAGCAGATAGAAAAAGATACTGCTTTCTAGCAGTAGGCCTCACAATGGGTAGTAATGAGTAGTAGTATGGTAGAAGGAAGAGGGAAAGAGTGAAGTAATGAGCAGAGAGTATTAGACTTTGAGTGCTTGTGTGTGTTTTGCATAAAGACCTGTGTGGTTGCATTTGCTCTCTGGGGTTTTGGAGCCCTCTGACATGGGTATATGTAAAAAAACCAAAAACCTGTGACATGCTTCTTCCAGGCTTCATCCAGACTGCCTGACAGATCCTTAGAAAAAAAAAATCCAAACTCCCTTGGAACCCAATAGGATTCATTAATTTTCTGGGATGGGCAAACCTAACAAAAGCCTTTCTCCCTGCTCAGGTGTATGGTCTCAGTGAATCTTAAGGCAAGCAAAAAGTGATCTGTCAATAGCAACAGACTGATGGCAATGTCCTCCAATGCCAGATTACAATTTAACTGTCCCAAATAAAAAAAGATCTAATATACAACCACATCCTCATGTAGTTAATCATATCAGTTTTCACTCTGTAAAGCAGCATTTTTTTTTAATCTCTGCACAGTGAATTTCAGAGAAGGGCATTCGTGCAAATCCTGAAACACTTCTTTGGGGTCATTCAGAAGGGTGCACAGTCCTATTTTCAACATTTGTAATGGTTCCTAAAAAAGGAAGTTAAAAATGGAAGAACGTAAAGGTGATTTTTTAAATAAGTCTCTCATACACTATAAAGCTCTTATTATTATTTAATCTATATAGATTTAGTTTAGTTGAGAACTCTAGATAGAATGTCTTCTTCCAAAAGTTAACTGCAGCATTAGAATTGGGCAAGAGTCCAAGGTTTCTGTTGTTAAAAGGAAGATATTTATTTCCATTAAGCAGCTTTGTGATAATTAATTACTCTAATAAAGGGGAACCAAGGAATTTATAAATACATAGTTTTCATCACAATTCAGAGTGGAATAATGAGTTTTTTTCTCCAAAAATAGTTGTTTGGATCAATGAATATCACCTGTTAATGGTAAATGAAAACAAAGCAAAGGAAAACAAAATGCATTCCATGCTAACTTCAAACCTATCCAAGTTTGTCTATCTGTCTGAATGGTGAGGAAATATATATTTGCACTAATAATTAGCTTCAAAAGGTGAGACGGTGAAGAATGTTAAAGGCTCTAATCTGTAACATGCTTATTCAGGAGTAAGTTTTGATGGAAACCAGTGCCAGCTAACTTGCAAAGTAATAGTTAGATTCATACATTTTTGCTACTTCTTATACTGTAATACTTTATATATATTATTTAAGAAAAAATATTATGCAGATTAAGAGGAACACAATTTAATGTTTTTTCCCTCTTGTTGCATTTTTTTCTTCCTAAAGCACATATCCTTTCAAAAACAAATTATGTTTTTCCACATTCAACAGTGGTGCAGAAACACAAGACTAGATGTCAAATACACAGCACTGTTTCCTTTCTGCTTATCTCTTTTTATTATTTGCTAGATTTATGCCCCTTTGTTTCTTTAGAAGCAAGTTGCCAAGAGATGTCCCTACATTTTATCCAGTGGTGGGATTCAAATATGTGAACAACCAGTTCTCTGTGTGGATGTTGTTCCGGAAGTCCATTCTGGGACTGGGCAACAAAAAATTAGCTACCGGTTCTGCCAAAGTGGTGCAAACCGGCTGAATCCCACTACTGATTTTATCTTATGAGGTTAGGCTGAATGACAGTTAGCAGCCCAAAGTCACCCACAGAATTTCCTTGGCAGATGATGGTTTTAAATGTGGAGCTTCAGTGTTGTAATCCAACATCTTGACCACCACATTGCATTTATTTTAGTTTTCTAAAAAGGAGGAGAGTTATCAATTTTCCATGCAGATCACTCGTGGCTGTATGCCTGTATTTATATTTGTATCATGCTGGCAGAAACTAGCTAAATGATCCAAATTCTAAAATGTGAACATGATTACCTTTGCTAAAATGTACTTATTGTTTTCCTCCTTGAATTAATTCCTCCTCATTTCCTTCTTTAATTCATTCCTCACAATAGAATATAGAACAGAATATTGTTTACTGGCCAAGTGAGATTGGACACACAAGAAATGTTTCTCCAGTGCTTAAGCATCTCAATGTATATACAAACAACAAAGTAATATAATCATACAATACCAATAATAGAAGGTAATAGGGAAAAAATGAGCAGGGCAATAGTAATAGAGGCCTACTGCATTATTAATTTAATAATAATAATAATAATAATAATAATAATAATAATAATAATAATAATAATAAGAAGAAGAAGAAGAAGAAGAAGAAGAAGAAGAAGAAGAAGAAGAAGAAGAAGAAGAAGAAGAAGAAGAAGAAGAAGAAGAAGAAGAAGAAGAAGAAGAAGAAGAAGAAGAAGAAGAAGAAGAAGAAGAAGAAGATGGAAGGGACCTTGGAGGTCATCTAGTCCAACCCCTTATACCATTTCAGGCAAATGGCTGTCCAGTCTCTTCTTAAAAACCTCCAGTGTTGGAGCATTCACCACCTCTGGAGGCAGGTTGTTCTACTGGTTAATTGTTCTAACTGTCAGGAAGTTTCCCCTTAGTTCTAGGTTGCTTCTCTCCTTGACTAGTTTCCATCCATTGCTTCTTGTCCTGCTTTCAGGTGCTTTGGAGAATAGCTTGACTCCCTCTTCTTTGTGGTAGCCCCTAAGATATTGGAACACTGCTATCCTGTCACCCCTCACTCTTCTCTTCGTTAAACTACGCATACCCAATTCCAGCAACCGTTCCCTATATGTTTTAGCCTCCAGCCCCCTAATCATCTTTGTTGCTCTTCTCTGTACCCTTTCTAGAGTCTCAACATCTTTTTTACATCGTGGTGACCAAGACTGGATGCAGTAATCCAGGTGTGGCCTTACCAAGGCATTGTAAAGTGGTATTAGTACTTCACGTGATCTTGATTCTATCCCTCTGTTAATGCAGCCTAGCACTGTGTTGGCTTTTTTGGCAGCTGCAGCACACTGCTGGCTCATATTGAAGTGATTGTCTACTAGGACTCAGAGATCCCTCTCACAGTTACTACTATTGAGCAAGGTACCACCTATACCAGGGGTCGGCAACCTCGGCTCTTTTATGACTCGTGGACTTCAACTCCCAGAATTCCTGAGCCAGCTATGCTGGCTCAGGAATTCTGGGAGTTGAAGTCCACGAGTCATAAAAGAGCCGAGGTTGCCGACCCCTGACCTATACTATACCTGTGCATTTGATTTTTCCTGCCTAAATGTAGAACCTTACTTTTTTCACCATTGAATTTCATTTTGTTAGATAGTGCCCAGTGTTCGAGTCTGTCCAGATCCTTCTGTATCTTAAGCCTATCTTCTGGAGTATTGGCTATTCCTGCCAGCTTGGTGTTGTCTGCAAATTTGATGAGTTCCCCATCTATCCCCTCATCCAAATCGTTAATGAAGATATTGAACAGCAGAACAGAACCCTGGGGCACCCCACTACACACATGGTAGACATAAGACAATGCTGTGGGAATTAGCTGTTCAGCAGAGTGACGGCATGGGGAAAAACTGTTTCTGTTGTTTTGGCATACAGTGCTCTGTAGCATCATCCTGAGGGGAGGAGTTGAAACAGTTTAGGTTAAGGTTGTAAAAGGTCTGTAAAAAAGGTCTCAGCACTCTTTCTGGCTCATGCTGTATACAGATCTTCAATGGAAGGCAGCCTTGTTTTTTTCTGCAGTCCTAATTATCTGTTGTACTCTGTACCTATCCTCTTTAGTTGCTCTACTGGGAAAAATAGAAGTATTCTGCATGTTCACCATCCTGGTTTTTTTTCCTTTTTACAACCTGCAGTCTTTTAATTTGGGGTACAGTCAGAGCAACTGGATGAAGCTGAGCATTTACTGGCCAGATGCCATTCCTGACACCCATGTGGAGTTCTCAGTAGGTATTCTAGCCACTACCTAGAATTGAACTTTCAACCTTCCAAGTGGGAAACAAATAACAAATAAATAAAAATAAATACATATCCCCTAATTATATGCAAGAATGGTGAGAAAGTTAGAGATTTTGAAAAGAAAAATATAATGACATTATGGCAGTCATCAGATTTAATTATATGAAAACACAGTCAACCAGTATTGCAAATAATGCTTTTTGGAGTTTAGTCATATGGATTATATCATATGCCATCTCAAAACCAGGTTGCTGATCAGATTGGGCAATAAAGCAATTTGCCAATAAATGCAAATTAACTAAAGTCAGAAAGCATTCTATTAGCTTTAAATAGCTAATATATTTATTTTCTTTTGATGTAATATTTCTCACACCCCAAAATGATAGATGCATCAATACCTCTAAAGTTGTTCATAGAAAGGTTTGTTTCCTTCATCCATTATTCTGGCTCAACTACAAATTATTGTGACTATGTGTATTCACACACCTACTGTATACCCATTATGTAACCCTGCCACTTAAAATAAATTGTTGAAGAAACAACATTTATTTTCTTTATAGGTGGGATTAATAACATAAAAATGCTGACAGTTTCCAAAACATAATTTGCATCAAAAGAAATCATGTACGGATCCTTGCAATATTAGATTCATTTTACTAAGCAATTTTAGAAGATGCTTGTTCTATAAAGTGATTATTTAATACATTATATTATTTTTACACTATCATAATCATTTCTGTAAGATCACAATTTAAATTCATTTACTGAATTAAGAATGAAAGCATTATTTTTTGTGGAGAATATTTAGCTTTTCTATAATGTAAGTAATATATAACTTATATTACTTTTAAACAAAAACATTAACTTTCCAACCTGAATGCTGTACTTCATGTGACTTTGATTAGTACTAATTGTTTTTGTTAGAATAAAAACAGAGTGTTATGAGGAGAATGTGAACATTTATTGCTGACCAATGAAAATGCCCTTGATTTGAAAATCAAATGTGATAGCCACTGAGCTTTAAACTTACTCTTCCATGCAAGCAAGAAAAGGCAGCCAGTCAGATAACAAAATGCAATATTTCTTGATTAGATGGGACATTTTTCTTGTTGACATCTGCTGTTTGTTCTTTCCTGTTGTGTAACTATATAATAATATGTTTGCTATAAGCCAGTATCTGGCTTTGTAATTTAAAAAAAATATTTATTTATTTATTTATTTATTTATTTATTTATTTATTTATTTATTTATTTATTTATTTATTTATTTAGATTTATATACCGCCCTTTCCCGAAGGACTCAGGGCGGTTTACAGGGCATTTAAAAGAAAGTCAATACAAACGTTAAAACAAATTTAAAAAGATTAAATAGAACCCTGAGAAAATTAAAACCCAGTTAAAATTAAAATTAAAAAATTCTCAGCCTGGGCCAGAGAGCTCGAAGAGGTTGGGGGCAGTCCTAAGCTCCGCAGGCAGCTGGTTCCACAGGGCAGGTGCACCCACTGAGAAGGCCCTACCCCTGGGTGTTACCCGCCGGCAGTCTTTAACCGGCGGCACCCTGAGGAGACCCTCCCTGTGGGAGCGCACTGGACGAAGGGAACTTGATGCTGGTAGCAGGTGTTCCCTCAAATATCCCAGACCCTCGCCATTTAGGGCTTTATAGGTCATCACCAGCACCTTGAATCTCACCCGAAGGGCAACTGGAAGCCAATGCAGCTCGCAGAGTAGAGGTGTTACATGGGAGTATCGGGAGACCCCCATCACGACTCGCGTGGCTGCATTCTACACCAGCTGAAGCCTCCGGTTGGTCCTCAAGGGCAGCCACATGTAGAGAGCGTTGCAGTAGTCTAAACGGGAGGTCACGAGCACATGAGTGACTGTGCGTAGGGCATCTCGGTCCAGGTAGAGTCGCAACTGGCGCACCAGGCGAACCTAGGCAAAAGCCCCCCTGGTCACGGCTCCTATATGGTCTTCAAAAGTGAGCTGCGAATCCAGGAGGACGCCCAAGTTGCGAACCCTATCAACGGAGGGGGTAACACCTCACCCCCCATCGTTAGAGATGGAATAGTCTGGTTGACCCAAGATGCCGGTATGCACAGCCACTCGATCTTGGCAGGATTGAGATGAAGCCTGTTTCTCCCCATCCAGACCCGGACCGCTTCCAGGCAATGGGACATCACGGCGAGGGCATTGCTGGGTTGGTTTGGGGTGGAGAAAAAAAGTTGGGTATCATCAGCGTACTGATGATACCCCACCCCAAAACCACGAATGATCTCACCCAGCGGCTTCATATAGATGTTGAACAGGAGGGGCGAGAGAACCGACCCCTGAGGAACTCCACAAACAAAAGGCCTCGGGCGGACCTCTGCCCTCCCGTCAACACCGACTGCGAGCAGCCCAGGAGATAGGAGGAGAACCACCGCAAAACAGTGCCTCCCACTCCCAACCCCCTGAGACGCCGCAGTAGGATACCATGGTCGATGGTATCGAAAGCCGCTGAGAGATCTAATAGGACTAGGACAGAGGAACAACCCCTGTCCCGAGCCTGCCAGAGATCATTCACCAGCGCGACCAATGCCGTCTCCGTGCTGTGCCCAGGCCTGAAACCCGATTGGTACGGGTCCAGATAATCAGTTTCATCCAGGAACAGAGGAAGCTGATGGGCCACCACACTCTCAACAACCTTTGCCAGAAAGCGGAGGTTGGAGACCAGACGATAGTTATTTAAAACAGCTGGGTCCAGGGCAGGCTTCTTCAGGAGGGGTCTCACCACCGCCTCCTTCAGGGAGGCGGGGAAGACACCCTCCTTCAAGGAAGCAGTTATTACTGCCTGGAACCAGCCTCGTGTCTCCTCCCGAGCCGCATAAACCAGCCAGGAGGGGCACGGGTCCAACAAACAGGTGGTGGAGCTCAGCCTCCTCATCATCCTGTCCACATCATCAGGGGAAACAGGATCGAACTCAGTCCAGATAACATGCTCAAGACCGTCCGATTCCTCCACGTCAGACTCTGCCCAGTCAGAGTCCAAACCGGCCCGGATCTGAGCGATTTTGTCCATCAGATGATGGCTAAACTCCTCGGCCCGCCCCTTAAAGGGATCCTCCCTCACCTCCTGGTTAAGAAGGGAGCGAGTCACCCTAAACAGGGCGGCCAGGCGATTATCTGCAGACGCGATAAGGGCAGCGAAGTAATTAGCCTCATCGCCGCAAGATAAGACCTTATAAAGGTTATTAACTTCAATCCGTCAGATTTAAAAAATAAAGAGGACATAATATCTAAATTACTAATTTCCAATGCCTAAGGACACCTAAAGTGCTGGTACAAAGCATGTTCTCAAATCCCAGACAATGAAATAAATCCAATAGAACATCTGTAAATAGGAACATAAGCCTAGATCAACAGAAATAGTAAGGCTGAATGAAGGGCTTGCTGATGATAAAATATTATAGGATCTTGATCAAACTAACCAACAATGTGGCAATTAAATATTTAATTCATTATAGATAAATTAGTCTCTAATCAAGAGATTTTTATAGCAATACAAGAGAGCAAAGGCCACATTTTCAACAGAGAGGACCACTAGTTTGAAAGAGGGGGGGTCAAAGAGGCCATCTGTCTGAAAATTGAACAACCCTCTCTCAACAAGAGGGGGAGGGATACAACATCATCTATCTCCAGTCTGCAACACAGTCCTTTCAGCACTTCCAACAAGGCTTCACACCCATTTGTACCACTCAGGTGACCCCCGAGGACACAGATAAACCTCCAGGTGGCATGAACAACTCTCTAAAAGAGAGAGAAAAGTTGTAAAGTCGGCAACACTCAATACATTTTTGATTTAGCAACATAAATTTTGGGCTTCATTGTGATCGTAAGTTGAGGACTGCCTGTGCTTAACAGGATTTTTTTCCCCAGATCTCAAACAAACCTACTGCACGGATCTCTACAAACGTCTTCACGGGTTTTGTTTCTGTTCAAGGATTTGGATTTGGATTTGGCTCACGAGGGATAGAAAAATCAGCGCTGGGGACGGGGGGGGGAGAGGGCTTTATTTATTTTTTTGCAAAGTGCCCAACTGCTGCCGTGTTTTCATCTGCCATCAAAGAAGAGGGGCAAAAGTCAATAAATATTCCAGGCCAGCCTTTTGGGGTGATGGATGCTGGAGTTAAATCACCCGACAGTTCCCTCAAACAGACAGATAGCTGGAGCAGATAACCAGATAACTGTAGACTAAAGGATAAGCAGAGATATATGGACACTTCACCAAGATTCCAGGGCGAGCTTGACTAGACGGATCACTCCCAGGCAAATCGATGGGGACTCGACTTGGAAAGACAGCATGACAAAGTAAGAGGCAGAGAGAATATGTTTTCAGGGACAGGGAAGGAAATTTGTTCATGTCACAGAGGGAGGAATAGAAAGATTCGGTCTCGCCGCTGTTTTCTTTTCCAGGCCTAAACCCCGTTTATCCGAGCAGGAAGCACAGGCAGTCCTGGACTTCATGACCACAGTCGGCCCCAGATTTCTTTTTACGGCAATAGTGGTTATGTGAATTTGGCCCGGTTTTACCAGCTGCCCTCATTAAGTTAATCAGCCGGTTGATAAGCAAAGCTGGCTTCCCCCACTGACTTTGCGGGTCAGAAGGTCACAACACGGGAATCACACGATCCCCGGGACACTGCATCATAAAAACGAGTCAGTGGCCAAGTATCTGAATTTTGATCACGTGACCAGGGGGAATATAGCAACGGTGGTGTGAAAAATGGTCATAAGTCCCTTTATTCAGTGCCGTTGTAACTTCAAACGGTCGCTACATGAACTGTTGCCAGTCGAGAACTACCTGTGTGTTTTTTCCTTCTGTCTTTGCGAAAGACAGGACGGCTAGTTTGCTCAGCGTTTCAAGTTTAATGTGTACTATCTTTAATGCTCCAATTGTGAGATGCTGGGGGCTCTCTGAGTTTGGTTGTTTTCTTGCAGCTGTTTCATTACCCAGCTAAGTAACATCATCAGTGGTAGGTGGGTTGTGGAGAGGGTTAGGGTTAGGGTGGAGGAGGAGGAGGAGGAGGAGGAGGAGGAGGAGGAGGAATGTGGAATCCTTGGTGCTTCTTGAGCTTGGTTGTTTTCTTGCAGACATTTCATTATCAAACTATCAAACTTTGTTGTTACTGGTGGCCCCCAGGGGGAGGGCATTCTCTGTGGGCGCGCCGGATTTATGGAACCATCTTCCGGTCGAGCTCCGGATGGCACCTGACCTCCGCTCCTTCCGGTGCGATCTCAAAACCTACCTTTTTGAACAAGCTGGCCTGGCCTGATGGGATGGGGTTGGGTTGTATTAATCTGTTTTAATCTATTTTTAATGTGTTTTAACTTATTCATGGGCATTTGTTTAATCGTTTTTAATTTTTGTATCTTGTTTTTTAATATGTATTGCCCTGTTCACCGCCCTGAGTCCTCCGGGAGAAGGGCGGTATACAAATAAAATTAATAATAATAATAATAAATATGATCTAGTCTAGGTTAATAACAAATGAAAAACTTTCCTGCCATAAGGTATTTTTCAACATTTCCCCATATATTATTTCAATAGTTCTATTGCTATTTAAGTAACACTATTCTGTGGCCTAATTTTATGCCAATGACTTTGTTTTTAAGCACACATACATGAATTGCTAGTAACCTATCTTTATTGCATTGATGAAGACCTGCACAGCAAATGCAAGGCAGGAAGATTTTATTATGCACATCTCCACATTAGCAAAAGAAGCATCTGCTATTTTTTCCTGTCATGCACTACTAAAACAGATCTGGCAATGAATATTTATTCCTAGTAACTTAAAACAGTTTACTGTAAATTGTACTTTATTCAAATATAAACTATTTAAAAACTATCTATAAACATCAGTTAATCCAAAATTACTCTTCCATATTGCTGAAAGAGACAGAGTAAATGGAATATAGAATTACAACCTTATTTGATTGTCACTATTTTATCAATCCATTTCCAAGCTGGTTTTCATGAATTGATTTATAAACCTTTTTCTTATACTTCCTTCTAGTTACCATCACAAAAGCTACTGTCAAAAGATCTGTTACTTGTTTTCGAGATGGATTGGGGAGTATCACATTGGTTATGTGGTCCCTATGTTACCTAGTCCTATGCCATATAGGTCTTTATAAATAACACTATAATTTGAGCCTGGGAGCCTACTAGTACCTAGTGCAATATCTGCAAAACAGGACTTATTCTGTAGTAGTAGATTTCCCCTAGTAGCAATCTGTACGTCCAGCTGCTAGACCTTTACAGGAAGTCCAGAAAGATGCTATGGTTAGTAGTACTAATTACTAATTAGTAGTACTAATTACTGTCAAGACATTCCCCTGAGTCAATAAAAGTTATTCATCACAGTAATAAATTTCTTTGAGATGAAATCCTGATTGAGAAGAACAAGATATTCTAGGATCATATGTGTCAACGCTGCTAACACTGGATGTTCTTGCTTGACAAGAGATGAAGAAGCAGCTATTTCATATTTTAAACTTGTGTATTGCTTTAAGACAGACATGTCAAACAAAAGGCCTGGGGGCCAGATCCGGCCCATGAAGTGGTTTCATGCAGCCCGTGAAGACATCCTGGAAACAGTGAGGGAACGGCCCCCACTGCCTTGGCCCTGGCCCAGAGACCCTCCTTCTGCCAGAGACCCTCAGATCTGTCCCACTCCTGCCCAGGCCCCCATAGGCACCCTTGATGCGAATGATGTAGAGCTGGCCATGCCCACCCAGTAAGCCATACGCACTCTAGCAACGCCCACCCAGTAGGCCACGCCCACCCAGGGCATACCCACCTGGCCCCCTGAGGGCAACTGCAATGCTGATGCGGCCCTCAATGAAATTGAGTTTGACACCCCTGCTTTAAGAGATAGGGTTAAGACTATGTTGTGATTCAGCATCAGCCTGTGGTTCCAGCATCTGGGTCGGATGATTCTGAAGAGGAGGAGGAGGAGGGGTTTGGAGAGCCTTTGGTGTCAGAGGAAGGTTCTGATGCACTGCAGGACTCTCAGCCTGGCCCCTCCCATCTTGTTCAGACTCAACCATGTGAGCACGAGGGATTGGAAGAAGACGATCCACAGCTGGCTCTGTTCAGGGACGCTAGGAGCAGGAGGCAATCTAGCAGAGCAGAACAAAGGAAGGCAATGAGGCAACTTGGGAGAAGGCAATGAGAAGCCATGCCTTGGGACTGCTGATAAAAGGGGAAGGTGTGAGAGGTGCTGGTTGCTGAAGGCAACGGTTTGAAGATCTTCTGCTAGAGTCCTGGTCTGTTATTCTTGTTTAACTCTTGTTTAACCTTTTGGTTTAAGTCTTGTTTGAACTTTTTGTTTCACTTTTGTTTGAACTCTTTGGAAATAAATTTGGTTGGGTTTTTTCCAGCCTGTTGATTATAAAAAGGGGTTGTCCCTTACATTCAAATAGGGCCAGTCATAGGCTGGAACAGAACAGTTTGCCTTAGAGCCTCCCACCCCTTATTATTATTATGGAGCAGCTACATGCTGAGAATGCCCAGCTCACCCAGCAACTCGCTTGGTTGGCAGCTCAGGTGGCTCAATTACAAGCACAGGTCCATGCTGCACCACTACCACTACCACCATCACCCCCACCCAGGAGAAAATGCCAAGTTGCGATGCCAGATAAATTTAATAGCAATCCAGAGATGTTTCCTGCTTTCTTGGGACAATTCCAGATATTTATCAGATGAGAGCAGCTGATTTCCCCACTGACTGGGATAAGGTGGGGTTTGTGTTAAGCATTCTCTCAGGTGATGCAGCTTGTTGGGGCACACTTCTGCTGGCTCAACCTAGTCCATTGTTGGACAACTATGCATCTGATGTATGTGGACCCCATAAAGACCCAGACTGCTACCCGATGCCTGAAAGCTCTGAGGCAAGGCCAACGCCCCCTACAGGGCTATATCAGTGATTTTCGACTGCTTAGCCAGGATTCAGCCTGGAATGAGGCTGCGCTCATGGACGCTTTCCAGGGTGGATTGTCAGAGATGTTGGATGAGCTGGCCCATGTTGATATTCCCTCAGACCTCAATGGGCTGATCCATCTCTGTCTGCTGATCGACACACGGCTGCAGCAGCAAAGGAGTCAACGTACCACTCCAGAGACCCCTGTGTCCCCTGTTGTGTGTGAGACCGTGGTTCAAAGGGAGGAGCCAATGGAGCTAGGTGCTGCCAGGCCTCATCTATCAGTGGCAGAAATGAACAGGTGATGTTTGGGGCGGGTTGTGTTTTTACTGTGGGGACCCTGGGCATTTGGCTGCCTTCTGCCCAAAGAAGCAATGATGGGTGTCAGTGACTGAGTCTACCCCAAGAAAGCTCCCTACTCCTCTTTCAGGAAACACCCCAAGCCCGATCTAAAAGGCGTGTTAGGTGGGGCGTCCCACAACACCAAGCGATGTCTTTCCGATGCTGCCTGTGGACCTCCATGGCATCTGATATTGGAGGCACATCTGATCCTCCCTGGCAAGCTGAAGGGGATTCCAATCCATGCCTTAATTGACTCTGGGGCCACCACAAATTTTATGGACTCAGCATTTGTGGCCAAATGGGCTGTTCCCCAGTGCTCAGTGGAACCACCCATTTTAGTGGAGACTATCAATGGTCGAGTGCTCCTGTCTGGGACAATTAAGGCCGCCACACAACCATTATGTATCAGTTCCCATGAGGAGGCCATACAGTTCTACAGTATATCACCTCAGATCTGCATTTCCCTGTGGTCTTGGGACTGGCGTTACAGGCGATCCATTGATTGGTGCGGTGACAGTTAGAGAAGACCAAGGCTGATTACAAAAGGTTTGCTGATCTGTCGAGGTGGGATACGCCTCCACTATAGAGATCAGGTCTGGCTGTCCACCAGGAACCTACCGTCAACCCATCCAGCTAGAAGTTAGACCACCAATGTTCAGGACCATTCCCAATCGAGGCTGTCATCAATCCGGTCGCCTATCGCTTAACTCTGCCACGTTCCCTGCATGTGCATCCAGTCTTTCATCGGTCTCTATTGGTCCCTGAGCAACCGGTGTGTCCACCAAGCAGAACCTCCCCCACTGGATCATCGTGATGAAGACAGTGTCCCTGATTATGAGGTCGCCAGCATCAGGGACTCCCATTGGCTGAAAGGTCATTTCCAGTACCTGATTGAATGGAAAGGCTATGGACCAGAGGAGTTCACCTGGGAAGACATGACCACCATTCATGCTCCTGCTTTGGTGTCTGCCTTCCATGAACAATTTCCATCCCGACCGCATCCAGATTGGCAGACCCAGAGGAAGGGCCCTGTGCTGCGGGATAGTGTTGTGATTCAGCGTCAGCCTGTGGTTCTGGCAGCTGGGTCATATGATTCTGAAGAGGAGGAGGAGGAGGAGGAGGGGTTTTGAGAGCCTTTGGTGTCAGAGGAAGGTTCTGATGCACTGCAGGACTCTCAGCCTGGCCCCTCCCATCTTGTTCAGACTCAACCATGTGAGCACGAGGGATTGGAAGAAGACGATCCACAGCTGGCTCTGTTCAGGGACGCTAGGAGCAGGAGGCAATCTAGCAGAGTAGAACAAAGGAGGGCAATGAGGCAACTTGAGAGAAGGCAATGAGAAGCCATGCCTTGGGACTGCTGATAAAAGGGGAAGGTGTGGGAAGTGCTGGTTGCTGAAGGAAACAGTTTGAAGATCTTCTGCTAGAGTCCTGGTCTGTTATTCTTGTTTAACTCTTGTTTAACCTTTTGGTTTGAGTCTTGTTTGAACTTTTTGTTTCAGTTTTGTTTGAACTCTTTGGAAATAAATTTGGCTGGCTTTTTTCCAGCCTGTTGATTATAAAAAGGGGTTGTCCCTGACATTCAAACAGGGCCAGTTGTAGGCTGGAACAGAACAGGCTAGGAGGAGGGAGGAGGAAGATTGTACCTCAAGGCCATATGAAGTTAAAGAAGATAAGAACTTAGCAGGTTGTTTAATGGAAGGGAAACTGATTCTTTAAATTAATTGGAGAATATGATTAATGCTAAAATTAGAAAGGTGGAGAATTGTGTTTAATATATTGTGCAAGGGGGCAGAGATTTCAGATTTCAGCTTCCTTTGAATAAGCATTTGCCGGTGTATTAGGCTAAATAAAGGACTTTTAAGGTAAACAATGCCTCAGACTCACTTGAAAAGCCCATACATCGGAAACTTGACATCAAGCTGGAATCCTCCTACTTTTTAAACTAATTAGGGAGTCCCAACCTCCCATTGCTGTCTCCAACTTTGGGAGGCAGTCTGGCAAAGAGTTGGGGAAAATCCCATATTGGATGAAGAGAAATTGCCTGAAGCCAGCTCCCCGGCACCAGCAGCCACACCAGCGGGGGAAGGGACAGCAAAGAAGTTGGCAGGGAAAGAGTTTCAGCAATCCTCCCAGCTGGGAGCTAGACCCAAACAGCCAGGAGATTTGGTCTGGTTGTCAGGGAGAATTAAGCCCAGTGGAGACTCCAGGCACCTTGAAGCAGCCTTGCCATCCCCAAGGGCTTCAAAGGCAGAGGAGGTGGGACAACAACAAAGAAAATCCTGCACATCGTATTCCCCAGACCGGTGGGGAGCAGCCAGGCCAGCTGAGATTGAATACTCAGATGAGTGAAAGACAGCCTTCACCTGCCCCTTGGGAAGCTACCAGTTCAAGGTCATGCCATTTGGACTGCAGGGGGCCCCAGCTGTATTTATGCAGTTGATCAATGAGGTCCTACATGATCACCTATACAAAGGGGTCCTGGTGTATCTTGATGACATCCTGATATACAGTACGAATATGACTGACCACATAAAACTGGTAAGAGAAGTGTTAAAGAAACTATTAAATGCCAAAGTTTATGTCAAATTGTCGAAATGTGAATTTCACCAAAACCAGTTAGATTATCTTGGCTATAGAATTTCCAATGAGGGTATTGAAATGGACCCAGCCAAATTAAAAACTATAATTGAATGGCCGCCCCCAAACACCCTCAAACAGCCCCAGAGCTTCCTAGGATTTACCAACTTCTACCGTCAATTTCCCCTTCATGGATTACTGCCTTGTTGTGGCGAAGGGGCTTGCGTAATTCAATGAAGCTATGAGCTATGCTGTGCAGGGCCACCCAAGACAGAAAGGTCATAGCAGAGAGTTCTGACAAAACGTGATCCACTGGAGAAGGAAATGGCAAACCACTCCAGTATCTTTGCCATGAAAACCCTATGGACAGTACCAAAAGGCAAAACGATATGACGCTGGAAGATGAGCCCCTCAGGTCGGAAGGCGTCCAATATGCTACTGGGGAAGAGCAGAGGGCTAGTACTAGTAGCGCCAGAAAGAATGAAGCGACTGGGCCAAAGCCGAAAGGACGCTCAGCTGTGGATATGTCTGGTGGTGAAAGGAAAGTCCGATGCTGTAAAGATTCTTTCTCCATAGGAACCTGGAATGTAAGATCCATGAATCAAGGAAAGCTGGACGTGGTCAAACAAGAGATGACAAGACTAGACATCGACATCTTAGGTATCAGCGAACTAAAATGGACAGGAATGGGTGAATTTAATTCAGATAACCATCAGGTATACTACTGCGGGCAAGAATCCCTCAGAAGAAATGGAGTAGCCTTCATAGTCAATAAAAAAGTAGGAAAAGCAATACTGGGATACAACCCTCAAAATGACAGAATGATCTCAGTTCGAATCCAAGGCAAACCATTCAATATCACAGTAGTCCAAGTCTATGCCCCAACCACCAGTGCTGAAGAGGATGAAATTGACCAGTTCTATGAAGCCCTACAGCACCTTATAGAACTAACACCCAAAAATGATGTCCTTATCATCATGGGAGATTGGAATGCTAAAGTAGGAAGCCAAAAGATAACTGGAATAACAGGCAAGTTTGGCCTTGGAGTACAAAATGAAGCAGGGCACAGGCTGATAGAATTTTGTCAAGAGAATACGATGGTCATAGCAAACACTCTTTTCCAACAACCCAAGAGACGGCTTTACACATGGACATCACCAGACGGTCAACACAGAAATCAGATTGACTATATGCTCTGCAGCCAAAGATGGAGAAGCTCTATACAGTCAGTAAAAACAAGACCAGGAGCTGACTGTGGCTCAGACCATGAGCTTCTTGTTGCAAAGTTTAGGCTTAAATTAAAGAAAGTAGGGAAAAGCGCTAGGCCAGTCAGGTATGAATTAAATCATATCCCTGTTGAATATACAGTAGAGGTGACAAATAGATTTAAAGAATTAGATCTGATAGACAGAGTGCCTGAAGAACTATGGACAGAGGTTCGCAACATTGTACAACAGGTAGCAACCAAAACCATCCCAAAGAAAAAGAAATGCAAGAAAGCAAAATGGCTTTCTGAGGAAGCTTTGCAAATAGCTGAGGAAAGGAGGGAAGCAAAAGGCAAGGGAGAAAAAGAAAGATATGCCCAATTAAATGCAGAATTCCAAAGAATAGCTAGAAGAGATAAGAATGCCTTCTTAAATGAACAATGCAAAGAAATAGAAGAAAACAATAGAATAGGGAGGACCAGAGATCTTTTCAAGAAAATTGGAGAGATGAAGGGAACGTTTCATGCAAAAATGGGCATGATAAAGGACCAAAATGGCAGGGACCTAACAGAGGCAGAAGAGATTAAGAAGAGGTGGCAAAATTACACAGAAGAACTATACAAGAATGAGCTTAACGTCCCTGATAATCACAATGAGGTGGTCACTGACCTCGAGCCAGACATCCTAGAATGTGAAGTGAAGTGGGCCTTAGAAAAGCTGAGCAAAAACAAAGCTAGTGGAGGTGACAGTATTCCAGCTGAGCTATTCAAAATCTTAAAAGACGATGCAGTAAAAGTGCTACACTCAATTTGCCAGCAAATTTGGAAAACTCAACAGTGGCCACAGGACTGGAAAAGATCAGTTTACATTCCAATTCCAAAGAAAGGCAGTGCCAAAGAATGTTCAAACTATCGCACCATTGCACTCATTTCTCATGCTAGTAAAGTTATGCTTAAAATTCTACAAGCTAGACTCCAGCAGTATGTGGATCGAGAACTACCAGAAGTACAGGCAGGATTTCGAAGAGGCAGAGGAACTAGAGATCAAATTGCTAACATACGCTGGATCATGGAGAAAGCTAGAGAGTTCCAGAAAAACATCTACTTCTGCTTCATTGACTATGCTAAAGCCTTTGATTGTGTGGATCATAACAAACTGTGGCAAGTCCTTAAAGAGATGGGTATACCAGACCATCTTATTTGTCTCTTGAGAAACCTATATGTGGGCCAAGAAGCAACAGTGAGAACTGGACACGGAACCACTGATTGGTTCAAAATTGGGAAAGGAGTCCGGCAAGGCTGTATACTGTTGCCTTGCCTATTTAACTTATATGCAGAGCACATCATGAGAAAGGCAGGGCTAGATGAATCAAAAGTTGGAATTAAGATTGTCGGAAGAAACATCAACAACCTAAGATATGCAGATGATACCACTCTAATGGAAGAAAGTGAAGAGGAACTAAAGAGCCTCTTGTTGCGAGTGAAGAAGGAGAGTGCAAAACTTGGGTTGAAACTAAACATTAAGAAAACCAAGATCATGGCATCCGGCCCTCTCAATTCCTGGCATATAGATGGGGAAGAAATGGAGGTAGTGACAGATTTTATTTTCCTGGGCTCCAGGATCACTGCAGATGGGGACTGTAGCCAAGAAATTAAAAGACGCTTGCTCCTGGGGAGGAAAGCCATGGCAAATCTAGACAGCACACTAAAAAGCAGAGACATCACCCTGTCAACAAAAGTGCGTATAGTCAAGGCTATGGTCTTCCCAGTTGCAATGTATGGCAGTGAAATCTGGACCATACGAAAGGCTGAGCGCCAAAGAATTGTTGCCTTTGAATTATGGTGCTGGAGAAGACTCCTGCGAGTCCCTTGGACTGCAAGGCGATCAAACCGGTCAGTCCTAGAGGAGATCAACCCTGACTGCTCTTTAGAAGGCCAGATCCTGAAGCTAAAACTCAAATACTTTGGCCACCTAATGAGAAGGAAGGACTCACTGGAGAAGAGCCTAATGCTGGGAAAGATTGAGGACAATAGAAGGGGACGACAGAGAATGAGGTGGCTGGATGGAGTCACTGAAGCAGTAGGCGTGAGCTTAAATGGACTCCAGAAGATGGTAGAGGACAGGAAGGCCTGGAGGAACATTGTCCATAGGGTCGTGATGGGTCGGACACGACTTCGCAACTAACAACAACAACCGTCAATTTATTCCCTCTTGCCGAGATTGCTCTACCTCTTACAGAACTACTCAAAACAGGCAAGGGAGGGGGAAAACTGTGACCTGGCCAACCACTTGCATGGAATATGAGTTGTCAGAAAGCTTTTGAGTATTTAAAAAGACTATTTGCAGCTGAACTGGTCCTAAAGCACCCCTGCCCAGGGGAGCCCTTCGTAATTCAAGCAGACCCCAGTGATGTGGCAGTCAGAGTGGTATTATTGCAAAAGAATAAAAGAAGGGTCCTGCAACCTTGTGCTTACACCTCTAAGAAATTTACTGAAAGCAAGAGGAGATGGACAGTCTGGGAGAAGGAGGCCTTCACTATTAGGTGGGGGCTATTAAACTGGCAGCACTATTTAGAAGGGAGCAAGGTGCCTTTTGAAATATGGACAGATCACAAAAATTTAGAGGCACTAAAAACTCCCCGTAAATTGTCCCCAAAACAAGTATGATGGGCACACTACTTCAACCATTTTAACTTTACTCTAAAGTACTTACCAGGTAGGGACGCCCATGGCTCAGTGGGTTAGGATGCTGACCTTGTCGATCAGAAGGTTGGCAGTTTGGTGGGTCAAATCCTGAGTGCCACGTAACAGAGTGAGCGCCTGTTACTCGTCCCAGCTTCTGCCAACCTAGCAGTTCGAAAGCACGTAAAAATGCAAGTAGAAAAATAGGGACCACTACGGTGGGAAGGTAACAGCGTTCTGTGCACCTTTGGCATCTAGTCATGCCGGCCACATGACCACGGAGATGTCCTCGGACAAGCGCTGGCTCTTCGGCTTTGAAACGGAGATGAGCACCGGCCCCTAGAGTTGGAAACGACTAGCACGCATGTGTGGGGGAACCTTTACCTTTACCTTTTTACATACCAGGAAGAAAAAACTTCCTAGCTGATGTACTCTCCTGATTGCCACAGTACAAAAGCGAATGTGAAGATGTTAATGAGGCAATTATCCCCGGTCCACAAACTGCAGCCCAACTCACACCTCGTGGGACCCCTAATCCTGATGGCCCCAGGGTAATGAAAATAAAGCAAGAACTCCTCACTGATCAATGGTTTAAAGACAATCAGACATCCCTAACATGTAGGAATGGTCTGGCTTACAAGGGGGGAAAATTGTACTTGCCTGAAGTTCTTCATCTTAATGCCCTCAAACACAGCCATGATGTCAAACAGGCTGGACATTTTGGATATCTAAAAACTCTACATCTCATCCTCTGGCAATTTTGGTGGCCAGGACTAAAACGAGATGTAGAAAACTATGTCAGGAGCTGTACTGTATGTGCCACCATGAAAAGAATCCCAGGAAAGACCCCTGGGTTACTGCAACCGGTGGCCGAACCTTCTCAACCATGGGAAGAAATAGCTATGGACTTGATAGTAGACCTACCCGACAGTAGAGGAAATACTGTCATTTGGACTGTGATAGACGTATTTTCAAAACAGGCTCATTTTATCTCCTGCAAAGGACTTCCATCTGCTGAACGCCTGACTAAATTGTTCCTAAAACATATCTATCGACTACATGGTGCCCCTAAACAAATAATTTCAGACAGAGGGGTGCAGTTCACAGCAAAATTTTGGAGAAACTTTCTTAAATTAATTGGATCATCGCAAGGCCTATCAATTGCTTTTCACCTGGCTACTAATGGAGCTGCAGAATCCACCAACAAAATGGTGGAACAATACCTTAGATGTCTAACATCTAAAAGTTGTCTAACATGTATCCTAACCTACAGTCTAAATGCTGGAGATATGGTAGTTTAGATGCTTCTTATTTTCATATGTGGTGGACTTAAGTTTATTGAATTTATATACCACCCTTTTCCCGTAGGACTCAGGGCGGTTTACAAAGTATTTAAAAAACGTCAATACAATACAAAAGTTTAAAACAGTTAAAAATAATTAAATTTGATCCGTGAAAAATATAAAACCCCAATAAAAAACAATCAGCCTGGGCCGGAAAGCTCAAAGAGCCAGGTTTTCAGGTCCCGGCGGAATGACCGAAGGTCGGGGGCAGTCCTAAGCTCTGCGGGCAGCTGGTTCCAAAGGGCAGGTGCACCCATTGACAAAGCCCTCCCCCTGGGTGTTATCCCCCGGCAGTCTTTTACCGGCGGCACCCTGAGAAGGCCCTCCATGTGGGAGCGCACAGGACGAAGGGAACTTGATGCCGGCAGCAGGTGTTCCCTCAAATATACTTGTAGAAATATAAAAGCTTTTTGGATTAAAATTTGGTGGAACATTCAAAAGATTTTTAAGAGAAAGATAAAGTTCTCTCCACAATTGTTTTTATTGGGTATTGTTGTAGATTGTGATACTAAAGAAACCAATCTGATGTTGAATTTGATAACAGCAGCACGGTTACTGGTGGGACAATACTGGAAGAAGGATAGTTTGCCTACTATAGAAGAATGGGTACTTAAAGTATCGAATCTTGCAGAAATGTCTAAGATTTTTGCTTATTTGAAGGATCATTCACAAGAAAGATATATTTCAGTTTGGAGAAGATGGATAGATCATATTCAGAATAAATATGGGACTAAAAAGTTCCACTTAGCTTATGAGTAGATTTTAGAGGGATATTGTTATTACTTTTAGTATTAGTATTGATTATATTTTTGTTTAAGTTATTATTATTATGTTTTTAATCATTTGAATGTATCTATGTTAAAGGGGAGTTAAAGCACATTATGAATTTGGTTAATTTTATAATGGATAATTTTAGTTAGAATATGATTATTATATCTATAACCCTGTATTCAGCTCTGGGAAGTGGGGGGGAAGGGGTGTGGTTTGGGGTGGGTGGGTTTTGGTTTGGGGTGGGTGGATATTGTAAAATTTTTTTGTAAAACTCTTTAATAAAAAAATAATAATAATTCAGTACATAGAAGCACCGGCTACACTCCTTTCCATATAGTCACAGGGAAAGAATTCAACCCCATACCGGAAAACCCTCAGTTACCCTCCGTTTCCCAGACTCTTGATCATTCGGTGAGGGGTTGGGAAGAAGTTTGGAAAAATACAAAGGTGGCCTTTAAAAAGACTTTTGAGACCTACAAAAAGGAAGCGGACAAAAATAGAGCTCCCCAAAGGACATTCCAAGTTGAGGAAAAAGTCTATTTGTCGACCAAATACTTACGCCTTAAACTACCCAATAAGAAATTGGGACCAAAATTCTTGGGGCATTTCCCCATTGTGAAAATCATCAACAGTAAAATTGAAACTCCCCAGACTTTTGGGGACAATTCACCTGGAGTTCCATTGTAGCTTACTGAAAACTTTTCAAGCCTCCGCTTTAAGAGCTCCCCCTAAGAAAGGACCTGAACCTTTCAAAGTAGCAGGTCAGACCCATTATGAAGTGAAACATATTCTTTTTTAATTAAAGAGTTTTACAGATACATTTTAAACATAAAAAACATAAAAAACCATCCCCCGACCCCCACCCAGGTTCCCCTCCCTCTCCCTCCCCCCCGACTTCCCAGATAACAATCTTAAACTATAAAATGCAAACTAACTATAATAGCACTTTGAATCCTATTGCACTTTGTTGTTGTTAGCTGAGAAGTTTTGTCCAACCCATCGAGACCCTATGGACAACGTTCCTCCAGGCCTTCCTGTCCTCTACCATCTGCTGGAGTCCATTTAAGCTCACACCTACTGCTTCATTGACTCCATCCAGCCACCTCATTCTCTGTCATCCCCTTCTTCTCTTGCCCTCAATCTTTCCCAGCATTAGGCTCTTCTCCAATGAGTCCTTCCTTCTCATTAGGTGGCCAAAGTATTTGAGTTTTAGCTTCAGGATCTGGCCTTCTAAAGAGCAGTAAGGGTTGATCTCCTCTAGGACTGACCGGTTTGATCTCCTTGCAGTCCAAGGGATTCGCAGGAGTCTTCTCCAGCACCAGAGTTCAAAGGCCTCAATTCTTTGGCGCTCCGCCTTTCTTATGGTCCAGCTTTCACTGCCATACATTGCAACTGGGAAGACCATAGCCTTGACTATACACACTTTTGTTGAAAGGGTGATGTCTTTGCTTTTTACTGTGCTGTCTAGATTTGCCATGGTTTTCCTCCCCAGGAGCAAGCGTCTTTTAATTTCTTGGCTACAGTCCCCATCTGCAGTGATCTTGGAGCCCAGGAAAATAAAATCTGTCACTACCTTCATTTCTTCCCCATCTATTTGCCAGGAATTGAGAGGGCCAGATGCCATTATCTTGGTTTTCTTAATGTTAAGTTTCAACCCAATTTTTGCACTCTCCTTCTTCACCTGCAACACGAGGCTCTTTAGTTCTTCTTCAATTAGAGTGGTATCATCTGCATATCTTAGGTTGTTGATATTTCTTCCGGCAATCTTAATTCCAACTTTTGATTCATCTAGCCCTGCCTTTCTCATAATGTGCTCTGCATATAAGTTAAATAGGCCATGGTGACAGTATAAAGTCTTGCCGGACTCCTTTCCCAATTTTGAACCAATCAGTGGTTCCGTGTCCAGTTCTCACTGTTGCTTCTTGGCCCACATATAGGTTTCTCAAGAGACAAATAAGATGGTCTGGTACACCCATTTCTTTGAGAACTTGCCAGTTTGTTATGATCCACCCAATCAAAGGCTTTAGCATAGTCAATGAAGCAAAAGTAGATGTTTTTCTGGAACTCTCTAGCTTTCTCCATGATCCAGTGTATGTTGGCAATTTGATCTCTAGTTCCTCTGCCTCTTCAAAATCCTGCCTGCACTTCTGGTAGTTCTCGATCCACATACTGCTGGAGTCTAGCTTGTAGGATTTTAAGCATAACTTTACTAGCATGTGAAATGAGTGCAATAGTGCGATAGTTTGAACATTCTTTGGCATTGCCTTTCTTTGGAATTGGAATGTAAACTGATCTTTTCCAATCCTCTGGCCACTGTTGAGTTTTCCAAATTTGCTGGCAAATTGAGTGTAGCACTTTTACTGCATCGTCTTTTAAGATTTTGAATAGCTCAGCTGGAATAATGTCACCTCCACTAGCTTTGTTGTTGCTCAGTTTTTCTAAGGCCAACTTCACTTCACATTCTAGGATGTCTGGCTCGAGGTCAGTGACCACCTCATTGTGATTATCAGGGATGTTAAGCTCATTCTTGTATAGTTCTTCTGTGTAATTTTGCCACCTCTTCTTAATCTCTTCTGCCTCTGTTAGGTCCCTGCCATTTTGGTCCTTTATCATGCCCATTTTTGCATTAAACGTTCCCTTCATCTCTCCAATTTTCTTGAAAAGATCTCTGGTCCTTCCTATTGTATTGTTATCTTCTATTTCTTTGCACTGTTCATTTAAGAAGGCATTCTTATCTCTTCTAGCTATTCTCTGGAATTCTGCATTCAATTGGGCATATCTTTCTTTTTCTCCCTTGCCTTTCGCTTCCCTCCTTTCCTCAGCTATTTGCAAAGCTTCCTCAGACAGCCATTTTGCTTTCTTGCATTTCTTTTTCTTTGGGATGGTTTTAGTTGCTATCCCTTGTACAATGTTTCGAACTTCTGTCCATAGTTCTTCAGGCACTCTGTCTATCAGATCTAATTCCTTAAATCTATTTGTCACCTCTACTGTATATTCAACAGGGATATGATTTAATTCATACCTGAGTGGCCTAGTGCTTTTCCCTACTTTCTTCAGTTTAAGCCTAAACTTTGCAATGAGAAGCTCATGGTCTGAGCCAAAGTCAGCTCCTGGTCTTGTTTTTACTGAGTGTATAGAGCTTCTCCATCTTTGGCTGCAGAGCAGATAGTCAATCTGATTTCTGTGTTGATCCTCTGGTGATGTCGATGTGTAGAGTCATCTCTTGGGTTGTTGGAAAAGAGTGTTTGCTATGACCATCGTATTCTCTTGACAAAATTCTATCAGCCTGTGCCCTGCTTCATTTTGTACTCTAAGGCCAAACTTGCCTGTTATTCCAGTTATCTTTTGGCTTCCTACTTTAGCATTCCAATCCGCCATGATGATAAGGACATCATTTTTGGTGTTAGTTCTATAAGGTGTTGGTTTGCCTTGGATTCGAACTGAGATCATTCTGTCATTTTGAGGATTGTATCCCAGTATTGCTTTTCCTACTCTTTTATTGACTATGAAGGCTACTCCATTTCTTCTGAGGGATTCTTGCACTTTAACTCTCCTTAAAAATAACTAAATAATAACAAATAAATAATAACAAATCTTCTAAATCTAATACTCAAAGTGAAATGTATTCTTGAGTCTTTAAGGGAAAATTGCAGTACCTAGTACAATGGAAGGGATACCCATTGTCTGAAGCCATTTGGGTGAAATCTAGTGATGTGAAAGCTGACAGACTTATCAAAAGGTTTTATGAGAAACACCCCAACAAACCAAAAGCCAGTTCAAGCAAGCATTTGCCAGTGTATTAGGCTAAATAAAGGACTTTTAAGGTGAACAATGCCTCGGAGTCACTTGAAAATCCCATACGTCGGAAACTTGACAATATGTGGTTGACTCCCCATAATCTTCTCAACAATATTTCTCAGAAAGAAAAGATTGGAAACCTGACAGAATTTCCCTACTAGATTGAGAAATGTCATCTATAAGACACAACCAAGTGGCTTTTTGCTGCTCCTCAGTGATGATTGACTATCTGAACCCAGCCTCATACATCTGGCCAAAAGAACCAGCTAAGGCTCTTATCCAGGAGGATAAATTATCTTCAAGGATCCTATCTATTTCCTCAAGTTCCCTATGGATCGTATCCATTTTCTCAAGCATCATCTCTCTACATCTAACCCACTTGGCAATCAGAATTCTGTTACTCCTGATACCCTAGCTGAGGGCACAAGGCTTTCTTGCTCATGACGGTTTCCTTTCAAAAACTGAGAAGATGGCCTCAAGTGGCCAGAAGCTGTCTTGCAAAGAACCAGGGTAGGCATGTCTCATTATTGGCAGGAGCAAGAAAATGGCAAATGGCAAGTGAGATGGCAGGGAACTCAGAATGCAGGGTGGTAAGAGTGACCATGGCTGAGACTGATTAGGTTGCTGTGGCTTCACAAAGCAGCTGTGGGCTGAGTTTTACACTGTGAAGGGCTTTGCAATTTGCTATGACTCAGGGGTTTCTTGCAATCCCAGAGCTGCAGTGTGCCAAACAGCCCTAGACACCTGTGGTTCTGGTGCAGCTTGCTGATCTGCAAGGCAGGATGTATTCAAAAGAGCAGAGATGGGGGAGGAGGGAGCTATAGGCAAGGGGGATTTGAAGAGGAGGCAGTACCTTTCTTTACAAGATAATGGCTTGGATTGCAGTGAAACTTCAGCTAATGATGAGTGGAACTTAATTAATGATAACAACAAGTAGTGCTGAGATTCTGTTGCTAAGTGATGCAGTCACATGACATCATGCTTTATGACAACATCACTTAGCAACATAAATTCTGGTCCCAATTATGGTCATCAGTTGAGGATTTTCATTAATTGTAGAGTCACGGCTAGAGTTTCACACTGACCTCTTTTGGTAGTTGACAAATACACTCTTATTTATACATGCAATATTTTTAAATAATTTGTAATACACTCTGAGATACTATGAATAATAAAAATGCAACTAAAATATTGCAGTAAAATGTCACATTCTTTCATGTTACTCTTGAATGAAAAGTGGATTTTTGAAAGAATACTTGTAGCAGTCTGCAAATTTCTTTGCCAAGAGTCAGGTAAATATAAATATATCCTGGTTCTCCAAAGACCACTTAGCATTATTTAACCTCAGCAGAAATAAAAGTCAAGGATGCCAGGAGTATTCGCTTCTATTACAAAACCATTAAGCAATTTGAAATGCACCTAGTTAGTAAAAATAGATACTTACCTTCTTGGTCTCTTATAGTAAATTAAGGAATTAAACTTTATTGAATGTGTGTTATATTTGAATAGGTATTGAAGAAAGAAAACCAAAATATGAAGAGTAAATAATGAAGCAAAAAAGTTTCAAATTAAACACATAATATTTTTATAGTAAACAGAATCCTCATCTCAAATGCTTATAATAGCGTATAAACAATTTCTATATTCTCCCACATTCTCTTGAGATATAATTATTACTAAAATTAGTGATCCAACTCCTACTATGTTTACTAGGAAAATAATAATTTGTATGTTTGTATCTGTAAAATCAAACCTAATTGCTTACTTTAGAGTCAAAGCTCTTAAAAGTTTAAAACTTTTCTCCTAAATATAGAAAGAAAATACAAAATGCAATGTAATCAATATTTTGATCTACAATGATCAATAATATAACATGGGTATATCCAAAATAAATTTATACATCATGTAACATTTACTCCTTATACTTCCTACATAATCAGGCAAAAACAGAACCAAAGAAAAATGGAGAAAAATGGAGCCAGCATATTACAAAGTAAAAGACTGTTAACGTAACTGAAAGCTTTTCTAAAGAAGTGATATAATGGAAGTGATAGCTAGCTGAACCTGCTATTCTGCCAAGAAAACTGTATTGATGTTGGTATTATGTTGTGGGCTCTGGTGAGCAGGAACGAAGACACGCAGATGAGTACAGAAAAACTCATTCTTTATTTAAGCAGAAACTGTACTGAGGAATTGGAGTCACCCTGCCTCAATATATAGCCAGACCCTATGGTAGCAACCAATAGGATTGAACCCCTGATTGCTGCCCAAAGTTGACCAATTGCAGGACTGGAGACGTCCTGTCTGAGTTGCTGGAGAACCATTAGTTCTCCAGCAATGCACGTGGTGATATTCCAGAAGCCCAGTACATAACACCCCTCCCTCCTAAGATCAGGCTATAACACCCTTGACAATAGTCAAGGCTTAATAATCACTCCCGACAACCAAAATACTAAAATAATAATAAACAATAATAAATGTAATGCTTTGTTATTCCAAGGTATTAGAATGATATTACGCGACGTTTACAGACGTGCCTTGTAGAGTGGACTACAAACAGATTAAAGAATAGCTTGTCCATGCAATATACTACAAAGAGATAAAACAACATCTCAGTGAACATGCTTGACAGCATTTACCTTTTACCCTCCAAAATTCTGTAGGTAGTGGTAAAATGTCATACATTACACATCACTTTATTTTACAACATAGTCTGTCAGGTATGCTGGGGGTTTATGTGGTCTGGAGGAATGCCTTGGGGTTCCAGTCACTTTGTGGTCTACCAGCTTACCCAGTGGGCTGGGTAGACCCATGTCCCCTTGTGCACCTGTGTCCAGGGGAGCTCAGTTACTCTGGCTGGCCTCTCCAGGTTGGCCCACCCTAGAGTCTGACTGTTTAGCAGAGAAGGAACAGCAGTTGCTCAGATTCGGCTGGTTCACCTGGTCAGGGGTCCCATGTTGCACTTCTGAGCTGCCATGTTCCTCTTCTGAATCAAGTTCCACTGAGAAATGAAAACCCTGGTGGTTCTGGTGTGAGCTGGCTTGGGCGCCAGCTTGAGGACCTTGGGAGGGACTTGTGTCATAGTTCTTACTTAGTGACCATTCTGGAACCCTTCTCCTAAGTTGGTCAATATGTCTTCTGACCAGTCGCCCTCGCTCCAACCCCACTTTGTAAGATAGGGGTCCGGATTCTTTGATCACCTGACCAGGAACCCACAAGTTTCCAGGCCCATAGTTCCTGGCCCAAACCCAATCACCTGTTTAAAGCACCCTTGGGGGTTTTGGTTTAGAGGCTTCGGATGCCACTCTGTCTGGATGCAACCTGTCCAGTTTAGTAATTAAGCACCTTCCCCAATGAAGCTCAGCAGGACTTTTGCCTCTGGCTGTGCATGGTGTAGTGTGTTGTCAGAGCAAGAAATCGGCCAGTCTCTGATGCCAGTCACCTGTGATGATGTGCTTGAGCACCTCCTTTGTTGTTCTCACCATGCGTTCGGCTTGTCCATTCATAGAGGGGTGAAATGGTGAAGACGTAGCATTTCTGATGAGGTTAGCTCTGAGAAAAGCCTGAAACTCAGCAGCAGTGAATTGAGCCCCATTATCAGAAACCAAAACATCAGGCAACCCATGTGTTGCAAAGAGTTTTCTCAGCACCTGGATGGTCCTAGCAGTAGTCATATTAGGGACTGGAACTATTTCCAGCCATTTTGAGTGGCTATCCACTAATACCATAAAAAGCTGTCCTTGGAAAGGCCCAGCGTAGTCTATATGAACCCTTGACCACGGGGTATGTGTTTCTTCCCACCTGTGAACTGGGGCCTGAGGCATTTCAGGCCTAGACCTCTGGCAGGTATAGCAACCATGGACTTGATCCTCTACAGCCTTATCCAGGCCAGGCCACCAAAGATAGCTTCTAGCTAAGGCTTTCATCCGTACAATGCCTGGATGGCCTTCATGTAAGGAATGTAAGACTCTGTCCCTCAATGACGTAAGGATAATGATTCTGTGGCCCCATAATATACAGCCCTTATGTGCAGACAAATCATGTCTTCTGACAAAATAACTTTGGAAATCAGGGCCTGGACTTTTTTCCAACCAGCCCATGTATACCCATGACAGTACTCTGCTCAGAATTTTATCTGTAGCAGTCTCAGTAGCAATATCCCCAGCATGGAGGGGCAACTCAGGCAAGTCCTGAATAGACAAAATTTTAGCAGCAGGAGCTGGAACAGGATCCATTAGTGGCAGTGGTAGTCTGCTGAGGCCATCTGCATGGCCCATTTCCTTCCCAAGTTTGTGAACTAACTTAAATTTGTGTGCAGACAAAAATATAGACCATCTCAGCATTCTTGGAGATAGCATGTGGGGATTTTGCTTATTTTGAATTTTTTTGAATTTATATACCGCCCTTTCCCGTAGGACTCAGGGCGGTTTACAGGGTACTTAAAACATCGATACAAAAATTAAAAACAATTTAAAAAGAGTAAATTAAATCCCTGAAAGAATATAAAACCCCAATTAAAACTCAGCCTGGGCCGGAAAGCTTGAAGAGCCAGGTCTTCAGGTCTCAGTGAAATGAACGAAGGTCGGGGGCACTCCTAAGCTCCAGGGGCAGCTGGTTCCAAAGGGCAGGTGCATCCACAGAGAAAGCCCTCCCCCTGGGTGTTATCCACCGGCAATCTTTTACTGGTGGCACCCTGAGAAGGCCCTCCCTGTGGGAGTGCATGGGACAAAGGGAACTTGATGCCAGCAGCAGGTGTTCCCTCAGATATCCCGGACCCAAGCCATTTAGGGCTTTATAGGTCATCACCAGCACCTTGAATCTCACCCAGAGGTGAGTGGTGGTGAATAGGCCCAAAAGGGGTTTGTGGTCAGTGAAGACAGTGAAATCACTGCCATATAAATAATCATGAAATTTTTTGACTCCAGCCACTATGGCTAAGGCTTCTTTATCAATTTGTGCATAATTACGCTCAGCAGCAGATAAGGTTCTAGAATCGAATGCAATAGGAACTTGTTTCCCATTCTTCTCTATGTGGCTTAAGAGTGCCCCCACCCCTTAGGGAAATGTATCACATGGAAGACATACAGGTTTAGACTCAATGTAATGAGTTACAGTGGACTTTTCTGAAAGAAGGGCCTTGAGATCCTGGAAACTTTTTTCATGTAAGTCAGTCCACTTCCAAGGGGCTTTTTTATCAAGTAACCTGTGGAGGGGCTCAGCTTTTGCAGCCTTATGAGGTAGAAATGTGTGATAAAAGTTCAAGAGGCCCAAAAATGCTTGCAGCTCTGCTTTTGATTTATGCCTAGGAGCCATTTTGATGGCTTTAACTTTTGACTCAGTGGGGTGAATCCCACTAGCATCGATATGGAACCCCAAGAATTCCGTTGAAGGAACCCCAATACTACATTTGTTTTTCTTTAACTTGAGGCCCACATCGCGGAGCCTTTGTAACACAGCCCTGAGCCTATTGGCCAATACTTCTGAGGATTCCCCGGCAATGAGAACATCATCCAAATAAGGACAGACACCCTGAATACCTTTAAGTGTGTGTTCCATAATCCCTTGGAAAATGCCCAGTGCAACGCTGACTCCAAACTGCAAGCATTTGACTTTGAATGCCCCTCTATGAGTTACTATTGTTTGAGCCATGGCTGTGGCCTCATCTACCGGCAGTTGCTGATACGCCTGCGCTAAATCAAGTTTAGCAAAAATGGTTCCCCCTTGCAAAGAGGCTAATATGGCTAACTATCGGGACTGGGTATGCATGTTGATTTAAGTCTTTATTTAATGTGCATTTATAGTCTGTGCAAATGCGAACCTCCCCGTTGGGCTTTAGTGGGGTGACAATAAGAGTTTCCCACTCCCCCCCATCAACAGGCTGTAATACACCATGCTCTACTAACTTATCGATTTCAGAATCAATTTTGTGTTTTATGGCGAAAGGAACTCTGCGAGGCTTGACCCTTATCGGTACATTAGGATCTAATTTAAAGGAAATTGGTGACCCAGTATAAGTTCCCAGTTTTGACTCGAAAACATCCGCGAATTCCTCACAAACAGCCCTAAGTTCTCCTGTCTGTGTCCGGTTAATGCCTGTTATTTGAATGCCCAAAGCCTCAAACCAGTCAAGTCCTATAAGACTTGTTCTTTGGTCCTCTACTACTATAACATCCAAGTGCCCCCAAAACCCTTTAAATTTCACCAATAAGGTGGCTTCACCCTTAACTTTAACATGAGCATTCTGAAAATCTGTTAAAATAATATCTGAGGGTCTTAATTTAGCCCACTGTTTGCTGTGTATTTATTTATTTATTTTATTTATTTATTTTAATTCCATTTATATCCCGCCCTTCTCCGAAGACTCAGGGCGGCTTACAAGCTTAGCAGTAGCCTTCATTCTATGTACAGGTGAAACTCGAAAAATTAGAATATCGTGCAAAAGTTCATTTATTTCAGTAATGCAACTTAAAAGGGGAAACTAATATATGAGATAGACTCATTACATGCAAAGCAAGATAGTTCAAGCCGTGATTTGTCATAATTGCGATGATTATGGCGTACAGCTCATGTAAACCCCAAATCCACAATCTCAGAAAATTAGAATATTACATGCAATCAATAAAACAAGGAGTGTACATAGAACAATATCGGACCTCTGAAACGTATAAGCATGCATATGTACTCAGTACTTGGTTTGGGCCCCTTTTGCAGCAATTACTGCCTCAATGCGGTGTGGCATGGAAACTATCAGCCTGTGGCACTGCTGAGGTGTTATGGAAGACGAGGATACTTCAATAGCGGCCTTCAGCTCTTCTGCATTGTTCAGTCTCATGTCTCTCATCTTTCTCTTGGCAATGCCCCATAGATTCTCTATGGGGTTCAGGTCAGGCGAGCTTGCTGGCCAATCAAGCACAGTAATCCCACGGTCATTGAACCAGGTTTTGGTACTTTTGGCAGTGTGGGCAGGTGCCAAGTCCTGCTGGAAAATGAAGTCAGCATCCCCATAAAGCTCATCTGCGGAAGGCAGCATGAAGTGCTCCAAAATCTCCTGGTAGATGGCTGCATTGACCCTGGACTTAATGAAGCACAGTGGACCAACACCAGCAAATGACATGGCTGCCCAAATCAACACAGACTGTGGAAACTTCACACTGGACTTCAAGCATCTTGCAGTGTGTGCCTCTCCATTCTTCCTCCAGACTCTGGGTCCTTGGTTTCCAAATGAGATGCAAAAGTTGCTCTCATCAGAAAAGAGGACTTTGGACCACTGAGAAACAGACCAGGTCTGTTTTTCTTTAGCCCTGGTAAGACGCTTCTGACGTTGTTTGTTGTTCAGGAGCGGCTTGACAAGAGGAATACGACATTTGAAGCCCATGTCCAGGATCCATCTGTGTGTGGTAGCTCTTGATGTACTGACTCGAGCCTCAGTCCACTCCTTGTGAAAGTCCCCAACACTTTTGAATGGCCTTTTCCTGACAATCCTCTCCAGGCTGCGGTCATCCCTGCTGCTTGTGCACCTTTTTCTTCCACACTTTTCCCTTCCACATAACTTTCTATTAATGTGCTTTGATACAGCACTTTGGGAACATCCAACTTCTTTTACAATTACCTTTTGAGGCTTTCCCTCCTTATGGAGGGTGTCAATGATGGTTTTCTGCATAACTGTCAGGTCAGCAGTCTTCCCCATGATTGTGATTCCTACTGAACCAGACTGAGAGACCATTTAAAGGCTCAGGAACCCTTTGCAGGTGTTATGGCTTAATTAGCTGATTAGAGTGGGACACTTTGAGCCTAGAATATTGCACCTTTTCATAATATTCTAATTTTTTGAGATTGTGGATTTGGGGTTTTCATGAGCTGTACGCCATAATCATCACAATTATGACAAATCACGGCTTGAACTATCTTGCTTTGCATGTAATGAGTCTATCTCATATATTAGTTTCCCCTTTTAAGTTGCATTACTGAAATAAATGAACTTTTGCACGATATTCTAATTTTTTGAGTTTCACCTGTATATGCCTGTTTATTAGAGATTTCACACACACACCCAAGCGGCATTATTACAAAGTCAGCTTAATTGCCCCCAACAATCTGGGTCCTCTACTACTTGTATGCACACAAGGTTGAATGTGTCATGCCGAGCCGGAGTCCAATTCCATTTTGCATGGAATTCCTTGTAGCTCCACCAAGAGCTTAAGTTTTGGCTTAAGGGGATGACGAGCCCCAGTGTAACAAATGCTTCTCCGGCTCTTGAGGAACCCCACACTGACTGGACCCAGGGCCCCAATACCTTTCCTAGTCAGTTCCTCCAACTGGTGTTTGGGTGGCCTGTCTCTCTGGAGAGCTCTGCACACCACTGCGATGTGGCCAGTCCTTCCGCAAGCTCTTCACATGGCCGAATGGAATCTGAAATTTGTGTGGGAGTGGTTGCCTCTGTACTCCTTACATCTACGTAAGAGAACTACCTTTTAATTGTCCTCTCTTTGCTGATTGCCATGGTTTTGCGCACTTGACTGTCTCTGGAGCTTGTTTATTTCGGGTTCTTTGTCTTCTGATGATTCTCCGCTGTGTTTGGCAACCTCGTGGTGGATGGAATCTTCCAACTTTCGAGATTTGGTGGGCTGCACTGTTTGTACTGCACCTATGGCTGCTTTGACTGCCATGACCTCATCTTGTGCTTTGGCGAATGTGACATTTGGTCTGGCAAATAATCTCTGCTGCAGGGTTCTGTCTCTCAGGCCACAGACAAGTCGGTCTTGCTCTGTTCCAGCCTACTACTGGCCCTGCAAAAAAGGCAGGGACAACCCCTTTACAAAAAGGCAAGAGGCTGGAACTAAGCCTGCCAAATTTATTGACACAAGACAGAGCAAACAGAGCAAAACAAAAACACGAACCATGAAACAGGAGCTATTCAAACGGTTGCCTTCAGCAAACCAGCCCTCCCTCACATTCCCCTTTTAAACAGTTCAAGGCGTGGCTTCTCTCTGCGTCCTTCCGAGGTGCCCCATTGCCTTCCTCTGTTTACTCCTGATTGACTGCCTCCTGCGTCGGGCATCCTTGAACAGGGCCAGCTGTGGGTCATCTTCATCCACGCTGTCAGGCTCACACAGCTGGGTCTGAGTAGTAACCAGATGGGAGGGGCCTGGCTGAGGGCTCTGCAAAGCCTCAGGGCTGTTCTCTGCAGGCTCTCCAACAACCCCCTCCTCCTCCTCTGAATCATCCGACCCAACTGCCAAACCCACAGGCTGACCCTGAATCACAACACTATCCCGCACCACAGGGCCCTTCCCCCGGGTCTGCCAATCCGGATGTGGTCAGGAAGGAAATTGTTGATGAAAAGCGGACACCAAAGCAGGGGCATGAACGGCAGTCGCGTCCTCCCAGGTGAACTCCTCTGGTCTGTAGCCTTTCCATTCAATCAAGTACTGGAAATGACCTTTCAGCCAACGGGAGTCCCTGATGCTGGTGACCTCATACTCGGGGGTGCTGTCTCCATCACGAGGTCCTGATGGGGGAGGGTCCGCTCAGCGGAGTGGACAGGCCGGTTGCTCGGGGACCAACAGAGACCAATGAAAGACTGGATACACGTGCAGGGAACATGGCAGAGTTAAGCGATAGGCAACCGGATTGATGACAGCCTCAATTGGGAATGGTCTGAAATATCGGTGATCTAACTTTCCCACCGGCCGTGTTGACGGTAGGTTCCTGGTGGACAACCAGACCCGATCTCCCACCGATAGTGGAGGTGTATCCCGCCTTGACCGATCAGCAAACATTTTGTAATCGGCCTTGGCCTTCTCTAACTGACATCGCACCAATCGATGGATCGCCTGTAACTCTGCCATGTAGTCGTTCGCTGCCGGCTCCGGTGAGTCCACGGGAGAAAGGGTGAAAAACCGGGGGTGATATCCCACATTGGCCAAGAACGGTGTCATCTGTGTGGAGGTGTGCTGCAAATTGTTGAATGCAACTGAGCTATGGCCAGATAGTCCACCCAATTGTTTTGCTGCAGATTGATATAGCAGCGCAGATATTGTTCCAGAATACCGATGACCTTTTCGGTTCCCCCGTCAGTTTGAGGATGATGCGTGGACGAGAGGCAAATCTTGATATCCAACTCCTGCCAGAAGCGGGCTGTAAACTGGGCCCCCCTATCAGCCGAAACACCTGCTGAATGAACATATGACTAGTGGCGCGGGCTGACGGTAAGCCACGACAGGGGATAAAATGCGCCATCTTGGTCACCATGTCCACCACCACATACACTGTCGTAAAACCAGAGGATGGGGGTAAATCTGTCAGAAAGTCCATGGACACAGCCCCCCCAGGGTCTTTGGGGTGTCGGCAAGGGCTGCAGTAATCCAGGTGGAGTCCCTGTCGCTGACCTGGCCTTCCTGCATGGGATGCAGGAAGTGACATAGGACTGGACGTCGTGTCAGACTCGGGGCCACCAGAAAATACGGGAGACCAGGTTCAGGGCCTTGAACAGGCCAAAATGCCCCGCTGCTAGGTTATTGTGACACTGGCTGAGGATGAGTCCCCTGAGTGGCCCTCCCGGAACGTAGAGCCGGTCATGATAATACAAGAGTCCATCCGTGACCGTCCAAGGAGAATCTGGCCCCACCTCCTCCTTCCGCTGAGCCACCCACACCTCCTGCTGCTGTGCCTCCCAGATCTGAGCTCGTATATCAACCGGCCCCAACACCACAGCAAAAGACTCGACGGGGATCACTGTCCTGTGCACAAGCTTGTCTTCCACTTGTGAATATTTGGGCTTCCTGGACAGAGCATCCGCTCTTTGATTGTGCCCGCTAGATATGTACTTAACTTGGAAGTCGAACCTCGCAAAGAAAAGAGACCACCGGATCTGGCGTTAGTTCAAATTCTGAGCAGTCTGCAGGCTTTCCAAATTCTAATGGTCCGTCCGGACCTTGATTTGATGCCGCACTCCCTCCAGATGATGCCTCCAGGCCTCGAACACCACTTTGATTGCCAGCAGCTGCTTTTTCCAGATTGTATAATTGCGCTCCGAAGGGTTCAGTTTTCGTGAATGGTATGCACAAGGGAAGAGGGTACCGCTGGGCATCATTGCCTGGAGTAACACCGCCCCAATGGCAATGTCGGAGGCGTCCGCCTCCACAACAAACGGCCATTGCAGGTCAGGATGCTTCAAGATGGGCTCCTTCATGAAGGCTTCCTTCAAAGTCTGGAAAGCCTGTTGTTCTGGAGCATTCCACTGAAACCGAGTCTTCTTCTGCAGGAGCTGGGTGAGGGGGGCTGTCAAGGCAGCAAACCCAGGGATAAAAGCTCGGTAATAGTTGGCGAACCCAAGAAGTCACTGAACATCCTTCACGCGATGTGGGGGTTGCCAACTCTGCAAAGACTTAACCTTACTCGGCTCATGGCAATGCCCTCAGGAGAAATGCAGTGACCCAGAAAATCGATGGTCACCCAGTAGAACTGGCAATTCTCCAACTTGGCAAACAGCTGATGTTCTCGGAGTCACTGCAGGACCTGACGGAGATGTTGATGGTGCACCTCACGCAACGGGTAGTAGATCAGGATGTCATCCAAGTAGTTCATGACAAACTGATCCAACAAATCCCGGAAAATATCGTTCATGAAATGCTGAAACACGGCGGGGGCGTTGGTCAGGCCAAACTTCATCACCGTGTACTCAAAATGTCCATAACAAGTACCAAACACCATCTTCCACTCATCACCCGGCTGAACCCTGATGAGGTTGTAAGTTCCATGCAGGTCCAGTTTTGTGAAGATCTTAGCCTCCCGGAGTCAGTCCAAGAGTTCAGGGATGAGGGGCAGCAGGTAACGATTGTGTACCATGATGGCATTGAGTTTCCTATAATCGCTGCAAAGCCGCAAGTTGCCGGACTTCTTTTTAACGAAGAGCACGGGTGCAGACACTGGCGAGGACGAGGGCCGGATGAAACCGCGAGCCAAATTCTTCTCCAGAAAGTCCCGCAATGCAGCCAACTCGGGGTATGACATGGAGTACAAACGCCCCACTGGGAGAGGCCCATCAGGGCCTAAATCAATGGGGCAGTCATAGGACCTGTGCGGGGGTAATTGATCTGCCTCTGTCTCGCTGAACACATCAGCAAAGTCGGACAGTTCGGAAGGCAAGGAAACCCCTGGGGAACCCTCCACCTGGCTGTCACAGATATGGCAGGTGTGGTCCATGCACTGCAAGCTTGGGAAGGTGACCAGGTTTTGTGACCAATAGATCTGTGGGTCATGCACCTGGAGCCATGCCAGTTCCAAGACGGGGAAATGCAGATCTGAGGTGATATAGAACTGGATGGCCTCCACATGGGAACTGATACATAATGGTTGTGTGGCGGCCGTAATTGGCCCAGATAGGAGCACTCGACCATCGATAGTCTCCACTAACATGGGCGGATCCACCAGGCACTGGAAAACAGCCCATTTGGCCACAAATGCTGAGTCCATAAAATTTGTGGTGGCCCCAGAGTCAATTAAGGCATGGACTGGAATCCCCTTTGGCTTGCCAGAAAGGATCAAATGTGCCTCCAATATCAGATGCCATGGAGGTCCACAGGCAGCATCAGAAAGACATTGCTCAGTGTTGTTGTGGGACGCCCCATCTATCACACCATCTAGATCAGGCTCAGGGCGTTTCCCGACAGAAAAGTAGGGGACTTTCTCGGGGCAGACTCAGTCACTGATGCCCGCTGTCACTTCTTTGGGCAAAAAGCAGCCAAATGCCCAGGGTCCCCGCAGTAAAAACACAACCCCTCCGATCGTCGTCTGTTCATTTCAGTCACCGATAGATGAGACCTGGTGGCACCCAGCTCCATTGGCTCCTCCCTTTGAACTGCGGTCTCACACACATCAGGGGCTGCTGGTGTCTGTGGGGTGGCACGGCGACTCCTTTGCTGCTGCAACCGAGCATCGATCTGCAGGCAGAGATGGATCAGCCCATTGAGGTCTTAGGGAATATCCACACGGGCCAGCTCATCTAACATCTCCTCCGACAATCCATCCTGGAAGGCATCCACAAGCGCAGCCTCAGCCTCAGGTGGAATCCTGGCTAAGCAGCTGAAAATCACTGATATAGCCCTGTAGGGGGCGTTGACCCTGCCTCAGAGCTTTTAAGCGTTGAGTAGCAGTCTGCATCTTTATAGGGTCCTCATACATCAGATGCATATGATCACAAAACCCCACAAAGTTGTCCAACAATGGACTAGGTTGAGCCAGCAGAGGCATGCCCCAACGAGCTGAATCACCCGAAAGAAGGGAATTGTTGGATGAGCAGGCACAAAAACAGCCAAGGAAGTGACTGAAGCCTGGGAAACAGGCCTCTTGTCAGTCAACAGGAGCACTGATTTACCAATCACATATCAAGTACTTAGAAGGTAAGGGTTGGGCAGCACAAGAAAATGATAGCCAATGACTTAAAAGCCAGCCATCAACACACCCCAATCAACATCTAAAAAGCCATATATAACAGGCACCATATAAACACCACACACAGAACAGTACATACTCAGCTAGAGAGAAGTTTCTGAAGATGGGCTCCAGATCAATTCTGAAAGTTCAGAAGACAAAAACCTCTGGGCCCACTAATCGACCCAGGTTGGATCCTGCAACATTGTCCTACAGATATTTATATTTTCCTTCATTCATTTTAATTAAACATAAACCATGAATATTGTTTTTTAAGAAATCATCAATCAGAAAAGTAAAATAAAACTGGAGAATTGGAAAACTCTTACAGAAAAATAAGATTTACTGAAGAAAGTACATATTTTATCTTACTAAAGGAAAATAAATAAAGGTTATTCTTTTATAAATTGTATAAAATGTAACACCAAGATGTGAAGCTATTTGTTTCCTGCTTAGACAGAGAACTCACAAATGGTAATCAATAAAGTTCTTTTGAAATGATAAAAAGGATAGGAACATCTCAAGGTTGCGAGTAAAACAAGATAATGTAGTGATGGATGTAAGGAAGTTGTTACAATATGTCTTTTGGATGTAAAAGTTTCAAAGAAGATCTTTTAGAAATGTAAATGACTTCAAAGACTAAGGTTTTTTTAGGGGTAACATGTGTCAAGAAAAGAAAGTATAAATGCCTGGTTTGAAACTTGTTCAGTGCGCTCTTTGAACAATCCAATTTGGGAAGGGTCTAAGAGGCCGCATTTGCAAACGCTTTCTTTCTTTATTATTTTCAATTTCTTTTCAATAAATCTTTGTTTTTGTTAACCAGACTTGTCTTTGAGTTGTGAGTAGCAAATTTTGGGTTTTTAAATCTCACATTTCTATAGCAAAACTTCAGAAAGCCGATACTGTATTTCGCCATCACTATCACTTACTTTTACCAAAAATTGACATACAGTAACATCTATACTCTGCCTTACCCTACACATTCTGTTAGAATTGGGTTTTTGCCCAAATTCATTGCAATTCTAATATGAATAGCTTCAATTAAAAGTTAATTGAAAATTATTCCTGATTCTTCTGCTAGTAGTGTTATTAATAAAAACTTCTTGTTAAGCCTTTTTGAAACAATTATTGCTAGATTTTGAAATATTTTAGTTTATATTAGTCTTTATATTAGGGTTGACTTTTTCTTGAAGATGATTACCTAACATATAAGATAAACTTAATAATGTGCTTTTCAAATTGAACTATAGAAGTATATATTAAGTTGTGCAATCTAAAACTATAGTAATCATAGATTTAAAGGGGCTGCATTGAAGCCAACTGCTGGTATCAGAAAATAAATTAAATAATGTAAATTTAGGCTTTTTAGCCTCTCAATGGACAAGAGAAAGAAGAAAGCAAACAAATTACCTGATAGCAATATTTGAAATAAGATACTCCAAACACCTGACAATACTTGATTTTAAGACAGAGAACACAAAAATGTCCTTTTTCCATATTTCTGGTTACCCTCTCCCAGCCCACTTATCTAACAATATTGGTTTTTTCCCTATATGTCTATACCAGAAACAGGATAATGGATTTTTCAGTTGCCAGAATAATGGAGAAGTGTTCATATTTACAAATTCTTCTTATATGAAAATTAATGAGACTGTACTGATTATTTCTAAGAGAGATATTTTGTTGTAGTAGTTAAAAGTATGAGTCTGGAAACTGAGAGTCTGTGACTTCCAGTCCCACTGTAGGCACAAAGTCAGCTGGATGACTTTGGATCAATCTCTATCTCTCAGTCCTAGGAGGAAGACAGGGCAAACCACTTCTGGAAAATATTGCCAAAAAACTACATAGTCTTGTTATTGCCAGCAATTTTGACTTAAAGACACCACACAATTAAAACAAAAAAACTCAAAAGGATTGTCTCTGCTAGGATTGTGCTTTATTACTACTGTGTTTCCCCCAAAATAAGATTGGATCTTATTTTTTTTTTTTTTGCGTCCAAAAGAGGCACCAGGTCTTATTTTGAGGGGATGTTCTTTATAAACACCTCTGGCACTGACAGTTCCAGCTGCATTCTGGCTTTTATTTTGCAGTCAGGCCTTTCCAGAATGCCTATGCAGCCAAGTGCTAAGCTATGAATTGAATCCATAGCTCAGCACTCAGCTGCATAAGCCTTCTGGAAAGGCCTGTGACTGAGAAAGGCCTGGCTACAGAAGATGCTGCAGAATAAATGGACTGGCGGGCAGAGGTCTGCCTGGCTGCAAGGTAAGTGAGTGCAGGGTGCATGGGGTAGCTCCATTCCCCCCACCCGGGCCCCAGCTTGATTTTTAGGTGTGTGCCTCACCCCAAAACTAGGATGTAGTAAAGTCCGTCTTTCTTACTTTTCTGATTTGGATTTATGTTGGGATATATTTTCTTAGTGGAATCTTTATCCTTAAGACTTTTAGTGGGTTACCCTAAAATAACCCACTATAAGTTCCCCATGGTAGAAAATAACACATTAATTGCTAAAGTATAGATAAGAGTTGAGTTTGTCACAAATACACAGATATTAATTCTTTACAAAATTATTATTATGTACTATGAAGAATATCTATCATTTGTATTAAGTTAAATCAGCAATGACATTCCTAAATGATTTAAGCTGTCCAGAGCCACTTTATAGGGGAGATAAGTGGCATAAATATTGATAAATTAAAATGAATGAATAAATATGGGATTATGGCTTGAAAATGTGCCCACACATTTTTTAGCTATTTAGTGCAAAATAATCAAAATATTTTATTTGAAACTAGTAAATCTATTCTGAAGAACAGTCACAGAAGGAAATAATTAAGTATATACTGCTGATTGTTTATGGACTCAGATTTAAATTGGAAGTATAGTAAAGGTAAAGGTAAAGGTTCTCCTGCACATGCGTGCTAGTTGTTTCCAACTCTAGGGGCCGGTGCTCATCTCCGTTTCAAAGCCGAAGAGCCAGTGCTTGTCCAAGGACGTCTCCGTGGTCATGTGGCCTGCATGACTAGATGCCAAAGGCGCACGGAACGCTGTTACCTTCCCACCATAGTGGTCCCTATTTTTCTACTTGCATTTTTACGTGCTTTCAAACTGCTAGGTTGGCAGAAGCTGGGACGAGTAACAGGCGCTCACTCTGCCAAACTGCCGACCTTCTGGTCAAGAAGCTCAGCATCCTAACCCACTGAGCCACTGCGTCCCTGGAAGTATAGTACTACTATGTAAAATTACTAAAACTAGGTTTTTCAATATTACATAGAATATGGTATTCAATATTTCTTAAGAACCCCTCTTCCTTCTGAATAAATTTTTAGATGTCAGCATTCTAAGATAGTTAAACAAGTGGCTAACATAAACAACACATACTACTTCAATGGCAGCTTACTTGTATGCAGGTGTGAGATTTTGAGATTATTGTTCCTTTGGCTAATTATTTTCAAGAATGTTAATTGCAATTGGTTGTTACAAGGAAACAGACCATGCTTGAAGTAGGAGCAAAGCCCAAAAACAACAGCAAAATCCTTTACCACCTTTTAATGAAAGAATATTTTCATCCCTGAAAAATTGCCAAATATTTCTCCTCCACTGATTAATAGTCTTTTCAAAATGGGAGAGTTGTATTATTACTGTAAGGCAATAATTACATGAGATATCACTTTCTTCGCTATATGCCTTCAGAAAATGGAATCAAATAGCCAGTAAATTAACACAATATGTATAAATATATATTTTTATGGCTGTAACATCTCCCAAGTATGCTATTTCCTTTTGTCAAAACCTTTACCACTACTCATATTAAATCTGAAACATATTCAGTTTGATTAACACTCTGTTAAATAGGATGTCTGAGCTCACTAATCTTTAAATTGGTTTTGATATTGGGCTATTGTAAGTTTCATGATGATTTTGTTAATGAAAACTGCAAAGATATTCCCCCTATATTTAATAAAATACATTTACTCTCTAGTGTTTAGTAAATAGATGGCATGCAGGAAAGTACATGAAATGTTCATTATGCTTGTAATTATCAGAGTAGTTTCATAAATTCAGTATCAATTACACTTTTAAAGTTATATTTACTTCTCTGAATAGTTTCAATTCACGCAAAGTTTTCATTTTTTTTCATAAAAGGGAAGCTTGAAAGTAGAATATTGTATTAAGGAAATTACTTGGATTACAAAGACCAGATTAAGTCTTGTGAGCATCCACAGTGGTAACTAAGTTAATTAAGACCAAACACTCTCTTTTAGCCCAACTGTTTCATAGTGTAAAGAAATAAAATTTGTGACAGAATGGGACAATTTGATGCTTCCATAATGCTGCACTTAACTCTGCCTCCCTGTTACAGCTGTGCAGCCCCTGGTTTTTCCTCCATGGCTGGCCCTCCCCATCCCAGGCCACTGACTATGGGCATTTGTCCACAGCTGGCCCTACCTGAGTAATATACTGCAACTAATAAACCCCTGTAGCTTCTCCACTGTTTACTCATGGATGATGCAGCACAGCACACATCTCCATTGCTGATTTCCCCCACAGGATGATTAGCCCGATGTCATGACCCCATCAGAGTCCAGTTCAGAGGAGGAGGAGTTGGAACCAGAGCCATTCAATGGGGAGATCATGCCTCCCTTGGCATGTTTGGAGAGGCCAAGGGCTGAGGAAAATGTTGTCTCAGGACTCTAGCATTGTGGGAGATGGTTCACTGGACAGAGATCTGGCTGCCCTCACAGATACAGGAGAAGATCAGCTACTAACAAGCAGAGATGCTGAAAGGCAACAGATCCCTTCTGATGAAGAACAGCTACCTCCCCCACTCAATCCAAGGGCATGGAGAGTGGAGCATAGGCAAGCTCAGAGAAGGGCTATGAGGCTATTCAGGAGAAGGTTCCCCACCCCTCACGAGGAACACTTGGAGTGAATTGACTTAGAACCTGTGGGCAGTTAGTCTTTACCAGGAACAATTGTTTGTTTTGGCTTATACTCCCCTGGCTTTTGTTTTGTACCTTGCCCTTACCTTAAGGACTGCTTTTTTGTCTTTTGCTTTGCCTTTTGTCTGAGGTCTGCCTTTTGTCTTATGCCTTGACTTTGTGTCATGGACTACAGTTAGCCTTGTGGACTCATTTAGCCAGGTAGACTCAGAACCTGGGACCTTACCCTGTTAGCATGCTCCTACTCTGTGGACTTTGTTATATATGGGCAGTTGTTTGGGAGAGTGAGGGTGGCTGCCTTCAGGGTGGCATGGGGTGGAGCCTTACTAGCTGTTGGAGGGCTGTTTGTTGGAAGATTTACTTAGAACAATAAAGGACTCTCTAGAGCAGACAGGTCAAACTCGCAACGTCATGTGACATCGCGAGATGTATCAGGACTGTTTTGCCATTGCTGGCAATGGGGTGAGCACAGCTTCCAGATGACACATCCAGCCTGTGGGCTGTCAGTTTGACACTCCTGCTCTAGAGGTCTGTCTTGCTTTGACCACCTGGGTAACAAACCCCACTGATGGGCTGGCAGGGCTGCAGGCAGGCACCAGGGCAGGGGCTTGTAGCAGCAGCAGGCAGGGCATGTGTGGAAAATTGTCCACAGGATTGTGGCTTTCGTGGAGGTGTGGGTTGGGGTGGCTCTGATGCTGGGACAAGGGTTCATGGCAACAGCAGTCTGGGTTTATGTGGACAATTGTCCACAGGATCGTGGCCTCCATGGAAGTGTTTGGGGTGACTCCAGGGCTGGCCACAGGAGATCTTAATGGCAGCAGTAGCAGGCAGGCACAGGCAATTGCCTGCAGTATTGTGGCCTCCACAGAGACCTGGGGGAGGTGACTGGAGTGGAGTAGGCCCCATCTGCTGAGGCTGTGAGCTCCTGCCTTGGCACCATGCCTGCAGCTGAGTTTGTCCACCAGCGGGATTAATTGTCCTGTGGGGGAAATCTACAGTGGAGATGTGCTCTGAACTGCATCACCCATGAGTACAAATGTGTGCTGTGCTGCATTACCTATGAGTAAACAGTGTTGGAGAAATGGCAGGAGGTATTGGTGGTGGTATTGTACCCATGTAGGGCCAGCCATGGATGAAGATTCATGGTGGGTGGCCTGAGTCCATGAAGGGCCAGCCATGGAGGGGCCACGCAGCTGTGCTGGGGAGGTAGGAGTTAAGTGGGCACAGCATTATGATAGCGCTAAATTGCCCCAGACCCTTTTGGGAAGATCCCCTAAACCCTCAAAAGGACAGCAGAACTTGACTTTATTTTTTATGCAATGAAAATATATAAACAGATTTATCAGGACTATTTATGCATCTTCTTCAGATACAGTTAATTATACAAATATTGTCAGGCTCTTCCACCTTCTTCCAACAATGAAAATATCCAAGACTTCAAAACTTTGCACATAATCATATGATATTCCAGTTGATCTAATAAAAGCATTACCAAAATACAATTTAGATTTGATCTTTTAGACTGGATGACACTAGTATTGGGAAGACAATTTTACTACCTTCTGAAATGTTTGAATTTGAAATAATATTTTACTAGGAGAATGACCCTGGTTAACTAGATTTTATAGGGAAAGACATTTTTCTAGTTTTATATTCTTGTATTTAATACACTATATACTAATCTTTGGAATAACAATTAATGAAAAAAATAGAATTTTACATAATGTATAATTCAGTCATCATAAATTCTTAAACGGTTATGAATAGAAGAAAGTTCAATTTTCTTGGAGTTTCTTTATTCTGAAGTTTCCTTAATTAACGATATAACACCAACATCCAAAATGAGGAAGCTTAATGGGCATTTTGTTTGATTGGGTTTTAAGTAGAATCTTAATTAAGTACTATTGATCCTCATTTAAGAGGATAATGAAGACAAAGAAATTTATTAACCCCAAATCAAACTTGTTCAAATAAGTTTCTTCTGTGTGAATCTGAGGATTATTTTTTTTAAAAAAAATAACTTTGAGACTGATATTTTTATAAACATGTTGAAATATGCAGTGGTGCTCATCTCAAATATTTTCCTACCACTCTGTTCTTGGAAGGAAGGAAGGAGAGGGAGGGTCTGAGGGAAGTCCTGCATTAGTCCTGACCTGCTGCCCTTTCACCATCCCTTTGCCCCCTCCTCCTGGCCTATCCTGGGGGGTCTCCCATCCTATTGCTAAGGAAGCTTTGGATACAAAGCCAGGTCTCTTCACATGGAGAGTGAGTGGGCCTCCCTCTTGACTTTGCCCTCGTACCCATCATGAGCAACTTGGCTAAGGAGAGCAGGCACAGCAGCAGCAGCCTTGAGGAGGAGGTAAGTGCAGCTGGGTGCCACCTTGGGGAAGTGGGGCTGGGCTTAGTGCCATGGGTGCTTGATGGCTGGGCTGGGCATTTGACCTCCACGCCACCGTCCAACCCTCCCCAAGGCCTGAGAGGAACAGTGAGGCTCCTCCAGTGGACCATGCCTTGGCACTTGCCCTGGTCCCATCTTCTTCTGCCAGAGACCCTCAGATCTGTCCCACTCCTGCCCAGGCCTCCATTGGCACCCTTGATGTGAATGATGTAGAGCTGGCAACACCCACCCAGTAGGCCACACCCACCCGGCCCGCCAAGGGCAACTGCAATGCTGATGTGGCCCTCAATGAAATTGAGTTTGACACCCCTGCTTTAAATGGTCTCTCAGTCTGGTTCAGTAGGAATCACAATCATGGGGAAGACTGCTGACCTGACAGTTTTGCAGAAAACCATCATTGACACCCTCAATAAGGAGGGAAAGCCTCAAAAGGTAATTGCAAAAGAAGTTGGATGTTCCCAAAGTGCTGTATCAAAGCACATTAATAGAAAGTTATGTGGAAGGGAAAAGTGTGGAAGGGAAAAGTGTGGAAGAAAAAGGTGCACAAGCAGCAGGGATGACCGCAGCCTGGAGAGGATTGTCAGGAAAAGGCCATTCAAAAGTGTTGGGGACTTTCACAAGGAGTGGACTGAGGCTGATTGCACCTTAGGCAATTGTTCTAACCTTTAGGCCACTGGCTCTTTCTCGCTTTGTTAGCTGAGAAGCAAGGGAGATATGTGTTAAATGTTTGTTAAGTATTTAGATTACCTTGCTAGGCCCCAAACATGGGACAAATCTTATTTCCTGTTTCAGCCTAACCCAAGGCCATCAACAGGCAGTAGTCACAGCAGTGACAGCTCATATTTGTGTAAATTTTTCGGATTGCTAACAAAGAATCAAAGGGAGACTGATATGCATTTCAAACTTATTTGTTCTCATCAGTCAGCCATACCCTTCTGAGATTTGAACCTGGGCTGATTGCACCTTAGGCAATTGTTCTAACCTTTAGGCCACTGGCTCTTTCTTGCTTTGTTAGCTGAGAAGCAAGGGAGATATGTGTTAAATGTTTGTTAAGTATTTAGATTACCTTGCAAGGCCCAAATATGGGCCAAATCTTATTGCCTGTACCAGCCTAACCTAAGGCCATCAACAAACTGTAGTATATATGTATATGTATATATGTAGTATATATATGTATGTATACTGTATATATATATATATATATATATATATATATATATATATATATATATGTATGTATGTATGTATATGTGTGTGTATATGTGTATATATGTATATGTATATATGTATATATGTATGTATATATATATATCGCCTTCATGGATTACTGCCTTGTCGTGGCGAAGGGGCTTGCGTAATTCAATGAAGCTATGAGCTATGCCGTGCAGGGCCACCCAAGACGGACAGGTCATAGCAGAGAGTTCTGACAAAACGTGATCCACTGGAGAAGGAAATGGCAACCCACTCCAGTATCTTTGCCATGAAAACCCTATAGACAGTACTAAAAGGCAAAACGATATGACGCTGGAAGATGAGCCCCTCAGGTCAGAAGGCGTCCAATATGCTACTGGGGAAGAGCAGAGGGCTAGTACTAGTAGCGCCAGAAAGAATGAAGCGACTGGGCCAAAGCCGAAAGGACGCTCAGCTGTGGATGTGTCTGGTGGTGAAAGGAAAGTCCGATGCTGTAAAGATTTTTTCTCCATAGGAACCTGGAATGTAAGATCCATGAATCAAGGAAAGCTGGACGTGGTCAAACAAGAGATGACAAGACAAAACATTGACATCTTAGGTATCAGCGAACTAAAATGGACAGGAATGGGTGAATTTAATTCAGATGACCATCAGGTATACTACTGTGGGCAAGAATCCTTCAGAAGAAATGGAGTAGCCTTCATAGTCAATAAAAGAGTAGGAAAAGCAATACTGGGATACAATCCTCAAAATGACAGAATGATCTCAGTTCGAATCCAAGGCAAACCATTCAATATCACAGTAGTCCAAGTCTATGCCCCAACCACCGGTGCTGAAGAGGATGAAATTGACCAGTTCTATGAAGCACTACAGCACCTTATAGAACTAACACCAAAAAATGAAGTTCTTATCATCATGGGGGATTGGAATGCTAAAGTAGGAAGCCAAAAGATAACTGGAATAACAGGCAAGTTTGGCCTTGGAGTGCAAAATGAAGCAGGGCACAGGCTGATAGAATTCTGTCAAAAGAATACGATGGTCATAGCAAATACTCTTTTCCAACAACCCAAGAGACGGCTCTACACATGGACATCACCAGATGGTCAACACAGAAATCAGATTGACTATATGCTCTGCAGCCAAAGATGGAGAAGTCAGTAAAAACAAGACCAGGAGCTGACTGTGGCTCAGACCACGAGCTTCTCCTTGCAAAGTTTAGGCTGAAACTGAAGAAAGTAGGGAAAAGCACTAGGCCACTCAGGTATGAATTAAATCATATCCCTGTTGAATATACAGTAGAGGTGATAAATAGATTTAAGGAATTAGATCTGATAGACAGAGTGCCTGAAGAACTATGGACAGAGGTTCGCGACATTGTACAACAGGTAGCAACCAAAACCATCCCAAAGAAAAAGAAATGCAAGAAAGCAAAATGGCTGTCTGAGGAAGCTTTGCAAATAGCTGAGGAAAGGAGGGAAGTGAAAGGCAAGGGAGAAAAAGAAAGATACACCCAATTGAATGCAGAATTCCAGAGAATAGCTAGAAGAGATAAGAATGCCTTCTTAAATGAACAGTGCAAAGAAATAGAAGAAAACAATAGAATAGGGAGGACCAGAGATCTTTTCAAGAAAATTGGAGAAATGAAGGGAACATTTAATGCAAAAATGGGCATGATAAAGGACCAAAATGGCAGGGACCTAACAGAGGCAGAAGAGATTAAGAAGAGGTGGCAAAATTATTCAGAAGAACTATACAAGAATGAGCTTAACGTCCCTGATAATCACAATGAGGTGGTCACTGACCTCGAGCCAGACATCCTAGAATGTGAAGTGAAGTGGGCCTTAGAAAAGCTGAGCAACAACAAAGCTAGTGGAAGTGACAGTATTCCAGCTGAGCTATTCAAAATCTTAAAAGACGATGCAGTAAAAGTGCTACACTCAATTTGCCAGCAAATTTGGAAAACTCAACAGTGGCCACAGGATTGGAAAAGATCAGTTTACATTCCCATTCCAAAGAAAGGCAGTGCCAAAGAATGTTCAAACTATCGCACCATTGCATTCATTTCTTATGCTAGTAAAGTCATGCTTAAAATCCTACAAGCTAGACTTCAGCAGTATGTGGATCGAGAACTACCAGAAGTACAGGCAGGATTTCGAAGAGGCAGAGGAACTAGAGATCAAATTGCCAACATACGCTGGATCATGGAGAAAGCTAGGGACTTCCAGAAAAACATCGACTTCTGCTTCATTGACTATGCTAAAGCCTTTGATTGTGTGGATCATAACAAACTGTGGCAAGTTCTTAAAGAGATGGGAGTACCAGACCATCTTATTTGTCTCTTGAGAAACCTATATGCGGGTCAAAAAGCAACAGTGAGAACTGGACATGGAACCACTGATTGGTTCAAAATTGGGAAAGGAGTCCGGCAAGGCTGTATACTGTCGCCCTGCCTATTTAACTTATATGCAGAGCACATCATGAGAAAGGCAGGGCTAGATGAATCAAAAGTTGGAATTAAGATTGCCGGAAGAAATATCAACAACCTAAGATACGCAGATGATACCACTCTAATGGCAGAAAGTGAAGAAGAACTAAAGAGCCTCTTGTTGCAGGTGAAGAAGGAGAGTGCAAAACTTGGGTTGAAACTTAACATTAAGAAAACCAAGATCATGGCATCTGGCCCTCTCAATTCGTGGCAAATAGATGGGGAAGAAATGGAGGTAGTGACAGATTTTATTTTCCTGGGCTCCAAGATCACTTCAGATGGGGACTGTAGCCAAGAAATTAAAAGACGCTTGCTCCTGGGGAGGAAAGCCATGGCAAATCTAGACAGCACACTAAAAAGCAGAGACATCACCCTGTCAACAAAAGTGCGTATAGTCAAGGCTATGGTCTTCCCAGTTGCAATGTATGGCAGTGAAAGTTGGACCATAAGAAAGGCTGAGCGCCAAAGAATTGAGGTCTTTGAACTGTGGTGCTGGAGAAGACTCCTGCGAGTCCCTTGGACTGCAAGGCGATGAAACCGGTCAGTCCTAGAGGAGATCAATCCTGACTGCTCTTTAGAAGGCCAGATCCTGAAGCTAAAACTCAAGTACTTTGGCCACCTAATGAGAAGGAAGGACTCACTGGAGAAGAGCCTAATGCTGGGAAAGATCGAGGGCAATAGAAGAAGGGGACGACAGAGAATGAGGTGGCTGGATGGAGTCACTGAAGCAGTAGGCGTGAGCTTAAATGGACTCCAGAAGTTGGTAGAGGACAGGAAGGCCTGGAGGAATGTTGTCCATAGGGTCGCGATGGGTCGGACACGACTTCGCAGCTAACAACAACAACAATATATATATATATATATATATATATATATATATATATATATATATATATATATATATATATATATATATATATATATATATATATATATATATATATATATATATATATATATATATATATATATATATATATATATATATATATATATATATATATATATATATATATATATATATATATATAAAGGGAACACTTAAACAACACAATGTACTGTATTTAATAGTAGGATGTCTTATTTTCTGTTCCCTTTATTATATTCTGCTTTGGCCTAACCCAAGGCTATCCACAACTTATGACAGCTCATTATTTGGCCAAAGCAGGAAAGAAAGAGTTAATTAGCAAGGTGAATTCAAAAGCCTTGACAAATACTTAACACATATTTCCCTTGCCTTCTAGCTAATAAAAGAGAGAAAGAACCTGTGGCTCAGGAAGTTAAAACCACTGCCTAATATATAATCAGCCCAGGTTCACATCTCAGATAAAGGGTATGACTGACTGATGAGAACATAAGAAGTTCGAAATGATCATCTCAGCCTCCCAAATTCTTTATTAGCAATTTGAATAATTTACACACACACACACACACACACACACACACACACAGTGTTTGTTAAGTATTTTGAATACCTTGCTAGGCCCCAAACATGGGGCAAATCTTATTTCCTGTTTCAGCCTAACCCAAGGCCATCCGCAGGCTGTAGTCACAGCAGTGACAGCTCATATTTGTGTAAATTTTTTGGATTGCTAACAAAGAATTAAAGGGAGGCTGATATGGCCATTTCAAACTCATTTGTTCTTATCAGTCAGCCATACCCTTCTGAGATTCGAACCTGGGCCGATTGCACCTTAGGCAATTGTTCTAACCTTTAGGCCACTGGCTCTTTCTCGCTTTGTTAGCTGAGAAGGAAGGGAGATATTTGTCAAATGTTTGTTAAGTATTTAGATTACCTTGCTATATGAATTTAATTAGAAATTTAATTTGGAGTGCACCTTTGCTAACACATCTCTCCTTCACTGGTGCTCCTAATCTTGTCACAAATGAAGGCATTATTATATGTCTATACGTACTATTTGCCTTGGCAGTGAAATATCTTGAGGTTGTTTTGGGCATACCTTAAATCAGACAGTCATTTATGCACATTTGCTTAAATATGACCATGATAACTGTCCCTGTTTTTTCCCCAAACCCCTCTATCTTTCCAATATTGATATTCAAATTCTGATCTGATCACAAATTCTGATCTGTGAGCGTGAGATGCTGCAGGCAGTATTTGATCCAGCAATATGCTTTTATTTTAATTACTGCTATCCTGTCTTGAATGGTTGTTGCAATTCTTTCAGAGGGAGGAGGGATTTCTTATTCTTATTTCTGACAATTCATGTCATGTTATCAATAGAGATTAATGATAGAAAATATTCAGTGCATAATTATGTTTGTTCTACTATTCTTGTGGCTTTAATCCCTTGCTTCCCCCCCTTGTCTTTGCTTAGTTTTCTAAATACAAATATAGCAACTACATACTAGTTTTTAAAGTAGACATGTATTTTCCCAAGATCATCTGGCAGCTGTGTAGAGCCACTGTATGTTCCAAGGAAAAGATGTTATTTTAAAGAATTGCAGACAGGTCTACATTTACTCTCTGCACACTATGGTTCAAGTCCTGGTGAATCATTTCATCAACACAGCTGAGTATCTCAGCCTCATTCTTGGGGGAAAGAATCCTAGCCCACTTATTTTTATATCTCATTTGTCTCTCTCCCATCAGTAAAAGTCATAGCACTGAAATTTAAAGCTATCAAAGCTGACACCATCCAGAACATAGAAAAACTCAAAGAAATAGTACTAGATTGGAAGATTTGAAGAGACCTGACCCATACAATAATCAAGAGTTGGACTTGACTGAATGGATAATATCATCATCACAGAAAATCAACTATTTTACTTCCAAATTTCAGCTATGTGATCTCAAAGTTTTCTTGTGGCTGCAAATTGGCTGGAGATGTGGACATGGACAATTTATGCATTAATCGAGTTTATTTCCAGTGGCATTCTATAGTTAGAGTGAATTTATTGTTGCTTGATTTGGCCACTTCTGGCTGTGAGGTAAAATTTGAAAATAGCTTCCTGCAAGTTTGCTCAACCATAGCTTCTCATGCCACTGAAATTGACAGCATCGTAAATATGAACTATGGGTTATACTGGTTGTCAACTCCTCGTCTCCGCCGGATCAACAAGCACACAGGAAAAACCACGACGAAGTACGGATGACTGGAAAGAGTACCTTTAATAGCAGGATCTCTAAACCTTAACAAAGTCAGCGTTGGGAACCACTCGTCCCAACGCTACTTTTAAACGTAACTACCAATTGAGTAATAGCCCCACCCTGTTAGCCCCACCCTCCCCTCCGCAGACCAGCATCCGCCCGGACTACGTAAAACCCCGCCCCTTTATCCAGACGCCCTACGCCCTGCTGCCGCCCCTGACGCCGAAGTCCACTCAGCGCGAAGGAAGGTGTAAGACCAACATCCCCCTCTCTCACCCCCTGGATTCCCTAACGTGCCCCCCTCCACCAACCCAGTGCTTCGTGTAACACCCGTTCCAGGCCACCGTACAGCTGTTAAGGCTGGCGCAGCTCCCCCGTGCGCGACAAGACCCGGTCGGGCATAGCCAGGTCCTTTGCCACGCGCTCCCGGCCGCCGATCAGCTGTGCGAGCAGGCGCGGCCGTGGAGTCGACACCCGGAGTCTCTGTCAGCCGCCAAGCAGCACGCCGAAAAGCCGCGGCTCCAGCGCGGGCGCCCGGGGTTTCCGTCGGCCGCGAACCAGCTGATGGAAAGGCAACGGCTCCGGCGCGGGCGCACGGGGTTTTCCTCGGCCGCGGACCAGCTGACAGGCGCGGCTGCAGGCCGTCCGGGGTCTCCGTCGGCCACCGAGCAGCTGGGCGAAGCGTTACGGGCCCAGCGTGAGCGACCGGGATCTCCATTGGCCGCTGAGCAGCTGTCGGGCGTGGCTGCGAACCGCGGGCGGCGACTGGATCCCTCTCCCGGTGAGTATGTCGAGCCCGAAGGGCTCGACACTGGTGATGGCAGACTAAAACAAGAGATTTTCTAATGGAAAAATTACAAACTATAATGGAAGATTTACAAAAGGAAGAGTTGAATAAATCTGCTTACCCTAGGCTCAGAAGTCAGTAGCTGCTAAATTACAGGTTATGGTAAGGAACTTCTCACATAACTGATCTAGAACATCTTATGAAAGCCAATCATCGCAACAGAGATATATTGTGGAGTGGAGAAGATGGATTGATTACATCCAGAATAAATATGGGACTAAAAAGTTTCACCTAGCATTTGAATAAGTATTGATGTGATATTTAAATTGCTTGTAGTTATTTTATAAGAGTTAAAGTGCGATAGAACTTAATATTTTATTGTTGTTTGCATAAGGTAGACTATGATTGTTTGTATTTTTATACCCTGTATTTAGCTCTGGGAAGTCGGGGAGGGGGAGGGGAGGGTGGAGTTGGGGAGGTTTGGGGAGAGGGGAGGGGGTTGGGAGTGGTTTTGTCTTTTTTAAAAAATGTATTGTAAAACTTTTCAATAAAAAAAGAAAAGAAAGAAAGCCAATCATAATCTTAAAATGTTTACATGTTTACTGGGTATTATAAATTATAAATAAATTATCTATTCTACGTTGGAAAAAGTCTTTTTGTGACAAGTATATTATGCTTTCATATAGACTCTTCCTTATATTTATTTTCCTTATAATTATTCAGTAGATTTATCCACATTATGCACTGTACATCAACATTCACTCTTCCTAAAAATGAAACCTAAATATGCATTATATTGGCAAAGTCAAACATATTCTTGTGAATACCTAACTTTTCCTTGAACATTCAGACCTGGAGAGCTTAGCAAACAGTAAATCTTCTCAGATGATTTGTATGTTTGTCATAAAAAAGAAAACTATTTCTTGCTTTCAGTTTTTTCACCTATTGGGATTTTTTCCCCTTTCCTTTCCTTTCCTTTCCTTTCCTTTCCTTTCCTTTCCTTTCCTTTCCTTTCCTTTCCTTTCCTTTCCTTTCCTTTCCTTTCCTTTCCTTTCCTTTCCTTTCCTCTTTTTTTTACCCCTTTTTTCCTTCAAATAACTGGATTCCTGGCCAGTGATATTGGATTCTTTGGAGTCCCCTGTTACACACTGATTTATTATATTAAAAATTATGTATTTTATGGCTTCAAGTGGCCTGTATTGTTACAATACCTTGTCATGAGCAAATGATTAATAACAAAATGTGCACATTGGTATCCTTATTACATATATTTCCTCAGCTATTGGGACGATAGAACATTATGAGCTCTTATTATTAACCAGAGGCAATAAAATAAAATAAAAAATATATTCCTCTCTTAGAGGAGTATGTCACTATCATAACATGCTAACCACTGAATGAATGAATAAACTTAAAAAAATATCATTCAAAATTAAAAAAGAAAACTATTTGTGAGAACATAAATCTTTGGGTGCTATCTTTAATAATCTCAATATACTTTTAGCAATCAAGGCCAATACTGTTGGAGAAGTCATATTAGATTCAGATAGCTTCCTTTCTCCTAATGCACAGCTATAATGCAGAAAATTATCTGCTGCTTTTCCCTAAATATACAGGGAAAATTTCCAGGCAGGTGTTTATTATTTAAAAACTAATCAAATAAGTTTATCTTAATAATCCATCTAGGAAAAACATCTCACATTCAATATTTATGCGTGTTTGTGTTAAATCGAGGTCACCAGATCTGGGCTGCAAAACTTGAGATTACTTTCTTCTTTTACTTGTTTGTTGTTGCCTAATAAAATACTTTAAAAAGCTTAGCTTCTTTCTGTTCTTTGGAAATGGACCAGATAACCAGCACATTCCATTGAAAATAGAAGCTTAAAATCAGCCCTGAAGGGTGCACTAAAATGAATTATATCTGGTAATTACCCAAGAAGCAAAGAAAACATGAAATCTGCTATTGTTTATTCTCCTGTCCCCATCATGGCAGATTGTATATAGCAGCAGCAAAGTGCAATCTAAGAGGGTTAGAAGGACATACCAAAAAGTGTCAGGACCCAACCCAATCCACGTTTTAGGAAATAAGAACTCTTGGAGACAGGATTGTCCAAGCAGGAGCTTTTACTAAAACATGATTGTCAGTGGAAAATTTAGACAGGATCTGGAAACTGTGTTGACGATTGACACTTTTAAAGTGTTCCCAAGTAAAGCCCGCTCCCTTCAGTCCATTTGGTCAGTCCAGGATCAATTAAGGTTCAGGTGTCAAAACCTTCCATGGGAAGAGGGATCTTCCATGCCTTTACAACATTTACTTCCTCCCCTTCAGATTCCAATCAGAGATACAAACCAGAATCTCTCCCCCCCCCTTTCTTTGTTCTTCTCAGTTCAAAGGTTCTTTCCCTGGTCTTTGATGATGGCCTCCAGGCAGGCTGAATAAACAACCTTGCAACTAATGGCTAGGGATGGCCAATTAACATCTTCTCTCCTCTTCCTTGGGAATGGCAGAATCCAGTGAGGGGTGTGAGATTTGGGAGTATACAGATAGGGATTTAGGAATGGGATATAAATGGATTCTGACAAAAGCAAGGAACACAATTCTAATAAAAATGTCAAAAAGAAACTTGGGAAAAATTCGTCCAGGAAATGATCTGTTACACATTCCAGTCCCAGTTCTGATATAATACACCTGCTTTTCTAGTCTTAAGGCAAAAATGGCATGAAGTGTACATTATGCTTATTGTCCTATTTGGGCTCAAGCATCTCATGCTGGATTTCCAAATTCTGCTGCAACAGAGAAATCAGCATGCCATATTTCTTTTATTTTTTATTTTTAATAGATTTGTGTTCCTTATCTCACATCATATAATTTACAGCCTTAAGCACATACTGATAGGAAGTAAAAGCATTTTTCTTCCCATAAACATGTCATTGCTTCTGCTTTTTTTCCTTCCAGAAAACCTATTGCCCTAATCCACAAAAGCAATGAGCTATGAGAAGCATTCTAATGTTAAGACCTAACCACTGAAAATTATAGAATGATCATCACTAATTTATTAAAGTTATAGGGGGTTGCTATTTCTAATCTAGTTCATGATAATTATTGCATCTTAAGTAAAAAAAATCACGATAGAAATTTAGTGTTCTTAAAGAGTTCTTATACTACTAATTTACATATTTTATTCAGATTGTTTTTATTAATATATATATATATATATATATAAAATTTGTCAGGGTCATTCTGTATTAAGAAATGCATTACATAATGTCTTACTAATTATTGTATACATTATTTGAAAGTAATTAAGCACTTATTCCCCAAATAACAAAAATGCATAAGTAGAATTTATTTACTATTTTATAAAAAATTATAATAGCCAATACTGTAAGTATGAGTTAAGAACTTAAAAACTTCCAGTGTTGGAGCATTCACCACTTCTGGAGGCAGGTTGTTCCACTGATTAATTGTCCTAACTGTCAGAAAGTTTCTCCTTAGTTCTAGGTTGCTTTTCTCCTTGACTAGTTTCCATCCATTGCTTCTTGTCCGGCTTTCAGGTGCTTTAGAGAATACCTTGACTCCCTCTTCTTTGTGGCAGCCCCTGAGATATTGAAACACTGCTATCATGTCACTCCTCACCCTTCTCTTCGTTAAACTAGACATACCCAATTCCAGCAACCGTTCCCTATATGTTTTAGCCTCCAGGCTCCCAATCATCTTTGTTGCTCTTCTCTGTACTCTTTCTAGAGTCTCAACATCTTTTTTACATCATGGTGTCCAAAACTGGGTGCAGTATTCCAGGTGTGGCCTTACCAAAGCATTGTAAAGTAGCATTAGTACTTCACTTGATCTTGATTCTATCCCTCTATTAATACAGCCTAGCACTGTGTTAGCTTTTTTGGCGGCTGCAGCACACTGCTGGCTCATATTGAAGTGATTGTCTACTAGGACTCCGAGATCCCTCTCACAGTTACTACTATTGAGCAAGGTATATCTGTGCATTTTATTTTTCCTGCCTAAATGTAGAACCTTACTTTTTTCACCATTGAATTTCATTTTGTTAGATAGCTCCCAGTGTTCAAGTCTGTCCAGATCCTCCTGTATTTTAAGCCTATCTTCTGGAGTATTGGCGATTCCTGCCAGCTTGGTGTCGTCTGCAAATTTGATGAGTTCCCCATCTATCCCCTCATCCAAATCATTAATGAATATGTTGAAGAGCACTGGGCCCAGAACAGAACCCTGGGGCACCCCACCACACACTTCCTTCCATGTAGATGCAGTTCCATTGAGGACCACACACTGAGTACAGCCTGTCAGCCAGGTACGAATCCATCTGGTGGTGATGCTATCTAACCCACATTTTTCTATCTTATCAAGTAGTAGGTTGTGATCTACTTTATCAAATGCCTTACTGAAGTACAAGTAAATTATATCTACAGCATTCCTCTAGTCCACTAATTTTGTCACTTGATCAAAGAATGAAATAAGATTTGTCTGGCATGATCTGTTTTTGACAAACCCATGTTGACTTTTAGTGATGACTTTGTTTGCATCAAGGTGTTCGCTGATTTGTTGTTTGGTTATCTTTTCCAGAATCTTCCCATGTATTGAGGTCAGGCTGATAGGTCTGTAGTTTCCTGGATCTATTTTTTCCCCTTTTTTGAAGATGGGAACTACATCAGCTCTCTTCCAGTCCTCTGGTAGTTCCCCAATTCTCCCGGATCTTTGAAAAATATAGTTCAGCTAGACTGGGCTTTTATTATCACACTTTTCAAAATTTCCCAAGCTTCTTGAGTTGTTTTCCCCTTTAGGATTTTCATCCATGGAAATTGTTCATAAAAAGTGGTCACCAAAGCAGGGGCATGAACGGCGGTCGTGTCTTCCCAGGTGAACTCCTCTGGTCCGTAGCCTTTCCATTCAATCAGGTACTGGAAACGACCTTTCAGCCAACGGGAGTCCCTGATGCTGGCGACCTCGTACTCAGGGGTGCTGTCTCCATCACGAGGTCCTGATGGGGGAGGTTCCACTCGGTGGAGTGGACAGGCCGGTTGCTCGGGGACCAACAGAGACCGATGAAAAACTGGGTGCACGTGCAGGGAACGTGGCAGAGTTAAGCGATAAGCAACTGGATTGATGACAGCCTCGACTGGGAACGGTCCTAAATATCAGTGATCTAACTTTCTCACCGGCCGTGTTGACGGTAGGTTCCTGGTGGACAACCAGACCCAATCTCCCACCGATAGTGGAGTTGTATCCCGCCTTGACCGGTCAGAAATCCTCCTTAGCCACTTCAAAGACGGGCTAAACTACAACCTGTATAACGCTTGCCTGCCTCGAGGAGACCCGCACCATCTCGACAACTGGTATGTCCTGCCAGAGGAGGCAGAGATAGACCTACTGAAGAGGCACCACCAGGGAAAACCATGGGGCTGCCCACCGCCCAAGCAAACACATGAGGGGGAAAAACCACGGTCCATGGCTAAGAAATCAACAGGCTGTTTCAAATGCGGGAGAGAGGCCACTGTGCCGTAGAATGCCGCTCAAAAGCTCCTCAGTGTAAATCAGAGGCATCACCCTCCAAGAGACCAGGGAAGTCCCAAGGCAACCCAAAAGAATCTTCCATGAAGGGGACAAAGGCTGTAGAGTCCACAACCCCTGTCAAGAACTGGGATTGGATTCCAGCCTACACTGCAGGGGCGGTGGACACCTCAGAAGACAGCTCAGAGGGAGAACCATTGGTAAGTGGATCCATGCCACCCATCCTTAAGACAGTGACTATATTAGCTTCCTCTATGCCTGAAGCTGTCAAAGTAAAAGCCCTAATAGACTCTGGTTGCACCCGCTGCCTCATCAGCCCAACGCTGGTGGGGAATTTGGGCATCCCAGTGAGGAGACTAAATCTCCTTTGGCCAGTTAGATGGGTTAATAGCAGGGGGGTCCCAGCTACCCTAGCCACTTTACCAATTCACCTTTCCCTGGGAACTCATGAGGAAGACATAACATTTGTGGTGGCCCCAGGCATGGAATGCCCAATGATTTTAGGACTGGAATGGCTGAAGGAATGGAACCCTTGGATAAATTGGAGGACAGCAGAACTCAACTTCCCAGAGGGGGAGCATAGGAGCTTAAAACCCCAAAGCATCCCCCCAACCCAAAGAGAGGATTCAGCATCAGTGGGGGAAGAGAAGGGGTTACCAGAGATACCAGAGTAATATTTATTTATTTAGTTAGTTAGTTAGATTTCTATACCGCCTTATTCCCGAAGGACTCAGGACGGTTTACAGGGCAATATTTAAAAGACAATGTAAAATTAAGATAAAAATAGAATTAAAAAGAATTAAATTAATAATAGCCCAACAATAAAACAATGTTAAAAACTTAAAACTAAAAACCCCCTCAGTCCAGGCCAGATAGATTGAAAAGCCAGGTTTTCATAGGGAAATAGGGAATATAGGGACCTTGCTGAAGTTTTCAGTGAGGAACAGGCAGATGAGCTTCCCCCTCACTGCCCCACAGACTTTGCTATAGAATTCAAACCTGGGGCAAAACTCCCAAAGCCCAGGATGTATGCCATGAGCCCAAAGGAAACGGCGGAGATGGAAAGATTCATAAAGAAAAACTTAGAAAGAGGATTTATTGAGCCTGTCAAACCCAAAGTGGCCACCCCGGTCCTGTTCAGGGAGAAGAAGTACTGCTCTTTTCGCTTGTGCGTGGATTACCGAAATTTGAACACAATTACTGAATGTAATCTGTACCCACTACCCCTTATGAAGGATATGCTATCCCACGTATCAAAAGGAAGGATTTTTTCCAAACTAGACCTGAGAGAAGCATACTACCACATTAAGGAAGGAGATGAATGGAAGACTGCGTTCAATTGCCCAATGGGTTGCTACCAGTTCAAAATCCTACCATTTGGACTGCAAGGAGCCCCCGCAGTTTTTATGCAATTAATTAATGAAGTGCTAAGAGAGCACCTATATAAGAGGGTCCTGGTTTACCTAGATGACATCCTTATCTTCACTGAGACCAAAGTGGAACATATTAACCTAGTTCACTTTCAGGTCCAGAAAAGCTTCCACCATGAAGTGTATTGCTTGTTTCAGGATCTGTTCAGTTAGGTCCTGTTCTCCCTCAGTCTCCTCGTCATTGTAGAGCAGTTTCATTTCACACCTTAAGCCCTATTTCCAGCTTCCCTGGGTGAAAATTACCCATTGGGGCCTTCTGTCCCACTCTTCCCTTTTTGCCACACCAACCAACCAACCACCTCAGCCTCATAAACTCCTCCATGGCAGCTGTCTCTTCCATCCATCCAGAGGGGCTCTCTTTAAGGTGAGTCTTGATGACAAACTCTTTGCAGCATTCAGTCTCATCCAGCTCATTGCTTTGGAGTGACATGATGTGCATGGTTCCTGTAGTAGGGCCGATATCTCCCTGGGTTGACCACTTTGCGTATCTTGCCTAATGTAAGGTCCTGTCTCAGCTAGCACTCCAAAGAAAGCAGAACTCCTGAAACTGGCATCATTTCAAAAGAAACTTTTATTGAGAGATAGTGATAGCAAGGAAAGATCTGAATAATTTCCATGCAAAATGTTACTTTAAAACTCTCCTTTCAAACCCCTCCCCAGTACCCAATGGTCCAGTATGATTTCAGCCAATCCACAGGTGTGAATTTGTTATGGGAACCAGAGTGAGAAACTGCTGTTCTCAGGTGATTTCATTTTCTTCCTTATCTCTTCCCAGCAATGTAGAGATAAGACAGATAGCCCAAGGAACATTCCTCCTCCTTTTTACACCCGGAGAGATGCATTGAAGGGGGAAAAAAACAAAGTAAATGAAATACACTGAAAACCTCACAGAGCTCCCCCCTCTCCCCAAAGAGTGAAACCTCCTCCTCCCAACAGAAGGGCAGAACTCAAAAAATAAAATGAAATGAATAGATAGTTTCAAGGTCTGAAAAGCAATAGCACTTAGACTTATACACCACTTCACAGTGCTTTACAGTCCTCTTAAGTGGTTTACAGAGTCAGCATATTGCCCCCAACAATTTTGGTCCTCATTTTACTGACCTTGGAAAGATGGAAGGCTGAGTCAACCTTGAGCCAGTGAGAACTGAACTGCTGACCTTCTGGCAACCAGCACTCAGCAGAAGTAGCCTGTAGTACAGCATTCTAACCATTGCACCACCATAGCCTATATGCATAAAAACTGGCACAGAAATCATTGAGGGTTCATGCTTTCAGTATTGCATGAGATCAGTAATACAACCTTCATTCATTTACTTTTCACTGCTGTCACTGCCCTAATGGTCTACCTAATTTCTTACATATTAACAGTATACTATATATTGAAAGATCTGCAGAAATGGGAAGGATTGAATCATTCTTCTTTTCGTTTTCCTCTTCATCCTTTGTGGATTATTGCTGTTTTTACCAAACATTAAATATAAGAACAACAACAACAAGGACAACAACAAGAACAATGATAATCATAATGATAATAGAGTTGGAAGGGACCTTGGTGGTCTTCTAGTCCAACCTCCTGCTCAGGCAGGAAACCCTATACCAATTCAGAAAATGGTTGTCTAGTCTCTTCTTAAAAACTTCCAGTATTGGAGCAATCAAAACTTCTGGAGGCAGATTGTTCCACTAATTAATTGTTCTGTCAGGAAATTTCTTCTTTGTTCTAGTTGCTACTCTCTTTGATTAGTTTCTGTCCATTGCTTTTTGTCCTGCCTTCAGATGCTTTGGAGAATAGCTTGACTCCCTCTTCTTTTTGCCAATCCCACATATACAGTATTGGAACACTGCTTTCATGTAACCCCTAATCCTTCTCTTCATGAAACTAGACATTCCCAATTCTAGGAATCATTCTTTATATATTTTAGCCTCAGTCCCCTAATCATCTTTGTTGCTCTTCTCTGTACTCTTTCTAGAGTCTCAACATCTTTTTTGCATTGTGCTGACCAAAACTGGATGCAGTATTCCAAGTGTGGCATTACCAAGGCATTGTAAAGTGGTATTAACACTTCACATGATCTTGATTCTATCCCTCTGTTAATGCAACCTAGCACTGTGTTGGCTTTTTTGGCTGCTGCTGCACACTGCTGGCTCACATTTGATTGTGATTGTCCACTAGTGATTGTCCACTAGGACACCAAGATCTCTCTCTCACAGTTGCTATTATTGAGCAAGGTACCACCTATACTATACGTGTGCATTTGGGTTTTCTTGCCTAAATGTAGAACCTTATTTTTTTTCACCATTGAATTGCATTTTGTTAGATAGCACCCAATGTTCAAGTCTGTTAAGATCATGCTGTATCTTAAGCCTATCTTCTGGAGCATTGGCTAATCCTGCCAGCTTGGTGTCATCTCCAAATTTGATGAGTTCCCCATCTATCCCCTCATCCAAATCATTGAGGAAGATATTGAAGAGCACTGGGCCCAGAACAGAGACCTGGGGCACCTCACTACACACTTCCCTCCATGTAGATGCAGTTCCATTAAAGACTACATGCTGAGTATGGCTGGTCAGCCAGCTACGAATCCATCTGGTGGTGATGCTGTCTAACCCACATTTTTCTATCTTATTAAGTAGTAGGTTGTAGTCTACTTTATTAAGTGCCTTACTGAAGTCCAAGTAAATTATACTCATAGCATTCCTCTGGTGCATTTATTTTGTCGCCTGTTCAAAGAATGCAATAAGATTTGTCTGGCATGATCTGTTTTTGACAAACCCATGTTGGCTTTTGGTAATGACTTTGGTTGCCTCTAGCTGTATGCTAATTTGTTGCTTGATTAACTTTTCTAATGTCTTCCCAGGTAATGAGGTCAGGCTGATAGGTCTGTAGTTTCCTGGAGCTATTCCTCCCCTTTTTTTGAAGATGGGAACTATATCAGCTCTTTTCCAGTCCTCTGGTAGTTCCCCAATGCTCCAGGATCTTTAAAAGATATAGTTCAATGGTTTTGAGATCACATCTGCCAGTTCCTTCAGCACCTTGGGGTGTAATCCATCTGGTCCTGGTGATTTGAACTCATCTAGGCTGGACAGGTGCTCACTTGTCATTTTCTTGCCTATCTTAGCTTGTGTTTCTAATGTGTTCTCTATGGTACTGTTTTTGATAGTATCGTATTTTATTCTGAGTGAGATGCTCACAAAATTGCAAGGTTAATTTCTGACATTTTTTGTCAAAGGTTTTGCATAAAAACTGAAGACTTGTTGGCAATATGAATAAAATTAGGGTTATGGCCTGGATTCAGGACAGACCGGTATAAATCAGAAGTGATTTTTTGAATGTGTTTTGAACTTGCTCCATTCAGCAATTGTTTCTGCTCACTAATCTAATCTCAATCAGTTTCCCTGAAGTTTCAATATAATAAAACTAGTAGAAGCACAGAAGCTTTTCCAAATGGGATTTTAAAACAAAACATTGTTTTTATTAATGTAACTCACCATGATGCATCAAGGAGGAATAATATTGTCATTTCTATCTTCATTATCAATATCATTTCTACCTTCAAATCAAAGTGATCAAGATTAGGTAGTCTGCACATTCCCTAACCAAACAATATTGGCCTAATAAAGCTCATTATTAATTATTTCATCTTTTAATTGCAGAGATTCCATTTTTGATTGATCTAATCATTCTAATCATTCCCTAATTCTTTCAATTTGAATGCTTCACGCAGTTTTGTCTCAGATCTTGCCTGAATTATGCTGCAGTCACTTATTTCCTAATTAAAGTACCTTTTCTCTAAATCTGTGGATGAAGGGTTTTTCTTTCTTAAGACTTGAGTAGAGGAAGCCCTGATAGTACTTAGTCCCAGTTTTTTGCAAGATTAAGAAACTTTGTAGATAAGTACACCATCTCTCCTACTTTATATTTCTCTGAGGTGCCCTCTTCTTGTCTGCTTGCCTCTTTTGTGCCTCTCTCTCCTCCTCTAATGTCTTACGTACTGTGAGGTATTCATCCACTCAGCCAATGATGCTGATGATGGCCTTTCTTGAGGGAGCTCTGGCATAGATACAAACTCTTTCCAGTAGCCATCCAGAAAGGGATAAACCCTGTGCTACTATGCATAGAGTTATTATATGCCACCTCTACAAAAGACAGAAGCTTGGCGGAATTAGTCTGTTGGTAGTTCATATAACATTGCACGTATTGCTCTAGGACTGAATTTTTACATTCACAGGCTCTATTAGTGTGAGGATGGTGGGTGGAACTAAGTTCCTGGGAGGAGTCTATCAGACTTAGGAACTACTACCAAAACTTTGACATGAACTGTAATCCTTGGTCTGAAATAATGCATGTCAGGACTCCATACAGTCTGTACATGTGCTGCATGAATAGCCTAGCCAGGACTTGTGCTGAGGGAATCCTTGGACATGCCACAAAATGTGCCTGCTTGAAAAACAGGTCACTGATATTCCAGATTACAGTTCAACAATGAAATCCATAGAGGCCCCTTTGCAAGGGCTATGGGATTAGCCACTGCCTGTAGCAGCCCTGGGGGCTTCCCAGGTAGCCACTTCATCAAGGTGCACATGGGGCAGCTAGCCATGTACTTCTTCATTTTTGGCCACCAAAATTGCCTTTTCACTAGGGGAAGAGTCTTTACAAATCCAAAATGTCCTGCTGCCCTTGTCTCATGGCTCTTGCTGTGGGACTAAAATCCTCTGACTAGCTGGGACATACACTTTATTCCCCTTCCATCCCAGCCCATTCTTTGAGGACAGGTCAGTTCTGTGCCACTGAAATCATTCATCTCCCACCAAGACATCCCTCAATGGCTGCACTAGTTTTTCAGTTGATTGAGCTGCCTTGTGAGGACTGGTGCCACAAACTGCTGGATGGGATGATTGAATTGACAACTTCCTCCTGGGCATTGTTGTATTGTGGCATCTGGGACACAACATCTGTCAAAAAATTCTTCCCTCCCAATAGATAGGAGAGGATAAAGTTGAAGTGGTTGAAGTATTGCACCCAGCTATCATGCTTAGGGGATAGCTTCCAAGGGGTCTTCAGTGCTTCCAATTTCTTGTGGTCTGTCCATACTTCAGATGGGGTTTTACTGGCTTCTAGGAATTGCCTCCAGGTTAAGAGAGCCCTTCAGACTGCTGAAGCTTCCTTCTCCCAAATAGCCCAGTGCTTCTTGGTCTCACAAAGCTTGTGGGATGCATAGGCACATGGCTGCAGTTTTCCCTTAGCATTTTTTTGGAATAGAATTGCACCCACAGCCACTTCACTAGTATCTGCCTGAATCATGAATGACTCATCTGGGTTGAGGTGTTTTAAGACCAGCTCCTCTGCAAAAAGGTGCTTTAGCTTCTCAAAGGCAGCTTGGCACTCGAGGGACCATTTCAAAGGCTGCCAGGCTTGGGCTTCATTCTCCCTCCCATTTTCAACAATCAGCAGGACTATCTGGGCATACATGGGGATGAATGGCAGTAGAAATTTGCAAAACTCTAGGAAACTCTGCAATTCTCTCCTGGTTTGAGGGGGCTCCCACTTTAATATTGCCTTCACTTTTCCAGGGTCCATCTTCACTCCCTCTTTTGAGATTCAATACGCTAACTAGTCTAGGCTAGTTTTGTGGAAGTCATACTTAAACGTAGAGCTGGTCTTTTCATAATTTTTTGAGCACTTCTCTGACCAGTTTCTCTTGCTCTTCCGGGATCTTGATATATATCAATATACTATCCAGGTATACCAAGACTTCTTTATACAGGTGCTCATGCAGGACTTCATTTATTAGATACATTAAAATGATAGGCACTCCCTGCAAACCAAAACTGGTAGCAACCCAGAGGGCAATCTTTGTCCTTTATTCTCACTCAGTAATTTGTCTCTCTCAAGTCCAACTTAGTGAAAATCCTCACCTTGGCCAGATAGTTTTACATGTCTCTCATAACAGGGAGGATATATGTTGTGATTCAGGGTCAGCCTGTGGGTTCGGCAGTTGGGTCGGACGACTCAGAGGAGGAGGGGGGTGTTGAAGACCTTGCTGAGGGGGTTGAAGATCTTGCTGATGAGAGCCCTCAGCCAGGCCCCTCCCACTTGGTCACCACGGAGACCCAGCTGTGTGAGCCTGACAGCGTGGATGAAGATGACCCACAGCTGGCCCTGTTCAAGGACGCCCGACGCAGGAGGCAGTCAATTAGGAGTAAACAGAGGAAGGCAATGGGGCTCCTCGGAAGGAGGCAGAGAGAAGCCACGCCCTGAACTCTATATAAGGGGAATGTGTGGGAGGGCTGGTTTGCTGAAGGCAACCGCTTGGATAGTTCCTGTTTCTTAAAGCTCCTGTTTCTTGGTTTGTCTTGTTCCGTTTGTTTTTGTGGTGATAAATTTGGCAGGCGTAATTCCAGCCTCTTGCCTTCTTGTAAAAGGGGTTGTCCCTGCCTTTTCTGCAGGGCCGGTAGCAGGCTGGTACAGAACAATATACATATTTCAATGCAAATACAGTTCAGGCCTCTATAGTCCACGTACAGCCTAAGGGACCCATCCTTTTCCTTGAAGAGCACACAGGCAACCATCCTCAACTTCACCGGCTGAATGAACCCCCTAGCCAGGTTCCTGGAACTCTTCTGTCTCCCTGGGGCATCATGTACATTTTTGGTTTAGGTAACTTGTCCCTGGCATGATTTCAGTTGTGCAATCTGTGGGTCTGTGGCTCCTTTGGCTTTGCAGGAATTCTTCTTTGGCTAGTTCAATGGGAGGAGAGCAGATGCTGGCCACTGGTCTTGGTGTGAGGTATTTTCTTCCCACAGCTAAAGCAAGCCCCTGGGTTTTGGCAAAGTTCCCCCCACCTGGCTGGGGGCATGCCCCCCCTCTTCTAAGGCAGTGCTTTTCAACCTTTTCACAGATTGTACCACTTTTAGGACATGACAATATTTGAGTGCCTCCAGTGCTTAGCAAGCTTCATCTCATTCTTTGGCTAGCTTACTACACCAGCAAGATAATTGACAGGCAAGTCATACATATTTATGATATGAATCTTCTTCTTCCCATTGAGCTGGCTCTTATGCTTTGGAGATACTTGGATATAGCTGTCTTCCTTGCCTCCTTTTCCCATATGGCTGTGGGATAACAAAGCACTTTTAGCTGATTGGTATGTGTGCTGGTAATTCCATCCCATTCAGTCTTAATTACGTTCCCTCTCTTGACTACCCTCTGGCCACATTTTCATAGTTCAAATGACATCTCAATGTTCTCACTGAAGATGCATGACAAAGGATCATCAAGTCAATGCCCCATTTACTCTTAGCATATAGCTTGAGGTTTATCCTTGTAGAAGAGGTGGCTCATGATAATTCTACTTTTGAGCTGCTATACATATCAAGTCCTTGTGATTATCTGGTTAAGGGGGGATTCAAGCCTATTCAGAGCAGAAGCAGATACAATGCATATGGTACTTTGATATAAGCTGCATTTAATTAGTACTGGTATGAGCTGTCTTGAGTTGATTTCCAGTATTGTTCTCCATTCCCACTGAGTTCTTGAATATGTTTCTGAGTCCTAGTGTCCTACTGACTTTGTACAGCCTCAGGCATTCACAAAACTATATGTATGGCATTGAGTCATAGATTTTTCTTGTAGTTAATTCAGGCTGTGCTCTGATTGAACTGCTTAGACCTTGAGACTTGGGGATTGATAAGCCTGTTTTGTTGTTCTCAATGCCCTTGTGATCTGTATTCATATTTTCCTGTATCCATATGGTTCTGTAGTTTGAGGATTGTGATGCTTAATAAAACTTTCTATGTTATGGGGAGGTACATTATTTGCTGGTAATTGGACAATGCTGTTCACTAGTAGGTGTCTTTCATAATCAGCATTGCCCTTCCTTGTGTTAGCCTGTCAACAGGGTAAGAGTTGGCTATTAGCAGCTGGTTCAACTGTGTTGCTAGGCATTCATGCATGGCTGTGAGTTTCTTTGATCAGTAGTGTGGGTCACATCTGGAGCAGGTGCTATTTAGCTCTTCATGTTCTTGACCTGCTGCTGGATAACTGTTACTGTGTTGGTGAGTGGTTCCTATTGTGGGAGATTGTTGTGACTGTTCTTTTATGCTGCAGTCACTTTGCACTGGTGTTATGTATCTTCTCTTTCTCTGAAATTTATTTCAGTACCATTCAATTTCTGCTATCAGTGGCTGTGCTGCTACAGTGGCTGTGCAGTGAAACAGAACCTCAGTTAGTTCTTCAGGACATTTAACTTCTTGGCTTCAGCTTCAGTTTGATTCTCAAACTTTTCTTCATCATGGACCCCGTTTAAATACCTTTTGTGGCCATGGACCATGGAAACAGACCACCAAGACGTAACTCAAAAGTTAAATCATAACATTTCTTCAAACTTTTGCAGACCCCCTACAATGACACTGTGCTCCCCCTGAAGCCCCAGACCAGTGAGTACCACTGTTCTACTGTATCTCCTTAGCCTGGTAGCCAATATTGTGACCCCTTGTTTAGCAGTTTCTAATCTTCAGATGAAGTCAGGCCCTTGTAGCTGAATCTTATCCTTAATCTCATATCTTTCTACAGTTCTACCAGCTGTTTAATTAACTAACCAGCTGTTTCTCAGCATGTATGAAGGTAACTCTTCCCTTTATCCATAGTTCCCTCAAATATGTCCTATATATTATCTCATTAGATCTAATGGTATAGGGGCATTTCATTAGTACCAGATTCTCTTGTTTTGTTTATGTATGGTTTCTTCCATAGCTCAGTTATAGTCAGATTGTCCTGGTTCCCCAATACTCAACATGGACCTTGTTAGTCTGGGCAATTTATGAGATGGCATGCTCTCCTAGTTCATTTCAATTTCATGCTTGAATAGGCAGATTGTGTGTTAAGGGGGGCCCTTTTGGTAAGGTAGATACTAGCTGGGATTTAAAGCATAGCCTCCTGCATCAAAAAGTAGTGCTTTACCTGCTATACTACCTGCTATACTATCCAATATTATCCAGGACAATGTCCCACAGAAGTTATTTATCATTAACTTGGTATAAACTAATTTCTTCAATTGAATTAGTCCTCAGATCACCTTATTCTCAGAAACATTTCCAGATGAGCATTAGATTGTCAGTGAAAGCATTGCTGATTAATAGGAGCACTTAAAATTAATTTCTGTCTGAACTTTGTTCAGAGGTAACCTGGTATGTACAGCTGTTAAAGGATTTAAACATAAAAGTTAAAGAAGCCGTAACAGTATTTGAAGATAATGCTGCTTGCATTAAAATGGCAACAGGTGACAGAGTGAAAAGTAGAAGCAAGCATGTGGACATTAAGTATTGTAATATCAGAGAAGCCATCAAAAGTAAATTAATTCGCTTGCTTCATTGTTCTTCCAATGACCATCTGGCAGATGTAATGACCAAGCCATTGGGTGGAGTACACCATGGGAAGAGTATTAAATTAGGGTTACACAACCACCCTACAATGTAGAACACAGGGAAGAAGAGCAACAACCATTTAGCACCTTTGGTATGAGAACACGGGCAATGACTAGAGCTATGGCTACAACACATGGAACTATCATCAATTCACTTTTGACAACAGATACCCAGAGACAACTACATCCCCCAAAAATGGATGCGCGACAACTCAAAGAAATACGGCCGACCTCAACAAACAGATCGGTGACGTGCTCCATGAGCAGAGTGCAGACACCAACAGTATAAACGCGATCTCCCCACCCCAGCGTTCCCATCCTGACGATGTTGGCAGTTAGCCAACGAAAGCTTGATCTTTTAGCAATAAAATCTTTATATGTATATAAAGAAGGGAAAGTTATAGAGAAGTTTCAGTAGTGTTAGTGATACATAACACATTGGGGCTTTATTTATGATTGGCTCCTTTTTATTTATCATTCTCTCTGAGGATTGTTAAGGTTGAAGTGATTTACATGTGTACCTCTTTTCTTATCAGTCCTGAGCATTGGACCATTGAATTAAGAATTGCATCTTCCCTATCCACTTCCTTTACTGTCTTGATATGGAGGTCTTTGTCAGCTTTAACACAATTTTGTCAAGCTTTAAATATGGATACAGAATTTTTAGAAAGCTTAGTGGGCAGTATCAGAAATTCTAAAAACAGCAACAGTGCTTAGTTATACTAAAGATTTAGATGGAATCACAATTAGAAGTAATAAACATAAGTACATTCAAAGTTTTCAAAATGCTACATATGTGAATCTGAAAATCTTGCAATATAGGTCACTATATTGCAAAGGCAGAATGCTGAAAGACAGTAATTTGTCAAGTGTGGTGTACTTTAAAGCTAAGACTTGCTTATTCATAGTTCAGCCTCATAATCACTCTATCATATATCTATGCTAGGTGAACTATAATTCTTTTATGTTGAAGTGCCTGTCCTCTGGAACACCATTTTCCTCAAGTGGCCCAATTTTGCAAACATTTTATAAACTGTCAAGAGTGATTTGCTTTTCAGCTAGTTTCTTCTCTGCTCACAACCTGACAACAACAGGGAGAGGGGTGGTTGAATTGCCTAGGGTGGGAATGGAATGCCAAGTCTTCAGATTATGAGGCATTGTTTTCCCCTTCAAGGACATGCTGCTTGAAGGTGTTTGAATGATCCAGACAGTTCCCATAGCAAATGGACCGTAGGTGATTGGACAAAACAATGGACTAAGGGGACCAGCCAAAGAAGGAACTCTTGTTTAATTATATGGATCTTTGAGTAGAAAATTCAGAGCTGATTTTACTTCTTTTGTGCCAATGTAGTATATTCAATAAAAGTATTACTTTTGGGAAGAGCAATGTCCCAGGGGTTTCATTCTTGGATTCGCTAGCTGGACATCTGACATAAAACCTTCATTTCATGGTTGTTTTCCTGAGTGTGTGAAGAAATTAATGAGGTCAGTGAGATGGATTTTATTTATGATTAATGTTGTCCTTGGCTGCCAGTGGAGTGTGTGTATGTGGTCTTCGATTCTGTCATGTCTGATTCTCAGAGACAGCCAAGTCCCTGAAGTTGTTGCCATTGTTTCCTTCCAAGAACTAAGAGAAAGTGACTTGTCCAAGATCACCCAATTGGCTTTATGCCTAAGGCAGTACCAAAGAAATTCTCACATTATATTCTGGAGAACCATTACCAATAAAACAACAGTTAATGAACTAATAAATCATACCAGATTTGATATAAATTGATATAAAACAGCTTCTTGAATACTATTCAATATAATTCAAATAGTTTATATAAATAAATTGATTGTTTATTCTTCCTCTACTGATTTATTTTATTTATTTTATTTTAATTCCATTTATATCCCACCCTTCTCCAAAGACTCAGGGCGGCTTACAAGCCATGTCTACTGAAGGAATTTCCCATAGCTTTCACTGACTCTTCTTTTCTTCTGATCATCAGGTAAAAGTGATGATATTATACTGAATAAACTCAACCCCAAAGATCTGCTCTTCTACCTGTATGGATTTCTGCTTAATTTTTATATCATGAAAGAATTTTGAAAAATGTGATTTCTCACCATTAAATGAAGTGATTTAACCCTCCCATAGGCTTCAGTTTTTTAGGGAAACATATGAGCCACATATTAAAATTGTCGGAGAAACCCAGAGAATCAAGAAACAGGCCTTGCCCTTGTAGCATTCATTTTCCAGAACTAGCTTCCAAATGGCATCAATTAATGTCTTCAGTTTTAGCAGTCATCAGATATGTAGTAGTACTTCTAATCCAAAAATGCTTTATTGCTCAATGCTTATTGCTCCCATTTAGAAAATTTTCTTATACTACTATTGGAAAAACTGGATTTTTACATCTTTTGTTTAGAATTATATGGATGTGTAAACATTTAGTTGCATTATGATTGTTTTCTATTAGGCTTTGTGTTGTTCTGAGATACTTTACGGTTGCCTGAAGTATATTCAAGTCGAATCAATCATCTTGACATAGTAGTGCCTTTAAATTCAACATAGTACACTTTACTGGAAGCCAATTAAGCAAAAAGATTGTAAAATAATCTTCCTGACTTTTGGAGTTAATTCAGTTACTTTTGCTCAAGCTTAATAATCAATACAGAATTTTGCATAACATTTTTATTAAAGTGTATCTTTCAGTTATCACTGCCGTTTAAGGCTGCAGCTGTTCCATTTATTTTAACATGTAATCCCACAGGTGAGTATTAAGAAAATTAGACTTTGATCTCATTTTCATATTATAAGTGCTGTTGCATTACTTGGGGATATGATAGATTATCAAAAAGTTCAAATGACCCTCAGAGAAAGCACAGAAATCATAGCTATTTCAAAAATGATTCAGATATACTGTATGTTTGTGGATATTATAAACCTCCAACATAAGAAGAGTGCTTGGTTTTAAGGAATATATAGATATAATAGAAATCTGGAATAAATGAGAAAAGTTACAATGTTGAACAAGCACTAGAGACCTACCTTTGTCTAGCCTTAGCAATGAAACTTATTGGATGGGCTTTGGGACAATAATTCTCTGTCTGTTGAACTTTTCTCTCCAGGTTGATGCTGTTGTAGAGAAAAAGAGAAGACAGCTCTGTGTATGCCATTGGAAGTGGTATAGCTGAACCCATAGAATGAGCAGTTGGAAATTTCAACATCCTTTCCCAGAACCTGGGAAACTCAACCCTGCGTCCTGCCATGTGGTAGTGGCTTGTTAGATCCTACATCTACTACTTATCTTCCAGGAAGCATTTCACTATCCTCCAAAAACAACTCTTGCTTTTCTGTAAATTAAAAGGAAAAGAGAAAAGAGGAAAAGAGAAAAATGAAATCAACTCAAGCACTTGACTTGTGGCTAGGAATATCAGCCCTTCTTCTCATCCCCCACTTTCATTTACAAAATTGACCTTTCAGATTTAAGTGACAGGGGTGAAGATAAAAATATAGAGCCAATCAAATTATAAGTAGCATCTTAAAAGATCCTGTATTTGGGGGTGGGAGGAGAAACAAAGGAGCATCTTATTGGAGGGGGGAATAAACAATTATAAAGTTCAGAAATACCACAAAATATTTCTAATAAAAGGAATCTGAACTGTAAAGAAATTCCAAACACACAGTGACTTTGTACAGAAAAAATCAATACAAGAGACAAAATAATAGACTTAAGCATGCATTGTAAGAAAAACTAAACTTAATGCATAATTTCTAGCTAGATTTGTTACTTATTTCCTGGGAAGACTTGATGTCTAAAGCCAGAGTCTACTACTTGCTTCTTGATTGTTTTCCAGCTTCTTATTGATTTTCTTTTTATCAGAGGTTCAAAAAGATGTTGCTTCTTTTTTCCTATCAGTACCACTCAGCTTCTGAAATTGCTCTTTTTAACAGAAACAGTTTAAGTAATCTTCCTGCCCAACTGATCCTTAGTTATGCCTAACTTAGAAAGTCTCTGCTTAAGACAAAGGACTATGTCTGGGAAACAAACTGTTACAGTTATGAATGCCAGGTGGCATTGTAACAGTCACTTTGAGTTCCTCAAGGAAAGGTGGGATACAAATCTAATAAGTATATAGAGCTATAAATATAACTGCTGAGTGCAAATGACATAGTTAAGGTTCAGAAGGGTGATGCAAGGTATTGTTGAATTTTGACATTTCCAAATGCTCCAGTTAATCCAGTTTTTGAAGTATTTTGTGATTGGAGAAGTTATGATTCTATCCAGCATTTCTTATATTATTTACCCAAGTATAGGAACTTTAGTTATTTATCTAGCTCTAGTTATAGCTATGCCGCAAACATATTATCTTCTCACAGACAAAAAGAGAATATAATATAAATTAAGGAGTGATCAATTTCAAAATGGAGAGATATCAAACTGAAGTGTCTCAAAAGGATCTGAATTTGAAATAAGCGTTTTTAAATTTGCATATAAATGAACAGTAATATATAAATGAGTTTTGAGATATATTCACACCTAGTTACTTTGGATGGTTAAAACAGAAAAATGATATTAAATGCTCCAGAAGAGTCCCTCTGCCCTCAGTTATTGTCATGCTTATACAATATGTTTCTTATTTGCCTGGTTAACCTATTGTCAAGGATGAATCCTTTGCCACTTTGAGTCTTGTGAACTTCAAGTCCCAGCTTAGCTATCCTGGAGAGTTCTGGGAGTTGAACTTCACATGTCTCAAACCTTGGCCACTTTGAGACATGATACCTTTGTTACCTTGATAGTTTTTCACTGTGGTTACTTGTTTTTAGTTGTATTGTTTTTGTATTTTCCACTATATGTCCTGTAAGATGGCCTGAAAATGTTATTATTGAAGGATGGCTTATTGATTCTCAAGTTATATAAATAATTTAACAAATGAAAATGCTATTTTTAAAAGTCACCATTTGTGCTATTTCAATCTTTGTTCATTACAAATTATCAACCAGGATATATGCCCTTGATTACTTGCTGACCTCAAATATCAATTATTCCCATTTGCATTAGCTATTATACCACATCATTTTTAGGATTCCTTGTTTTCATTTAGCTACTCTACTGACATTGATGGTGTCTATTTACTACAAGATTTACAAGGAGGAAATCTGTGAAAACATGGAAAAGTCTAGCTTCTATAGAATATATAAAAAATATAAAATAAAGACAACAGCAGGCAGAGGTGTTTGTGGTAAAATTTCCTCAGTATTAACAAAGCAATAATTTAAGTAAACTTTGCTATGAACAAGGCAATATTTTAGACTCCTAAGTTTAACAGAAAATTGTCTGCCATATCTAGTTAATTTCTGTTACAAAATTTCATAGGCATATTTCCCTTAATGAATGTGCTACTAAACTTCTAATATAGTGACTGCTTACATATTAAAGATAATGTTTATGATTCTGTGAAATGAACAGCATCCAAATGTCCCTTGTGATCTTTTGATTGCATATTCAACATACTCTGCATAGTTAATCTTGTGTTTGTTTTAGGCAAAGTTGGTTTAAGGGGGGTCATAGTATAGGCACTTTTTCTGGGCCTCAGGAAAAGTGGGAGGCTTAAGCAAAATATAAACAGACATATAAGGATGGAATAACTTTTGCAGATAACTGTCTATGAGTGAATTCCAGCCAATGAAACCTCATTGTGTCAATCACAAATTACATAATAAAATTCATTTTCATCCATGCATATATAGTTAAGTTGAAATACTGGAAAATGTATGAATATCACTATGGCTGAGAACCTTTCATTTCTTTTTTAATTTTCTAGCTAGCTGATATTTGTTCATTATCAAAATCTTCATTCCAATTTTTTTAGAATCAGCTTTGAAGATGCTCCAAAAACTGTAGTTCATACCAAATAATAAATTGTACCTCCCAAATAGTCCCAAATAACTGTCATGAAAAAACCCAGTGGAAAAGACAAGAGACAAGAACACAAACCAATAGTTCTTACTTTAAGATTCAGAGGTTTATTTTTCTAATAATTTGGAACATAACAAGCATAATAACACATCATCATGTAGATTAATAACCCATTGCAATGAGGACCAAATGGTTACAACAAATTCCAATAGGACAGCTATAGGCCAATGGCAAATCAATCTGATCCAGTCCCAACCTTTTATACCCTTTCTTGTTCTAAGACTGTAGTCAGATGGTCTGCTAACTTTTGCTGACCTCTTACTGACCCCCCTACTGACCTACTTTCCACATATACTTTCTGCTGAACATAACTTTCCACATATACATTGCAGCCATTGCAGCCCACATCCATCAGCTACTTTCAGTTCCCTATTTCTCCCACAGTTATAATACTCATGTTCCAAATATACATAGACCTATCTACTTTGCAATTTCATATTGCACAGATTACAAATAGTACATTCGTATTGTGAAATAGTATAAAGTTCAAGTCAAAGCTTTGTTTTAAATCACTATTGTGGGGCTCCAGCCTCATCTTGTTATATAAGAAGGGGGCTATATTTTCATCTCCCACATGTTAAAACAGCTGCAGTTTTAATAGTTAAAATGAAGATGCTCATTACCTTCCAATGGTACCTCAAAATATCTACATTGCTGTATAGATCTTACATAGCTACTTACAATTCTTCTTATTCTACCCCTTGTTTATAGCATTGTTGGGAACCCTTGCTAATCTACTTCATATGTTGTTGTTGTTGTTGTTGTTGTTAGCTGCGAAGTCGTGTCCGACCCATCGCGACCCTATGGACAACATTCCTCCAGGCCTTCCTGTCTTCTACCATCTTCTGGAGTCCATTTAAGCTCACGCCTACTGCTTCAGTGACTCCATCCAGCCACCTCATTCTCTGTCGTCCCCTTCTTCTATTGCCCTCGATCTTTCCCAGCATTAGGCTCTTCTCCAGTGAGTCCTTCCTTCTCATTAGGTGGCCAAAGTATTTGAGTTTTAGCTTCAGGATCTGGCCTTCTAAAGAGCAGTCAGGATTGATCTCCTCTAGGACTGACCGGTTTGATCGCCTTGCGGTCCAAGGGACTCGCAGGAGTCTTCTCCAGCACCATAGTTCAAAGGCCTCAATTCTTTGGCGCTCAGCCTTTCTTATGGTCCAACTTTCACTGCCATACATTGCAACTGGGAAGACCATAGCCTTGACTATACGCACTTTTGTTGACAGGGTGATGTCTCTGCTTTTTAGTGTGCTGTCTAGATTTGCCATGGCTTTCCTCCCCAGGAGCAAGCGTCTTTTAATTTCTTGGCTACAGTCCCCATCTGCAGTGATCTTGGAGCCCAGGAAAACAAAATCTGTCACTACCTCCATTTCTTCCCCATCTATTTGCCAGGAATTGAGAGGGCCAGATGCCATGATCTTGGTTTTCTTAATGTTAAGTTTCAACCCAAGTTTTGCACTCTCCTTCTTCACCCGCAACAAGAGGCTCTTTAGTTCTTCTTCACTTTCTGCCATTAGAGTGGTATCATCTGCGTATCTTAGGTTGTTGATATTTCTTCCGGCAATCTTAATTCCAACTTTTGATTCATCTAGCCCTGCCTTTCTCATGATGTGCTCTGCATATAAGTTAAATAGGCAGGGCGACAGTATACAGCCTTGCCGGACTCCTTTCCCAATTTTGAACCAATCAGTGGTTCCGTGTCCAGTTCTCACTGTTGCTTCTTGACCCGCATATAGGTTTCTCAAGAGACAAATAAGATGGTCTGGTACTCCCATCTCTTTAAGAACTTGCCACAGTTTGTTATGATCCACACAATCAAAGGCTTTAGCATAGTCAATGAAGCAGAAGTAGATGTTTTTCTGGAACTCCCTAGCTTTCTCCATGATCCAGCGTATGTTGGCAATTTGATCTCTAGTTCCTCTGCCTCTTCGAAATCCTGCCTGTACTTCTGGTAGTTCTCGATCCACATACTGCTGAAGTCTAGCTTGTAGGATTTTAAGCATGACTTTACTAGCATGAGAAATGAGTGCAATGGTGCGATAGTTTGAACATTCTTTGGCACTGCCTTTCTTTGGAATTGGAATGTAAACTGATCTTTTCCAATCCTGTGGCCACTGTTGAGTTTTCCAAATTTGCTGGCAAATTGAGTGTAGCACTTTTACTGCACTGTCTTTTAAGATTTTGAATAGCTCAGCTGGAATACTGTCACCTCCACTAGCTTTGTTGTTGCTCAGCTTTTCTAAGGCCCACTTCACCTCACATTCTAGGATGTCTGGCTCGAGGTCAGTGACCACCTCATTGTGATTATCTGGGACGTTAAGCTCATTCTTGTATAGTTCTTCTGTGTAATTTTGCCACCTCTTCTTAATCTCTTCTGCCTCTGTTAGGTCCCTGCCATTTTGGTCCTTTATCATGCCCATTTTTGCATGAAACGTTCCCTTCATCTCTCCAATTTTCTTGAAAAGATCTCTGGTCCTCCCTATTCTATTGTTTTCTTCTATTTCTTTGCATTGTTCATTTAAGAAGGCATTCTTATCTCTTCTAGCTATTCTCTGGAATTCTGCATTCAATTGGGCATATCTATGTTTTTCTCCCTTGCCTTTCGCTTCCCTCCTTTCCTCAGCTATTTGCAAAGCTTCCTCAGACAGCCATTTTGCTTTCTTGCATTTCTTTTTCTTTGGGATGGTTTTGGTTGCTACGTGTTGTACAATGTCGCGAACCTCTGTCCATAGTTCTTCAGGCACTCTGTCTATCAGATCTAATTCCTTAAATCTATTTGTCACCTCTACTGTATATTCAACAGGGATATGATTTAATTCATACCTGAGTGGCCTAGTGCTTTTCCCTACTTTCTTCAGTTTAAGCCTAAACTTTGCAAGGAGAAGCTCATGGTCTGAGCCACAGTCAGCTCCTGGTCTTGTTTTTACCGACTGTATAGAGCTTCTCCATCTTTGGCTGCAGAGCATATAGTCAATCTGATTTCTGTGTTGACCGTCTGGTGATGTCCATGTGTAGAGCCGTCTCTTGGGTTGTTGGAAAAGAGTGTTTGCTATGACCATCGTATTCTCTTGACAAAATTCTATCAGCCTGTGCCCTGCTTCATTTTGTACTCCAAGGCCAAACTTGCCTGTTATTCCAGTTATCTTTTGGCTTCCTACTTTAGCATTCCAATCCCCCATGATGATAAGGACATCATTTTTTGGTGTTACTTCTATAAGGTGCTGTAGGGCTTCATAGAACCGGTCAATTTCATCCTCTTCAGCACTGGTGGTTGGGGCATAGACTTGGACTACTGTGATATTGAATGGTTTGCCTTGGATTCGAACTGAGATCATTCTGTCATTTTGAGGATTGTATCCCAGTATTGATTTTCCTACTCTTTTATTGACTATGAAGGCTACTCCATTTCTTCTGAGGGATTCTTGCCCGCAGTAGTATACCTGATGGTCATCTGAATTAAATTCACCCATTCCTGTCCATTTTAGTTCGCTGGTACCTAAGATGTCGATGTTCAGTCTTGTCATCTCTTGTTTGACCACGTCCAGCTTTCCTTGATTCATGGATCTTACATTCCAGGTTCCTATGGAGAAAAAATCTTTACAGCATCGGACTTTCCTTTCACCACCAGACATATCCACAGCTGAGCGTCCTTTCGGCTTTGGCCCAGTCGCTTCATTCTTTCTGGCGCTACTAGTACTAGCCCTCTGCTCTTCCCCAGTAGCATATTGGACACCTTCCGACCTGAGGGGCTCATCTTCCAGCGTCATATCGTTTTGCCTTTTGGTACTGTCCATAGGGTTTTCATGGCAAAGATACTGGAGTGGGTTGCCATTTCCTTCTCCAGTGGATCACGTTTTGTCAGAACTCTCAGCTATGACCTGTCCGTCTTGGGTGGCCCTGCACGGCATAGCTCATAGCTTCATTGAATTACGCAAGCCCCTTCGCCACGACAAGGCAGTAATCCATGAAGGGGACTTCATATGTACTTAACGTTTATGTTCAATTATTATTTCTTTGTGATAGAACCCATGTTGTATAGTTTGCCACTAGGATTGAAACAAGACTCTTCCTTACTACACTTAAAAAGGGAGACTTAAAACCTACTTTTTATGCCTTTTAGCTGTTTCAATTGTATTAAAGTATATCAGTTTATTACTTTATTGTGTTTTTATGTTTGATTATACTATATTTCTGTGGTTTTAATAATATTTCTATAAGTTGCCCTGAAGTGATCAGGGAACAAGATGCACATAAGTAATCAAAATGTATTAATCAATCTATCAGTTACTATATTAATCCATTGATATCTAACTAAAAAAAGAGTGGGAATTTGTGCTATAAAACCATCTAACCCTAGAAGTATGTGTATTCATTGGGCTGTTTTTTTGCTAATAATAACTTCTTTGAACCCAAGTTAGTTAACATAGAATGTGTACATAGATGACTTAAGCCTGGGAGGACTCATTGACATACACTTCTATTTGAAAATTAATACATGGAGTCTCCCAAGATATAGTGAAAAGAGTTAGGGTCAACCCTACAGATCCATCTCTCATTATTGTAAGTATCTGGCATATAAAAGACTGACCTCAGAGAGATTATTCTAAGTAGGACACTATAGATATGCAGTTGTACTTGTTCTGTGTTAGGCAGACAGACACAGTACACAGAAGCAAATAACAGTGGACAAGAATATAATTCAAGTGCCTAGCAGAGAATGCTTGCCTGAAAAAGGCCAATTAAAGTCCAAAAATCAATAATGTACTCCAAATACACTTCAGAAGTTACAGAAAACCAAATCAGGTAAGCAGTTGGTCCAAAAGTCACAAACTAGGATTCCAAATGGTGGTTACCAACAAAGACTGCAAGTAAAGCAGCTACCTAATCCTGTCTGCAGACAGCTGCAATTACTTACCTTTTGCCTAGTGAGGATCCTCATTGAAAAGTACTGTTCTGCTTGCTTCTGTATGCATCTAGACTTGGGGCTTGGGAGTTGTGCCTCATCATCTGATAGCCCTGGATGAGCAGGAGATGCCTGAGTTGATCAGTCTCAGTTGTATCATGTCTTATTGATTCTTGAGGCTGATATTCCTGAAGCCCAGGCTCAGCTGAAACAAAATCATTAGATTCAAGGTCAGAGTCAGATTCTGAATCATGACCATAAAGGTACTAACCAAATTTTTTTTTATAGATTGTACCAAATGTATAAATTATAATCCCGATTCCATTTAATGTCATTGGCTGTAGAGGAAAAATAACAGCTCTCAAAAGAAACCAGCATGGCTGCATGAAGAACTGTCTGATAAATTGAAAGATAAAAAGGACAAGTATAGAAAGTGGAAAGAGTGGCACATAACTAAGTCAGAATATCAGCAAATAGCCTGAGCCTGCAAAGACGAAGTGAGGAAAGCTAAGGCTCAAAATGAACTAAGACTTGCAACCAAAGTCAAAGATAAAAAAAGCTTCTTTCAACATGTAAAAACAAACAAACAAAAAAACAGTAAAGGAAATGATTGGTCGACTAGTGGGTGAAAGTGGCAAGTAGGTGACAAGCAACAGGGATAAAGCAGAACTATTTAATTCATTTTTTGCATCTGTCTTTACACAAAGAGAAAAAACAGACCAACCTATCAAAAATAGTGCCATAAAAAACAGAATAGAAACACAAGTTAAGATAGGCAAGAAAATGGTAAGTGAGCACCTCTCCAGCCTAGACAAGTTCAAATCACCAGGACCAGATGGATTACACACCAAGGTTCTCAAGGAACTGGCGGATGTGATCTCATAAACACTGAACTATATCTTTCAAAGATCCTGGAGCACTGGAGAACTACCAGAGGATTGGAAAAGAGCTGATGTAGTTCCCATCCTCAAAAAGGGAAAAAAATGGATCCAGGAAATTACAGACCTAACAGCCTGACATCAATACCTGAGAAGATTCTGGAAAAGATAATCAAACAACGAATCAGTGAGCACCTAGAGGCAAACAAAATCATTACTAAAAGCCAACATGGGTTTGTCAAAAACAAATCATGCCAGACAAATCCTATTGCATGCTTTCACCAAGTAATAAAATTAGTGGATCAGAGGATTGCTGTGGATATAAGTTACTTGGACTTCAGTAAGGCATTTGATAAAGTAGATCACAAACTACTACCTGATAAGATAGAAAAATGTGGGTTAGACAGCATTACCACCAGATGGATTCATAGCTGGCTGACCGGCCGTACTCATCATTTGGTCCTCAATGTAACTGCATCTACATGGAAGGAAGTGTGTAGTGGGGTGCCCCAGGGCTCTGTTCTGGCCCAGTGCTCTTCAACATCTTCATCAGTGATTTGGACGAGGGGATAGATGGGGAACTCATCAAATTTGCAGACAACACCAATCTGGGAGGAATAGCCAATACTCCAGAAGATAGGCTTAAGATACAGGAGGATCTGGACAGACTTGAACACTGGGCGCTATCTAACAAAGTGAAATTCAATGGTGAAAAAGTAAGGTTCTACATTTAGGCAAGAAAAACCAAATGTACAGGTATAGTATAGTGGGTACCTTGCTCAATAATAGTAACCGTGAGAGGGATCTCGGAGTCCTAGTGGACAATCACTTAAATATGAGCCAGCAGTGTGCTGCAGCCGCCAAAAAAGCCCACACAGTGCTAGGCTGCATTGACAGAGTGATAGAATCAAGATCACATGAAATACCACTTTACAATGCCTTGGTAAGGCCACACTTGGAATACTGCATCCAGTTTTGGTCACCACGATGTTAAAAAAGATATTGAGACTCTGGAAAGAGTACAGAGAAGAGCAACGAAGATGATTAGAGGACTGGAGGCTAAAACATATAAGGAACGGTTGCTGGAATTGGGTATGTCTAATTTAATGAAGAGAATGACTAGGGTTCACATAATAGCAGTGTTCCAATCTTTCAGGGGCTGTCACAAAGAAGAGGGAGTCAAGCTATTCTCCAAAGTGCCCGAAGGCAGGACAAGAAGCAATGGATGGAAACTAATCAAAGAGAGAAGCAACCTACAACTAAGGAGAAACTTCCTGACAGAACAATTAGCCAGTGGAACAGCCTGCCTCCAGAAGCTGTGAATGCTCCAAGACTGGAAATTTTTAAGAAGAGACTGGACAGCCATTTGTCTGTGTAGTGTATTACTTTAAAGCATACACGGAAATGTCAGCACAGCAGGGGGCTGGACAGCTCCAGGCTATAATCGCTTTGGCGGGAAAGCCTAAACAGAGCGAGTCGTTGACAGCCCCAGGGCATGGTCAGCTCTGGCAGGAAGCCAGGGTTTAAATCCATTGGCCACCTGCACTGGCGGGAAGCCCAGGTTTAAATCTATTGGTCACCATTCACCTGGCCAGGTATAAAGAGACGCCAGGTAACCCCTTTGCTTCAGCTTCATTTTCTGCCTCAATAAAGAATCAATACCCAGCTCAAGTGTCCGTCTCTCCGTTCAACCACGCGACATTGCACTGGCGACGAAGGTGGGATCCTGCACCGGACAACGCTAGCTGCGGATGGAATCCAACCGGCAGCCCCAGATCCAGATGCAGGACGACCGAGACGGCGGAATGGCACAACTGGGTCAGTATCCCCTTTTCCATAGCAACCGCCCAGAGGAGTGGGAAGCATTTGTGGGACAGCTCAAGTGCTACCTATGGGCGAACGGGGTGAAGGATGACCGGCAGAGAGCGGTGGCGCTACTCTGCAGCTGCGGCACGGAAACCCACCAGCTGGTGGTCGGTCTCTGCGCACCCGACGACATCCACTCCGTTGGTTACAATGAGTTGTTGGCAAAACTAACTGAGCATTTCAAGCCCGAGACGTCCGAGATCGCCTGGCGATATCGTTTCGAGAAGCGGGACCAGTGGCCAGGTGAGTCTGCCAAGCAATACATGGCCACCCTGAGGCAGGCAGCTCGCCTCTGTAATTTTGAGAATTTAGAGATCCGGCTGCGGGACCGGATCGTCTGCGGGCTGAGGAACAGGAAGCTGTGTCAGAAAATTTTTGCTAAACAGAAACTGACCCTGAGGGATGTCCAAGAGGAATTCCTAGCCTGGGACGCGGCTGAGGAGTCCGACATGAGGGAAGGCGAGTCCATCCACCTGTTGAGCGGTTGCGGCGATGTGGACGGGGCAGAATTGGAAGTGGACGCCATCAACCAACAGCAGCGACCAGTCACCTCCAACTGGGACAACGTGAAGGAGCCGAGACCAGCCGCGGCGGACGCAAGATGCCAGGAGTGCAGGAGCGGAGTGAACGGTCCCCAGTCTACCCAACTCCACGGCTACAGCGCGAATCAGCCCCGGTCTACCCAACATTGCGGTTGCGGCCCCCAGTCTACCCAGCACAGCGGCTGTGGACAACCCCGATCTACCCAGTGTTCCGGCTATGGCACGAACAGATCCCAGTCTACCCGTTGCGCCAGCTGCGGAGGACAGCATCTCCGGTCTACCTGCCGTTTCAAATTGGCCAAGTGTCGAGCTTGCGGAAAAACTGGACACATCGCGGTGGTCTGCAGGAGCAGGCAGCGGGATAGCCTGCACGAGGTGGAGGCAGAGTTCCAGTTCGCTACAGGTACCGGGGAGCGGTTGCCGGGACAGACGGTCAGCCACACGGTGGGACGGCCGAACGTTCATTTAACAGGGGCCCCAGCGGCGCTAACCCTGAAAATAAAATTGAGGGTGAAGCTGCAAGGGGTCCCCTGCACAATGGAACTGGACTCAGGGTCAGCCGTGTCCATCATCTCCGCCAGAACGTTTAAGGAGATTTGTAAACAGAGCGGTCAACGGGTTCCCTTGAGGCCATCCAGACTGACCCTCTCTGACTTTCAAAATTCACCCATTAACATCCGGGGGAAGCGTTGGTGAGGATTCAGTACAAGGGGTTCGAGGGCAAATTAAGTGTGCTGGTCGTTGAGGGCCAGCGGACCAGCCTCGTGGGGTTAGGGTGGTTCAATGCACTGGGCATTGGAATCACGGGGATTCACCAGACGCGGAGCTGCCTTTCCCTGGAAGCAGTCTGCAAGGATTTTGCGGATGTGTTCGACGGGCAGCTGGGAAGGTACACGGGTCCCACAATTTCATTTAAGTTAGACCCCCAGGTTAAAACCATTAGAATGAAAGCCAGGATAGAGCGGGAATTGGATAAGCTGGTAGACCAGGGGGTGCTAACGCCAGTCGATGGAGCGGAATGGGAAACCCCCATCGTAACACCGCTCAAGGCAAACGGCGAAATTAGAATTTGCGCCGACTATAAGGGGGCGATCAACCGGCCTCTGAGCGCTCACTCTTACCCGGTTCCTGCGGTAAACAGCATTCTGGCTTCCCTGCAAGGCGGGTCGGTGTTCGCTAAACTGGATCTCGCCAAAGCTTATCAGCAGCTGCCGGTAGACCCAGGGGCTGCTAGAGCACAAACAATCATTACACACAAAGGGGCGTTCCGGGTAGACCGGTTGCAGTTCGGGGTCAGCGTGGCTCCTGGAATATTCCAGGAGGTGATGGAGAGGACCCTCAAGGGAATACCAGGGGTTTGCCCCTATTTCGATGACGTCCTGATCGCAGCCAGCTCCGAGGACGTACTGGCAGCCCGATTGAAGGCAGTACTTGAGAGGTTCAGGGGTGCAGGGTTAAAACTCAAAAGGGAGAAGTGCAAAATTGGGGTAACTGAGACAGAGTTCCTGGGGTTCAGGATTGATGCTCAAGGCATCCACCCTTCGGCATCCAAAGTCAGGGCCATCAAGGAAGCTCCCACTCCCCAAAACAAGTCTGAGTTGCAGGCATTCCTGGGCCTCCTCAACTCTTACCATGCATTCCTGCCACACAAGGCCACTATTGCAGAACCCCTACACAGGTTGCTTGACAAACAAGCATCCTGAAACTGGACTGATACACACGCTAACGCATTCGAAACACTGAAGAACCTGTTAGCAGGCAATGCCACAGTCACCCACTTCAGGGAGGATCAGCCAGTCTGCCTTGCTTGCGATGCATCCCCTTATGGGATCGGGGCAGTTCTCAGCCATTTAAGGGAGGATGGAACTCAGGCCCCCATCGCCTATTACTCCAGGACCCTGTCAGCTGCTGAGCGCAACTACGCCCAGATAGACAAGGAGGCACTGGCAGTGGTTGCTGGGGTAAAGAAATTTCATGACTTCCTTTATGGTATTCCTGATCTATACAGACCATAAGCCATTATTAGGGTTATTTACAACAGAGAAGCAGACACCACAGATCCTGTCACCCCAGATGTTACGCTGGTCCATATTCCTGTCCGCTTACTCATGCAAATTGGTACACAAGCCGGGCAAAGAGATGGGGTACGCTGATGGCCTCAGCAGGCTTCCCCTAAGGGACACTGAGCCAGACCCAGCACTGGAAGTCTAAATACTGGCAATACAGGAACTGCCAGAATGCCCCCTCAACGCAAGGGACATAGCCACAGAGACCCCCAAGGACAAGGTTCTGAGCAGGGTTCAATCATGGGTGAGCAGTGGGTGGCAGGACAAATCACCAGGGCAAGAGTTCACTGCTTACTTCTCCAGAAGGCATGAACTGTCCACACACAAGGGATGCCTATTGTGGGGAAGTAGAGTCATCATTCCCACGAGGCTCAGAGAAAGAGTTCTCCAGTCATTACATGAAGGCCACCCAGGAATAGTAAGGATGAAAGCCCTGGCAAGGAGCTACCTGTGGTGGCCAGGATTAGACAAGGAAATAGAAGGGCTAATAGCAGGGTGTTACACATGCCAGAGGACACGGCCAGAAGAACCACACGCACCAGTCCACAAGTGGGAGGAGACACACTCACCATGGTCCAGAGTGCATATAGACTATGCAGGCCCATTCCAGGGCCACACATTTCTGGTTGCAGTAGACAGCCATTCTAAATGGCTGGAGGTGGTGCCTGTGGGTAACATGACCTCGGCAGGAACCATTCAAGCATTGAGGGGGATGTTTGCTACACATGGTCTGCCTGATGTAATCGTGTCAGATAATGGAACACAATTTACCTCCTCAGATTTCCAGGTGTTCCTGAGGACCTTGGGGATTAGGCACGCCACCTCGGCTCCCTTCCACCCTGCCAGTAACGGATTGGCAGAACGATTCGTGCGGACAACAAAGGATGCCCTCAAGCACATAGTACAGGGAAATTGGAAACAAAGACTAGCCACATTCCTCCTACACCAACATGCAACACCCTGCACCGCCACAGGCAAAAGCCCAGCGGAACTCAGATGGGGCAGACGCCTCATAACAACTTTGGACAGGCTTCACCCAGACAGGGTAGCAGCAGACGCCAGGACCCCCAACATCAAAACAAGCTTCAACACAGGAGACCCCATCTGGGCTAGGAACTGTAGCACAGGTCATCCATGGGTGCCAGGGGAGATATTAGAGCAAACAGGACCCCTTTCCTACAGAGTAAGGGTGGAGGGGGGACTCCTTTGGAAAAGGCACCTGGATCAGCTGAGGAAAAGGGCTCCTGAAAGGGTTATAGAGGACACACTGGGGGCAGAGGAGGAAGAGCCCACACAAACACAAACGCAAACACCCAGGAGGGTTACCAGAGGGGCACAGTGGCAACCCCACCCCAGGCAGGAGACTGACAGAGAAACCAGGCAGTCACCAGAACCCAGCAGAACACAAAACCCGGGCACCGCAACACACACACACACACACACACCACAATCCACCACAACATCCACAACAAGGGAGAGAGCCTAGACACAGCAGCACACCACCAGGTGAACCAGTCCCAAGAAGATCAAGCAGGCCACACAAGGCTCCAAGCTACCTCGAGGACTATGTGCGTTCTTAGGGGGGTGGAGGAGCAACCGAAGAATAACAATTGTAAACTCTTGTATATGTAAATTTTGTGTATAGTGTAAATAAGTGTATATAGTTATGGAGACAGAATGACAGAGGGTAATTCCTCACTATGGGGGAAGGGGTGTAGTGTATGCTTTTAAAGCACACACGGAAATGTCAGAACAGCAGGGGGCTGGACAGCTCCAGGCTATAACCGCTTTGGCGGGAAAGCCTAAACAGAGCAAGTCGTTGACAGCCCCAGGGCATGGTCAGCTCTGGCAGGAAGCCAGGGTTTAAATCCATTGGCCACCTGCACTGGCGGGAAGCCCAGGTTTAAATCTATTGGTCACCATTCACCAGGTAACCCCTTTGCTTCAGCTTCATTTTCTGCCTCAATAAAGAATCAATACCCAGCTCAAGTGTCCATCTCTCCGTTCAACCATGTAACATTGCAGTCTGAAATGGTATAGGGTTTCCTGCCTGAGCAGGGGGTTGGACTAGATGATCTCCAATGTCCCTTCCATCTTTGCTATTATGATTATGATTATGATAGGCAGAAAGCAACATATATCAAAAAGATGATAACTTCCTTCTCTGGGACTGCAAGAAGAAGCTTTCAATAAGTTGGGATCAAAGGCTTGTATGGTATATAGAATAGTTCTGAACAGCCTCTGTAAAGTGACAATAATGTCTGTCAAAAACTAAAAGGTACAAAGACTCCAGACTTGCATTCTGAAAATTATTCTATAAATAAGATTATGATTTTTTATGGAGAGATTTGCTAAATTGCTAGTACATTTTTTATTGACCAAATGCACCATCTGGCAGTTAGTAAGATATATGATAAATAATTCAGTCTGAAGTTTCAGAATAATGTAAATGGTGCACATTTCACTCACTAATCTAGAAATCAAACTTTTTCATTGATAATAAATAACTTGAATTAAATAACATGACCTTCCTAAGACAGTCTATTTTGTCTCAACTGGTAACAGAACGTTCTGTTTTCCTTTTAAATCCTTACTGTTGTGTCCATAGCACATTTCAGTAACACATTTTTTTTAACATCTTTCCCTTTTATTTCTCTCGAGTCCTGTTTGGTACACCAAGGGTTTCAGATTTATAGTTCTTTTTTTCCCCCTAAAGCCATGTTTCCCCCAACCTGGAAGTGGAGTTGGTGCAAGATAGTATCTGCACAAGGAAAGAGGAAAAAAAGATAAACTTTGAGCAGATCTCATCCCAAGAATTATTTTTCAGCAGTAGAAAGTAAAGTAAATCTTGTTACAAACCCTTTCACTTGCAAATATATTTCCATTTTTTCCAGGCCTACTTGGGCTTCAGCAGTATAGTTTAGGAGAAAGAGAAGTATTTTATTATTACATTATTGTGAAGAAGAAAGCTTTGCTGTTTTTAAAAAAATCACTTTGACAACTATTTATATAATTTGAACTACTTTCTATTTCTGCTGCTATAGACTCTTTAACTGATAAATAAGACCATGTTGTTTTGTAGTAGTTATGTGGTTTTTCAGCAGATACCATAGTGTATTATATCTTTTAAGAAAATCCATCCTTCAAGTTGTTGAATCATTGTGTTTCCCAGAAGAACTAATTGATATTATTTTCAATATCCTTCATCTTTTACAGAAACTTTTCAATTATATAACTGAAAAGTTTCTGTAAATTCATGATAATAGCCAAACATGAAGGGTCAACAGTGTGCAGCAGAAGATTGGGTAACTTTTCTATAGTCTGTTGATTTCCCTCAAAAAATTTCCCTCTCCCATTCTTCTTGATTTCATTGCCAAACATATCATTTGCTGAAAGAAAGATAGGTTGAGAACAATACAGTATGTACAGTAATTGGATGTCAATAATGTACAGATACAGAATATAATCTTCACTCTAGTTTTCTTTAAAACACAAACACTGGTGATCCATATGGCCAATAAAGCATTTTTACATCATGTTTGTATATTCTCTACTTCAGATATGAATCATCTCTGTCCCATATGAGCGGAGGGATTGAGCTTTCAGGGAGGATGGAGGGAGTGTTGAAGAGGCATTCAAGGTTTTGGGAATAGACAGAACAAAAGAAGTTTGAATTGGTAAGGGTGCTCTGAAGATTTGGAATACAATGATATATCAAAATATCATTGTTTCTCATATAGCACTTGTAAACACAGTATTGTTGAACCCAATGATTTTTAAAAATACGTATTGTTGCAGTATGAACAATTCTCATTCTCATTTCTTTTGTCATTATATATTTATCATTCTATTATTTTACTTCTGTTTACACTTTTTAATAATTTTCTTCCTTTTTATTATCATAAGCCACCTAGAGTAGCCCCACAATGAGATAAGTGGCAAATAAATTTAACAAATAAATAAATGCCTGCTGTATCAGTGATGTGATCTGCTTTCCACTTATTCTAATAAGTTCATTGTAGGCATGGTTCACAGTATATTTTGGCAATATTTTTTAAAATGGTATCTGCAACTGAATGAGTTTATCGAAATATGTTACATTTGGTTCAGAAGTGCCATATGCAAAGCAATTCTTTACTGTGATTACTTCACCAAGCAATGTACTGCCAATATTCTGAAGCCACTTCTGAAATTGTCTGTGGGAAGGAAATACACCTTCACAATTTAGATTTCCACAGAGAAATCTATTGATGAATAATGTATTGCTATTCCATGGGCTCAGCCTTGCTGTTAGAATCTATTTGATGATTAATTACCTTCCCTCAGGCCATATTTTTTCACTTCCTGACCATATCATTCTTGGTGAATCGCACTATAGATTAGAACTCAAATAGTATAAGCAAAAATTTGAAAATATATCCTCTTTTCTGGTGATGTCCTTTAACTAGTGAATGAGTTTGTGGAAAAGTTAATTGTTCCTTAATACTGTGGATAAATATTTCATTTTAACTGGGTCAAACTTAAAGAGCATCTAAAAGACAGTGATAAGGCAGTTACAATTCTCTACAGAATTTTGTAAATATCCTTAAAGAAAAGACAGCTGGAAAAGTAAATTTAAACAAGACAATAAAAACAAAGAGCAGATGCCAGTGAAAACAACTGATTCATACTTGTTGGCTTAAATAGTAAGTAGAGATTTGCTTCATTGAAGAAAGTTACATCTGAGATGTAGTTTTTTGGGGCAGGAGCATCAGTATTGATCATGAAACCTTTATAAATACAGGCAAACTAATAAAGAAGAAGAAAACTTAACTTATCTAACCTTTATTGATCACTGAACATTCCATATGCAGGGAATATTCAAAGCATTCAAAGTAGGAAATATTTCCAACAAGGGATTCTCATCGTGTGCATTTTTAATTGAAATCATATTATAAAGGATAATGTAATGTGCCCAACCTCTTACCTAGCTATTAATTTAAAAATTCTCTGGCACATTATGATACCAATGATTAATCAGTTTCCAGTTCAAAATATGAACTGGTTTCATAAAAAAATAGTTTGATATACTATGTAGTTGTATGAAAACATCTGTCCTGCTTGAGGGTTCATCCATACATGAAAGTTGTCACTGAAAGCAGCACTCAGCATATGATATTTGTCTATAAACTTTAAAAACCCATGCAGTCTAGAGGATAGTCTTGTATTTCAAAGTATCTTAAATTTGAAGGGGCCAAATCCATACAGAGAATAGGTGTTAATTTTAATTTTTCCCAGATGGCATCCAAATAAGCGTTTAAACAGGCTCAAAAGTCAGCTATAATTTTTCTATTTCAACTATATCAATCATTTCTAAATGTATATGTTTCCTTATAAATTAGTAATGCAAAGTTCTGTATTTTTTCTTTTTTTTGGCCACATAAGAATCTCATTATATATTCAGGGTTTTGCTGATGGATTTGGAATATGTTCAGCTATGCTTTTCTAGAAATCTGGCAACTACGGTAATTCTGATGAATAGTTTAATTTTGCTTAAGAATGTGATTCTGATGGGGTGGAGTGTAGGAGTGGAGAGAGAGAGAGAGAGAATGAGAGAGAGAGAACTCTTTACAGGCAATTCAGAACTCTTTAACCTCTCTCCTACCTATATCCTGCATTATTTTCATTAACATTAGAGAAAGGAAATGTATTGCATATTGTTCAGAAGAAAGTGAAAAAAGCAATTTTGATGTCTATTGAACAAAGGAAAAAAAGGTTTGTCTATAACAGTGGTGGTGAAACTATGGCACGGGTGCCAGAGGCGGCACTCAGAGCCCTCTCTGTGGGCACCCGTGCCAATCCCAGAGGTAGCAACTGTCCCTCTTCAACCAGCCGCCTGCTAATTAGCCAAGATCCCACGTGGCTGAATGCATCCCGGCATGGCTGGTTTCCCTCCCCCACATCCTATCCCACCTAGCCTCGCATGCTCTCCTTTTCCCAGGCACGGCCCATTGCATCACCTCCTCAGCTGTTGGCCAACCATCCATCTTGGAGGTGGCTTCTTTGAACTGCTGGTGATGGGCTGTGGAGCCCCAGTGTGCACCTGCCGATGGGCCGGCAGGCTGTGGCTACTGACAGACACCGTCGGCCCCCATGCGCTTGCTAGCCTCTGTGTGCGGGGGCTGATGGTGTCAGGCAGCAGCTGCCCCAGCTCTTGCTTTGCCCCATGGCAATGGCACCCCCACCATGCCTCACGTCACCCCACAGGATGAATCTCCTGCCTACCGCCCCATCTGCCAGAGACTTCCTGGAGCTCCCCCAACCCTGCCCACCCCCCACAGGTGTCCCTCCTCATGAGCAACATTGAGGTGACCATACCCACCTTCGCCACACCCACCCAATCTTCCATGACCACCAGAGCCACACCCACCCAGTGGGCCATGCCCACCTGGCATCCAGCAATAAATAAGTGGATTTTGGGTTGCAGTTTGGACACTCGGTCTCTAAAAGGTTCGCCACCACTGGTCCATAATAATTCTTTGAATTTCTAATAATATTTATAACTTTTCAGTTGAGATGATATGCTTATAATAAAAAAAATGTTGGGAATCTCTGAAATAGCCAGTAGCTTAGTTGTTTTTATTCTGTCTCTATTTTTATTTTCCAAATTGTATTGGTTAAGCGCAAAAGAAACAGCCTTCTATGCTGTTCCCATTTCCGTGCTATGGAATAGACAGCCTTGAAAGCTGCATTTAGTTATCATTCTATTGGTTATTAGGAAACAAGTTTGGAAGGCCTTTTAATTTAATAAAGATACATTTTAAATAGATTTTACTTTTTATTTTTTAACATATTCTTATTAGTTGTCTTTATTGCTAGCAAGATAAAAAGTTAAGACGTAAATCAAAATAATATCTTCCTCATCAGCTGCATGCTTTAAAAAGGGTATTTAGATTGTCCCATTCATCCCCATACTCAGTACAAGAAACCACATTTAAGCACCCTATCAAGAGATGATCTGTGCTGTATTTATTCAGTAATTGGAGAGACCACCATATTCCTGAGAGAGGCATACCACAACCATGTTATGGATCTCTGACAAAGAAATCAAGAAATCAAGATAGGGTCCTCATACCATGCAGACTGAGGCCCAAAGCATGCACAGAATATACTACTAATAAAACTCATTTGTCAAGAAGCGAAGCCATTTTAAAAAATGAAAATAGCAGTAATAATACCTTATCTACAATTCAGGAAGCAAGGCAACAGCATTAGGATGTGAATCCTCCTGACTTCCTCCTCTTATTCTGTCTGCTGGCCAATAACTATGGTGTATTGGGTGTGTTGTGTGCCCTGTTTGATCTAGCCATCTCAGTGAGTGATGCTCAGCAACATCATCTATAGATATGTGCAGATGGGAACCATAGAAACTGGATTTTCATTTGCAAATATACTAATTATCTTTAAAATATTCAGTTTTTTGGCATGCTTATTCCCCAAAGTATTAAGAGGTTACAGAGATATTGCTCTGCAAGTAGTTTTTACTAGTATTGAGTTAAGTAGCTATGTCACAAATATGATTTTCTTTAAAAAGCAGGCATGCTGTGCAATGTCAGTAAAAACTGATGACACAGCATGCTTTTCTATCAGCAGAAGTTGCCAATAGTGTTGATTTTCTAGCACTATCAGATATAACTAATAATCTCAATGAAAACAATTGCCTAGGAAAGTGTCTGACAAGTCACTGTTGATCAAAAGTCCAGCTGCATATAATTCCTCATCAGTTGCTGACAGGGTTTATGGTTGTAAGATATAAAAATGTAGAAAGTATTTTTTTCAGCAATCCAGATCTACTTCTATTTGAATTAGGAAATTGCTGTGCCCAATGTTTTCAATGTCTTACCTTTGCAGATATAAGCCTTTGATCCTGGCAAAAATCTCCATGAGGTTTCTTCATTCAGGGCACATGTTGGTCTTGAAGTGCCTGAAATGTGTCCCAGCACTGAGCCCCTGCCACAATACTTTCATACAGGATGTTGTACATATATGTGATATTTATTCAAAGAGGTCTAGAGAAGCCCTGCAGCTTTCCTTAGGTCAAGATTTTGAAATGTGAGTTTCTAAAATTTTTATTAGCAACCCCAATAAAACTAGAGGTTTGCAATTTAATATTTCAGAACTCTTGGTTTGGTTATTTCAGCCCTTTCCCCCAAGAGAATGATGTCACTTATGACTTATAAATATCTGAAGTGGAACTAAATAAACACAAGGTAGCACACTGGCCATCTTATTGTATATTGATTAAAGAATATGGACAAATGTTAGCATTTTCGTATAATTTTAGCAAGGAAGTTAATTCATGTTATTGAATTAATTCCTAACATTTGGAATTCATCTATGGAGAATTTTAGATCTATCCAGTCTAGATTAAATAATTGATATAATGTATCAGTTATATTAATATAGCATGTACCAATTTTCAGTAAAAATATATTTGATGTTTAGCATGTTCTGAAATCCTAACTAACCCTATCCTAGTAAGTTATAATTAAACAAATAATACATTTTAGTAGACACTCTGGTCATCTATGTTAGATAAATTACACTGACCAAAATATACAAATTTATCTATATGTGGCCTATGTATATATAGTATGTATGACATACCATATTTGGGCTGGAAAAAATCCAGACAACCATACAATGGAAGCAAAGTTTTAGAGTTTTCTGTGTCTTTTGGCTGCCACATATTTGGGGTCTAGCTCCATTCTAACTTTATTTTTATATAGTATATTTTATTGATTTTTTAACATAGTCACCTTAATATTTGCTAAACAGTGTGTTGTCTGGGTTTACATTTAAAAAACATTCGGACTTCCGGATGGCAAGGCGTCGCTGGAGGCAGCCATTCTTCGGCTGTCAGCCTCGCGGCTCCGTAGAGCCACCAAAAACAGCGCCGATCAGCTGTTTTGGTGGCTCGGAAGCCCCCTCCTTGGGAAAAGAGGAGGGGGTGAGTGCCCAGGTAGGGGTAGAGCTCTCCGGGGCTGCCAGAACGTAAAGTTTTGGCGGTTGAAGGATTGAGCCCCCCCGAAGCCTGGGCATGCTCCGGACTGCGAGGTGCCTCTGCTCCGGGATTTTTGGAGCAGAACAGGGCATTCGCAACCATCCCTGCTAGCAAGAAAGAACCTTGGAGAACGAGGACGCAGGCAGAGCGATACAGGAGATTTTGGTGAAGATGGTCTTTTGATCTTTAACTCAATGGACTTTGCTGAGCTCGTAAGTGGAAGTGCGTAGCAAACAATAGTGGGTGAAAATGGCGGCTATATCCTCTAAAGTTCCTGCTCTGGTGCTGCAGTCTTCGTTGCAAGCTTTATTGTCCCCTGCACCCATATTTACATCAGCCCTTACAGTAAAAGATTTGCAGAATGTGCTGCAGGAGACTATGGAAAAGCAATTACAACAATTTGCTGAGATAATGGACAAAAAGTTGGAGGAGAAGTTAGCAGAAAAACTAGCCAAGGTTATGGATGAAAAGATTACAGAGAAATTAACAGAAATGAGAGCAGACATTTTATCTACATTGCAAGGCATGGCTATATGTATTGAGAATTTGGATGAAAGAGTGGAAGATCTAAGTCAAAATGATATTAGATTGGAAGCAAAAATGACAGAAACTGAAAATGTGGTAGAGAAAATTGATTGTGATTTGACCTCGACACAGTATTATCAGATGGAGTTTGCTTTAAGGATTAGAGGCTTAAAAGAAAATCCTAAAGAAAATTTGAAGAAAATGGTTTCTGAGGCTCTAGAAGGGGTGCTGGGACGACCAGCAGATGAAATAATGGAAGATATAGATAACATTTTTCGTGTTAATTCTTGGATTGCAAGACAAAGGAAATTGCCCAGAGATGTGGTGGTTTATTTTAAGAGAGTGATTAGAAATAAAGTTATTCAAGCCTCCTACAACATTGATTTTGTAATTGCTGAGCAAAAAGTTTTGATTTTAAAAGAGATCCCTCCAAGAATTTTAAGAAAAAGGAAGGAATTTGCTTTTTTGACACAAGAATTGAGACGACGTGATATCAAGTTTAGATGGCAGATACCAGTGGGTATGGTGGTGACCTATGAAGGTACGAGGCATCGTCTTACTACGGTGATTCAGGCACGTGATTTCTACAGCAATGTTTTAAAAGCAGCCCCCATACCACTTTTGGAATGTACAAAGAAGAAAGGTGAGAGAGTCTCAACGATACAGAAAGAATCTACAAGGTGCTGAAGGAATAATGCAGACAGATGAGAAAGTTACAGGAGTGGATCAAATTTCAGTATCACTGGAGGAAGCCAGAAATTGGAAGAGGCGTGCTGCTTCTAGACGAATGAGCCAAGCCTGAAGATTTACTTGCATAACTGAAGGAGATAATAATGTAATAAGGATTATGGGAATTGAAATTGTTAGAAGGGCTAAATATTTGGGGATATACTTTTCACCCTTATAAAATAACTATGTGTTGTAATATTTTATGTTGCTTTAATTTTAAGATAATTATGAAAATTTAATTGGGAAGATTTGTAGCAGTGCTTACTGAAATTTTGTAGGTTATGATCTGCTATTTGGTTGGTATGTATATTTATGGTGTGATAAGAAGGTGGATATTGTATTTCAGCTATATTTATTTATTTATTTATTATTTATTGATGGGATTTATATCCCGCCCTATCTCCCAAAGGACTCAGGGCAGCTAACAACAAAACATATAATAAGTACAGAAATTAAGATAAAAATAAAATTAAAATCATCTGTGCAATAAATTAAAATTAAAAACTAAAAATAAATTAAAAATTGTAAATATAATTAATTAAAATGTTTGTCAGTCCAGGTCAGCCTGGTGGAAAAGGAGTGTTTTGAGGCCGCGGCGAAAGGATTGGAGATTTTGGGCCATCCGAAGCTCAGGGGGGAGCTGATTTCATAGGGCTGGTGCTCCCACAGAGAAGGCCCTCCCCCTGGGGGTCGCCAGCCGACATTGCCTAGCTGACGGTACCCTGAGGAGGCCTTCTCTGTGTGAGCGTACTGGGCGATGGGAATTCGTTCCCGGCAGCAGATGGTCCTGCAAGTATCCCGGCCCTAAGCCATGTAGGGCTTTAAAGGTAAGTACCAGCACCTTAAATCTCACCCGGAGGGCAACCGGTAGCCAATGCAGCTCACGCAGGAGGGGTGTAATATGGGAGTAGCGGGGTGCTCCCATCACTACCCGTGCAGCTGCACTCTGCACCAGCTGAAGCCTCCGGGTGGTCTTCAAGGGCAGCCCCATGTAGAGAGCATTACACTAGTCTATACGGGAGGTAACGAGTGCGTGGGTGACTGTACGTAGGGCATCTCGGTCCAGAAAAGGGCACAATTGGTATATTAGGCGAATCTGGGCAAATGCCCCCCTAGCCACGACTCCAATATGATCTTCAAAACTGAGTCGTGAATCTAGGAGGACGCCCAGATTGCGTGCTCTATCAATGGGAGGTAACATCTCTCCTCCTATAGTCAAAGATGGAACCTCTTGGACTAAACGAGATGACGGTATGTAGAGCCACTCAGTCTTGGCCGGGTTGAGTCAAAGCCTGTTTTTTCCCATCCAAATCTGTACCGCTTCCAGGCAACGGGACATCACATCGAGGGCATCACTGGGTTGGTTCGGGGTGGAGATGAATAGCTGGGTATCATCAGCATATTGATGATATTTCACCCCGAAGCCACGGATGATCTCTCCCAGCGGCTTCATATAGATGTTGAACAGGAGGGGCGAGAGCACCGATCCCTGAGGCACTCCACAACTAAGGGGCCTAGGGCTTGACCTCTGCCCCCCTGCTAACACCGTCTGTGAACGGTCCGAGAGGTAGGAGGAGAGCCACCGCAGAACGGTGCCTCCCACTCCCAACCCCTCAAGACGACGCAGTAAGATACCGTGGTCGATGGTATCAAAAGCTGCTGAGAGATCTAATAGGACCAGGACAGAGGAATAACCTCTATCTCGGGCCCGCCAGAGATCATTCACCAGTGCGACCAATGCCGTCTCTGTGCTATACCCGGATCTGAAACCCGATTGGTACGGATCCAGATATTCAGCTTCCTCCAGGACCAAAGGGAGCTGCCGTGCCACCACGCTCTCAATGACCTTCGCAAGAAAGCGAAGGTTGGAGACAGGACGGAAGTTGTTTAAAATAGCTGGATCCAATGCCGGTTTCTTGAGGAGGGGCCTTACCACCACCTCTTTCAAGGCGGCAGGGAAGTACCCCTCACTCAGTGAGGCATTGATAACTGCTAGGAGCCAGCCTCGTGTAACCTCCCGAGATGCATAGACTAGCCAGGAGGGACACGGGTCCAACAAACATGTGGCGGCACTTAGTTTCCCAATGATCTTGTCCACTTCATCCAGAGTAACAGGATCAAACTCTTCCCAAATGTTCTCGGCCAAATTCATTGTTTTCCTCTCGTCAGATACTGCCCAGTCAGAGTCCAGACCAGCCCGAATCTGAGCAATTTTGTCCACCAGATATTTACTAAATTCCTCAGCCCGTCCATGTAGGGGGTCCTCTCCCGTCTCTTGATTTAAAAGGGAGCAGACCACTCTAAATAGGGCAGCCGGGCGGTTATCTGCGGACGCAATGAGGGTGGTGAAATAGGCGCGCTTTGCCACCCTCATTGCCACAAGATAAGATCTAGAAAAGGATCTTAACTGTGTTCGGTCAGACTCAGACCGACTGGTTCTCCAAATGCTCTCTAGGCCCCTTCTCTGGCGTTTCATCTCCCACAGGTCCTTGGAGAACCAAGGAGCGAGTCGGGACTTGCGCCGGGTCAGAGGCCGCAAAGGGACAACGTGGTCGAGAGCCTCCGAAGCAGCCTGTTATACTTTGTGATATGCTCTGGTGCAAGTTTCGGAAAAATTATAGATGAAAGTTAACTTGTAATATCTTTATGGGCAATAATGAAATATGTAATAGAAAATATAAGAATGATGTGACTATATAAAAAAAATTTAAGTTTGGAAAGTAATGTATGGTACTTCAAGCTGTATAATATATTAGGAGAAGGAAAGGTTGTATAAACTTGGTTTTAGTATGGAAATTTAAAGCCCAGTTGGAAAGAAGAATAATTTTTAATAATTGATATAAAATTGTTTTGTCTGCGATTGTTCTTATTGGGTATTATTGATATTATTGTGGTGGATATTAAATGGATGTTGAATTTAACTATGGCAGTAAGATTTCTAGTAAAAAGGTAGAATTACTGATTACAGAAGAATGGACTGTAAAGTTTTTAATTTCGAGGATATGGTAAAGATCTTAGTGCACCTGAAAGACTATTTGCAACAGAGAGATACTATGGAGCAAATATGGGACTAAAAAGTATTATTTTGCATTTGAATAATTATTGATATGATATATATACGTTTGGAGTTTATCTATATGAGTTAAAGTGCGATAGTTTAAATAGTTTAGGATTGTTATAGATTATGATTGTTTGTATTTTTATACCCTGTACTCAGCTCTGGGAAGTCGGGGGGGGGGAGGGGAAAGGGAGGGAGGGGTTGGGGAGGGTTGGGGAGTGGGAAGAGGGTGGGAGGGGAGGGGGTTGGGAGGGGTTTTGTTTTGCTAAAGATAAAATGTATTGTAAAACTTTTCAATAAAAAAAACATTCAATAACGGTTGGTTTCTATGATCTATAATCCACATAATAGCTTTACTTGATTTCCTCTTTTCCCCATAATGTTCTCTTTTGCCAACCTTAAATTAATACAATTCTTGTTGTTTTGGTAGATAGCAATTGAGTATAGAATTTTTTCTAATATTTCTATAGACAATAATCATATCAATATAATATTTCATTTCTATCTAGTCATTCTGGTTGTCTCATCATAGATGCTGTTTACAGTTCTTGTTTACATTTGTTTTTCCCACAATGTTCAAGACATTCTTACTGGTTAAGATTTTCCCAAAATTAATTATATTTAAATATTTAAGCCTATTTTTTCTCATGTAAGCGATCCCAATACTTTTACATTTCTTAAGGAATAAATAAGACTAAAAAAAGAAAAAAGAAGAATAAGAGTAAAGAAAAATGAAAAGATAGTATGCTACTTAAAATCCATGTTTCCCCTAAGCTAATACATATTTCCAAAATTTTTCCATTCTTTTTTACCATGATTAAAATATATATTTAATCTTTAAATATTCCATTTAATAAATCTAGTCATCTGGTCTTTTAACTCTTATTCAAACCTTTTTTTAATCCATTGTAATTTTCTTAAAGTCAATCACATTTAAATATCTAAAACATTTCCTTTATGTGAACCATTCTAATTCTTTTATATTACTCATATCAAGAAATAAAGTAAGAACAGAGAAGAAAAAGAGAGTACTATGTTACTTGAGGGGCTCCTCCCTCTTAAAATAAAATTCATATCCAAAATCTTTTTATTTTTTTTAACCATATTCAAACAAGTGTTTCTTTTTAAAATATTCTCTCTGACAGGTCCCGTCTATTTTCTTAATTTTCACTTTAGCCTTTTTCTTTTGCCCAGTATCTTTCTTAATCAATATGTTCTGCTGAATCAAAGAATCTTTCCATATTCTTATAAATATTACTGTAGATATAAAAGGTAAGTCAAGTGCAATATCTTTGTAAGAGGCATTTGCACATTCACGTTTGTTGAAAATCTTTTTCTTTCTTTTTCTCTTTGTTTCTCTTATCATTTTTTGTCTCTCCAGTTCTAGTGGTGTTCCTGACATCTCTTAGTCCATTTTATCCAATCTTTTTTCTTATCCTCAAATTTGTTTTGTGGTGTTAAAGTATAAGTTGTCTTTTCCAAATTCAATATTTCTTGTGAATTTTTTTCCACTTGGCTTAAATCATACTTCTTTTTTTTGTTAGGTTCCATCTTTAAGTTTCTATCCTCAAATTTATGTTCAGTTATCTGTTTCATTTGCTTCTTCTCTATTGTTGTTTTCTGGGATTTTTGTTGTTGTAAAGTTAAATTGGAGATGAATTGGTTATATTTACAAAGTTATTTTGGATTTCTTTGTAATTTGAAATCATTGTTGTTTGAATTAGTTGCAGCCTATCATAAGTCTCCTCTTGAAAGGTACTTATTTTTTCTTGATATGTTCTTTCTACAAGTCTCTAATTTTCAATAATGGCCAAGAATCAAAGTTTTCTTTTCTCTGCAAATAGGTTTGGAGTTAAGTAGATATTTATAATTCAGAAAGTTTAAAAAGTTTTTTCCCCTGAAGTTTATAAGTCTCCCTTTGTCTGCAGCCTAGATTGTTTTCTTTTTTTGTCACAGCTGTTCTGTATTGTTAGAGATTTGAAGGTCACAAGCACAGATTAGTTTTTTTCCAGATTTTGCCAAGTCCTGTATGAAAGCCATAGCTGTCATAGTCTTCATCCACCACTAGATGTCAGCACCAGTTTATTTTTAAATTTTCAAAATAAACAGTTACCTTTAAAATGAGAACCTTCACCATTCAGCAATTTCAAACTTATCCAAATTTAGGTTTTATATTCATTTCATTTCTATATGTTTTGGTCCTCCATAAAAGGTTTAATTTGCCGCTTCCATTAGTAAAAGGTGGGGCAAAGATCCCCCTCCTTCACTTTTGGAGGTTTTTTGCTTCTTGGGATTTTTTCTTCTTCAGGAAAGTTGATTAATAGAATAGAGAAAATTGATGTTCTTACCCAGACTCAAATGTGCTGTTTACAACCAGCTTAAAGTAGTAGTTTTTTTTAACTTCAGTTGCTTATAGCTTGGGCTAAACTCTGAAGTTAAGCTAGCCTTTCTCCTGTTGGTTTCTGGAAGGCTTCTTCTGGACTGACTGCTGTCTCTCTGTGGTCCACAGGACTTCCTTCTTTGCCACCTCTTCAGGGGGACTTCCAGCCCATTTAGGATCCTCTAATAGGAAGAAATTCAGCCAAAGGGCACAGAGCCCCGAATCCCTTGGTTGCTGCACTACTGCACAAGACCAGAAGTCTCCATTCTAATCTTTAGCTTATTTGATAATACCAATATATTTTGGTGAACTTAACCTCTTTCCACCTCTTAAGTGTTTTTTATTTGCTTGGGTTTTGTTGTTGTTTGTTTACAAATCATCAGTGAGTTTTTTGTGGACTATGTTACCTTCTTCATTTTTCCTTTTTATATGTCTGCAGGCATGCATACACACATATTGGAATTGTTTGTAGTTGTATCTTTAAAAACTCCTTCTTAGAAACTTCCATCTATCATTAATTTCTTTTCCTGTCATCTTTTCTTGCAATAAAATTATCATTGCTCTAAGCATGTATTAAAATGTATTTGTATTTTTTAAAAAAATCTAAGATATGCATTTGACTATCCATATTTATTTTCCTTTAACTTCACAAGTATTCCAGCATTAAATATCACAGATTTCTCAATATTCCTGTTACTTCCAATTATTCCACTTTATAGATTTAATTTATTAGAATCAAATAAAGCATTCTCCAGATAGTGAAACTGTCAGCAAGAAGCAAGTGAAGAATTTTATAGGACTATAACAATAAACTTGTAATTATTATCCATTGACAATGTTGCTTTTGTCCTGTACTTAACATCTCAGAGAAATAATCTTTTTTGTATATATATTTTATTAGAATTTTTTTCTTTAACATAACATAGATCATTGTAAAACAGAATGTTGTCTGGGTAACATTTATAAAACAATCTTTAACAATTAATTTCTATAATCTATATTCCATCTGTTAATTTCATTTGATTTCCCGTATCCCTAATGTATCGTTGCTTGCAAAGCATTAGATTGAAACAGTTTTATTTATTTAAACAACAGTTAAATATATAGTTTCAATAATCCTATATATCATTTTAGTTGCCTTATCATAAATCCTGTCACTATATTTATTTCAGCTTATTTTCCCCCAAACACAAATATTTACAAATAACAATCTTTTTTTAATACTCAACTATACATTGATGGATTTCATTTTTTTTCCCTTCATGCAGACCCTCTCGTACTTTTATATTTCCCAATCAATGAGTAAAAATATTTTTAAAAAGACAACAAAAAACAAGGACAGCTTATTTCTCCCTCAACATTCTAAATGTTCTTACAGATAACAATCATTTCAACATTCAGCTATATTTACATTTATAAATTTAATTCTGTTTTTTTTTCATATGGACTCTCTATGCTTTTATATTTCTTAATAAAGAAACTAGAAAGAGACAAATACAGAGTTAAAAAGAGAAAAAAATAGAGAAAAAGAGGAAGAGATATACATTTCTTCCAATTCAATATACATCCATTCCCTCAATTTCCGCTCTTCTCGACCTATGCTAAAAATATATTTAATCTATTTAAGTTTTAAAATTTCTAATTATCTAGTCCTCTAAAACTCATTTAAAACATATCTTTTATATTTTATTCCTGTTTAAATCATTTCAACTTAGAAGAATAAAACAAAAAAGGAAAAGGAAAAAAAGACACAATTATATTAATTGATTATATTAATTAAGAGAAAGAAAAAGAAACAAACAAAATTTTTCCCTCTAAGAGTATATATTTCAAGATTTCCCCATTGTTAAACCATATTCAAACAAATGTTTCTTTTTGAAGTATTCTTTCTGGTAAAATCCATCTCTTAAAATATTTCCCATTTGAATTAAGTCATGATTTTTTATATAGTTCCATCCTCCAGCTTCTTTCCTCAGAGTTACAGTTAATTATCTCTGCTAACTTTTCCTGAGGGAGTTCTTGAAATGAGGTTAAGTTAAAAATAAATTGGTTCATACTCTCAAGGTTCTTCTGCATTATCTTGTAGTTTAAAGTCATTGTCCTTTGGAAGTTTTGCTGCTTATTGTATGTTTCTTTTCGTAAAGTAAGCATTTCAATTCTCTCTGCTATGTTTTCCTGAGAAGTTTCTTGAAGTGATATTAAGTTGAGAATAAGTTGATTCATACTCTTGAAATTATTCTGAATCTCTATGTAGTTTAAAGTCATTGTCCTTTGAAATTGTTGTCGCTCATCACATGTTTCTTTTAGTAATGTATTCATTGCTTCAACTGTGTTATTGTTTACACAGGTGCATTCTAAGAGCTTAAGAGTTCAAAGACAAAGGAAAAGAAGGAAAGAGAAAAGAAATCCTCATCCGCCAGCAGGTGTCAGCATTTACTCATTTATCATGTCTTTAGTTGTTTTCCTTCTCCAAGTAGTAAAAAAGTCACCACAAAACAAAAGGGAAGGAACGAAATCTCCCTCCCCCTCTTTCTTCGGAGATCTTATCTTGGGGATTTCTTCTTCAGGAAAAGTAGGTAGGATATAGAAAATCAATATTCTTACCCAGATTCAAGCATGCTATTTATTATTCACTTATTTGATTGCTTTTGACTTCCCATTGGTATTTCAGCTATGACTGGACATGACGTTAGCCAGCCTTTTCTTCTGTTGGTTTTTGGGAGGGTTCTCCTGGGCTATTTGGAGAGACCACCGTCTCTCCTAGGTCCCTGGAATTTCCTTCCTTCAGTCCACCCCTCCAGGGTGGATTCTGGCCCCTTAGGGCCCCCCCAAAAAAGAAATTTCATCCGGAGGATCAAGTTCTCCAACCGCCTCGCTGAAACCTGAACAGGAAGCCTCAGAGAATTCATTTTTATTTTGTCATATTTCTACTGAATAATAGAAATATGCTCCCAAATCTTAATATTTTAAATTAAGTTTGTATTATCAATTAATTTTGTATTAATTTTGTTAAATTAAATTCTTTAATAATACAATCTGTTGTAAATTTAATAATAATTTAATTTAATAATATTTCTATACCGACCTTCTCCCGAAGGACTCAGGGCGGTGAACAGGGCAAGAATAAAAATACAGGGTTACAAAAGTTAAAAAAATAATTAAATACATGCCCATATACTAAAAATACATCTTAAAACCCCAATAAAATGACAATAACAACCCCCCCCCAGTCCCCTCATCAGGCCAGGCCAGCTTGTTCAAAAAAGTATGTTTTTAGCTCGCGGCGAAAGGAGCGAAGATCGGGCGCCGTCCGGAGCTCCACCGGTAGCTGATTCCATAGCTCCAGGGCGCCCACAGAGAAGGATCTCCCCCTGGGGGCCACCAATCGACATTCTCTGACCGGTGGCACCCTGAGGAGACCCTCTCTGTGGGAACGCACAGGGCGGAGGGAAGTTGATGCTGGCAGCAGGTGTTCCCTAAGGTACTCCGGACCCCTGCCATGTAGGGCTTTGAACACCATTACTAGTACCTTGAATCTCACCCGGAAGACAACTGGTAACCAATGCAGCTCACGGAGCAGAGGTGTGACATGGGAGTATCGGGAGACTCCCAACACAACTCTCGCGGCTGCATTCTGTACCAGTTGGAGCTTCCGGGTGGTCCTCAAGGGCAGACCCATGTAGAGAGCGTTGAAGTAGTCTAGTCGAGAGGTCACGAGCGCGTGAGTGACCGTGCATAGATCATCCCGGCTTAGATAGGGCCGCAACTGGCGCACCAGGCGAACCTGGGCGAAAGCCCCCCTAGTCACAGCCCCTATGTGGTCTTCCAAAGTGAGCCGTGAATCTAGGAGGACTCCCAAGTTGCGAGCCCTATCTACGGGGGGTAATAGCTCACCCCCCATAGAAAGAGGTGGAATATCCGAATCAACCCGGGATGAAGGTATGCAAAGCCACTCAGTCTTGTCGGGGTTGAGTTGAAGTCTGTTCCTCCCCATCCAGACCCGAACCGCCTCCAGGCAACGGGACATCACGTTGAGGGCATCACTGGGGTGGTTTGGGGTCGAAAGGAAAAGCTGGGTATCATCAGCATACTGATGATACCCAACTCCAAAACCACGAATGATCTCACCCAGCGGTTTCATATAGATGTTGAACAGGAGAGGCGAGAGGACCGACCCCTGAGGAACTCCACAAACGAGAGACCTCGCGGTCGACCTCTGCCCTCCTGCCAACACCGACTGCGAACGTCCCTGGAGATAGGAGGAGAACCACTGTAAGACCGTGCCTCCCACTCCCAATCCCCTGAGACGCCGCAGCAAGATACCATGGTCGATGGTATCGAAAGCCGCTGAGAGGTCTAATAGGACTAGAACAGAGGAATGTCCCCTGTCCCGAGCCCTCCAGAGATCATTCACCAGCGCGACCAATGCTGTCTCCGTGCTGTGCCCGGGCCTGAAACCTGATTGGTACGGGTCTAGATAATCCGCTTCATCCAGGACCAAAGGGAGCTGATGCGCCACCACACTCTCAACAACCTTTGCAAGAAAGCGAAGGTTGGAGACGGGACAAAAGTTTTTCAATACAGCTGGGTCCAAGGCAGGCTTCTTGAGGAGAGGCCTCACCACCGCCTCTTTCAAGATGGCGGGGAAGCTACCCTCGTTCAAAGAAGCCGATATAACTGCCTGGAACCAGCTGCGTGTCCTCTCCCGGGCTGCATAAACCAGCCAGGAAGGGCACAGGTCCAATAAACATGTGGTGGAGCTTAGCCTCCCCATGATCCTGTCCACTTCCTCCGGAGTCACAGAATCAAACTCCTCCCAGGTAATATCGACAAGACCGCCCGCGTCCTGATCGCCAGACTCTGCCCAGTCAGAGTCCAGACCGGTCCGAATCCGAGCGATTTTGTCCAACAGATGTTGGTTAAACTCCTCGGCACGACCCTGCAAGGGTTCTTCCCTCACCTCCTGATTCAGGAGGGAGCGAGTCACCCTAAACAGGGCGGCCGGGCGATTATCTGCGGACGCGATAAGGGTAGCGAAGTGGTTAGACCTCGCCTCCCTTATCGCAGCGAGATAAGACCTAGTATAGGCTCTTAGTCGCAATCGGTCGGATTCGGATCGGCTGGATCTCCAACCGCTCTCTAGGCCCCATCTCCGACGCTTCATCTCCCGGAGCTCCACGGAGAACCATGGAGCTCGACGGGATCTGCACTGGGTCAGGGGCCGCAGGGGTACAACTCGGTCAAGAGCCTCAGTGGCTGCCCTTTCCCAGGCTTCCACTAAGGCATCCGCCGAGCTGTGAGCAAGGGAGGCAGGTGGGGACCCCAGCGCCGCCTGGAACCTCTGGGGATCCATTAAGCGTCTGGGGCGGTACCATTTAATTGGTTCCACACACCCACGGTGGGGGGTGGCAAAATGGAAGACCAGCCGCAGGAGATGATGATCGGTCCATGACAGGGGCATAACAATTGGGGAGCCCCCACCAAGATCATCTAACCACCGTCCAGATAAGAAAACTAGGTCAAGGGTGTGGCCTCCCTCATGAGTCGGTCCCGAAATTACTTGTGTCAGGTCCATGGCCGTCATGGAAGCCATGAACTCCCGAGCCAACTCAGATGATCCTCCCAGCGATGGTAGATTGAAGTCCCCCAAAACTATACGTTTCGGGAACTCAATCACCAACCCAGAGAGGACATCGAGAAGCTCAGGCAGGGCTGCTGCTGTGTGACTAGGCGAAAGGTACACCAGCAGCAAGCCCAACTGCGCACCAGGGCCGCATCTCAAAAAGAGAGACTCACACTCGACTATCTGGGGAACGGTGGCCTCCCGCAGACACAAGGTCTCCCTCATGACTACCGCCACTCCCCCACCCCTACCCTGAGCCCAAGGCCGGTGTAGCACCCGGAAACCTGGAGGGCAAAGATCAACCAGAGGAATGCCACCCTCTGGGCCCAACCAAGTCTCCATGATGCAAACCAGGTCCGCCTGCTCACCCTCGACCAAGTCGCGGACGAGAGGAGCTTTATTGGCGACAGACCTGGCATTCAAGTACACCAGCCGGAGCTCAGGAGGCTGCACATCCTCACTCCCGGAACCTCGGGGCGGAGCCAGAGGGTCGGAGTGCCTCACCGCTTGTAAGCAGCGGAGAGGCCTTCCCTGAGATCGATACGGCCCTCTGCTCCTACACCTGCTGCCATTCCCTAATGTCGTGGGAATAGGTATTCCCACGACCAGCCCTGGGGCCCCAGAGGCAACCGACCCCCACTCCTCCCCCCCGCGGTCTACCTTGGCACTGGCCTGAACAGAGGTTGTTGGACTGCCCCCCTTGTCCAAACAACCAAAAGGAGTACCCTCCCCCCTCCCTAACCCCCTAAAAATTTAGAAAGAAAGCTAACCAGGGGCCTCTTGTTGGGTTTCCGTCGAAGGCCCCTACCCGTGCCCAGCCATCTCTCGGGGTCCCAATAAATGGGCCCTTCCTCGAGATCATAAGCAGCTAGAAAGGCGGGTCGCACCCAGGAAAGGGGAGCACCCCTGAGGGCGAACAAGTCCGTGCAAGTATATTTAAGGAAAGGCATAAGGAGTAGTCCAAATAGAAGGCAGTCCATAGTTGATAGTCACTCAGTAAGGAGGATCTAACAGAAGATAAATAGGTGTCCCAGACCTCCGCCCAGCCGCTGCCACTCAGCTGGGTAAACCCCCCGGGCAGGCCAACCACCGTCCTCTCACGACGGCCGCAATGCCAATTCCCGGGGGGGGGATGGTGGTCTGAAACAACCACTCCGGATATAGCATGCCCCATAGAGCTCTCACCTCTAGGGGCAGCAGATGTAAGTTCAAGCCACCCTCTCACGGTGGCTAATACCCAGGGTCCTCTGAGTCCTTTGGGGATGATGTGTAAAGGGCAAGCCATCATAGTCTGGTCAGTTAACGGCGAGGTCCCCCGCTGCTCCGCCATTCCAGGGGGTTGTACCTGACCACAACTCCATGGGCCCTCAGTTCTATAGTCATTGGGGCCTTCCAGAGTGTGATCAATAAAGTCTGAATCCCCCAAGTCTACTGATTTCCCCGGAGCGCCCTCAGAATCCAGCAGCACCAACCGGATCACAACAGGTGCGATGGAGAGCGTAGATCTTCTAGGATCCTCCGGAATAACCAGGATCCACTGGGCTCCACTGGGCTCCACCGGGGTTAACCGGCTAACCCAGGAGCTTTCGGGGCCACCAGGAACAATGGGGATGCCAGGCCATCTGGAGCATGTGGAACAGGCAGAGGAGATAAATCATTTTTAGGAAAAAAATAAGTTAGAATACATTATACAGATAAGCTAAAACAATTACAGTTACCTAACTCCCAAAGCAAAATGCGAGTTTGGGAGTTATGGCACCTCTAAAAGAATAAGTAGTTTCTTTCCTTTAAACCACTTTAATTTTTGCTGATACCCTATTTCTGATATCCAGTTCCTTGCTATCCTTCTTCAGTTCTTCTGAAGTATTTTTGTTCGTGGGACATGGAAGATAACCTTCTAGGTACTGTTGTAACAGATTTCAAAGAATGGTGTTTATACATATTTTATATCAACTAGCTTTGTTCTCAGATGGACACATCATTCTTAGTGTATTATCCAGAGGCTAGAAACATGTTTTGCTACATTTTCTAATGAAATCAATGTCTTGCCCCTGCATAAAGTTTCTACCATCTTGTTTTCAGAAAAGTCTTTGCAGTTATCCATTGTATATATGATTGATTCTAAGCTACGTTAAATTAAACATTTAGATACAAAAAATTCAGGGTCTTATAACAATATTTTACTTTTTTTAGGTGAATTTGTGGGCAAACTATCATGCATAGTTTGAAATTTTGCCTGAACTTCACATAAGGTAATTTATAGAAGAGTTTATTATTGATGAAAATAGTGTGGAATGAGAACACACACACACAAACAGACAGACAGAGAGAGAGAGAGAGAGAGGGAGGGGGAGAGAGGGAGAGGGAGAAAGAGAGAGAGAGAAAATGTCAGTCTACTGTATGTCCATTTATTCTTTTAAAATCCACTATGATTACTGATCAATTTTTGACTGTAACATTGCATTCTTCTTTGGCAACTGATTACTGAAAAATGAGCTATTACTTTCACGTGCTATCATATTCTTATTATTGAAGATATTGTTTTTCATACATTTCAAAAAAATAGTAATAAAATAATAATGATGATAATTGCTGCCAGATGAAGGTTTTAAAAATTATACTAAAGTTTCATTGCATAGGAATGGAATATGGAATATGCACAGAATATTCTTTTTCTTGGGTGAATAAAATTAAATAAATAGCTATAGTATTTTCAATATTTCTCTTTATCACTTCTCTGTAACACCCAGTTTATTACTATAACTAGAGAAAGGAAATGGAAGAGGAATAATGATTGTACCATTTGCTGAAAATAATCCATATCTTTCTTCATAACATTATGTTATATATGTATATAGTAAAAAAGCAGAGATGGTATTTCTCTCTTCCAACCTATAGTCACATTGTTTAGGTTGTGAATGTTTAATATTTTACATGGTGCTTTTTGTAAGTATTTCTGGCTGCATGTAGCAAGATGCTCAATAAACATTTGCTATCAAATAGCACTTCTGTTAGAATGCCAAACCATCTATTTACTCACAACTGAAATGAGCTGCACCTTTTTCTCCAAGGCACAGGGCTAACAGTATCTTAAGGAAGGGCTTTTCAACCTTTTCACCCATTGTACCACTTTTAGCATATGGCAACATCCAAGTACCACCAGTCGCCTAGCAATGTGTCAAAAACTTGATGACCCAAAAAAACGGAAAAAAGTGACGAAGTACAGATAGTCCTCAATTTACAACAGTTCGCTTAGTGACTGTTTGAAATTACAATGGCACTGAAAAAAGTGCCCCCCAAGCCATAGCTGAAAGAGACACCTGCCTGCCCACCCGGTGGTGCTCTTCCTCCTGTCCGAGGTTTTCACTATTGTGAGCATTTCTGTTGAGGATTGGCAGCAGGGGTGGGGTGGGGGGTGTTTGGTTTTTATTCTCCCCCTGCTGGGTTGTGGCAGCAGGTTTCGGTCACTTCACATGACCCTGGGACACTGTGGCCATCATAAATATGAATCAGTTGCCAAACATCTGAATGTAAATCACAAGACCCTGGAGATGCTGCAACATTCCAGCTGATTGGCACTTCTACTGGGCTCAGCAGAAGCACCGGGATCAGCACCGAGCTCCAGATGTAGCCTGGTGCTGATCAGGTGCTTCGGCTGAGCCCTGACAGCCCCAAAGAAGTGCTGATCCTGGAGATTCTGCTGAGCCCTGACAGCCCTGCAGCTCCAGCCATCTCTCACTCAGGCTTGTGCAGTGCTGCCACCAGTTCAGCTCATTCCCCTCCCCTGCTACCACTTTTCTAGGATGATTGCATACCACCTCCCAGGTGCCAATGTACTACAGGTGGTACCTGTAACACTGGTTGAAAAGTCCTGTCCTAAGGAGATCTGAAACAGTTTTTTTATATCAGGCCTCTAATTTGCCAAACATACCATTTCATTAACATAAACGATCATGTCATCAATGAAATGACCTGAAAAAGAAAAAAAATGTTCATCTGAAATCAGTTTCATTCTCAGTATGCCTTTTGCTTAATTTCCTACTAAAAGATGGAACAATAGCCTGTTCAAATTTATAATTTCTTCCACTTTGTCAATTGATATATAGTTTGTGCACTATTGTACCCAGATATAAGTGGGGCTGTGTGTCTTCTCTGCAAATATGGCCAATTAACAGTGAACTAATAGGGAGACATTATAGAACTACTACATGTCAGTCAAAATAGCTACAACTGAAGCCCCTGGGCCCAATTCAAGGTGCTCATTGTTATGTATAAAACCATATACGGATAAGACCTTAGTTTGGTTTTATCTAGACATAAATTAGATTATAACACTTCAGACTGTTAGGGAAATGTCTTCTTTCTCACACTATATAGGTGGAACTTATGACTGAGAAATATTCTGAAGGATGGGTTGTAATGAGCAGGCTTGCAATGGACAATATGATGCCAGTTGTACTGTAGAATATGACATCCTAAAGGAGACTATGTTTCTCTATATTCTTGGAAGGATTCTAGAAGTCTAGATGACTTGCAAGATGGCAGCAGCGTAAGAAGTAGTATCGGATCACGGGGAGAGAAGTAACCAAACTAAGTAGGAATGTACTAGGAGAGGGGGAAAAAGGGAGCAAAAAGAAGCAGAAATTTAGATAAGGAAGGTAGAAAGGATAAAAGAAAAGAAGAAATTGGGGCAAGGAGGAAAACACCAGCAAATAGGAGCACAGGAAATGAATGGCTGCATGTGGAGTCAGAGGCAGCTGCAAACAGAGAATGAGAGATCCAGCTCTGGAGCACAACCAAGCAGCCCAATGCTGGAAAAACAGGCAACTGAGAGTATTGAACCAGCAGCTGAATAGCAGACAAGGAGGGAGAATGTTGGAAGCAGCAAACCAGAGGGTCACAGTATATTCTGTAATTACCTAGACTCATACCCCAATCTGGGCAGCCCAGCTTGAGGGGGCTAAAGTAGCCGAAGGACCACTCGGACGACAGGCTACTTAACTAAAAGGTTTATTAAGAGCAAGGCAAACAGAGAATAACTTGCCCGGCTTTTATAGCCGGCAGCTGTCAGCGAGGGCCAATCAGGAATGTTCATTTTTGGCGCCGCGTCTATTCGGACCAATCCGCGTCGTCTGTACTTGACAGCTCAGGCTTCCGCATGGTCCGGTATTTTGACAGCCGCGAGCTGTCAGTGGTTGCGCCTGCGCCATGCGGGGAACTTTGACAGCTGTCAAAGTTCCCGCGTGTTCTCCTGTCAGAATGTTTTCCCTTGTTAACTAGCCGGAACAACCTGTTAACTGATATATGTTTTAACTGTTTACATATATAATACACCCCTTACCCCTCCCCTGGAGCGTTCTCTCCCCCTTGGTTGCCAGAACCTGCCCACTGGTAGTCCTTTAGGTAGGCGGGGGCTCTTCGGTTCCTGTTGGAACGGCGAGGAAGTGGGGGGTTGTCTGGTTCAGGTAGTTCGTTTCTTTGCTCTTCTTCCTCTTGGTTTGGTATAGGTAGTAATTCTGGGGGGGGTAGCAGATCGAGTTCCTCTGGTTGGGGTTCTGAGTTGTGTGGTGGGTGTCTGGGTCTGAGTTGGTCGATATGGCGGCGTAGATTGCCGTGAGTTTTTGTGGATATTAGGTAGGAAATGGGTCCCGTTTGTTTTAGTACTGTCCCCTGGACCCACTTGTTTTTATCAGTATATGACCGTGCCCATATCATTTGCCCTGGTTTGAGTGTGCGGTTTGGGTAGGGGTGCTCTTTTTCTTCCGGGTATGTGTCAGGATGCAGTCTGTCGAGCCGCGTTATCAGCCTCCTCCCCCATCTTAGTTCCGCCGGGGATTTGCCCGTTGTTGTGCATGGAGTTGCGTGTTGTGACATGAGGAACTGGCTGAGTCGCCGCTGCCAGTTCCCCTTTGCGAATTTTTTCAAAGCTTCTTTTGTGGAACGCACCATAATTTCAGCCATCCCGTTCGTCGATGGGTGGAACGGCGCAGACGTGACCAGCCTAATACAATTCTTCGTAGCGAACATCTGAAATTCACGAGAGGTGAATTGAGGTCCATTGTCTGAAACTATGGTGTCTGGAAGACCATGTGTGGCGAATATTTTCCTTAAGGCTTGTATAGTGGCTCCTGACGTTGTTTTCCTAAGGGGAGTGACTTCTAACCATTTGGAATAGCTGTCAACTACAATTAGGAAACTCTGCCCCTGGATAGGTCCTGCGAAATCTAAATGTATACGTGACCATGGGTTCCTCGTAGTTTCCCATTTGTGAATTGGTGCTTGGGGGGGGGGCTCGTTCCGGGTCGCTTGACAGGTGTAGCACCCTCCCACATATCTTTCTATCTCTTTATCTATGCCAGGCCACCAGACATAACTTCTGGCCATAGCTTTCATCTTGACAATGCCTGGATGTCCTTCATGTAAAATGTGTAATGTTTGGTTTATGTTCTTCTCTGGTATTATGACCCGATTTCCCCAAAGCAGGCATCCCCTATGAGTAGATATTTCATTTTTTCTGCTAAAATATGGCTGGAATTGGGGGTGTGGGTTTTGTGCTGGCCACCCTGTTGTGGCCCATTTGAGGATTCTGCTAAGTATTTTGTCCTTAGCTGAATTGTTAGCTATAATGTTTGCAGACAGGGGACAGTCTGGAAGTTGAGAGATTGCTAGAATCAGTCCAGCTGGGGCTGGGTCTGAGTCCTTGCTTTGAATGGGCAGTCTGCTGAGGCAGTCTGCGTGTCCTAATTCCTTTCCTGGTTTGTGAATTAACTGATAGGAATAGGCCGATAAGAATGTGGACCACCGTAGTATTCTCGGTGAGAGAATCTGTGGTGTAGTTTTATTCCACGTGAATATGCCCAGTAGGGGTTTGTGATCTGTAAATATGGTAAAGGGTCTCCCATAGAGGTAGTCATGAAATTTTTTAACCCCTGCGACTATTGCTAGGGCTTCTCTGTCTATTTGTGCATAATTCCTTTCTGCTTTTGACAGAGTGCATGAATAAAAGGCTATGGGTCTTTGTGTACCATCCTTGAATAAATGACTTAACACCGCCCCGATTCCATAGGGAGAGGCATCGCAAGCGATGCATATTGGTGTGTCTTCTCTGAAAAGGGTGATCGTTGAGCTGTGACAAATAATCTTTTTTAATGACTGGAAACTATTTTCATGTATTTTGGTCCAGGACCACGCAGTTCCCTTGTCCAGGAGCCTATGCAGAGGCTCAGCGATAGTGGCTTTATGGGGAAGGAAGGCATGATAAAAGTTTAATAATCCTAAAAAAGCTTGGAGCTCTTGTTTATTCCTTGGGCTTGGCGCTGTTTGAATAGCCCTCAGTTTCTCTGTGGTGGGGTGGATGCCTTGGCCGTCTATTTTGTACCCTAGGAATTCTGTGGATGTGACTCCAATAGAGCACTTTTCCCGTTTAAGTTTGAGGCCGGCTTCTCTGAGCCGGCTCAGCACAGCTGACAGCCTGTCAGCTAAGTTTGCTTCATTTTCTCCGGCGATGAGAACATCGTCGAAATAGGGGCAGACCCCGGGTATTCCTTTCAGGGTTTTCTCCATGATACCCTGAAAGATACCCGGGGCTGCCGATATGCCGAATTGGAGCCTTTTCACTTTAAAGGCACCACGGTGGGTGACAATTGTCTGGGCTTCCGCGGTGTCATTTGTGACAGGCAGTTGCAAATACGCCTGCGTGAGATCAAGTTTGGCGAAAATGGCGCCAGAGCGGATGGAAGCAAATACGTCCCTTACCGCTGGCACCGGGTAAGCGTGGGGGCTGAGGGCTAGGTTAAGGGTTGCTTTATAGTCCGCGCATAATCTCACTTCCCCGTTAGGTTTAATAGGGGTGACTATAGGGGTCTCCCAGCTTCCCCCTTCCATAGGTTCGAGCACCCCGAGACCTACGAGGCGATCAAGTTCGTTTTCTATTTTTTCTTTAAGGGCAAAGGGTACTCTCCTAGCTCTTATCTTTATGGGTTGGATTGCTGGGTTTAATTGTAAGGAGATGGGGGGACCGGTGTATTTTCCTAACGTGCCATCGAAGACGTCTGCGTACTTGTTGCAAACGGCTTCTAGGCTGGGTGATTGGATTGTATTTACCCCCGTTATGGCGATTCCTCGAGGGCCGAACCAGTTTAACCCTATCAGGTTGGTGCGGTTCCCTGGTGTAACTAGAACTTCTAAGGGACCCTTGAACCCTTTGTACTGCACAACAACCTTAGCCCTCCCCTCCAGAGGAATGGGGGTTTTCTGGAAATCTGCTAGGTGGACCTGGGTTTGCCTCAGAGGAATTTTTCCCTTGCTTTGTCGGCAGATCTCCTGATACGTTCCAAATGAAATTAAAGAGACTGCAGACCCTGAATCTACTTCCATGAGGCAGGGCACTCCCTGAATTTTTACCCTGATCCTCACCTTTGAGCTTAGGCTGTGTACCCTGTCAATTGTTTCTACTAGGGTCCCTGGCGTTTTTCCTCTGTTGGCCCGGGTAGCTGGCCTACCTGGGGAATTGGTCTCCAGATCATTGATGTTGTCGCGGCCCCGGCTGCGGCACACCGGTTTGATGTGGCCGGTCTTTCCACAATTGTGGCACTTAGCGTTTCTGAACCGGCAGCTTCCTCGGGCATGATTGCCCCCACAGCTGGCGCAGGCGGCCCGTTGCTCGTAACACAGCGGTGGCGGAAGGGGGTTCTTGGTTCTGCGATGATCCGATGTGTCGCTTCTCCTCTGTTGTCTGCGTTCCATTTTCCGCTGGAGGGCTTCCCCGTCAGTGAAGTCCACCGACTCGTCGCTGTTGCTGAGCGTGGCGCTCTCTTGGTATACCGTTGCTGGGCTCTCAGGGGTCGTGGTGGTCGATTTCTTCTTGTGGCTGTACTCATACGCCATAATTTCTCGGGTCAATTCTGCCAGGCTCATGTCGGGTTTAGATGTCAGCTTCTTCTGCAGCCTCTCGTCCCTCAACCCGATCACCACCTGGTCTCTGATGCGGTCCTCCAGGTCGGGGAAACAGCAGTTCCGCACGGCGTGTCTGACCCCAGCGATGAACTCGTTGGCGGGTTCGTCTGGTCGCTGTTTCTTCTGGGCGAATTGGACCCGCCAGTACAGTTCTGAGCGAGCCGGCATATAGTACTTATTCAGCTGGTCTACCAGGTCCGCGTAGGAGACCTCTGTGATGGGCACCGGGCTAAACAGGCCCACGGCAGCGTCGTACACTGGGGGTCCGCTGATGTATAGTAGAGCGGCGGCCTTTGCTCTGTCGTCAGTGATTTTACTGACGAGGAGGAATCCCTCGACTTGGCCCAAGTGTGATTGCCATCTCTCGGGATGGCGGGTATCGAATTCCCTCACACGCCCGAAGTTTGCCATGTCGTCCGGTCCTGGGTCGCTCCTTTGGAAGTTAAAACTTCCAGTGACAGCTCTTGCCGGGAACTCTCTTCCTCGGCCATGACTTCAGCTCGGGAACCCTCTTCCTCGGCTGTGACTTCAGCTCAGGAGCGATCCCATCCTCGTCGCCAGTGAAGTAGCCGAAGGACCACTCGGACGACAGGCTACTTAACTAAAAGGTTTATTAAGAGCAAGGCAAACAGAGAATAACTTGCCCGGCTTTTATAGCTGGCAGCTGTCAGCGAGGGCCAATCAGGAACGTTCATTTTTGGCGCCGCGTCTATTCGGACCAATCCGCGTCGTCTGTACTTGACAGCTCAGGCTTCCGCATGGTCCGGTATTTTGACAGCCGCGAGCTGTCAGTGGTTGTGCCTGCGCCATGCGGGGAACTTTGACAGCTGTCAAAGTTCCCGCGTGTTCTCCTGTCAGAATGTTTTCCCTTGTTAACTAGCCGGAACAACCTGTTAACTGATATATGTTTTAACTGTTTACATATATAATACAGGGGCAGCCAGGCAGCCTGACCAAGGGCCCAGCAAAGTAGAGAGAGCCTGACTACCACAGCCTTCTCCCTGCCTCCTTCCAGCCCCACATCCTTCCCCCAGCCTGCCCCAGGTGGAGGACTGATCAGTGTTCCCTCCCAAGCAAGATTAGCAACCCCCTCCCCACCTCCTGCTAGACTGGACTGGCAGAAGACAAAATGCCTACAGCAATCAGTCAGTCATGAGGAACTGGTGGCAGCAAAAATCTGAGGTGGTGAGAAATGCAGCAGCAACAGAGAAGATTCGATCTAGAGAGCTCTGATCTCTGAAGCTGAGTGGCCGGCTGAGAGGAGCAGACCAGACAGCAGAGCTGAGCTGATTGGAAATCTGAACAAAGGCCTCACCAGAGCAGAAACAAGCACTGAAAGATAGAAGAAAACTGGCAGAGAAAACAAGAGGCCGGAGCAGTGAGCAACAGAAATGAAGGCAACAATTAAGTTTGAGATCCCAATAGGAAGGGAGGGAAGACTCCTAATAAAGAATAAAAAGGAATTGGACCTCAAAAACTTTTTAAAAAATAGAGAGATTATTATGTTTCAGGTTCAGATGAGCAGGAAAGACTCCAGGCAGATGAGTACAGAAGAATAGTTGCTTTATTCATAACTTTAACTGTACTGAGGGTTAGTGGTATCCATGCAGTCTTTATATAGTCTCCCATAATCTGAACAACCAATCAGATTGAACCCATCATTCCCGCCAAGTTGACTGTAGCCTGGACTGGAAAGTCCCATCTGTGTTGCTGGAGAACCGTTAGCTTTCCAGTGTACACGTGATAAAGTCTTTCCAAAAGCTCAATACATAACACCCCTTCCCTTTTTAAGGAACAGACATTATAACCCTTGACATTTAAGGATTATGATTCACTCCCAACCCCCAATGTTTAATTGAATGTTTGACCCCATTCAAGGTAGAATAATCATAATGCGACCTTCTCAGATGTGCAGTGTATAGGTTGCATGCAATGAGACTAAAGACAGCTTTGCTGTTCTGCCAGTAGTATTACACCACCTAAAAGTACAAGGGGACTACAATGAAATTAAAGAATGATTTGTTTGAGAGATTTACTCTCTGTTAATCCCCTTTCAGTATGCAATGCAACCAAATACATGTTGATCCCCAGAAAACAATGGGCATGCCCACAAGCTGGTAAACAATTTTACACAATGCTTTGTCTTATTTGACTACAGTCAGCAAGGTATGCAGGTGGCCTGTGAGGCTATGAGGAACATCTTTGAGTTCCACCCACTCTGTGGTGTACCAACTTATCTGGCACACCAAGTGAGTTCATGCTCTCCTGTGCTGGAGAATCTGAGGATGGAGAATTGCTCTGGCTGGCCTTGCCCGGTAGGCCCACCCCAGAGTCAAAACTTGAAGCAGAGTGAGCACAGTGGTCACTGGAGTTTGGCTTATCCGACTGATCAGGGGTTCCATGTTGCACCTCTGTGCTGTCTTGGTCCTCTTCAGACTCAAAAAATGCTGTGTGCTGAAAATGCTGATAGGGAGGATAAGAGCTAGCCTGTGTGCCAGCTTGATAACTATGAGACGGACTAGTACCCCCCATACTCACTTAGTGACTGTTCTGGAAATCTCTTCCTTAGTTGGTCCACATGTCGTCTTACCAGATGCCCTCCCTCCACCTCTACTGTGTATGATAGGGGCCCTGGTTTGTCAACCACCTTCCCCGGAACCCACAAATGTCCCTGCCCATAATTTCTGGCCCAGACCAAGTCACCAGGTTGTAGTGCCCTTGGGGATTTGGGTTTATTTATTTATTTATTTAATTGTATTTATATACCGCCCTATTCCCTGAGGACTCAGGGCGGTTTACAGGGAATTAAAAATCCAAAATACAAAAATTAAGAACCAAATTAAAAAAGAAATTAAATTAACCCTGTAGTCAGTTAAAAAAGAACCCCAAATTAAAAATTCCTCCTCAGTCTGGGCCCGAGAGCTCGAAGAGCCAGGTCTTCAGGCCCCGGCGGAATGATCGGAGGTCGGGGGCAGTCCTCAGCTCCACCGGCAGCTGGTTCCAGAGGGCAGGCGCTCCCACAGAGAAGGCCCTATCCCTGGGTGTCACCCGCCGGCAATCTCTCACCGGCGGAACCCTGAGCAGACCCTCCCTGTGGGAGCGCACTGGGTTGAGCAGCATCTGACACCACTCTGTCTGGATGGAGTATGTCCAGCTTAGTGATGAGGCATCTGCCCCAGCGAAGCTCTGCAGGACTTTTTCTTGTGGCTGTACAAGGTGTGGAGTGTTGACAAAGTAGAAAGTCTGCTAGTCTGTGGTGCCAGTCACCTGTGATGATGTGCTTGAGTGCATCTTTGGTCGTTCTCACCATTCGTTCTGCTTGTCCACAATGGATGGAATGGTGTAGATGTGGCATGTCTGATCATGTTTGCTCTGAGGAAAGCCTGAAACTCAGCAGCAGTAAATTGAGCCCCATTATCTGAAACCACAACATCAGGTAGCCCATGTGTAGCAAAAAGTTTCCTCAGCACCTGGATGGTCCTAAAAAGGTAAAGGTAAAAGTTCCCCTGCACATGTGTGCTAGTTGTTTCTGACTCTAGGGGCTGGTGCTCATCTCCGTTTCAAAGCCAAAGAGCCAGCACTTGACCAAGGACGTCTCCGTGGTCATGTGGCCAGCATGACTAGACACCAAAGGCGCACGGAATGCTGTTACCTTCTCACCGTAGTGGTCCCTATTTTTCTACTTGCATTTTTACGTGCTTTCGAACTGCTAGGTTGGCAGAAGCTGGGACGAGTAACAGGCGCTCACTCTGTTATGCGGCACTCAGGATTTGACCCACCAAACTGCTGACCTTCTGATTGACAAGCTCAGCGTCCTAACCCACTGAACCACCGTATTGAGGACTGGAGTGGCTATCCACTGCAACTAAGAATAGCTGTCCTTGAAAAGGCCTAGTGTAATCAATATGAATCCTGGACCAGGGCGTTTGAGTTGCCTCCCATCTATGGACAGGTGCCTGAGGCATTTCAGGCATTTCACCTTTGGCAGATATAGCAACCGTGTACCTGCTCCTCAACAGCCTTATCAAAATCAGCCCACCACAGGTAGCTTCTAGCTAATGCTTTCATGCGCACTATACCAGGGTATCCCTCATGCAAGGACTGTAGTACTCTATCCCTCAAGACTGAGGGAATAATGACTCCATTACCCCATAACAAACATCTTTTGTGTACAGATAACTCATGCCTTCTGATAAAATAACTCTGGAATTCAGGGCCTGGACTTCTGTCTTGCCATCCCGTGAATACCCATGACAATACTCTGCTTAGAATTCTATCTGTAGCAGTTACAGCAGCAATGTCCCCAGCATGGAGGGGGAATTCAGGTAACTCCTGTATGGACAGTATTTGTGCAGCAGGGGCTGGGTCAGGATCCATAAGAGCTAAGGGTAGCCTACTGAGGCCATCTGCATGGCCCATTTCCTTTCCAGGTTTGTGAATCATCTTGAAATTATAAGCAGACAAAAATATGGACCACCAGAGCATTCTAGGTGATAATATGTGGGGGGTTTGCTTATCTGTTGTGAATAAGCCCAAAAGAGGTTTGTGATCAGTAAATACAGTGAATTTCCTGCCATATAAATAATCGTGGAATTTTTTGACCCCAGCCACTATGGCTAAGGCTTCCTTATCAATTTGTGCATAATTTCTTTCAGCAACAGATAAAGTTCTAGAATAATATGCTATGGGGACTTGCTTCCCATTTTTTTCTAAGTGGCTTAGAACAGCTCCCACTCCATAGGGAGATGCATCACAAGCAATGCAAACAGGTTTAGATTCTATATAATGTGTGACAGTAGATTTGTCTGACAACAGGCCCTTAAGGTCCTGAAAACTCCTCTCATGTACATTAGTCCAATTCCAGATAGCCTTCTTGTCAAGTAGCCTGTGGAGGGGCTCTGCTATAGCTGCTTTATGAGGCAGAAATGTATGATAGAAATTCAATAAACCCAAAAATGCTTGTAATTCTGTTTTATTCTTGGGACTAGGAGCCATTTTGATGGCCTTTACCTTTGATTCTACAGGGTGGATTCCACTGGCATCTATACGGAATCCCAAAAACTCTGTTGAAGTGACTCTTATACTGCATTTGTTTCTTTTCAATTTAAGGCCCGCGTTGCGTAGCCTGTGCAATACAGTCCTGAGCCTATGGGCCAAAACCTCTTCAGATTCTCCTGTGATGAGAACATCACCAAAGTATGGGCAAACACCCTGAATACCCTTAAGTGTACATTCCATAATTTCTTGAAATATGCCTGGTGCAACACTTACACCAAACTGCAACCGTTTGACCTTGAAAGCTCCTTTGTGTGTGACTATACTTTGAGCCACTGCTGTGGCCTTGTCTACTGGCAGCTGCTGATACGCCTGCACCAAATCAAGCTTAGCGAAAATGGCGCCTTCCTGTAAAGAGGCGAGAATATGGCTGACTATTGGAACTGGGTAAGCATGCTGGTTTAACCAATATAGTAAGAACTGTACTAGCTTAAAAATGAGAGAAGACATTAACAGAAAAAGAGAGGCAGTATTTGATGTTGAAACAAATGAAACTTTGGTTACTAAATTTAAGACATTTGGAAATTAATAGAGAAATAAGAATGTTATAATGTATTATTAATTAGATGATGAAAGATGGTGAAAAATAGAATATATTCAAATAGATAAGATATGTATCCTGAATATTAGACTTTGTGATGAATTGTGATAAAGGGAACTTGGGTTAGTTAAAACTTGGAAATTATAAATATTAAATGTTAAATGTAAATATTAATGGGAAACTAAAAATTGTGAAAAACTAATTAGGACATTGATTGTCTATAAAGACTGAATGTTAAAATAGCCATGATATGTATAAGCTAAAAATTATTGATAAATGTAAGAATGTTATTTTTATTTAACTGATATAATAAGAATCATATTTGTTTAAACATGAGACAGTAAAAACTAAGGGGAAAAGACAGGAAATATCTAATGTGGTAGTTTGGGACTTGTACTAAAGATACTTGTATGTCATTGAATTATCGATTAACTCAGCCACCAGGTTGCTTTTTAAATACTTAAATGTAAAATTAGAAAATCAATAAAACATTAAAAAAATAAAGAAATAAAAAACTATTACAAAATACTTTACAATGCAGAGGAAATTCGAAAAGGAAAAATACAACAGTATTTTAAAAAACCAGACTTACCAAAAATTTCAGAGAATATTCAAAATATATTAAATTGAAAAATATCAATTATGGAGATTATATAAAAAGGCAAAAAAATATGATAAGACTCTGGATGGAATCTTACAAGATAAATCATTAAAGATATACTAAATCTTATTTCAAAAGGAACTTTTATTGGGAGGTGTTGACAGCAGGAATAGAAGGCAGGATCTGAGCGTTTCTCACACAAATCAAGTAATTAAAAGTGTCCATAGTAACCCCACCCAAACTGTCCATCCAGATGGTTCAAACAGGCCAATTCGCAAGTGTAAATGTGCCATGGGAACAGAGTGATAAGGCACTGTTTGCAAGGCCATTAGATGTCTACATTGTTTCTTCCATGCTCAGAAATAAGGCAGATGGTTACTCACTCTCTTAGAGACACATCAAAGAGGATAGAGCAAGAGACAGAGCAAAGCAAATACATATCGGCACCTCAAACTTCCTACTTCCCCCCAGGAGAATGGCAGAACCCAAAAAGAATAAAAAATCCCATGCACACAGAACATAATGTTCTGACATGTATGTAGGAAGCATACCACAGTAGTAATGGGAGACTTCAACTATCCAGATATCAACTGAGAATCAAACTCTGCAGTAAGTAGGATATCAAACAGATTTTTAACCAACCTAGCCAACAACTTTATCATCCAAAAGGTAGAGGAAGGAACTACTGGACTCAATCCTTACCAATAAAAAAAATGATAGAGGGAGTTGAATTTGCCACAACCTTCGGTGAAAGTCATCACATTATGCTGAAATTCAATATAATGCAAACACAAACAATAGAAAATAATCCAACCAGAGTCTTAAACTTCAAAAGAACTGATTTTAACAAACTCAGAAAGAACATAGGAAAGATTCCATAGACAAAAATACTAAAGGGGAAAACAACGCAAGAAGCATGGGAAACTCTGAAAAATATGATCATAAAAGCCCAGTCTAGCACAATACCTGTCAGAACCCACTTCAGCCCACATCTTAAAAAAGCAGGACTCGAGACTTCCGGGTGGCAAGGCTCCGTCGACGGTGGCAGTTTCGATCGTCAGCCCCGTTGCTTTCCGTTTGAACCGCTAAAACAGCGACGATCAGCTGTTTTGCAGTTCGGGAACCCTCTTGTTGTGATTCAGGGTCAGCCTGTGGGTTCGGCAGTTTGGTCGGATGATTCAGAGGAGGAGGAGGGGGGTGTTGGAGAGCCTGCAGAGGACAGCCCTGAGGCTTCGCAGAGCCCTCAGCCAGGCCCCTCTCATCTGGTCACTATGCAGACCCAGCTGTGTGAGCCTGACAGCGTGGATGAAGATGACCCAAAGCTGGCCCTGTTCAAGGACATCCGATGCAGGAGGCAGTCAATCAGGAGTAAACAGAGGAAGGCAATGGGGCACCTCGGAAGGAGGCAAAGAGAAGCCACGCCTTGAACTGTTTAAAAGGGGAATGTGTGGGAGGGCTGGTTTGCTGAAGGCAACCGTTTGAATAGCTCCTGTTTCATGGTTTGTGTTTGGTTTTGCTCTGTTTGCTCTGTTTTATGTCAATAAATTTGGCAGGCTTAGTTCCAGCCTCTTGCCTTTTTGTAAAGGGGTTGTCCCTACCTTTTCTGCAGGGCCGGTAGTAGGCTGGTACAGAACAGTTTGCCTTCAGCCTAACACCCCTTACTATTATTATGGAGCAGCTACATGCTGAGAATACCCAGCTCGCCCAGCAACTCACTTTGTTGGCAGCTCAGGTGGCTCAATTGCAAGCTCAGATCCAAGCTGCACCCCCACCATCACCCCCAACCAGGAGAAAATGCCAAGTTGCGATGCCGGATAAATTTACTGGCAATCCAGAACTGTCTCCTGCTTTCCTGGGACAATGCCAGCTCTTTATCAGCGTGAGAGCAGCTGATTTCCACACTGACAGCGATAAGGTGGGCTTTGTGTTAAGCCTTCTTTCGAGTGATGCAGCTCATTGGGACACACCTCTGCTGGCTCAACCTAGTCCATTGTTGGACAACTTTGTGGGGTTTTGTGATCATATGCGTCTGATGTATGAGGACCCTATAAAGATGCAGACCGCTACTCAAGGCTTGAAAGCTCTGAGGCAGCGTCAATGCCCCCTACAGGGCTATATCAGCAATTTTCAGCTGCTTAGCCAGGATTACACCTGGAATGAGGATGCACTTGTGGATGCCTACTTTCCCCTACTTTTCTGTCAGGAAATGCCCCGAGCCCGATCTAGATGGTATGATAGATCGGACGTCCCACAACAACACTGAGATACGTCTTTCCGATACTGCCTGTGGACCTAAACGGCATCTGATATTGGAGGCACGTCTGATCCTTCCTGGCAAGCCAGAGGGGATTCCAGTCCATGCCTTAATTGACTCTGGGGCCACCACAAATTTTATGGACTCAGCATTTGTGGCCAAATGGGCTGTTCCCCAGTGCCCGGTGGAACCGCCCATGTTAGTGGAGACCATCAATGGTTGAGTGCTCCTGTCTGGGCCAATTACGGCCACCACGCAACCATTATGTATGGCCATCAGTTCCCATGTGGAGGCCATCCCGTTCTATATCACCTCAGATCTGCATTTCCCCATGGTCTTCGGACTGGTGTGGCTCCGGGTGCATGACCCACAGATCTATTGGTCACAGAACGTGGTCACCTTCCCAAGCTTGCAGTGCATGTACCACACCCGCCATATCTGTACCGGCCAGTTGGAGGGTTCCCCAGGGGTTTCCTTGCCTCCCAAACTGTTCGACTTTGCTGATGTGTTCAGCGAGACAGAGGTGGATGAATTACCCCCACACAGGCCCTATGACTGCCCCATTGATTTAGTCCCTGATGTGCCTCTCCCAGTGGGCGTTTGTACTCCATGTCGGACCCCGAGTTGGCTGCATTGCGGGACTTTCTGGAGAAGAATTTGGCTCGCGGTTTCATCCGGCCCTCGTCTTTGCCAGTGTCTGTACCCGTGTTCTTCATTAAAAAGAAGTCCGGCGAATTGCGGCTTTGCTGCAATTATAGGAAACTCAATGCCATCACGGTGTGCAATCGTTACCCACTGCCCCTCATCCCCGAACTCTTGGACTGACTCCGGGAGGCTAAGATCTTCACGAAACTGGACCTGCGTGGAGCTTACAATCTCGTCAGGGTTTGGCCAGGTGATGAGTGGAAGACGGTGTTTGGTACTCATTATGGACATTTTGAGTACATGGTGATGCCGTTTGGCCTGACCAACACCCCCGCTGTGTTTCAGCATTTCATGAATGATATTTTCCGGGATTTGTTGAATCAGTTTGTCGTGATCTACTTGGATGACATTTTGATCTACTCACCATCATGTGAGGTGCACCATCAACATCTCCATCAGGTCCTGAAGTGACTCTGAGAACATCGGCTGTTTGCCAAGTTGGAGAAGTGCCAGTTCTACTGGGTGACCATGGATTTCCTGGGTCACCGCATTTCTCCTGAGGGCATCGCCATGAGCCGAGTAAGGTTAGGTCTTTGCAGAGTTGGCAACCCCCACATCGCGTGAAGGATGTTCAGCGACTTCTTGGGTTCGTCAACTATTACTGAGCTTTCATCCCTGGGTTTGCTGCCTTGACAGCCCCCCTCACCCGGCTCCTGCAGAAGAAGACTCGGTTTCAGTGGAATGCTCCAGAACAACAGGCTTTCCAGACTTTGAAGGAAGCCTTCATGAAGGAGCCCATCTTGAAGCATCCTGACCCGCAATGGCCATTTGCCGTGGAGGCGGACGCCTCCGACATTGCCATTGGGGCAGTGTTACTCCAGGCAACAACACCCAGCAGTACCCTCTTCCCTTGCGTGTACCATTCACAAAAACTGAACCCTTCGGAGTGCAATTATACAATCTGGGAGAAGGAGCTGCTGGCCATCAAAGTGGCATTCGAGGCCTGGAGGCATCATCTGGAGGGAGCGCGACATCAAATTGAGGTCCGGACGGACCTAAAGAATTTGGAAAGCCTGCAGACCGCTTGGAATTTGAACCAACGCCAGATCCGGTGGTCTCTTTTCTTTGTGAGGTTCGACTTCCGAGAAGTACATACCTAGCGGGCACAATCAAAGAGCGGATGCTCTGTCCAGGAAGCCCAAATATTCCCAAGTGGAAGACAAGCTTCTGCCCAGGACAGTGATCCCCGTCGAGTCTTTTGCTGCGGTGTGGGAGCCGGTTGATATAAGGGCTCGGATCCAGGAGGCAAAACAGCAGGAGGTGTGGGTGGCTCAGCGGAAGGAGGAGGTGGGGCCAGATTCTCCTTGGATGGTCACGGATGGACTCTTGTATTATCATGACCGGCTCTACGTTCCGGGAGGGCCACTCAGGGGACTCATCCTCAGCCAGTGTCACGATAACCCGGCGGCGGGGCATTTTGGCCTGTTCAAAACCCTGAACCTGGTCTCCCATACCTTCTGCTGGCCCTGAGTCTGACACGACATCCAGTCGTATGTCACTTCCTGCATCCCATGCAGGCAGGCCAAGTCAGTGACAGGGGCCCCGCCTGGATTACTGCAGCCCTTGCCGACACCCAAAAGATCCTGGGGGGGCTGTGTCCATGGACTTTCTGACGGATTTACCCAAGTCCTCTGGTTTAAAGACAGTGTATGTGGTGGATGACATGCTGTCCAAGATGGCGCATTTCATCCCCTGTCGTGGTTTACCGTCAGCCCGTGCCACTAGTCGTATGTTCATTCAGCAGGTGTTTCGGCTACATGGCCTCCCTATCAGTTGTCTCTGATAGATGGGCCCAGTTTACAGCCCGTTTCTGGCAGGAGTTGATGCATGCATTGGATATCAAGATTTGCCTCTTGTCCACGCATCATCCTCAAACTGATGGGGGAACCGAGAAGGTCATCAGTATTCTGGAACAATATCTGCGCTGCTATGTCAATCTGCAGCAAAACAATTGGGTGGACTATCTGGCCATAGCTGAGTTTGCATTCAACAATTCACAGCACACCTCCAAACAGATGACACCGTTCTTGGCCAATGTGGGATATCACCCCCGGTTTTTCCCCCTTTCTCCCATGGACTCACCGGAGCCGGCAGCTAACGACTACATGGCAGAGTTACAGGCGATCCATCGATTGGTGCGACGTCAGTTAGAGAAGGCCAAGGCCGATTACAAAAGGTTTGCTGATCGGTCAAGGCGGGATACGCCTCCACTATCGGTGGGAGATCGGGTCTGGTTGTCCACCAGGAACCTACCGTCAACACGGCCGGTGAGAAAGTTAGATCACTGATATTTCGGACCGTTCCCAATCGAGGCTGTCATCAATCTGGTCGCCTATCGCTTAACTCTGCCATGTTCCCTGCGCGTGCATCCAGTCTTTCATCGGTCTCTGTTGGTCCCTGATCAACCGGCCTGTCCACTCCGCTGAGCAGAACCTCCCCCATCAGGACCTCGTGATGGAGACAGCACCCCTGAGTACGAGGTCGCCAGCATCAGGGACTCCCGTTGGCTGAAAGGTCATTTCCAGTACCTGATTGAATGGAAAGGCTACAGACCAGAGGAGTTCACCTGGGAGGATGCGACCACCGTTCATGCCCCTGCTTTGGTGTCCACTTTTCATGAACAATTTCCATCCCGACCACATCCAGATCGGCAGACCCGGGGGAAGGGCCCTGCAGTGTGGGATAGTGTTGTGATTCAGGGTCAGCCTGTGGGTTCGGCAGTTGGGTCGGATGATTCAGAGGAGGAGGAGGGGGTGTTGGAGAGCCTGCAGAGGACAGCCCTGAGGCTTCGCAGAGCCCTCAGCCAGGCCCCTCCCATCTGGTCACTACGCAGACCCAGCTGTGTGAGCCTGACAGCGTGGCTGAAGATGACCCAAAGCTGGCCCTGTTCAAGGACATCCGACGCAGGAGGCAGTCAATCAGGAGTAAACAGAGGAAGGCAATGGGGCACCTCGGAAGGAGGCAGAGAGAAGCCACGACTTGAACTGTTTAAAAGGGGAATGTGTGGGAGGGCTGGTTTGCTGAAGGCAACCATTTGAATAGCTCCTGTTTCATGGTTTGTGTTTGGTTTTGCTCTGTTTGCTCTTTTTTATGTCAATAAATTTGGCAGCCTTAGTTCCAGCCTCTTGCCTTTTTGTAAAGGGGTTGTCCCTGCCTTTTCTGCAGGGCCGGTAGTAGGCTGGTACAGAACACCTCTCCTCGGGATAAGAGGGGAGGGTGAGCATTCAGGTAGGGGGAGAGCTCCCCTAGACTCCCAGAGTTAAAATTCTGGGGGTTGAAGGGTGAGAGACCCCCGTAGCCTGAATTTGCTTCCGACTCAGGGACTCCTCTGCTCCAAGGCTTTGGAGCAGAGAAGGACACTGAAACCATCCCTGCAATCAACATTTAATGTTGGATTACTTGGATGCAGGCAGAGCTGTGCAGGAGAATATTGAACAGCAAATATTTGAACTTTAACTCTGGTTTACTCTGAAAGGAAAGTAAGATGATGCAGGAGTAAATTTTTAGTGACAACGGGAAGAATAAAAGGACAGGAGAAATATTATATAGATTGAGAAGAAAGAAATTGTGCCTTTTTTACAATCACCCCTTATAAATATTTGGAACTGATCTAATAAGTGATTTTAAAGAATTGGACATTTCACAGGGAAATAACAAAGTTGCGAATGGGGTGGAAAGTGAAAGTGCGCAATGAAAATAAACTGGGTGTTAAAATGGCTTCTAAAACAACTAAAGCTTCTGTTACTAAAAATGCTGTTGTTTCACCAGTTCAGCATTCTTCATTACAGGCTTTGATGCCTTCTCCTGTGGCACCTGCACCTGCATTAACATTAAATGATTTACAAGATGCTTTAAAAATACAATCTCAGCAAATAGCTGAACTTATTGAGGAGAAGAATACTGAAATAACAGCAGACATTTTGGCTGCATTTCAGGGGCTTGCAGTTTGTATTGAGCGTCTGGATGAGCATGTGGAAGAGGTGAATCAAAATAATCTGAGATCGGATGCTAAAATGTTGGAAGCCGAATATAAGATGGAAAAGATTGATGATGACATAGTTATGATACAATATACAGATATGGAGTTTGCTTTGAGGATTAGAGGATTGAAAGAGGACCCAAAGGAAAATTTGAAAGAGTTATTGGCACAAGCTCTCGAACCAAACTTGGAGTGTCAAGCGGAAGATATTATGGGGGATATAGACAAAATATTTCATGTCAATTCTTGGATTGCCACACAAAGAAAATTACCTAGAGATGTGGTGGTCTACTTTACAAAGAGATCAATTAGAAATGTGATTATTCAAGCTTTTCATAATAATAGATTTAAAGTGGCTGAGCAAGAAGTTTTAATTTTGAAAGTGATTCCACCAAGAATTTTAAGGAAATGAAAAGAATTTGCTTTTTTGGCAGATGAATTATAAAAAACGGCAGCTTCAGTTTTGATGGGAGATACCAGCAAGCTTGGTGGTGAATTATGCTGACATGAGATATCGTCTTAATACAGTTTTGAAGGCATGAGATTTTTATTCTAACATATTGAAGGCAGGTCCTCCGCTATCTCCAGATTTTACCTTTTTTTCTTATAAACATCAATCTTTTTCCAGGACTGATTTTGTATTAACTACTAATGTTTTTTTCCAGGATTAAGAAGATTAAGATATGTCCAAGAACACTATCAGATCATAGTCCAGTATGGTTGGAATTGGATAAAGAGAGTGGAGATAGGAGGTCTTGGAGACTGAATAAAAATCTGTTTAGATATCAAGAAAATGTGGATGAATGTAAAAAACAGATGAAATGATTTTTTAATATAAATATGCATAAGGGTACCTCTATTGGAATAGTTTGGAATGCAAGTAAAGCTTATATGAGAGGAGTGTTAATATATTTGAATAACAAACAGGCGTAAATTGGAATATAAGTGTAAAGAGTTAAAGGAAGAAATTAAGAATTTGGAATTTTTGGAAAGAAATAACCAGGTGTCTGCAGCACTGATTTTTTTTGGATGCTGAAAAAGCTTTTGATCAATTGGATTGGCAATTTTTATTTAAGGTACTGGAGAAAATGGAGTTTGGGGGTTATTTTTTACAACCTATTAGGGCGATATATCAGAAGCAAACAGCTCAAATAATAATCAATAGCAGTTTGACAAAAGCATGTAATATTGAAAAGGGTACAGAACAGGGGTGTCCATTGTCACCTTTGTTGTTTGTTTTAACATTGGAAATATTATTGATTAAGATACGTGACTAAAATAAAATTAAGGGAATTAAAATAAAAGATCAAGATTATATATTGAGAGCATTTGCGGATGACTTGGTTATTACATTAAGTCAACCGACTTACTCAGTTGTAGATCTGATGGAGATAATATTGTTATATGGAAAAGTTTCTGGATTTAAGATAAATACGCAAAAAACTAAAATATTGTCTAAAAATATGACTATGGAACAAAAGGTTGTTCTAGAAAAATTAACAGGATTTGAAATAGTTAAAAAGACTAACTATTTGGGGGTATATCTTTCAGCTTCAAATGTGAAATTATATAAAAATAATTATGAACTGTTATGGTTGAAAATACAAAAAGAGTTAGATAGTTGGAAAAAATTACAATTGTCTTTATTGGGAAGAATTTCAGCAGTGAAAATGAATGTTTTGCCAAAATTTTTATTTTTGTTTCAAATGATACCTATACTTAAAAAAGATTCAAACTCGGAGTGGCAGAAAGGTATTAACAAATTTGTTTGGGCAGAGAAAAGACCAAGAGATGTACGTAAAAGAGATGGTCTTAAAATGCCCAATTTTAAATTACATTATGATTTATTGATTTTTTATCATCAATTAGTGATTGGTTTAATTTAACACAAGGGAGATTATTGAATATTGAGGGTTATGATTTAGTATTTGGTTGGCATGCATAATTATTGTATGATAAGAAGGTGGATAATGTTTTCAAGTTACATATATTAAGGTATGCTCTGTTGCGAGTTTAGAAAAAATATCGATATAAGTTAAATTATACAATACCAATTTGGGCAATACCTAAACATGCAATAGAAAATATAAATGTGGGATTTAAACATGATGTGACTACGTATAAAGAAATTCTTAGGATGGAAAGGAATGAATGGCAATTAAAGCTATATAATATTTTAAAAGAAGAAAAATAGTACAAACTATCAGTATGGGCAGTTACAAGCTAGATGGAAGGAAGATCAGAAAGTTGGTATTTCGATAACTGATGAAAATTTGGTCAAACAAATTAGAGATCAAGGTCAAGCACATATAAGAAGGATATATAATGTATTGATAGAAATAGATTCAGAAACGGAGCTTGTTCAAGATTGTATGATAAAATGGGCTCAGAACTTTCAGGAGGTTATAACGATGGATACTTGGGAAAAGATATGGGTTAGAAATGTAAAATTCACACAGGCACAAAATTTAAGAGAGAACTTTTATAAAATGTTTTATAGATGGCATTTAGATCCTAAAAATTAGCAAGTATGTATTCAAATTATCAGCCTAAATGCTGGAAGTGTGGTTGTGATGATGCAACTTATTTTCATATATGGTGGACTTGTAAAAAAGTCAAAGCTTTTTGGATTAAAATTTGGTGGAACATGCAGAAGATATTTAAGAAAAAGATAAGGTTTTCTCCACAGTTATTTTTGTTGGGTATTATTACAGACTGTACTGTCATAGATACTAAATTGATGTTGAATTTAATTACAGCAGCAGTAGCGCAATATTGGAAGAAGGAAGAACTACCTACTATAGAAGAGTGGACTTTGAAAGTATCAAACTTGGCGGAAATGGCAAAGATTTCAGCATATACAGAGATATATTGTGGAATGAGGGATCAATTATATTCAGAATAAATATGGGACTAAAAAGTTTCATTTAGCATATGAATAAGTATTAGTATTATATGATGTATTATTAGTTACTCATTATTATTTGGTTATTTAGTTATGTTTAAGAGGAGTTAAAGTGTGACAGAACAATGTTTTGTTTTAGTTAGTTAGCATATTTTAGCTTAGGTTGGTAAAGGGGGTAGGGGTAGAAGGGGAAGTGGGGGGAGGATGTTTTTTAAAATGTATTTTAAAACTTTTCAATAAAAAAAAGAAAGAAAGAAAGCAGGACTCTTGGAGACAAGACTTTCCAACCAGGAACTTTTACTAAGAAATAGGAGATAGCAGGCATAATAGACAGGATCTGAGGAATCCCCTCACAGATCGATATTTTTAAAGTTCCCTCAAGCAAACCCCACCCTATGGTCCATTCGGTTAGTTCCTGATCAGTCAAGCTCCAGGTGATAAGCCCCTCGTGGTAGAGGAGAGATAAGAGTCCATTCGCGGCAGGATCATTTTCGCCCCATCATACTTCATCCTGAGAAGCAGACCAGATTTCAGAGGGTTTCATACTTCCCTTTTCCACCCTCTTTCCTAGCTGCCCATAAGATAAGAGGGAATGTTTATTGAGAAAGCAATTGGTTATATTGTGATGGATAGCAGGCAGGCAGAATAAAGAAAAGGTTATATTTAAGGAAGGAAGTGAAAGCAATAAAACCCCATGCTTGTTCCCTCTCTTCCTTGGAAATGGCAGAATCCAGGGTGAGATTTTTTTTTTATTATTCCATTTATATCCCGCCCTTCTCCGAAGACTCAGGGCGGCTTACAAACTTAGCAGTAGCCTTCATTCTATGTAAATGCCTGCTTATTAGGGCTTTCACACCCCTCCCAAGCGGCATTATTACAAAGTCAGCTTAATTGCCCCCAACAATCTGGGTCCTCATTTTACCTACCTCGGAAGGATGGAAGGCTGAGTCAACCTTGAGCCTGGTGGGATGCGAACCTGCACTAATTGCAGGCAGCTGGTGTTACTTAAGGAGGCATTAGCCCACTGCTCCACCAAGGCTCTTGGTTTTTGAGATTTGGGTTAGAAATGAAATATAAATAATTCTGACATCACCACTGAAAAAGAAAAACAAGAAATTCAAGAAGAAACCAGTATGGCTGCACAAAGATCCCTCTGACAAACTGAAAGGCAAAAAGGACAAGTACAAAAAGTGGTAAGAGGGACACATAACAGACAGCCAGAACATGCAAAAATTAAGTCAGGGAAGCAAAAGCTTAGAGTGAACCAAGACTTGCAAGACAAATCAAGGACAATAAAAAAGTTTCTTTCAATATATTAATAACAAGAAAAAAAATCAAATAGGTCAAATAAAAAGAGAAGAGGGCAAGGAAGTAACAGGCAATAGGGAGAAAGCAGAGCTACTTAACTCACTCTTTGCATCCATCTCCACACAAAAAGAAATTGTACCCTGACATACAAAAAAAAAATACTGCAATAGACAAACTAAAAACAAAAATTAAAATAAGCAACAAAATGATAAGAGAGCACCTATCTGGCCTCAATGAAGATAAATCGCCAGGACCCAACAGATTACATCCCAGAGTTCTGAAGGAGCTGGCAGATGTTATCTCAAACCATTGTACCATATCTTTCAAAAATCCTGGAACACTGGGGAAGTACCTGAGGAATGGAAAAGGGCTGATGTAATTCCCATCTTCAAGAAAGGGGGGGGGGATCAGACTCAGGAAACTACAGACCAATCAGTCAAATATCAATACCTGGGAAGATCCTGGAAAAGATAATCAAAAAACAGATCTGTGAACAACTAGAAGCAAACAAAGTTATGACTAGTATCAAGCATGGGTTTGTTAAAAACAGAACATGCCAAACCACTCTTATTTCATTCTTTGATAAAATGACTAAATTAGTAGTCCAGCAAAATGCTGTGGACATAGTATATTTAGACTTCAGTAAGGCATTTGACAAAGTTGACTACAACCTGCTGCTTTGTTGTTGTTGTTGTTAGTTGCAAAGTCGTGTCCGACCCATCGAGACCCTATGGACAATGTTCCTCCAGGCCTTCCTGTCCTCTACCATCTGCTGGAGTCCATTTAAGCTCACGCCTGCTGCTTCAGTGACTCCATCCAGCCACCTCATTCTCTGTCATCCCCTTCTTCTATTGCCCTCAATCTTTCCCACCATTAGGCTCTTCTCCAGTGAGTCCTTCCTTCTCATTAGGTGGCCAAAGTATTTGAGTTTCAGCTTCAGGATCTGGCCTTCTAAAGAGCAGTCAGGGTTGATCTCCTCTAGGACTGACCGGTTTGATCACCTTGCAGTCCAAGGGACTCGCAGGAGTCTTCTCCAGCACCAGAGTTCAAAGGCCTCAATTCTTTGGTGCTCAGCCTTCTTTATGGTCCAGCTTTCACTGCCATACATTGCAACTGGGAAGACCATAGCTTTGACTATACGCACTTTTGTTGACAGGGTGTTGTCTCTGCTTTTTAGTGTGCTGTCTAGATTTGCCATGGCTTTCCTCCACAGGAGCAAGCGTCTTTTAATTTTTTGGCTACAGTCCCCATCTGCAGTGATCTTGGAGCCCAGGAAAATAAAATCCGTCACTACCTCCATTTCTTCCCCATCTATTTGCCAGGAATTGAGAGGGCCGGATGCCATGATCTTGGTTTTCTTAATGTTAGGTTTCAAGCCAACTTTTGCACTCTTCTTCTTCACCTGCAACAAGAGGCTCTTTAGTTCCTCTTCACTTTCTGCCATTAGAGTGGTATCATCTGCATATCTTAGGTTGTTGATATTTCTTCCGGCAATCTTAATTCCAACTTTTGATTCATCTAGCCCTGCCTTTCTCATGATGTGCTCTGCATATAAGTTAAATAGGCAAGGCGACAGTATACAGCCTTATCGGACTCCTTTCCCAATTTTGAGCCAATCAGTGGTTTCGTGTCCAGTTCTCATTGTTGCTTCTTGGCCCACATATAGGTTTCTCAAGAGACAAATAAGATGGTCTGGTATGCCCATCTCTTTAAGGACTTGCCACAGTTTGTTATGATCCACACAATCAAAGGCTTTAGCATAGTCAATGAAGCAGAAGTAGATGTTTTTCTGGAACTCTCTAGCTTTCTCCATGATCAAGCATATGTTGGCAATTTGATCTTTAGTTCCTCTGCCTCTTCAAAATCCTGCCTGCACTTCTGGTAGTTCTCGATCCACAAACCACTGAAGTCTAGCTTGTAGGATTTTAAGCATAACTTTACTAGCATGAGAAATGAGTGTAATGGTGCAATAGTTTGAACATTCTTTGGCACTGCCTTTCTTTGGAATTGGAATGTAAACTGATCTTTTCCAATCCTGTGGCCACTGTTGAGCTTTCCAAATTTGCTGGCAAATTGAGTGTAGCACTTTTACTGCATCATCTTTTAAGATTTTGAATAGCTCAGCTGGAATACTGTCACCTCCACTAGCTTTGTTGTTGCTCAGCTTTTCTAAGGCCCACTTCACTTCACATTCTAGGATGTCTGGCTCGAGGTCAGTGACCACCTCATTGTGATTATCAGGGACGTTAAGGTCATTCTTGTATAGTTATTCTGTGTAATTTTGCCATCTCTTCTTAATCTCTTCTGCCTCTGTTAGGTCCCTGCCATTTTGGTCCTTTATCATGCCCATTTTTGCATTAAACGTTCCCATAATCTCTCCAATTTTCTTAAAAAGATCTCTGGTCCTCCCTATTCTATTGTTTTCTTCTATTTCTTTGCACTGTTCATTTAAGAAGGCATTCTTATCTCTTCTAGCTATTCTCTGGAATTCTGCATTCAATTGGGTGTATCTTTCTTTTTCTCCCTTGCCTTTCACTTCCCTCCTTCCCTCAGCTATTTGCAAAGCTTCCTCAGACAGCCATTTTGCTTTCTTGCATTTCTTTTTCTTTGGGATGGTTTTGGTTGCTACCTCTTGTAGAATGTTGCGAACCTCTGTCCATAGTTCTTCAGGCACTCTGTCTATCAGATCTAATTCCTTAAATCTATTTGTCACCTTTACTGTATATTCAACAGGGATATGATTTAATTCATACCTGACTGGCCTAGCGCTTTTCCCTACTTTCTTCAGTTTAAGCCTAAATTTTGCAACGAGAAGCTCATGGTCTGAGCCACAGTCAGCTCCTGGTCTTGTTTTTACTGACTGTATAGAGCTTCTCCATCTTTGGCTGCAGAGCATATAGTCAATCTGATTTCTGTGTTGACGGTCTGGTGATGTCCATGTGTAGAGCCATCTCTTGGGTTGTTGGAAAAGAGTGTTTGCTATGACCATCATATTCTCTTGACAAAATTCTATCAGACTGTGCCCTTCCTCATTTTGTACTCTAAGGCCAAACTTGCCTCTTATTCCGGTCATCTTTTGGCTTCCTACTTTAGCATTCCAATCCCCCATGATGATAAGGACATCATTTTTGGGTGTTAGTTCTATAAGGTGCTGTAGGGCTTAATAGAACCGGTCAATTTCATCCTCTTCAGCACTGGTGGTTGGGGCATAGACTTGGACTACTGTGATATTGAATGGTTTGCCTTGGATTCGAACTGAGATCATTCTGTCATTTTGAGGATTGTATCCCAGTATTGCTTTTCCTACTCTTTTATTGACTATGAAGGCTACTCCATTTCTTCTGAGGGATTCTTGCCCGCAGTTGTATACCTGATGGTCATCTGAATTAAATTCACCCATTCCTGTCCATTTTAGTTCGCTGATACCTAAGATGTCGATGTTCAGTCTTGTCATCTCTTGTTTGACCTAGTCCAGCTTTCCTTGATTCATAGATCTTACATTCCAGGTTCCTGTAGAGAAAAAAATCTTTAGCATCGGACTTTCCTTTCACCACCAGACACATCCACAGCTGAGCGTCCTTTCGGCTTTGGCCCAGTCGCTTCATTCTTTCTGGCGCTACTAGTACTAGCCTTCTGCTCTTCCCCAGTAGCATATTGGATGCCTTCTGACCTCAACTTCCAGCGTCATATCGTTTGGCCTTTTGGTACTGTCCATAGGGTTTTCATGGCAAAGATACTGGAGTGGGTTGCCATTTCCTTCTCCAGTGGATCACGTTTTGTCAGAACTCTCTGATATGACCTTTCTGTCTTGGGTGGCCCTGCACGGCATAGCTCATAGCTTCATTGAATTATGCAAGCCCCTTTGCCACGACAAGGCAGTAATCCATGAAGGGATTACCTGCTGCTTACTAAGCTAAAAAAATATGGGATAGACAACATCACTAACAGATTGATAAGTAGCTGGCTGTCAAACTGTACTCAGTGAGTTGTCCTCAACAGTGCTACATTCACATGGAGAGAAGGAAGCAGTGGGGTACCATGGGGCTCTGTCTTAGGCCCAGTACTCTTCAATATTTTTATTAATCACTTAGATAAGGAAATAGAAGAGGAACTCATCTAATTTGCAGATGACACTAAACTGGCAGGAGTAGCCAACACCCCAGAAGACAAGCTCAGGATCCAAAAAGATCTTGACAAACTTGAACAATTTGTCCTATCAAACAAAATGAGTTTTAATGTGGAGAAAAGCAAAGTTTTACATTTTAGGTAGGAAATATCAAAGGTTTAAGTATAATACCTGGCTCAAAAACAGCAACTGTGAGAGCAGTTGCCACAGCAATGGTAGTCATGGGAGACTGGGTAGGCATGGCCAGGGTGGGCATGGCCACCTCAATGTTGCTCTTACAGATAGATGCCTGTTGGGGCAAGGCAGGGTTGGGGGAGATCCAGGGGGTCTCTGGCAGGTGGGGCAGTGGGCAGGAGGCTTGTCCTGCAGGGTGAGATGAGGTGAGGGAGGGGGCAGGGCAGGGGTGACATTGCCATGGGGGAAGGCAAGGTAAGGCAGGGGGCAGGGCAGGGGCTAGTTGCAAATGAAGGGCGGCTCCTGTGAGGAGGAGGTGGAGGAATAAGTTTAAGCAAGCTTAGCACCTGGAGTGGGGATCCCCTGCAAAACAAACATGCTTTGTGGGTGACCTCAAAGCATGACAGAAGAGACCAAAACCTGCTGCAACTACCCAGCAGTTGGGAGGGGAATAAAAACCAAACAGCCCTGCCCCCCCCCCCTCAATCCTCAACACAAATGCTCATGATAATGAAAGCAGGATGAAAACTCCAAAAAGCGACAAGGAAAAAAAGTTAAAACAGAAGAGTATCTCACGATGGTTTTCTTCCCCATTTCCTTCTAGCTGAAATTTAAATACGTAAAGAGCAGGAAAAAAAACTTTCTCTCATGCTGGCTGAAGAATTATGGGAGTTGAAGCCCACAAGTCATAAAAGGGCCAAGTTTGAAGATCCCTGTAGTAAGCCAATTTTTGGAAACACCTCCATGAGCGCCAGGTTTTGCATACACATGTATGTTTGGGACTACATCACCCTGTTCCAGTCTGATCCCTCCTGAACAAGAGTGTCCACTTAAAATTAGGGAGCTCTTAATTTTTCAGCCCTTCCACTCCTTCATCAAACTGACATCTAACAGGACAGAAACTGATGAAGGTTGAATCAGTTTTCAAGGCGGCTTAGTCAGAAAAAAGGTCCAAATACGCCCAGGTCAGTTGATCACCTCAATAACTTAAACCAAATGACGCTTCTGAATGGAGCTCCCATCATCCACAGCCGGCCATACTCGCTGGCAACGATGCTGGAAAATCAGTCCAAAGGGTCGGTTAGCTGTGAATTGGTTAGTTAGCTCCCATTCTCAAATCTCTCAGCTTCAGATGGAACAAGTCCCCACAGCGGAAGAAGGACGAGCACCCAGCTGGGCCGCCTGCAAGATCTTAGGGGCTCCGGCACCCAAATGCAACTGGCTGGTCAATCCCCCAAGTCAGAGAAGCCGTCATCTGCATCACACACTGAATCATGAGCCTGCGAATCAGCCATGGGGGAGACAGACCAATTGACTGAGGTGAGCTGCCATCCCCCTCCCATGACAGCCACCACTGACCCTGTGCCCGGGCTCCATGCCAGCACACTGCCAGACCTTGCCCAGCGTCTTGCTGAGCTCAGTATTGTGCAGGTGCGGGTACTGGTTGGCCAGCTTCCTGCACACTGCCTGTGCCCAGATCATGAAGGTGTTCATGGGCTGCTTGACAAGCGGCTTGGCCTTCAGCGTCCCATGGTCCCACACCGGCATGGGCTCCAGGCTCCAGTCATAGCATTTCAGCACCTGTGAGATGGCATCTCGGATGCAGGCGGGGAAGCACTCATCCCTGCTCGTCCCTGTCTGGCTTAATCAGAGCCTGCCCAGGCTGCTGCCACCTCTGCCATCATTGCCACACATGAGGCTGGGCAGCTAATTTTTTCCTGGCCCCTGGATGAGGTAAAAGGGGCCAGATCCCAATTCCCCCATGCAACCCTGCTCTCGCTGGCTGGCTGGCTGACTGCTCGGCCCTGCCTGGCTTACCAGAGCCTGCCCGGGCCACCACTGCTGTGGATGAGGATGGGCAGGCAACTTCTCCCTGCCCCCTGGACAAGGAAAAGGGCCCAGATCCAGATCTCCCCATGCAACCCTGCTCTCACTGACTAGCTGGCTGGCTGGCTCCTCTGTCCTGCCTGGCTTACCAGAGCCTGCCCGGGCCACCACTACCACTGCTGTGCACGAGGCTGGGAAGGCAACTTCTCTTTTCTCCTGGACGAGGTAAAAGAGGCCAGATCTGAATCCCTCCACCCAACCCTGTTCTCGCTGGCTGGCTCTTCGGCCCTGCCTGGCTTACCAGAGCCTGCCTGGGCTGCTGCTGCCACCACCGCTGCTGCTGCCATGCAGGAGCCTGGGTAGGCATCTTCTTCCCAGCCCTTGGACAAGGTAAAAGGAGCCAAAACCTAATCCCCCCACTCAACCCTGCTCTCGCTGGATGGATGGCTCCTCGGCCCTGCCTGGCTTACCAGAGCCTGCCCAGGCTGCCACTTCTGTTGCTGTGTACAAGGCTGGGCAGGCAACTTCTTCCCAGCCCCTGGATGAGGTAAAAGGGGCCAGAACCTAACCCCCCCTCCCAATCATTGCTGCCGCCACCATCACCACTGCCCCATGAAGCTGGACAGCCAGTGACTGAATGCTGGCTCATTGGGGCCTGCTGAGGCCAGTGGCCAGCCAAGGCAGCTTCAGACACCAGGCCGCCCCTTGTCCTCCTCCTTCTTTGTGTGGCCGGCCATTTGATGGGCTCTGAGCAACAGCTGCTGAAACTTATCACTGTCAGCTTGTGCTCGCTCGCTGTCTGCACCAAATGCTGCTCCTGCCCAAAGTTGCTCCTTTTATAGCCTCACCCTGCCCAGATCTCTCAGCTATTCCCAGACTCTGCATGCATAGAGAGGGGGAGGGGAGCAGCCCAGCCCAGCATCCTTCTATCTGTGGCAATGGCATGCGTGCCAAAAGAGATGGCTCTACATGCCACTTGTGGCACGTGTGCCATAGGTTCACCACCACAGGACTAGACAGTCGCTTGTCTGAAATGGTATATGCCAATACACAACCTCAATGAATTAGGTTTTCAGGCCAATTATAACCTGCATAAAAAAGTAAGGAGATGAAATGGGTTTGGAGAAAAGGTAATTTTCTCAGTTTGTTGGATTAGGAGTAATAACACTTAAATGACTGAGATAATTTATGTATGTTTGGATGTACTTTGGTCATATATATACTAAATTGTGACTAATGAAGACGTTCAGCACTAGTGGCAATTGACAAATGTTTTTAAGAAATAATTATTATATTGTAGGTCATAAAATAAAATTATTAGGTATTTGAAAGGTGCCTAATCATCAAATTATCAAATTACCAAATTATCCAACTTGTAATTTAAATTTAGCATACTTCACAGCACACATAACTCTTAGTCTCCTAGTCAACTCTTGGATTAGGAATCCTTGGATAACAAGACCTTGTCCCTTCTTATTATGAAATATGCTGTAAGATATATTATGAAGCAATTCATAAATCCATAGGAAAAAAAATCATTGCCCCAAATCACTCACTTTGGTATTCTAAAACCAAAACACTTGGCCACTTTCACCATTTTGTTAAATGCAAAAGGAAAGGGGAAACCAAAACAACTGAACTCTCAAACTACTTCTGCATGGGAATTCTTGACACTACTTTGGTTAGTGTTCCATAGCACTCTACAGTTTACTTGCATTTTGCAATATTTCATATTTCACATTTCTTTGAGTTTTATTCCAGTTGTAATGTAATAAGTACCTCTTTCAGTATTAATTATCTTATTTCCTTATAGTTGAACATTGTTTTTGTAAGTAATGACAGCTAGCAGTGGAGATTTTTGCTGAGGATTTTGAAACTAATGAAAGCATCTAATATAAATATCCATAGTTATTGTGTAACATAGCTTTCTCTTGACTCCTGTGACGACTTGTCTGTTCTGACAAAATTACACCATTACTACTTAATGGTTATACCATGTAGTTTTGCAAGCAGGATTTCTGAGTGTATCTTAATTGATGTACTCAGTCACACTTCTCTCGACTACTGAGTACAAAAGATAAGTAGAGTTCGGACAACAATACCTTGGGTCATTTAAAAGCTAAATTTTGTTATATTTACATTATAGGTCTTAATTTAACAAATGCAACAGTTAGGCAAGGTAGCTGAAGTCAATATGAACTAGCCAGCATATTTTGCAGACATGAATACTGAGCTTTTGAAAGATATGTTTGTACCCGGAGCATTTATTTACCTACCCTTGATTCTGAGCAGTCAGAGTTTAGAATTGTTTGCCAATCTTCCAAGATAAACCAAAATTAGAAACAAGCACATGGAAGCTAATATTACTTTAATTATAAGATTATAGTAACATAATCATGCAAATCTGAATGACTATTCCCTCTTTCGCACTTTATCTTCATGAGAATTAGGGAAAGTCTTATGGGAGATGCTTTCTCAAATTGTATTTCTGCCCTAGATTTCTTTGATCTGATTGTTGTCTTGGTTGCAGTTCTTCTTCCTGTTCCTTAAAGTTATTCCCTCTCCCTATTGCATTGTTTGATGCTCTCTAAATTTGCTTAATCCTCTGAAGATTCAGCAAAGTGTCCCACTTTGGTCCATTGACAAAATTCATTGACACCACTCAGAGTCCTTCTGTGAGGGAGATGGGGGTTGCAAAATTTTGATGGCTAAAATACAAAATTAAATATAGTAGCAAGCTGCTGTACTTGGTGGCATCCTTCAGCTCATTTTGCCATCTTCATTCCTCTGAGAACCAGTAAACTACTAAAAATTAAGCTTCCTTACCATCACTACTTATTCTAACTTCTTATTACCCTTTCCACCCTAAGAAATTATATATTACTCTCCCTAAAGGTATAACAAAAATTTCTCTGGCATTTTTGTCCCAATAATTAAATGGCTAAAGATGCCAGGAATATATTTTCATTTCGTTATAAAATTTAGAAATATGCACATAAAATCCTCCAAAATTGGCCAACCTCAGTCATTTCAGAACTATATTCCTGTTTCACATTCTTCCCTCTATATGAATGCATTTAGGAGTATCTTGGAAAAATACTGTACAGAGATATTGCTGCTAGTTTTGATACAGGTGCTAACTAGATAGATCCTATCTATTTTTAATTGGCTCTGTATGACTTCATAGCTTTTTGTACTTTATCTGAGATGCACGTTACAGTTGCATGGATCTAGTGTGAATATTAGTTTATTAGTCATATATATAGGTTGACTATATCCTGTGGATAAGCCTTGAGTCAGGCCAAAGCAGGAAAGAAAGTTAATTAGCAAGGTGCATTAAAAAAAAGCCTTGACAAATTCTTAACATTGGATTTGTAGGGAATTGTGTACACTAAGATTGCTCTAAAGGGGTTACAAAAAGTTTAGGAATCTCTGCTTTAGTCATTCCTCTAGTCTACTACCTGCATTTAATGGATGGTTTTGAATATTTAACATCTATCCAATACTTTTTGAGAACTAAGAAGCAATATGAGAATGAGGAAGGGAGAGAGAAAGATCATCAGTGTTTATGCAAAACAGAAAGTACAAAAAATATTTCTGAAGTAGAAATATTATCATGTCTCTATGACCTGTTATGTATCTTAGCTCTAGCTTTATTTTGCTCCTTCTTCTTAAGTGCCAAAAACATCAAGGGGAAAAAATCCTGAGTTTTAATAATGAATTTTGGATTATTATTAGAGTTTCATCATTCAGGTGAATTTAGGTAACTTTCTTATACAAGACAAAAATTCCAGGCTAAATTTACAGTTCAATAGTTTTCCCATTAAGGGCTTATGTGCCATCTGGTGGGGAAGTCTAGAACTTTCTCTGTGTGTACATGCATACATCTGTAAATAATTTATATGCATGTTACATTAAAATATCTCCAGTATATTTTTCCTCAATTTGGCATGGTAATGATTTGAGACTGTTACAAACTGATTAAGTAAAAGGGACTACAATGGACAAGCACAAAACACAACTTTTTGATAAATAACTTCAAGATGTTACCTTACCAGTTCTGATGCACTGGAAATAGATAAACATAAGTCAAATGCCTGAAGTGGCAAACTTATAAAAAGTCTATAGTGAGTATTTTAACAGGACAGGTCTATTATTTTGGAGTCAACAGTTTGTTAGTCATGTTTGTCACAATAAATTGATTTGATATAACAATGATTTTGGGTGTTCCATTTCCCACAGTAGTTTCCTGTTCACATGTAAAGCCTTTCCTATTCATTTATAAAGCAAGCCTATCCATAGGAGTAATTGTCATTCAAAACATTCTTATTCTTATTACTGTACTATGTGATAGATAGAGAGGTGTATTGGTGATGGTTTTATGAGCAAGTCAATATCAAAACCCAAGGTTGAACAGGCAGTTATTTTTGCTTAAAGGTAGTTTCCCCCTGTCCAGTCACTTCTGACTCTAGAGGGCAGTATTCATCTCTGTTTCTTAGCAAAGGGAACAAGTGTTGTCCAAAGACATTTCCATGGTCATCTGGGCAGCATGGCTATATGCCAAGGCATATGCAACACTCTTACCTTCTCACCAAAGGTACCTATTTATCTACTTGCATTTGCATACTTTTTAACTGTTTGGTTAGCAGGGGCCAATAATAGGAGCTCACCCCATCATGCAACTCTCTAGTCATGAACCTGAGCTGGCGGCTTTCTAGCTGACAAGCTCAGTGTCTTTAAATGCTGAGCCATCATGCATTTTTGTCTTTAATACCAATATTATTAAATATTAATTTTGCTTAATATCACTTAATTAAGAGGAAATGATTCTCAAGTGGAGCTTCTGGGCAAAGGCAGCATTCTTCATCATGGTGTATATATATTTACATTTTGAACCTATGAGAAAGGAAAAATATTAGAGTCTACATGAAACACAATTTTTAGTTTTAAAATATAATATAGATTTAATACACTGCCTGCTATCCTTGGACAGATTTTTTTGGCCTGCCTTCCCCCCCCCCCCAAACATTTCTTTTATTCTATGGGAACACATCAAGACTGGGCAGCACTAGGGATTGTATCTACTTTTAAACACATACAAATGTGTCAGACAAACTTTTCCATCTTTAGAAAAATATACTTACTCCAAGAACACTAGAAAAGAAAATTTCTTTCTGCAAAGAATTGGATATTGCTGTAAATGCACTGGGCCTTACTAAAGCTTAAGCAAGCTCAAAGAATCCCTTTTTTACATTTTTTAAAAACTGAATAAAAATCATTCAGCTCTGCTGTGGACAAATGATATGTAGACTTGATTTATAGCTAGCATTCAGCCTCTTATGGCTTCCTCTAAGATGAAGCACCAAATCATCTTTCTTTAGGATTTCCAGATAGAATACTTTTACACTCCTATCTAAAATAGTTATTCTTGTTAACAATAAACTGAATAAAAGAGATAGAGAAGCAGGTTTGTTTAGGAACTTTCCAAATAAATGCTTGCTTTTCCTACAAAGTGTAATTTCCCCTTACTTTTCTTCCTTCTGCTTGGTTTTGGGTCTACTTTTTTCTAAAATAAACAATTTCCCTAATGTATTTATCAACAACTCAGATGCCCAAGGAAGCAGCATTCTAATCTTGTCAAACTCATTTATTCTTTGTTATATATATATATATATATATATATATATATATATATATATATATATATATATATATATAAGCAGAATCATTTTTTTCCAAAAAAATTAATTCCATCTATTTTTTTTTTGTATTTTGCAATTCAGTTTGTCCCAACACACTCCTAGTCAATCCCTGGAACCAAGTATCAACCATTGCAAATACCACACAATTGAGCCAGCATCAACGAAGATTGCAATAGTTAACTGGGATGAAAAATGAACAAAGACAGGAAGGAGAAATATGAACAACAAGCAATAATTTACAGTGTATCTCTGTACCTCCCTATCAAAGGACACAAAACTTTCCAAAGACGCTGAAAACACCCTTGTGGGTACTTTGCAAAGACAGGCCTAAAAAGGGTGGCCTTTGGCTATTATTATTTATGTGCATAGGAGCAGCAGAATAGAGATGGAAAATAAGATAATAGGCAACCCTTCTGTATTCTAGACCAGAGTTCCCCAACCTTTCAGGGTTAGCAGTCCAGAATGGGGGCAGGGAGGAAAGAAAGATTGTTTTGTGGGGGAGTGAACGTATGTTACTCATACAAGTAGGGTCATGAGCACTCACAACATTTGCATGAGTGGGGCTGCAAATGCCCATGACACTCACAGGAATGGGGCCACAAATGCCTGTGATGCTCCTGGTGATGCTTGCATGAGTGGGGTTGCAAACACTCATGATGCTCATGGTAGCGCTCATGCAAATAGGGCCACAAACATCTGCAATGCTTGCATGAATGGGGCACGAATACTCATGGCAACACTTGCACAATTGGGGCTGTGTGTGCGTGCCCACACGTATACACTGGCCAGCCAGTAGGCCATGGCCCAGGATTTGGGAACCCCTGTTCTAGACCGTAGAAGTATTTGATCAACAGAGATGATTGGTCTTCTCAGCTCTATTAATTGAACTCTGCACCATACTGGGTTGTACCATCACGCATTATTTCATCCTCTGAGTGCTAATGTTTTTTTCCAACCTGAGGAAGCAATCATGGATAAGTGCAGCTACCACCATCTACCACCAATTGGCAGGAAGTGAGTGAGGGAAGGAGGGGAGGTTAGAGTGTTAATTGAAACCCAAAAAGTTGTTGGTTTGCAGCAAATTGGTTTTTCCTGTCACTACTGCACATATTTTGGTTGTCTATTATTTTTTAATTTTAAAACTTTGAATTTTAAATGCTGTTAAAATTCAGAATTATTACAGTGAATGGACAGCCATAGAAATAGAATGAATAGAAAATAAATAAATAAATCCAACTTCTATGGCTGTACTTGGCTCCTTTGTCTCACTGAAACTTAGGAACTTTATTAAGTGTTTCAAATTTTGTTTTTGATTCAGCAAATAATTTCCACTTTGTCTCTTTTTTATTTAAATTTCTACATGATGATTGATATCATTAAGAGGTTACTTCTAATTTTTTACTTAAATTATTCACTTTCTTAGGCTGCCTTTTGCTCGTTGTATAAGAAATTAGATAATCAACATAGCAAAAAAATGCACATGCATTTTCCATTTTTAATTCTTGTATATAATCCTGGCCAGCATTTTCATATTTAAAGCAGCATGTTTTGTAAAATTTGATAGATCACACTGCTATGGAAAGGGGCTATTTTAATATCCAAATGATGCTACACTTAGTATTCTGATGCGTGTATGTTTAATTAGAAGTACAAACATTTCATCATAGTCTTTGTAAAGTATTGGCCTTTGTATATGTTGCAAGTGTTTGCTCTTGTTGCACTGCTTGCTAATTCCTTGCATTCAGTTGCTAAGTGCTAGTTCACGTGTATGTTGTAACGGTTGCTAGACGGCCCAGACTGGTTGTCTCCAGCCGGCTAAGTAGGTCTTTGGGCAGGAAACCTATGCTTGAAACCTATTGGTCGCTGCCTATTGGCAGCCGTATAAATAGCTGCACAGCAGCTCCCTTATCACTTCTGTTCTGTTTGACCTTCAATAAAGTATGTTGCTGTTTTGAACCTTCCGTCTCACTCAATGCCTGCAAGAACTGGCTACACAACACTGGCGACAAAGGTGGAATGTGCTGAATGAATGAATGAATGAACCTTTATTGTCAAAGTACAACCATGTATACATTGAGATTAGCTGCTTCTTTGTAAGAGCCTAAAGTCACTAGGGGGTGAGACCAGCACAGAGCCTGGTAGGGAACAGCATTCCCCCCCCCAGTATGCCTAGCCATGCTGGAGACCACCCCGCCCTGAGGATCACTCCCAGGGCATACGCAGAAGCCAGCAGCATGAGGTAACGTGAGCCACGAGCCACAAAGACTTCTCACCATGGCGAAGGTTGGAAAGCTCAAAGAATTCGATGTCATTTACCCAGAGAGATGGTCATCCTAGATTTCCCACATAGAGAACTACCTATGTGGAAATCAAGTCAATGAAGATGGGCTGAAGGCCGCGACTCTCCTCTGCGTGTGTGGCCCATCCACCTTTGATATCACAGAGAACTTGGTTGCCAGAGGGTCCACCAGCTGGACGAGACTTTCAGGAGAGGTACCGAGGCACCAGGGCAACACTGAGTAGGGTTCTGCTCCAGCTGCCAGAGCATTTTTTGCATGGGTGCCCATCAAACTCTTAAACAGAAGTTACAACTGCAGGTCGAACTTCAAGGCATTCCATGTAAAATGGAACTGGACGCAGGCTCTGCTGTGTCCATCATCTCCATTGGAACCTTTCGGCACATTTGCAGCCATAGTAACAGATGGGTCAAGCTATGACCATCTAATATCCTACTTACTGACTTCCAGAATTCCAGAGTGGTGGTCAAGGGTGAGGCCACACTTGTAGTGAAGTTCAAGGGGGTTTCAGGCTTGCTAGATGTTATTGTGGTAGATGGCCAACGAATGAGCCTCATAGGGCTTGATTGGTTCGATGCATTGGACATTCAGGTCACCAGCATTCACCGGACTCAAACAACAGATTTGTCTTCTGTGTGCAAGGAATTCGCAGATGTTCAGCGGATGTGAAGACTAAGGAGGTTATTAAGCTATTAAAAGGACAATTTGATAAATTAATGGCTGACCAAGTGGCAACCAATTTGCGGTTTGCCAGGCACAACACCTTTTGCAATGCTAATAAACCAGGTAGATGGTTAGCTTATAGACTGAGGAAAAAGCAAAGGGCTTCTAATATAGATAAAATTGAGCATAAGGGAAGGGTTGTGTTTCAACAGGATCTTATTAAGGATGCTTTTGTGGATTTTTATTCTAAATTATATGCTAAGGAGAAGATTAATGAAAAAGACATTGATATATATTTGGAGAATGCTAGCATCCCGGTTCTTACGCAAGAACAAAAAGAGGGGATTAATCAATTGATAACAGAAGAAGAAATTCTTATAGCAATTAAGGAATTGAAGGTGGACAAAGCGCCAGGCACGGATGGTTTGACTGCGGCTTATTACAAAAATTTACAATTAGAGATGATAAAACCGTTAAAGGAACTGTTCCAGACAATTCAGAGGGGGGGAAAGGTGCCTCCGTCTTGGAGAACTGCTTTTATTTCTTTGATTCCGAAGGAAGACCAAGATGCTACTCAAGTTAAAAATTATAGACCGATATCGCTTTTAAATACAGACTACAAGATATTTGCTAAGGTGCTGGCTAATAGATTGATGAGGGTTCTGCAACAGACGATTCATGGGGACCAAACGGGGTTTATTAGTGGTAGGCAAATGAAAAATAATGTGAGGCATATAGTTGATGTGTTAGAGTTTTTGGAAAGGAATAACCAGATCCCTGCGGCGCTAATTTTTTTAGATGCTGAAAAAGCTTTTGATCAATTGAATTGGCAATTTTTGATGAAAGTCTTGGATAAAATGAATTTTGGGGATAATTTTTTGCAACCAATTAGGGCATTATATCAAAAACAAACTGCCCGAATAATAGTTAATAATAGCCTGACAGAAGCATGTAATATTGAGAAGGGCACAAGGCAAGGGTGTCCGTTATCGCCCTTGTTATTTGTACTAACATTGGAGATATTGTTGGTTAAAATACGGAATTCGGAAAAAATTAAGGGTATACAAATTAGAGATCAGGATTATAGATTGAGAGCGTTCGCAGACGATCTGGTTGTTACAGTGACCCAGCCGGAGAACTCTGTTGTGGACCTGATGGAGATAATAATACAATATGGGAAGGTTTCTGGATTTAAAGTTAATACACAAAAAACTAAAATTCTGGCCAAAAATATGACAGCTTCGCAAAAGGCTCTCTTAGAAGGATTAACTGGATTTGAGATTGTTAAAAGGGTTAAATATTTGGGGGTGCTTTTGTTGCCCTCTAATACAAAGTTATATAAAAATAACTATGAAAAATTATGGGGGAAAATTCAAAAAGAAATGGAGAGTTGGGAAAAATTGCAATTGTCTTTGTTGGGGCGAATCGCAGCAGTGAAAATGAATGTCCTGCCTAAATTCTTATTTTTATTTCAAATGATACCGGTTCTTAAGAAAGATTCTAACTTGGAGGAATGGCAGCGCGGTATCAATAAATTTGTATGGGCAGGGAAAAGGCCACGAGTTAAACTAAAGATAATACAGGATACTCGTGAAAGAGGTGGTCTTAAAATGCCTAATTTTAAATTATATTATGAAGCTGCTGCTTTAGCAGGAATAAGTGATTGGATCAATTTGACACAAGAGAGATTATTACATCTTGAGGGCCATGACTTGTTGTTTGGCTGGCATGCATATTTGTTGTATGATAAGAAGGTAGATAATGTCTTTAGAGTGCATATTTTAAGACAGGCATTGTTGAGGGTTTGGAAGAAGTACAGGCATAAATTAGATTGTAAGATACCATTGTGGGCAATCCCAAAACACGCAATAGAAAATATACATGCTGGTTTCAAACACGATGTGACTATGTACAAGGAGATTCTAAGCTTGGAAAGAAATGTCTGGTGTTTGAAACCATATAGTCTCTTGCGAGATGAGAAGATTGTTCAGACTTGGTTTCAATATACTCAGCTACGGGCCAGGTGGAAAGAAGATCAGAAAAATGGTTTTACAATGACTGATGAAAATCTGATAAAGCAAATCAGAAATCAGGGTCCAGCACATATTAAACGGATATATCTTGCCTTGATAGAAATTGACTCAGAAACAGAACTCGTTAAGGATTGTATGATTAAATGGGCCCAAAATATCCAAGAAGTTATTACAATGGACACATGGGAAAGGATTTGGGTGAGGAACGTAAAATTCACACAAGCTCAAAATTTAAGAGAAAATTTTTATAAAATGTTTTACAGATGGCATTTAGATCCTAAAAAGCTGGCAAGTATGTATCCGAACTATCAGCCTAAATGCTGGAGGTGTGGTGAAGAAGATGCAACATATTTTCATATATGGTGGACTTGTAAAAAGGTTAAGGCCTTTTGGATAAAAATTTGGTGGAACATGCAGAAGATTTTCAAGCAAAGGATAAAGTTTTGTCCGCAACTTTTTTTGTTGGGTATAATTACAGATGCTACGGTTGTGGACACTAAGCTGATGTTGAATTTAATTACGGCAGCAAGACTCTTAATAGGCCAATATTGGAAGAAGGAGGAACTGCCGACTGTAGAAGAATGGACTTTAAAGGTTTCTGACCTGGCAGAGATGGCAAAGATCTCGGCTTATTTGAAAGATCACTCGCAAGAACGTTATGTTATGGAGTGGAGAAAATGGATTGAGTATATCCAGAACAAATATGGGACTAAGAAGTTTCATGTAGCATTTGAATAAGTCTTCCTTTTTTTTTTCTCCTCTTTTTTTCTCTTTTCCTTTTTTTTTATATATCTTATATTAATAGTGTTTGTAATTACCCTATATGAGCTAGAGAGAGATGGATTTCAGAGTTTATGGTTGTTAGCATATGAATGTCTACGATTGGTTTTTTTTGGTTTTTTATACCTTGTACTTATCTCTGGGAAGTCGGGGGGGAGGGGGGGAGGGGTAGGGAGGGAGGGATAGGGGAGGGCTAGGGGGGATTGTTAAAGATAAAATGTATGATAAAACTTTTCAATAAAAAAAAAGGAATTCGCGGATGTTTTTGGCCCAAATTTGGGAGAGTACGAGGGCACTCCAATAGCTTTTAAACTTAATCCCCAGGTCGTGCCAATTCAGGTTAAGCCCCGCCATGTGCCATTTGCATTAAAGCATAAAATTGATGCAGGGCTGGACAAGCTTGTTAGTCAGGGGTTTTTAAAGCCTGTAGACCAAGGGGAGTGGGAGACCCCCATTGTAACACCACTCAAGGCCAACGGAGAGGTACAAATATGTGCTGACTACAAGTGTACCATTAACTGGGCACTACAGCAGCATGTATACCCCATCCCAGTCATCAGCCATATTCTGGTGTCATTGCAAGGTGGCCGCATGTTCACTAAATTAGATTTAGTGCAGGGCTACCAACAGCTGCCGGTAGACAAGGCCACAGCAGCCGCACAAATGATTGTTACACACAAGGGGTCCTTCAAGGTAAAGCGCTTCAATTCGGGGTAAGTGTAGCCCCAGGGATTTTTCAGGGGATCATGGAGCACATGCTCAAGGGTATTCTGGGGGTCTGCCCCTACTTTGATGATGTACTCATTGCCGGGGAGTCCACAGAAGTTCTGTCTGAGTGGTTTAGAGCCGTCCTTCAGCGGTTCTGCACCGCGGAACTTAGATTAAGGAAAGACAAATGTAAGATTGGGGTTCTGTCCACAGAATTCCTTGGGTTTAGAATCGATGCTGAGGGCATCCATCCTGCAGAGTCAAAGCTGAAAGCAATTCAGCTGGCACCAAGCCCTAGTTCCAAGGGAGAGCTTCAAGCATTCTTGGGCCTCCTGAATTTTTATCATTCATTCCTCCCCAACAAGGCCACAGTGGCAGAGCCGCTACACCAGCTCTTAGACAAAAACTCCCCATGGCAGTGGACCAAGCTCCATGAAATGAGTTTTCTGGCAGTCAAGGCTTTGTTGTCCTCGAACTTGGTGCTCACGGACTTTAACGAAAAGCTGCCAGTTTGCATTGTGTGTGATGTGTCCTCATGCAGGGTTGGAGCTGTGCTGAGTCCCTTGTCAGTGGATGGGAGACAGTCACCCATCACCTATTACTCAAGGACCTTGTCCTCAGCAGAGTGCAACTATGCGCAAATCGACAAAGAGGCCTTGGCCACCATGGTCGGGTTAAGAAGTTCCATGACTATTTATATGGGAGGCAGTTCATGGTCTTTACTGATGACAAGCTCTTGGTATGCTTGTTCACAACGGACAAGCAGACACCTCAAACTCTGTCACCAAAGATGTTGAGGTGGTCTTTCTTCCTTTCAGCTTATGACTACAGGTTGGTTCACAAACCCAGCAAAGATATGGGCCACGCAGACAGCAGATTGTCATTGCCACATGTGGAGCCCAATCCACCTCCAGCTGCATGCATTTTACCAATTCAAGACTTGCCAGAGTTTCCCCTATATGTGGGAGATGTCACTGCAGAAATGGCAGCCGACAAAATCCTAAATAGTGTGTTGGCTTGGATTCACACAGGGTGGCTGGAAAATAGTGGGGGCCCAAGTTCCAGAGTTTTTTCAGTCGAAAAAATGAGCTTTTGGCTCACAAGGGGTGCATCCTTTGGGGCAGTGGGGTCGTAGTCCCCAGTTTACTCAGGCCCAGAGTTCTCCAGTCTCTGCACAAAGGCCATCCTGGCATCATCTGGATGAAGGCACTGGTGAGGAGCTACCTCTGGTGGCCAGGGTTAGATAAAGCTATTGAGGCCCAAGTACATGGGTGTTACACATGTCAACAGTCCAGACCAGAGATGCCGCAGGTCCCTGTCCACCGATGGGAGGAAACACACACACCGTGGTCACGGATCCACGTAGATTTTGCCTGGCTCTTTCAGGGACAATTGTTTTTAATAGTGATCGATAGCCACTCTAAATGGTTGGAGGTGGTGACAATTCCCAATATGACTACTGCAAGGACCACCCAGGTGTTGTGGTCACTGTTTGCAATGCATGGGCTTCTGGACATCTTAGTCTCCGACAACAGAGTCCAGTTCACCGCATCAGAATTCCAGGCCTTCCTCAGGGCTAATCTCATTAGGCATGCCACTTGGCTCCCTTTCTCCCATCGTCAAATGGGCAAGGAGAATGGATGGTTTGCACAACCAAAGAGTCCCTCAAACACATTACTACAGGGGACTGGCACCACAGGCTGGCCGACTTCTTGTTATGCCAGCATAGAACGCCTTGTATGGCTACTGGCAAGAGCCCTGCAGAGCTGCACTGGGACAAGAGACTAATAACAAAACTGGACAGACTGCACCCAGATAGAGTAACCTCCAACATGGCATGCCTGAAGGCACCTAGGGATTTACAGGTGGAGGACCAGGTTTGCACTTGGAACTACAGGCAAGGGCAGTTGTGGGTACCAGCAAAAGTTGTTAAAGTGTCAGGACCACTCTCCTATGAGGTGGATCAGTTGTGCCGGTGACTAGCAGAACAGTCGTTGGTTCAGGACTTCCAAAGGGAGCAGACTGGGAGCCTACAACCTCACACTTCAGCAGAGCAGTTTGGATGCTCCAAAACATTTTGTGTGACAGAGAACAGAGACGGGGCCATAAAAGTGCTTCCCCCAACCAGACCGCAGGGGCTGGGCAGTCATCCAACAGCCAGCAGCAGCCATGCCGATTTAGTGGCACTGTTAGACCTTGGGCTAGGCTGACCGGGACAGGCCAGCCAAAGAGACTCGAGTTTTTTTGACTCCACCAAACCACAGAGCCCGGGTCTACCAAGCATAGCAGATGGACCACTAGACCAGGAGATTCCGGCAACCCCTCGATGCTCTGAATGAGCTTGAAGAGCCCCCAAATATCTTCAAGATTTTGTAACCAAATAATTATGTGTTCCAGGGGGAAGGGGTGTAATGTATTGGCCTTTGTATATGTTGTAAGTGTTTGCTTTTGTTGCACTGCTTGCTAATTGTTTGCATTCAATTTCTAAGTGCTAGTTGTCTCCAGCCAGCTAAGTAGGTCTTTGGGCAGGAAATCTATGCTTCAAACCTATTGGTCGCTGCCTATTGGCCAACTGTATAAATAGCTGCGCAGCAGCTCCCTTGTCACTTCTGTTCTGTTTGACCTTCAATAAAGTATGTTGCTGTTTTGAACCTTCCATCTCGCTCAATGCCTGCAAGAACTGGCTACACAACAGTCTTTACCATAGTTTTGTGGATAGACTTTTGCTACTAACTGGATACCAGTTAGTAGCAAAAGTCTATAGTATGGGACAAAAATCTATAGTATGGGACTATAGATTTCCATTTGCTTTTTTTTGGGGGGGGGGTCATTGTGTTCACATGGTAAACCACACAATTTGGGAGCTAGACAGTCTCCAGTTTTGATAGTGCTCTCAGAATTTATAAGTTGTTTTTCTGCAAGGATTCAATGTCATCCCATGCAGTTTCCCTCTTTTTGAGTTGCAGCTGCTGGCAGTCTCCATATTTTTTCAGTCAGTTGGGAACAGACACATCTCTTACACTAGCTGTGCAACATATAGATAGGATTTATGTGTTAGAACTTTGAGATCTCCTTAATTCTATTTCTGGGTCTGACTGTGACTGCAGCCACTTCTGAATCAGATGCTATTTCAGATTTTTGGAATCTGTAAGACTATATTATTATTATTATTATTATTATTATTATTATTATTATTATTATTATTATTATTATTATTATTATTATTATTATTATTATTATTATTATTATTATTATTATTATTATTATTATTATTATTATTATTATTCACTGCCTCCTTTTGAATGCCTGCAATAAATCTAGATGCTACTAGTAAAATTAGGCTTCAACTCATCTGGGGATGTCTTCTTTTTGATTACATTGAACAATTCTGGATATGTTTATTTTAAGTCCTAACCAAAGCCTTTTGTTGCTACATGGTAGTCTATTATTATTCCTAGCTATAATTCAATCTAATCTGCAATCTAATTTATTCATTTTTTTTCTTTAGGGATATATGTATATATTTTGCATCTGAATAATTTTAGGTATAACAAATTGGATTTGTTGTTATGTGGGGTTTTATTTTCATATTTTGTTGGTAAACTAATTTGCAAAATAATTGCTATGTCAGGAGCTTCTACCCCAAAAATAATTTTCCCCAAATAATATTGTATCAAACAATAATTTCCCCCCAGTAATCTTGTATCAAGCAAAATATACCTTATCAGGTTTATCAGGCTCTATTTCTTTGTGCAGCCCCATTTTCTCAGGCATTGAGTGGTATTGACCATACATACATACATACATACATACATACATACATACATACAATCATCCAATGTGAAGCATGCTTACAAGTGACAAGATAGAACAATAATGCTAATACGTGGACCAAAGCCTGCAAGAAACCTGGATGTATATTTGCCTCTTTCTTCATTTACATTAACATCATAGGCTGCAATAATTAAACTCCACATGCTCCAATGAGGTATATTCATCATCTCCAGCAAGGTTCTTTTGGTTTCTATGGAAGACAAACATGTTACAATTTGTGCAAAAAAGTTTTGTGCAAAAGAATTAATGGATACAAATGTGACATCAGGATTCAAGAAAAGACAGAGTGGTACTAAAGCATTTTAACTAACCATGTTACAGATCTTGGAGAAGCCATTAGTGGAAAAAATAAATTTTATTATATGTGCATTTGAGTAAGAGATTGTTGTATTTACATCAGAAGGTTTTAAGTGATCTCAACAAACCATGCATTTTAAAAAACCATTGATGATGATGATAACAATGATGATAATAATGATAATGATGATGATGATGATGATAATAATAATAATAATAATAATAATAATAATAATAATAATAATAATAATAATAAAAAGTTGGAAGGAAACTTGGAGGTCTTCTAGTCCAGGGCTTTTCAACCAGTGGTATGCATACCACCTGTGGTATATTGGCACCTGGCAGGTGGTATGTGACCATCCTAGAAAAGTGGTAGCAGAGGAGGGGAATGAGCTGAACTGACAGCACTGCACAAGCCTGAGCGAGAGACGGCTGGAGCTGCAGGGCTGTCAGGGCTCAATGGAAGCACTAGGATCAGTGCTCCTTTCTAGATGATTGGCAATTCTTTGGGGCTGTCAGGGCTCAGCGGAAGCACCAGGATCAGCGCCGCTTTCCAGCTGATCAGCGCTTCTTCAGGGCTGGCAGGACTCAGTGGAAATACCAGGATCAGCACCAGGCTCCAGCTGGAGCTCAGTGCTGATCCTGGTGCTTCTGCTGAGCCCTGAAGAATCACCAATCAGATGTTTGGCAACTGATTCATCTTTATGATGGTCACAGTGTCCCAGGGTCATGTGAAGTGAGCAAAACCTGCTGCAACCACCCAGCACATGGGGGGGGGGGAATAGAAACCAAACAGAAATGCTCACAACAATGGGCAGGCAGGCAGGTGTCTTGCTTAGCTGTGGCTTGGGGGGGAGGAAATGAGGCAGCTTTACCCCCCCCCAAAAATGCTGCCATCTCATGAAAGCAGGATGAAAACTCTAAAAAAATGACAAAGGAAAAAGTTTAAAACAGAAGAGTGTCTCCCAATGGCTTGCTTCCCCATTTCTTTCTAGCACAGACATGTCAAACACAAGGCCCGGGGGCCAGATCTGGACCGCGAAGTGGTTTCATGTGGCCTGCGAAGCCATCCTGAAAACAGTGAGGGAACAGCCCCCACTGCCTTGGCCCTGGCCCAGAGACCCTCCTTCTGCCAGAGACCCTCAGATCTGTCCCACTCCTGCCCAGGCCCCCATAGGCACCCTTGATGCGAATGATGTAGAGCTGGCCATGCCCACCCAGTAGGCCACTCCCACCCAGGCCATACCCACCCGGCCCCCTAAGGGCAAAAGCAATGCTGATGTGGCCCTCAATGAAATTGAGTTTGACACCCCTGTCTAGCAGTTTAAATATTTAAAGACCACAAAATAAAAAGAAAAATTGGCTTTCTTTCATTGTAATTCAGAAGGGAGGAATGGGAGGATTGGGGTGGTGTTATTTGTTTCAAAGAAGGAAAAGAAGGGATTTGGTTCTGTGGGGGGCAAAGCAGGCGAATGATGGTGGTGTGTGGCTTCTGGTGATGGGGGGGTAGTCTTTTTAAAAGAGCAAAATGAGGCAAAAAATAAAAATCCCCCACTGCACCCCCAAGAGCCGGATACAGATGTAATTTTTTTTTCTTGTTCAGAGGAGAGACTCTTCTGTTTTAAACTTTTTTCCTGGTCATTTTTTGGAGTTTTTGTACTATATTCCTCGCAGAAATGACAGCTGTCAAAGGCCGCTCCACGTGGCCGCACTGACAACTGTCATAAGGCTGCCGATCCCAACACGCACGCGCACCCCGCCGTTGACACTGACAGCTGTCAAAGGCTGCGCGTGCGTAGCAGCAGCCGCGAGCTGTGAAAAGCCACGCAGGTGCAGAACCACCAGCCGACTGACAGCCGCTAGCTGTCAGAACTCCGGCAAAGGTTACATGGGTTCCCAGCTGAAGCGCCAGCCAGCTGATGGGTTTCCCCGGCTCAGCGGCGCATGCGCTATCACTAGGGGAATGTCAAAAGCTGCCAGCTGATCATTGGGATGACCCCTCGGTGGGAAAACACCCGTCCCTGATTTGTTGACACGTTTGACCGTTGCCTATATAAAGGCTCGTTGTACTGTTCACGTTGTCCGGGCTGAGCTAAATAAACCATTGAACTGAAGCCACCGTCTCTCTCATCACTGCCTGAGATTTTGCACCTGGCGACGAGGATGGGATCGCGGTACAATTGAGCTGAAGTCACGGCCAAGAAGGAACCCCGTCCCGGCTGCCCGATACCGCTGAAGTCACTGGCTAAGTCACTGGCTGAGGGCAGGACAACCTTCTACGCGCCACAATACCGCTGATCCAACATGGCAAATCTCGGGCATATTAGAGAGTTCGACGTCTGCCACCCTGAAGGCTGGGAGTCGCATTGAGGCTAGGTCGAGGGGTACCTCATCGTGAATAAAATCACCGAGGACCGCCACAAGGCCGCCACGCCCCTATGCCTCAGTGGGCCGGCCATGTATGATATCGCCGTGGAACTCTGCAGCCCGGACCTGGTCGCCACAGTGCCATACGCTGAGCTGACGGATCGCCTCAGCAAACATTTCATGCCCAGGCGATCAGAGCTGTACTGGCGACTCCACTTTGCCCGCCGACGCCAGCAACTGGGTGAACCTTCCACCGCGTTCATCGCTGGGGTCTGGCACACCACCCGAAAATGCCATTTCCCGGACCTGGAGGACCGCATCAGGGACCAGGTCATCGCCGGCCTCCAGAACGAACGCCTCCAGAGGAAACTTGTGGCAAGGCCCACAATGGACCTCGCAGAGCTTACACTTGAGATCATGGCCTATGAGGACAGCCACCGCGAAGACCCCCTGGTGTTCAGCGACAACCCCAGTGCCTCGGTCCATCAAGCCTGGGAAGCAGACCATGGACCCCCAGAGACTGGCTCAGGAGTAGACGCGATCATCTCCCGATTCAATCGGATGGCCACCGGACGTGAAGGAAACCACGGACAAAACAAATCAGTGGGTCCCAGCACAAAAAACCCCCCTGTAGGCAACAAGGCCAGGTGCGCAAGCTGCGGCAGGGGCCACACAAGAGCCACCTGCCAATTCAGGAACGCGAAGTGCCATGGTTCTGGGAAGACCGGCCACATCCGCTCTGCATGCCGCAGTCAAAACCGGGAGACCCTCCACGAGCTTGACGAGATCCCCTCAGGTAGGACCAAGTCTCCCCGCCATCCCCAAGAGTCTGTAGGGTCCGTACTTTCCCAAACCAAACCCACTGCCACGCACCTCATATGTGCTAAGGTCAAGGCCTGGGTCATAATTCAGGGGGTCCCTTGTGAGATGGAGGTTGACTCAGGGTCTTCCGTCTCCATCCTATCATGGGACACGCTCCAAAAAATAGCATCTAGAAGCAAACGCCGCATTCCTTTGCAACCGTCCAAAGTCCTGCTAGCAGATTTCCAGGGCGCTCCTATAGCTCTAAAAGGACAGGCTAATCTAAAAATTGAATTCAAGAAATTCAAAGGGAACCTTTTAGCCCAGATAACCAAGCACCCCCAGACCAGCCTCATCGGCCTGGACTGGTTTGAAGCACTAGACATCCGCCTAGAGGGGACAAACCGCATTCAACCCCAGTCATTAGAGGGCGTCTGCAAAATCTTTGCAGATGTTTTCGACGGAACCTTAGGCAGATATACCGGTCCGCCCATCGACCTTAAACTCAAACCAGAGGTTGGGCCAATCAGAATTAAGGCCAGAAGAGTCCCCTTCGCTTTAAAGCAAAAAATTGATAGAGAATTGGATCGTCTAGTCGCCCTGGGAGTCCTAGAACCCACAGACAGCGGAACTTGGGAGACCCCCATAGTGACGCCTGTCCAACCAAACGGGGACGTGAGGATCTGCGTGGATTATAAGGCCACCCTCAACCGTGCACTGAACCCCCACATGTATCCTGTCCCCGGTGTCAGGGACGTCCTGTCAGAAATTGGTTCAGGCTCCATTTTCGCAAAATTAGACCTAGCGCACGCATTCCTGCAGCTCCCTGTCAGCAGAGAGACAGCAGATGCCCAAACTATAGTCACCCATCGAGGGGCGTTCAGAGTAAACCGCCTCCAATTTGGAATCTCTGTGGCGCCTGGTATGTTCCAGGAGGTCATGGAATGAACATTAAAAGGAATTCCCAGAGTATGCCCATACTTCGATGACGTGCTCATCGCAGGAGATTCCGAAAGTATGTTGGCAGCCAGGCTGCACGAAGTTCTGAATACGTTCCGGGGAGCAGGATTAAAGCTAAAACGGGAAAAATGCTCCATCGGGGTCCCCTCTACTGAATTTTTGGGATATAGGATAGACTGCAAAGGCATTCACCCTACAAATTCAAAAATCCAAGCCATCAGGGCCGCCCCCACACCCAAAAATAAAACAGAGCTCCAGGCATTCCTGGGGCTCTTGAACTTCTATCATGCCTTCCTGCCCAGAAAGGCAATGATTGCAGAACCCCTCCATAGATTGCTGGACAAGGGAGCATCGTGGCAGTGGACCGCTGCTCACAATGACAGTTTCACAAAACTTAAACAATTACTGTCAAGCAATACCACCATTTCTCAGTATAATGAGGACAAACCCCTATGCATCGCTTGCGATGCATCCCCATATGGAATCGGAGCGGTCCTAAGCCATACATTTAAAGACGGAACACAAGCCCCCGTAGCATATTACTCAAGGACCCTCTCAAAGGCAGAACGCAACTATGCCCAAATAGATAAAGAGGCACTGGCCATAGTAGCTGGAATTAAAAAATTCCACGATTATCTCTATGGCAGGCACTTTACCATATTCACGGACCACAAGCCTCTCCTTGGGCTGTTCACGTGGGACCGCCAAACTCCCCAAATATTGTCCCCTCGAATGCTGCGATGCACGACTTTCCTCTCTGCATACTCCTACCAATTGATCCACAAACCGGGCAAAGAGATGTGCAATGCAGACGGCCTCAGCAGACTGCCCCTGCCCCAAATAGACCCAGCCCCAGCCCCAGCAGGTCACATCCTAGCCATTCAGGAACTCTCAGAATGCCCGGTGACAGCTAAGGACATCACGTCCGCCACTGGCAGGGACCCGATACTCAGTAGAATTCTAGCATGGGTATCGTCAGGCTGGCAGTCTATAAGCCCTGGCCCTACCTTCCAACCTTATTTCGTAAAACGTCACGAACTTACCACCCATTTAGGCTGCATACTATGGGGCTGCAGGGTAATAGTGCCACCATGTCACAGACCCAGGGTCCTACAAACCTTGCACGATGGACACCCTGGCATCATAAAAATGAAACCCTTAGCACGTAGCTACGTTTGGTGGCCATCAATTGACAAGGACATTGAAGCACATGTAGCTGGCTGTTACCTATGCCAGCAAACCAGACCAGTGCTTCCCCATGCCCCTATTCATAAATGGGAAACTACGAAAAATCCCTGGTCCCGCATCCACATCGACTTCGCTGGCCCCTTCCAGGGACAAGTCTTTCTCATTATCGTAGACAGTTTCTCTAAGTGGTTGGAGGTTCTCCCGGTTTCTAGCACCACAACAGGTGCCACCATTCAGGCTCTAAAGGGGTTTTTCGCAACACATGGTCTCCCCGACGTGATAATCACTGACAACGGGCCTCAATTTACCTCCCGTGAATTTCAGATCTTCACGATGAACAATTGTATTAGACACGCCGCGTCGGCCCCCTTCCACCCATCGACCAATGGCCTTGCAGAGGTCATGGTGAGGACCACCAAGGACTCCCTCCAAAGACTCATCTCGGGAGACTGGCACCGCCAACTCACCCGTTTTCTCCTCGCCCACCACACTACACCCGTATCTACCACCGGAAAATCCCCCACTGAACTCTGCTGGGGTCACAGGCTGGGGTCACAGGCTGGTAACAAGGCTCGACAGGCTGCACCCAGACAGACCAGCAGCCGAGGAAGCTGGGCCTGGAACTATGGGGGAAGGGATAAATGGACCCAGGGAGTTGTCCTAGAACAAACCGGACCCCTCTCCTACACCATAAACATCAGGCGACGAAGAACCACCTCTCCACCGCTCCAAAAGGACCCGACGACCCCCTGCATACCTTATGGACTTCGAGTGGGCCGGAAGCACGCCGACAAACAAACAGTTATAGTTAACATGTTCCTGTTCCACTGTTCTATCAAGGGGGGGGGAAGGGGTGTACTATATTCCTCGCAGAAATGACAGCTGTCAAAGGCCGCTCCACGTGGCCGCACTGACAGCTGTCATAAGGCCGCCGATCCCAACACACATGCGCACCCCGCCGTTGACACTGACAGCTGTCAAAGGCTGCGCGTGCGTAGCACCAGCCGCGAGCTGTCAAAAGCCACACAGGCGCAGAACCACCAGCCGACTGACAGCCGCTAGCTGTCAGAACGCCGGCAAAGGTTACATGGGTTCCCAGCTGAAGCGCCAGCCAGCTGACGGGTTTCCCCGGCTCAGTGGCGCATGCGCTATCACTAGGGGAATGTCAAAAGCTGCCAGCTTATCATTGGGCATGACCCCTTGGCGGGAAAACACCCGTCCCTGATTTGTTGACAAGTTTGACCGTTGCCTATATAAAGGCTCGTTGTACTGTTCACGTTGTCCGGGCTGAGCTAAATAAACCGTTGAACTGAAGCCACCGTCTCTCTCATCACTGCCCGAGATTTTGCAGTTTTCATCCTGCTTTTGTGAGAGGGCAGTATTTGAGGGGGCTGAAGCTGCCGCCCTTCTCCCTGAAGCCACCAGCTGAGCAACACACTCGCCAACTTGTACTCTTCCTCCTGTGTGAGGTTTTTATTGTTGTGAACATTTCTGTCGAGAATTGGCAGTGGGGGGCTGTTTGGTTTTTATTTCCCCCTTCCCCCGTGTGCTGGGTGGTTGCAGCAGGTTTTGCTCACTTCACGTGATCCTGGGACACTGTGACCATCATAAATATGAATCAGTTGCCAAGCATCTGAATGTAAATCACAAAACTCTGGGGATGCTGCAACAGTCATAAGTGTGAAAAATGGTCATAAGTCATTTTTTTCAGTGCCATTGTAACTTCAAACAGTTACTAAGTGAACTGCTGTAAGTCGAGAACTACCTGTACTTCATCACTTTTTTCTTTTCTTTTCTTTCTTTTTTTTTTTGGTCATAAAGTTTTGACACCTTGCTAGGCGAATGGTGGTACTCAGATATTGCCATATCCTAGTAGTGGTTCAATGGGTGAAAAGGTTAAAAAGCCCTGTTCTAGTCCAACCCCCTGCTCAGGAAGGAAATCCTATACTATTTCAGACAAATGGTTGTCCAGTCTCTTCTTAAAAACTTCCAGTGTTGGAGCATTCACCACTTCTGGAGGAAGGTTGTTCCACTGATTAATTGTTCTAACTGTCAGGAAATTTCTCCTTAGTTCTAGGCTGCTTCTCTCTTTGATTAGCTTCCATCCATTGCTTTTTATTCTGAAGATAGCTTGAGTCTCTCTTCTTTGTGGCAATCCCTGAGATATTGGAATACTGCTATCATGTTCCCCCTCATCCTTCTCTTCATTAAACTAGACATACCCAATTCCAGCAACCATTCCTTATATGTTTTAGCTTCCAGTCCCTTGGTCATCTTTGTTGGTCTTCTCCGTACTCTTTCTAGAATCTCAGCACCTTTTTTCCATCATGGTGACCAAAACTGGATGCAGTATTCAAGGTGTGGTCTTACTAGGGTTTTATAAAGTGGTATTAACACTTCATGTGATCTTGATTCTATCCCTGTTTAATGCAGCCTAGTACTGTGTTGCCTTTTTTGGCAGCTGCAGCACGCTCCTGACTCATATTAAATGATTGTCCACTAGGACTCCAAGATCTGTATCACGGTTACTACTAACTGATTAGGTTAATTGATAAGGTTCTTGTAATCTTTTTACATGTAACTTGCATCTGCACAACCAGGGCTTTTTTCCCCATAGAACGCTCAGAACGGCGTTCCGGCCCCTTTTTTGCACACACACACACAAAATGACTCAGTCTCAATAATTTTAAAAAAATATGATTACATTTATTGTGTAGTGGGTTCTGGACCGCATGGATGACTCCGGACAACAGGGCTCAGCATAATAGACCTTTATTGAAGTTAACACATGACTGGAGACAAAGGGCTATTAGCCCCTCTTATATACCTAGCCAGGTATACCTGGGACCAATCCCCTTATCTGGATTTCCTGCCAATGACTACCCTGCCAATCCGGACAGGGTACCATGCCACCTGGTGGTGTTACTGGCTCACTACTGTGGAAATATCCCCTATATATATAACACCCCTTCCCCCATACTGAAACACTAACAAATAACCAATAAAAAAAGACATGATGAGAACATCCAAATGTGTGAATCCGGTTATTTAAAAAGTGTCATGACCACTCCCTCAAAACCTCACAAAATCTTTGAGGTATTCCGGTGGCCTATGGGTTCTGGCTGGCCATTTCAGGGTTTGCTCTGTGTCCATGTCGCCCAGGTCTGCATCTGAGTCCTGATTCCAAGCCCAATCCACCCCAATGTCATTGGGTTCCCTGGCCTGATGTTCCTTGGCCCAGCCAATGTTACTGGGTAACTGTCTGGTGTCAGATAGGTTATCCCCTTCCCCCAACTCCGAAGATGCAGGTTGTGTTGTGACTCAGGGCCAGCCTGTGGGTCCGACAGCCGGCTCCGATGTATCGGAGGACTCAGATGTGGGGGAGGAGGGAAACGAACCGGCTGATGATGATGATTTGGAGGCTTTGCAGAGCCCTCAGCCAGGGACCTCTTCTCAGCTGTGTGAGCCCGAGAGTGCGGAGGATGATGACCCACAGCTGGCCCTGTTCAAGGACGCCCGACGCAGGAGGCAGACGAGCAGGGACAAACAAAGAAAGACTATGGGACTCCTCGGGAGGAGGCACAGGGAGACCACGCCCTGAGCTCTCTATAAAAGAAGTGTTTGGGGAGGGGCTGGTTGCTGAAAGCAACCTTTTCCGCTTGAGAAGACAAGCTCTTGTGTTTTTGTTAACTGCGTAATTAAATCTTGGCAGAAGCCTTTTAGCCTTGGACGCTTTCCAGACTCTTCTTTTGATTAGGGGTGCGAGAAGAGGGCTGGTTCAGAACAGGTTGATCTGACTCCGAAGCTTGTAGTTTTTCGGGGCTCTGCTTCCTCAATTGGTCTATGTGTCTTCTGACCTGGCGGTCTTCCTCCACCTCTACAATGTATGATATGGGCCCCGTTTTGTCAACCACCACCCCCTGAATCCAGGCATGGCCTGACCCATAGTTCCGGGCCCAAACCTTTTCTGCAATGTGAAGTTCTCTAGTGGTGTCAGGTTGGGGTTGATCCAACTGGGCAGCCACTCTGTCGGGGTGTAATCTGTCCAACTTGGTAATTAGGCAACGACCCCAACGTAGCTCTGCAGGACTCTTGCCAGTTGCTGTGCATGGTGTGGTGTGTTGTGCCAGAAGGAATTGAGCCAACCTTTGGTGCCAGTCTCCACTGATGATGCGCCTCAATGCGTCCTTAGTCGTTCTCACCATTCGTTCTGCAAGACCGTTAGACGATGGGTGGAAAGGCGCGGATATGACGTGCCTAATCAAGTTGGCCTTGGTGAATGCTTGGAAATCAGCAGATGTGAATTGTGGGCCATTGTCAGAGGCCAACACATCAGGCAACCCATGAGTGGCAAATAGTCCCCAGAACACCTGAACAGTCTTTGCAGTGGTCATGCTAGAAAATGGAACTATTTCCAGCCATTTAGAGTGACTGTCAACCACCACCAAAAACAGATGTCCCTGGAAAGGCCCTGCATAATCAATATGCACCCTGGACAATGGGGTGTGTGTCGCTTCCCATTTGTGTGTAGGGGGCTCCGGCTGTTCTGGCCTCGACCTTTGACATATGTAGCACCCTGCTACTTGCTCCTCTATGGCCTTATTGAGACCAGGCCACCATAAGTAACTCCTAGCTAGTGCCTTCATCCTGACTATGCCGGGGTGATCCTTGTGAAGTGACTGCAACACCCTCTCACGAAGCTTCTCTGAGATAATGACTGCTACCCCACAAAAGGCATCCTTTGTGAGAAGACAACTCATACCTTCTCACAAAATATGCCTGAAACTCTGGACCCAGACTCTTTTCCTGCCACCGAGATACTACCCACATTAGGACCCTGCACAGTACCTTATCTGCTGTGGTGCCAGCAGCAATCTCCTTCACCTGGAGGGGGCAATCCGGTAGATCTTGGATGGCTAGGATCTGCTCTGCAGGTGCTGGGTCAGGTTCAGTGATCCTTAGCGGTAATCTGCTTAATGCATCAACGTGGCCCATGTCCCTGCCTGGTTTGTAGACCAGTTTGCAACTGTATGCAGATAGGAATATGGACCGCCTTAGCATCCTTGGGGATAGAATTTGTGGTGTTTGTTTGTCAGTTGTGAACAGCCCCAATCATGGTTTGTGGTCAGTAAAAATGCTGAACTCCCTGCCATACAGGTAGTTGTGAAATTTCTTGACTCCTGTCACAATTGCCAAGGCTTCCTTGTCAATTTGTGCATAATTCCTTTCTTACTTTAACAGTGTTCGGGAGTAATATGCAATAGACCTTTGCTCCCTGTTTCCCTCTATGTGACTTAATACAGTGCCCACTCCATAAGGGGATGCATCACACGTGATGCAGATGGGCTTGTTTTCTATAAACTGTGTGATGGTTGAGTCACTGGATAATAGTTGTTTGAGGTTTCTAAAACTCTGTTCATGAACCTTGGTCCAATTCCATGGGGTTTTCTTATCTAATAATCTGTGTAAAGGCTCTGCAATTGCTGCTTTGTGGGGCAAAAATGCATGATAAAAAATGCATGATAAAGTAACCCCAGGAAAGCTTGCAATTCAGCCTTATTATTTGGGGTTGGAGCCAATTTGATTGCTTTTACCTTGGAATCAGTACGATGAATTCTTTTGGCATCAATCCTGAACCCTAAAAATTCAGTGGATGCCACTCCAATACTGCACTTACTTTTTTTTTAAGTTTGAGCCCAGCAGAGCGAAACCTGCTTAAAACAACCTGCAACCTGTCAGCCAAGATCTCTTCAGATTCTCCAGCAATAAGAACATCATCGAAATAAGGACATACACCAGGTATGCCTTTCAGCATCCTCTCCATCACTTCTTGAAAAATCCCTGGAGCAACAGAGATGCCAAACTGCAAACGGTTAACTCTGAAAGCCCCCCTATGTGTCACTATTGTCTGAGCATCAGTTGTTTCCTTGGAAACTGTGAGCTGCTGGTACACCTGCACAAGATCAAGCTTTGCAAAGATGGCGCCACCCTGTATTGCAGAGAGGACATGCTGGAGCATCGGGACCGGGTAAGCTTGCGGATTCAAGGCCCGGTTTACCGTGGCCTTATAATCTGCACAAATTCTTACTTCTCCATTAGCCTTAAGTGGGGTCACTATAGGGGTCTCCCATTCTCCCCCTTCCACGGGCTCTAACACCCCTTGTTCTACCAACTTATCCAATTTGCTCTCAATCTTTTGCTTGAGAGTGAATGGGACTCTCAGGGGCTTGATACGAATAGGTAAGACCCCTGTGTTTAGCTTAAATTTAATGGGGGAGCCCGTGTATTTACCCAGCTTGTCATTGAATACATCTGCAAACATTTTGCAGACGGATTCGAGACATTTGGGTTGGATGTTATGTACTCCCCCCAACCAAATGCCCAGGGCATCGAACCAGTCCTGCCCCACTAGACTGGTCTTCCACCCGTCGATCACCAGGATGTCCAAAGGACCCTGGAATTCCTTGAACCCCACAATCATGGTGGCCTTTCCCTTGATTTTAATGGGGGATTGCTGAAAGTCAGACAGCAGCAAAGTGGTGGGCTTTAAAGAAATTCTCCGCTTGGTCTGGTCGCAAATTCCTTTAAATGTCTCATATGAAATTATTGAGACTGCGGAACCAGAGTCAAGCTCCATCGTGCAAGGTACCCCTTGCAGATGGACCTGTATCGTAATTTTGGGCTTGAGCAACTGGTGAATCTTCGTATGGGACACGGTCTGCCTGCTCCCCCCAGGTTTCATTGATATGCACTGTGGGGACCCAGTACCTTCGAGTGCTGATGCCATGGCTTGTAATTCATTCAGGCTGTCCCAGTTGCAGTTCCGACAGACGGCTGTGATGTGCCCCGTCTTGCTGCATGAGTGACATTTCGCAGATCTGAATCTGCAGGTTGCTCTCGGATGGTTTCCTCCACAGCTGGCACATTTTTGGCTGGCGTAGTTGGTTGCTCTTGGTTCTCTGCAGCTGCAGCTGCAAGCGGTGCTTTTGCTGACTGATGTGTATTTCTGATGGCTTCTGTCATTGTCCCGCCATGTTGGCTGTTTCCCAGGCCTTTGCTGGACCACATCTATCTCTGCCTCTCCATCTGTTTCTCCATATCTGCTGTTCATGGCACATTCATGATGTATTGTCCCTGCTGGGCTGCTTCCAGGATGGTGTGTGGGCTTGCTGGCACCATTGACTGCCTCGTGAGCCATTACCTAGTCTAGGACTTCTCGCAGATTCATCAGCAGTTTTGTGAGGATTTTTTGTCGGCACTGATGGTCTCTAAGCCCGAACACCACCTGGTCTAGAATTCTATCTTCGAGATCAGGGAACTTACACAAATGGGCAGCCTGTCTCAGAGCCACAATGTAGTGTGATGTTGTCTCGCCTGGGAGCTGGATTCGCTGGGAAAATTGGAAACACCAAAAAATTGGAGCCCTCGACAGCATGAAATGTTCAGCTAGCTTATCCTTGAGTTCATCATATGGGACGGATGTAACGGACATCGGTGCACACAATCCGACGGCCACATCGTACACATCCTGGCCACTGAGGCACAGCAGGGCTGCTGCTTTCATCCAGTCTTCCTTGATCTTGTTGATCAGCAGGAACCCTTTGATCCATCCCAGGTGTGCTTCCCACCACTCGGGTTCATTGATGTTAAAACGGAATTCGCTGGTGTGTCCGAACCTTGCCATGGTGCACCCAGTCCATGGATACTGCTTCGCTTGGAAGGTTTCACGGGAAAGATTTGCCTTTCCTCCTTTCCAAGTGACTTCAGATCTGCATGAAGCAGCATCCCACCTTCATCACCACTATTGTGTAGTGGGTTCTGGACTGCATGGATGACTCTGGACAACAGGGCTCAGCATAATAGACCTTTATTGAAGTTAACACATGACTGGAGACAAAGGGCTATTAGCCCCTCTTATATACCTAGCCAGGTGGTAGAATAAAGACAAGCAATTTCTACAATGGTCTTGCAATTTCTTTGCCTGTGACATTAGTACTATCAGAAGAAGCTGTGGTAGCTTTTGTATTATACAATTTGTGCAATTATCAGAAATGTGCTTCAAAAAAAAACAGTGATTGTGGTGCACATGTTCTCAAAATCAGTTATTGTACCACTAACCAGATGTATCAAGACAGTTGAAAGTGACATACCTTTCTTGTGCCTCAACATATTATTTCCTCCATTTTACATGAATTCCTTTACCCAAAGAGATGGGTTACTGCTTTCCCACAGGGGGTAGCTTCTTAAGTCTTCAAATGTAATTGGTGAAAACCATCTGAAATCTCATTAATTTTAAATATAGCTTATTGTGATGACTCCTCCGAATGATTCTCTCTAGATGTCAGCTTGGGAAAAGATGAACCAGTTCTAGGCAGGTCAGGAGCTAATTTAATTGATGGCTCTGAACAGGAGTCTGGAAGGGATTTGACTGAGGCTCTAGCTGGGGAAGGTATGCAGTTGCAGATGGCAAGTGAGGAGGAGGAACTGCTTTCTGCACCTGATCCAAGAACATATAGGGCAGATAAAAGGCAGTCAGCCAGACTACTTGAGAGGAGAAAGCATTGTCTTTCTTGATGGGCTGCACCAGAAACTGGCTATTTAGCACAGCAGACAGAGGGAGGTATGTTGGGAACATCATGTTTGTTTCCTAGCTGTTTCCTTGACTTGAACCGTGCCTTGGAAATTCTGAACTTTTCTTGACTTGTGAACTTTCTTGTGTTGTGGATTTATCTTTTCCTGGTGGATTTATTTTGTTTGAGAAACTTTCAAGTGCTTTGTAGACTCTTTGCCATTGTTCTGTGGACTAACATTGGTTTGCTTGTGACTGGACTTAATTGGGACAGTTCTGATTTGTTGGTGAAGGACATTGCTGGGGAATATTAATAAATTCACTAAATCACAGTTACATGTCTCTGTGTGTGAGTGAGTGGAGCAGCACACTTATAGATGTCTATTGGAGTTACTGATCATATCTGTCCCCTGGGTATTTCATTGTCCCCTGGACAATCATCACTGAATTTTCATCAGGCTAACTAGCAGGATAATGGATAAAGTACATCCAGTCACATCTGTCATTTTTGATACAACCAGGTGTTTTGTTTTGGTTTTTTGGTTTTTTTAAAGATGAAGGCTGAAAGCAAGCTTGCTGCTTCACGGTTGGTGCACAAAGCAAGACTTACACCAATGCACTCTACATAGATCTGTCCTGAAAGACCATTCAGAAACTATAGCTGCTATTATACTGCTATTGCTAAAGTTGCATTAAATACTCTTGGGCTTCTGGATGCAATCAAAAGGCTATGAAGCCTTTAATAACACAAAATCAATATATTTAAGATCCAATAGGATTGGCATGCCCTAGAATTGTTTATTAAGCAGTGGATCTTTTGTGTTCTGAGAAACCTCCTCTATAGATGTATTTGCTCTGTGGAAGAGTATCCCACCCAAGATCTGGATGGCCTTACTGGTCTTTAGAAAGGTCCTAAGATCTAGTTTTCCCTCATGCATTGGTTGGATATTGCATATTAGTATTTGCTATTTATGTTATGTGAATTATTTTTATTGTGTTATACTGTATGTGTTTATGTATGCCTTATATGTTGTTTGATATTTTTATCTCACCAGCTGCTCAATGTTCCATGGCAGGCTGGTAGGCATATAAATAAAATAAATAAGTAAATATCTGAGCGCTGTTACTTGTAATGATGAAGGAATCTTTGGGAGACAACTTTTATTAAGACTAGATTTTATGAATCACAAACATCATTATCAAAAGCTTGAGGAGGTCATATTGCAGCCCTATCTAGACCAGGATGCCTTGCGTACAGTCACTCATGCGCTCGTGACCTCTCGGTTAGACTACTGCAACACTCTCTACATGGGGCTGCCCTTGAGGACCACTCGGAGGCTCCAACTGGTGCAGAATGCAGCCGCGAGAGTCGTGTTGGGAGTCTCCCGATACTCCCATGTTACACCTTTGCTCCGTGAGCTGCATTGGCTTCCAGTTGTCTTCCGGGTGAGATTCAAGGTGCTGGTAATGACCTTTAAAGCCCTACATGGCATGGGTCCGGAGTACCTTAGGGAGCACCTGCGGTCGGCATCAACTTCCCTCCGCCCAGTGCGCTCCCACAGAGAGGGCCTCCTCAGGGTGACACCGGTCAGAGAATGCCATCTGGTGGCCCCCAGGGGGAGGGCCTTCTCTGTGGGTGCGCCGGATTTGTGGAACCGCTTACCGGTTGAGCTCCGGATGGTGCCCGACCTTCGCTCCTTCCGACGTGATCTAAAGACCTACTTGTTTGAACAAGCCGGCCTGGTCTGATGGGTTTGGGTTTTATTATTGCTTTTAATGTATTGTATTTATTGTTGTATTGTATTGGGCATTATGTTTAATCTTTTCTTAATTTTTGTATCTTTGTATTTTAGTATTTATTGCCCTGTTCACCACCCTGAGTCCTTCAATTATTATTATTATTATTATTATTATTATTATTATTATTATTATTATTATTATTATTATTATTATTATTATTATTATTATTATTATTATTATTATATTCTGATTTTCTACAAACATTATGTGCATATCTTAATTACTTCTGTTCCATCTTCAGACGAGGTTTTCATAAGCCTGTTCCTTCATTTTGTGAGGGATGGTGGAAAGCTAGTGAAGCATTTTCCCCATGTATTCAATCTACTGTATTTAGAGAAGATTGCTAGTTCTCACTTCCTCCTGATCAGATTGAAAGCCATATGAAACACCTGATACTTTGCACAGAAATTGGTTGGTTGGTTGGTTGGTTGTTGGTTGGTTCATTTTCCAGTGGAATTACTTTGGGTCTCGCAAGCCTTAGTCATTTCATTTTTCAGAGAAGGTGGGCAATACAAGCTAAATAACAGAAAATTTTTGAATCACAGATATCTGCATATGTCAAGTGAGGAGGTATGCTCCTTTACTGTCTACCATAGATAGTGAACACAAATTCCTATGTAAGCTTATCCAAGATAGAGAGACAGGAGCATTTTCTTTCATCCATAGCAAAAGTAGTCCATAGTTCTTCATGCATTGTTCTTCCTATGCATTGCTTTTCTCATCATCTTCTCCTTCAATTTTTCCTTTTCTTGTATTGTTAGCACTTTTCTCTATGTCTTTATCTACACATACATCTACAATTATGTCTGTGGCTCACTTTTATATAAGTTTCAATCCAACCAATGCATCAGTATGATGCATTTTGAAATGTAACAATTCTGCTTATTCAAATATTGTGCAATTTTAAATATCTTATGGAACACAGAATTTCACACATATTGATTGTCACATATAACCAGGAACTATGGTAGTATGGTGATTAGAATGAAGTATTGCAGGCTAATTCAGCTGACTGCTAGGAGTTTGATCCTCACCAGCTCAAGGTTGACTTATCCTTCCATTCTTCTGAGGTCAGTAAAATGAGAACCCAGATAGTTGGGGGCAATATGTTGACGCTGTACACTGCTTAGAGAGGGCTATAGAGCACTATGAAGTGGTATATAAGTCTAAGTGCTATTGGTATTGCTATATCCTTTAGCTAGAGCAGGGCTTTTCAACCAGAGGTACGGGTACCACCTGTGGTACATTGGCACCTGGCAGGTGGTACGGAACCATCCTAGAAAAGTGGTAGCAGGGGAGGGGAATGAGCTGAACTGGTGGCAGCACCGCACAAGCCTGAGCAAGAGATGGCTGGAGCTGTTTGGTTTAGGATTGCCTTTTTTACAATCCACCTCCTTGTTGTTGTCTTCTGTTCTTTCCATTTAATTATAATGGGATTATGGTCTGCCCAAGTATTAATGTGTATTACTATGTCATCAGTATCTGAATTTAATTCTTTCATTGTTCAGACCACATCAATTCTAGACCATGATTGATGACGCCCTGAGTAATATGTAAATTGCTTTTCATTCAGATTTCTCTCCCTCCAACTATCTTGAATATTTAATTTTTCTGCCATTTTAAAAAAAGTACCGGGTAATATTCTCCTGGTTCATTTCCTATCTAACTCTTTTTGTATTTTTAACCATAACAATTCATAATTATTTTTATATAATTTCACATTTGAAGCTGAAAGATATACCCCCCAATATTTAGTCTTTTTAACTATTTCAAATCCAGTTAGTTCCTCTAAAACAACCTTTTGTTCTGTAGTCATATTTTTAGACAATATTTTAGTTTTTTGCGTATTTATCTTAAATCCAGAAACTTTTCCATATAACAATATTATCTCCATCAAATCTACAACTGAGTAGGTCGGTTGACTTAAAGTAATAACCAAGTCATCCGCAAACACTCTCAATCTATAATTTTGAACTCTTATTTTAATTTCCTTAATTTTATTTATTTATTTATTTATTTATTTATTTATTTAATAATATTTATATACCGCCCTTCTCCCGAAGGACTCAGGGCGGTGAACAGGGCAAGAATAAAAATACAAAGTTACAAAAGTTAAAAAAGAATTAAATATATGCCCACTAAAAACAGTAAATACAAATATTAAAATAACAATAAAAAAAACCCCACCAATCCCCCATCAGGCCAGGCCGGCTTGTTCGAATAAGAATGTCTTTAGATCGCGACGAAAGGAGCGAAGATCGGGCGCCATCCGGAGCTCAACCGGTAACTGATTCCATAGCTCCGGGGCGCTTATCTTGAGTCTCTTATCTTAATCAATAATATTTCCAATGTTAAAACAAACAACAAAGGTGACAACGGACACCCCTGTCTTGTCCCCTTTTCAATGTTACATGCTTCTATCAAACTACCATTAATTATTATTTGAGCTGTTTGCTTCTGATATTTTGCCCTAATAGATTAGTTATCCCCAAACTCCATTTTGTCCAGTACCTTAAATAAAAATTGCCAGTCCAATTGATCAAAAGCTTTTTCAGCATCCAAAAAAATCAGCACTGCAGAGACTTGGTTATTTCTTTCCAAAAATTCCAATACATCTACAATATGTCTCACATTATTTTTCATTTGTCTACCACTTATAAATCCTGTTTGGTCACTATGAATCATTTGCTGCATTACTTTCATTAATCTATTTGCTAAATTTTTTGCAAATATCTTGTAATCAGTATTTAAGAGCAATATTGCCCTATAATTTTTGGTTTGGGAAAGATCTTGATCTTCCTTCGGAATCAGTGATATAAAAGCTGTTTTCCACAATGGAGGCACTTCAAATTGTTCTAAATAATTCTTTTAAAGGTTCCACCATTTCTAACTGTAGATCTTTATAATAAACGGCAGTCAAGCCATCTGTTCCTGGTGCTTTCCCCACCTTTAATTGTTTAATTGCTAAACTAATTTCTTCAGCATTTATCAGTTGATTCATCCCTTCCCTTTGCTCTTGTGTAAGAACAGGGATATTCACTTCTTGTAAATATCTATCTATATCTATACCTTGAATCTTATCCCTAACATATAACTTAGAGTAGAATTCAACAAAAGCCTTTTTCATAAGATTTTGCTGAAACACCTCTTTTCCCTTATGTACTATTCTATCTATGTTATGTGACCTTTGTTTCTTCCTTAACAAATAAGCTAACCACCTACCCGGCTTATTAGCATTACAAAAAGTATTATGTTTAACATACTGTAGGTTGGTTGCCACTTGATGTGCCATCAACATATTAAACTGACCTCTTAACAAAGTAATTGCTTCTTTGATCTTCTTATCAGATGGATTCAAAATTAGACCCTTCTCTTTCCTCTTAATTTCCTCCTCTAACTCTTTTCACTTATATTCCAATTTACGCCTATATTTATTATTCAAATATATTAACATTCCTCTCATATAAGCTTTACTTGCATCCCAAACCATTTCAATAGAAGTAACCTTATACATATTTGTATTAAGAAATTCTTTCAACTGTTTTTTACATTCATCCACATTTTCTTGATATCTAAACAGATTTTCATTCAATCTCCACGACCTCCTCTCTCCACTCTCTTTTTCCAATTCCAACCATACTGGACTATGATCTGATAAAGTTCTTGGACATATCTTAATCTTGATCCTAGAAAAAAAAAATCATTGGTAGTTAATACAAAGTAAATCCTGGAAAAGGATTGATGTCTACATGTATCAGAAAAAAAGGTAAAATCTTTTTCTTCCAAATTTCTTTCTCTCCAAACATCTCTCAATTCCAAGTCATCTTTCATCTCAAAAAAAGATTTAGGCAATCTAGCATGATTTGGTATGCTTTTAAAAAGATCTTTTTTGTCTTTCTGTGTGTCCAGGACTCCATTCCAAACTCCCATCAAAATACACGATTTATAATCCCACTGAATTATCTTACTGTGTAAAAGTTTATAAAATTCTCCTTGCTGTTGATTAGAAGCATATAATCCAACCAAAAGAATTTACTTGCCTTCTATTAAAAGTTCAATTATAATATATCTTCCTTGTGTATCTGTTTCAATTAAATTAGCTGTTAAATTCTTCTTCACATAAATAACTATTCCATTTTTCTTATCTGGAGCAGACACACTAATCTGTACACCCAATCTAGAGTTTATCAGATATTTTTGATCAGCTGCATGAATATGCGTTTCTTGTAAACAAATAACATCATTTTTAAATTGTTTCAAATACTGAAAAACTTTCTTTCTCTTGTGCGGGGAATTTAATCCATTAACATTCCAGGTTAGAAACTTTGTTGCCATCTTTTGCAACCTGAAGCTTTCAAAGCGCCTCTTGCAGAATCACCTGCACCTGTTTCTTCAGTTTCGCTCCTCCCACTGCTTCACTATAAGTAAATTCTTGAGATATGATTGCAGCTTTCTGTTGTTCTTGTTCTTGTCTCATTCGTCTAATTGCAGCCCTTGTCATTCTTTGTTCTTTAATCTCTTCTGTCAAAGTCTGGGGCTGCTCAACTTCTACAATTAACTGAGATTCTTTAACCATCTGCGAGGTAACTCCTTCTTCTCCTAGTTTACTCTCCATTTGAGTCTGATGCTCTCCTTCTTCCTTCCTTCCTTTGTATTCTGAAGATGGCGGAGGACCTGCCTTCAATATATTAGAATAAAAATCTCATGCCTTCAAAACTGTATTAAGATGATATCTCGTGCCAGCATAATTAACCACCAAGCCTACTGGTATCTCCCATCTAAACTGAAGCTGTCGTTTCTTTAATTCATCTGCCAAAAAAGCAAATTCTTTTCTTTTCCTTAAAATTCTTGGAGGAATTTCTTTCAGAAGTAAAACCTCTTGCTCAGCAACTTTAAATCTATTATTATAAAAGGCTTGGATAATCACATTTCTGATCGATCTCTTTGTAAAATAGACCACCACATCTCTAGGTAGTTTTCTTTGTCTGGGAATCCAAGAATTAACACAAAATATTTTGTCTATATCCCCCATAATATCTTCCACTTGACACTCCAAGATCGGTTCAAGGGCTTGTGCCAATAACTCTTTCAAATTTTCCTTTGGGTCCTCTTTCAATCCTCTAATCCTCAAAGCAAACTCCATATCTCTATATTATATCATAACTACATCATCATCAATCTTTTCCATCTTATTTTCAGCTTCCAACATTTTAGCATCCAATCTCAAATTATTTTGATTCAGCTCTTCCACACGATCATCCAGGTGCTCAATACAGATTGCAAGCCCCTGAAATGCTGCTAAAATGTCTTCTCTTATTTCAGTATTCTTCTCCTCAAAAAGTTCAGCTGTTTGCTGGGATTGTATTTTTAAAGCATCTTGCAAATCTTTTAATGTTAATGCGGGTGCAGATGCCACAGGAGGAGGCATCAAAGCCTGTAACGAAGAATGCTGAACGGTGAAGCACCAGCACTTCTAGGAACAGAAGCTTTGGTTGATTTAGAAGCCATCTTAACACCCAGTTAATTTCTGTTGTGCACTTTCACTTTCCACACCACTTGCAACTTGTTTTCAAAGTAAACCAGAGTTAAAGTTCAAATACTTGCTATTTCAATATTCTCCTGCACAGCTCTGCCTGGATCCAAGTAATCCAAAGTTAATTGTTGATTGCAGGGATGGTTGCAGCATCCTGCTCCACTCCAAAGCCTTGGAGAAGAGGAATCCCTGAGTCCAGAGCAGATTCAGGCTTTGGGGGAGCTCTCACCCTTCAACCCCCAGAATTTAAACTCTGGGGGTCTAGGGGAGCTCAACACCTACCTGAACGCTCACCCTCCTCTCTTCTCCAAAGGAGAGGGTTTCCGAACTGCAAAACATCTGATCATCGCTGTTTTAGTGGTTCCAACAGAAAGTAACAGGGCTGACGGCTGAAACGGCCGCCATCAACGGAGCCTTGCCTTGGATTTCATTTTCTGATGACTTTTTAAAATATCCTGAAACCGTATTTTCAATCCTGCTGTTGGCAATTTACATTGTTATCTATTTTATTTTCCTGCTGTTTATTCTGGATCAAAATGCCTTTATTGTTTAAAATTGGTACAAGCATTATGATTGCCATTTTTCAAGGAAAAATCTGTCTTCATCTTCATCTGCCACCCACCTACAATTAAACATATCTCAGCTTTTGAGATATTAGAGTTAATAATCACTTGACAGATTTTATCTAAGATTGTGTTGTTTTACCATGCATAAATGAAATGTTGGTTTATTAAAAAATTTCTTATTTACAGGATGTTCTGTTATCCATGCACCTTATTCCCACTTTACAGGAACAGTAGAGAACTGCAAAGATTCATTCTGTTATCTCTTCTAAAAGTAATGCTCCTTATATCTCCTTGACCATCAATGAAGACGCTTCCCTGTTTTTGGCAGAACAGTAGTCTGTGTTATTCCTGCTGCCATATGTGCCTCTTGCTTTCAAACCTATTAGCTAATAACTATGCCACTAGGAAATTATTCTAGCAGAAACCATATTTTATTACTGTCAGTCATATCCCTGTGGCTTCTCAAGCATTTCCTTTGTGAAAGCAGTCCACCTCCTAGAAGGGTTAACACTAATTTTGGATGTATTCCTTCCATGGTTTTTATAATGCATCCTCCAGCTGGTGGGGAGAGGTATAAGAAACATTGCCCACCCCAACCATTGTAATTCAAATATCACTCAACTTTCAAACAACAGAGAATTCAAAGAGTACAGTATATGAATAGGCTTGTTAAACACTTTAATTTCATTTAAACACTGCAGCAGCAAACATTTTAGAAAAGATTTGTTGTGGTTATAGATCTATCTAGTAGGGTTTTTTTCAGAATACTGTGATGCAAAAGAGTACCCCACACATTCCATAGTATTTGAGGTATATGGCTCAGTTGTAGATGTGACAATTTCTTCTCTAGTTTCTAATTCAGAATCCAGAGGGCCATTAGAAATTCTAAACTAGTATCTAGTAGCACATCTATATAGGATTAGCTTGTACAATCTGAAGCATCTTCCATATAAGATGGCTGGGATTTTAGCTGTGTTTTCTGCATCTCTTTTGCCCTCTGCTTTTGATAGGTTACAATAAAGAAAACATGTAAGTCGTGTTTCTCTCCCAATTACCTTATTAGGACTGCAACAGATATTTCAGAATTGTTTCAGAAGGGAATTACTAAATTTAGAAACCTGAAAGAAATCCTCTCTATTCTTGCATTTTAAAGGAAGCCAAATGAAATGGACATGAGTTAGATGGGAAGCTCATCCATCATTATTTATTTTTTTGGTATAGAGTGTTATTATTAAAAGATTTAAACTGACTCATAACATTGATTCCAATAAACTAAGAAAACTTAGTTTAGGAAATTGTAAGTCTTTTGTTAGTCCTCAATAGAATAAGTAAAGTGAGTCATACTCAGGAAAATGTCAGAATATACTCTGCATACCACACATCTTTTAAATGTCTATGATACATCTCAGGACTCTGCAAACCTCCACTGGGAAGACATGTGTCATTGCAGCATGGGTCAGGATGGATGTGTGAAGGTTGCCACAAGTCGTACTGTGAGAATCTGGAAAGGGGTGCAGGGTGTGGCATGGCTCAAAAAAGATGTATGGGGATGTGCAAGGTGCAAAAGAGATGCCACGGGGGTAAGGGAGAATGCATGTAGGGATGCACAAATGATGGGGGTGGGTTGAGGGCACACAGGAGTAGGTTATGGATTGGGAAAAGTGTTTAGGGTTGGTGAAGATGTTTAAGTGGTGCTATATGGTTCAGGAAGGGAGCATGGGGTTGCATGAGAGGTGCCTATGGTCAGAGATGTGTGGTGCAATTAGGTAGGATGTTTGACGGTGCATGTTGGGTGGGAAATGTTGTATAAGAGTCATGTGTGAGAGGTGCCATGCAAGTTGGGGGTGATATGTGGGACTATGGCTTAGATCTGAGTGTTTATAAGGAGGTGTGTGATTGGTGCAGCACAAGCACAGAGTGCTGAGTTGTGCAGATTGGAAAAACTTTCTGATCAATTTGCAGTTTTCCCTGCTGGTTTCTGCATTGTCTTGTGAAAACTGTCAAGAAGCATTGCAATTACAGTCATATGATCTGGCTGACCATGTCAAATACAATATGGTGGTGCTGAAGGGCCCAAAGTTTGTCAAATTTCATTCTCTCAGCAGTAATGGATGCTTGGATTCTATGAACTAGCCCATTTGAGGTACCTTCCTAAGAACTTCTCACTGTAAGAGCTGAGATAATAGTTTGGCATGTTCTTGAGTCTAGTCAAATTCCTGACCAGCTGTCATCTTTGAATAATCAGATTCTTTACATTTTTAAACACTGAAATTATAAAGAAAGTAATGTTTATAGATTTACCAAATTGTTGGTATACATTTACCAGATTTATTTTTTAGATAGAAAAGATATGAAATCTAAAAACAAAACTTTAAAAAGAAGAAAAAATAAAAACATATAAAAACATAATAAAATATGCTTTATTATAACCAAGGTAATGCCATCTGTCAAAATAATCAGTACAGCCACTGTACTGCTCACTACACTCGTTGGTCCCCATATCTGTTAACAAAACTGTGTCTTCAGGGGCATGTGAAAAGCCAGCAGGGCTGGAGGTTGTCCGACTTCTAAGAGGATGATGGTGCAGGTATGAATCACATATGATTTAGAATCCAAATGAAGAAGGATGGAACATTTTCATGTATCTTTACTTATGCTTTAATTTTGGCCAAGAGGATTGAATAAGTACTGCAAGATAATGGTAAATATGGAATAAATAAGCAAGTGTATAAAAGAAGGGGAGGGAACATTTTACAGCAGGGGTTCTTGCTGTGCAGGTTCTGAGGTTTTGCTTGATAAAAAATACAGGAAACCAGAAGTTGCCTTTAAACTTGATGTTTTTATTCAGCTTCTAAAAGAGAGAAGCTCCAAATGACAAGAAATCCTTGTATTTATTCTTTCTGATTACATACACAATCCACCCAGCAAATCTGACACACATAAGATAAAGATTTCACTCAGTAAGTCTGGCACACTGTAGATAAGAAGGGAAAAAGCAGAAGTAGCTAAAAATGTTCCCTTTTGGGTGTTTCCCTAAAGACATCGTACATTCCCAGGTGGGTTGGGTGTTTGGGTGTTTTCCTTGCTGTCCTTTCATGACCATGCATCCATGACTCAAGTGCCCAAAGACAGCAGGGCCATCTGCATATATTCACAATTGATACTTCCTATGCTGTCTTCTAATTCCAGGTCAACATCCCCAACCTCCAGGCCACAGCCCACTACTGGACCTTGTGCTATTCAGAAACAGGCTACAGAAGTGTGGGCAAGTGCATGTGCGCATCCCCATTTATGCAAGCAGCGGGCAAGTGTATGGGCCTGCTCCATGCCCACCGCTTGCACAAATGGAGCCGTGCATGAGCACTTGTCCACCTCTTCCATAGAGCTATTCCCTCTCCCCACCCCTAGCTGGTCCACAAAGCCATAAAGGTTGGGAAAGTCTGTTTTACAGGACTATTTATGCTGTGGAAATAGATAAGTTGCATTGGGCATTTATAAATTTGAAATATATTTTTTGGTGTGGGAAATCTGTGACTGTAATCTCAGATAATAAAACTTCTGCAGATCTTTAAGCACTCTTATAAAACTATTTGGCATACAAAAAATATGGTGCTTCAAAAGACAGTCTCCCTGATTGTCCTCCTCTACATGTCTATTAAATATGAAAGAAGAAACACATTCAAGGCTGCTGTTTTTGAAGCTCTGGAACAGAGATGGATAGTACATTGCACTAAGATCATATCTGGTATTTAACCTAATTTCATCTTGTCTCAGTACAATTTTAACAGTTCTTAGAAAATGAGTAATGTAGAGATCTAACAATCTTGTTAGCTTTTCTTGGTAAAAGGAAATATTTTCTTACAAGACTTAAAGGAAAGTAGGCATTAAAGGGAGGGAGAGATGGAGGGAGGGAGGGAGGGAGGGAAGTAGAAAGAAAGAAAGAAAGAAAGAAAAAAGAAAGAAAGAAAGAAAGAAAGAAAGAAAGAAAGAAAGAAAGAAAGAAAGAAAGAAAGAGCTAAACATGGAGAAAATAGCAAGTGTATCCAAGTGAGCTTTTCAGCTGGAAAGCTGACAGACTGGGTTCAAGACCTGAGTGCCATGTAATGTGGTGAGCTCCTGTTATTTGCACCAGCTGCCGCTCACCTAGAAGTTTGAAAGCATGCAAATGTGAGTAAATAAATAGGTACCATTTTGGTGGGAAGGTAACAGCATTCCATTTGCCTATGTAGGACAAACAGGTTAAAATTTGTACAAGAGAATTTTGTGCAAAATATATTACAATGTCTTAAGACACCTCTGCCTCCCTTGGCTAAGAAATGTAGATGTGCACCATTGCCTAGAATCAGACTTGACTGGACAGGGGAAATCTTTACCTTTACCTTTGATTCCTCTTTACTTTCTATAGATTGGTCTTTTATTTCAATGATTTTATCAATTCCAGAAATTTTCTTCACTAGGCCTGGAATCACTACTGGTATAAGACAGAATTGTTTGCACAGAAGTCCCTGAATTGTACAAGTCCCTACAAATCCTAGAATAGCTGACATCTTTGAAAAATTGCTTAGAATTCCAATATTTAAAGTTATGGAAGTAGAATATTGCTAAATTCTTAGAGATTAATCATACCAATTGTATTTCATTAATGTAATGGTAATGAAATATAAGCAAAATGAAATGTCATTTTCCCCTGTCTTATTTATTTTTTATAAAGCCTCTTATTTGGAGACCAAGGGTGGCACCTGGTCTGAAGAAAAGTGGGCATGTTTTCAACAGGCTATGAAGTACTGATGACAAGGATAAAGGTAATCATGGATTAGCTGCCTTGTTCAATTAAGATGGTTCTAAAAAAATAACTTTGTGACCAATGGATGCACTTATGACCCACACAGCATCACTCAGTCAAGTGGCAGCCATTACAATCAGTACATATTGTTCTATGCCTGACCTGTTGTCTCCTCCCCACCCCCTTACAGAATGGAAAAATTGGAGAGTATGAAAAGTTTACAAGAGAGTAAGCAGGCAAAGAATGGAGAATACACTGGGAAGTATGTGTAGTGCTCTCATGGTTGCCTGCCTCACAGCATTCATTTTGATATAAATTTTCCATTGTGTGCTACTTACTTTCTTATAATTCCTTTTTCTCCAATAAATGTAAATAAAAAATCTCAATTCTTTTCAATTATCCCAACGTTTGGGTGACCATTCCAGTGCTAGGCTGAGCAAAGAGTAAAGAAAGTGAGGAAAGTTGTGTGATTTACCATATAATGATCATTACAAGATGGAGATGCTGGTCCCAATTGGGGTCACTATATGAAGACTACCTGTATATTTCTAAAATGAGGACATGACTAACCATGTACTCATTTTGATGGTTGACGATATTGTAGTATATTGTTATCTGAAGATAATACTTTAAAGATCAGGATAAAAAATGTAATTCAATGATTCTCTTTCAAATATAGAGTAAAATTATAATAATGTGCAGATTTGGATTAAATGAAACTTGCTAGTACTTATTCTCCAATTTCTCCACTCTGCATTTATTCTCATCTCACGAGGCTAATTTGTCTTGAATCATATGTTCATTAGCTCCTCTTGGCCTTTACCTAGGCTTCAGTTTAAAATGTGTGTGCGTGTTTTCTGTGGCTGTGTAAATTAGGGGGTAGACTCCTCCCCAGCTCTCATTTGCAAATTGCAAACATCATGCACAACAAGTCACAACATATATTTTATTTACTTAGTTGTTTTTTAGTTATGGCTACACACATAAATCAAAATACGAATGATAATTCTTAATTTCCTGCACAATTGTTCCTACTCTAAAAAGATTAAAATAACATCAGGAACTTTACCCCTATACGTAAGAAAAACTGATAGGCAGCTGGGTTCCTCCACTGATCAAGTTGTAAGTCATTTGGAAGCTGGGTAGAACATCTAATTTAGGAGCCAAACCTTACATATATTATTGAAGAGAAGATGAAATGAAATGCTGGACAGAAAATTGAATAGCTAGCCCTTTTTCCTTCTACAAAACAGTTTGCTGGTCTCTGACTTTCACCGTAGTTTCATCTGCTGCCATCTTTACAAGGTGGGAAACTGTACCTTTAGCATAATAAATTTGGTCATGAGAAGTTCTCTTGGAAAGGGGTCTCAAAGGCTGCTTGAAGTTGAAGTGATAGAAGTAATCAGCACAGTACTATCAAATATAATGTCTGTATGTATAAATGATTTTTTAATGACATTTGACTTTTAGAAAAACTTGAATGGAAAGTTGGAAGAAAAATCAACAAGGTAAAATTTCTTTAGAAATCTTGGGTATTTTTCCAAACATAGATGCTTAGCAAAAAAACAAAAAACAAAACCTCATATCAGCAATAACAGTATCAACCAAGAAGGCACAAATGGTATTTTTTAATTGATCAAGATAAAGGAGGATATTAGAGGGAAAAAAAGGTGTTCTTTAGAAAATGGAAGTGTTGCTCAAATGAGGACCAAGAAAGTGCAAACCTATAATAAATGCAAACAAATACGAAATGAAATGTAAATACATATGAAATAATGTAAAATAAGGTTATGAGGAAATTATAAACAGAAACCTACAATAAGTCCAACTACTATCAAAAACTAAAATTTATGAATAGGAGGAAATCAATTAGGCAGCTACATGATTTGATAATATGTACATTAAAGTAGTACTCAGACTCGAAAGAGAGTCTGTTTAGTTTTGAGCTAGAAATCTGAGACTTGAGACCTGAAAAATTAGAAACCTGAGTTAGCTCTAAACTGGAAGAAATTGGGAGGCTATGATTTCTAGTCCTCTTTTAGGCACAAAGACAGTTGTGTATTCTTAGGCCAATGATTCTCCAAGCCTTGGGAAGCAGGCAATGACAAACCACTTCTGAAAACCTTTCCAAGAAAATTCCAAGGTCTAACCCAGGAAGTCAACAGGAGTCAGTATTGACTGGAGTGTGTGTGTGTGTGTGTGTGTGTTTGTTTGTGTGTGTGTGAAATGAGTTAAAATTCTAGACTATAGAAAAATTGAATATTAAAGCTAGATGCTACACACAGAATAGTGTAACACCTCCTGAGGACTTCCGGTGGCGGTGCGGCGCCGGAGACAGCCGTTTAGGGCTGCCCGCTGCTCAGCTGAGTTGTTTTCACCCGAAACAGCGCCGATCAGCTGTTCGGGTGGATTTGAAGCCCCCTCCTCGGGAGAAGAGGAGGGGGTGAGGCCCCAGGTAGGGGTTGAGTTCTCCGGGGCCGCCTGAGCTTAAAGCTTGGGCGGCTGAAGGATTGAACTCCCCCGTAGCCTGGGTTGCTCCCAGCTGTTCAGCGTCTCTGCTCCGGGATTTTTGGAGCAGAGCCAGGTGTTTGCGACCACCCCTGCCAGAAGGAAAGACCTTGGAATAAAAGGAGCAGGCAGAGTGGTACAGGAGGTCAAGGTGAAGAGGACTCTTATTTTTACTCTCTAGCTTAATGGACTTTATAAACTTAAAGTGAAAGTGCACAACAAGTGAAAGTGAAAACTCCTCAAAAACTCTTCGGAGTGCGGGAACTTCCCCGGTGCAACAGACATCGTTGCAAGCTTTGCTTCCTCCTGCTGCACTGACATCGAAGGATTTAGAAGATGCTTTGGAAAAACAATCCCAGGTAATATCAGAAATGCTGGGTGACAAGCTGGCAAAGGTGGAGGAGAAATTGGAGAAATTGGAGGAGAGGATAGAAGAGAAGTTTAGTGCGATGAGGGTAGACATTTTGTCTATAGTGCAAAGCGTGGCTGAATGTGTGCAAAGTTTGGACGAAAAAGTGGAGGATCTGAGTCAAAAGAATGCTATATTAGAAGTAAAGGTACTGGAGAATGAAGATTTAAGGGATAGAATGGACGGAGAATTGAATCTTGTCCAGTATCACCAGATGCAGTATGCTATCAGAATCAGGGGCTTAAAAGAGAATCCTAAAGAAGACCTAAAGCAGCTGATTTCTGAGGCTTTGGAAGAAGTATTGGGTCAGCCAGCATCTGAAATAAAGGGATGCATGGATAAAGTCTTTCGTGTAAACTCATGGATTGCTAGACAGAGAAAGCTACCTAGAGATGTGGTGGTTTATTTTACTAAGAGAGAAACCAGAGATGAAGTTATTCAAGCCGCTTATGATACTAAAGTTGTGATTGCTGACCAAGAAGTTTTGGTTTTAAAAGAAATTCCTCCAAAGATTTTAAGGAGAAGGAAGGATTTTGCATTTCTTGTGCAAGAACTTAAGCAACGTGAAATAAAGTTTAGATGGGAGATTCCTGTCGGATTGGTGGTGATGTATGAAGGTAAAAGATACCGTCTGGTTACTGTGACACAGGCACGTGACTTCTACAATAATGTTTTAAAAGCGACCCCACTATCACTTCTGGAAGCTGCAAAGGGATTTGGAGAAGGGAAATCCCAAGAGGCTGAAGGTGGACAGAAAGAGGAGAATGGTGCTGGAGGGGATCAAATTATAGCCTCGTTGGCTGTTGCTGGAGAGCAGAGGGTGACACGTGCCGCTGTAAAACGAGCAAAACAAATAAAAGAGCAAGACCAACAGAAGTTTATGGAACTTTCAAAGCGTACTTACAGTGAAGCAGTGGGAGGAGCGCGGCCCAAAGAAGATAGAGGGGCTATTAAAGATGTGCTCCAACAGCTTCGGGATGCCACGCATGGCGACTAAATTTCTAACCTGGAATGTTAATGGACTAAATTCACCACAGAAGAGAAAGAAAGTTTTTCAATATTTAAAACAATTCAAGATTGATGTTATATGTTTGCAAGAAACGCATATTAGGGCTATGGACCAAAAGTATTTATCGAACTCAAGATTGGGCACGCAATTTGTTGCATCTGCGATGAATAAGAAAAATGGAGTGGTTGTTTATGTTAAAAGCGCTTTATCAGCGGAATTAATTGAAGCAGATAAGCATGGAAGATATGTTATGATAGATTTGCTGCTTGAAGGCAAAAAAACACTTTTAGTAGGACTGTATGCTCCTAATCAACAGCAAGCTGATTTTTTTAGCTCACTTCATACAAAGCTTACTCAATTGGATTACAAATCGTTTATTTTTATGGGGGATTGGAATGGAGTTTTGGACGTACAGATGGATAAGGCTGGTTCTTTTAAGCGCTCTCTGAGTCATGCCAGATTGCCTAAATCTTTTTTTGAAATGAAGGATGATCTGGAACTGCGAGATATTTGGCGTGACACTCACCTGCATGAAAAGGATTATACTTTTTTTCTGATAGACATCAATCTTTTTCCAGGATTGATTTTATTTTGCTGACTAATGATTTTTTTTCTAGGATTAAGAAGGTAAAGATCTGTGCAAGAGCTATTTCTGACCATAGTCCAGTTTGGTTAGAGATCAATAAGGACAATAGAGATAGGCGCTCGTGGCGCGTAAATGAGAACTTGTTTAGAAATCAGAGAAATGTGGAAGAATGTAAACAGCGGATGAAGGATTTTTTTGAAATTAATATGAATAAGGATACTTCTATGGATATGGTTTGGGATGCTAGCAAGGCCTATATGAGAGGGGTGTTGATATATATGAATAACAAACACAGACGTACTTTGGAAGCCAGAAGGAAAGAACTGGAGAACAAAATTAGGGAAAAAGAAAAGGCCTTGATCTTGAACCCATTGGATGTGAAGGCTAAGGAGGTTATTAAGCTATTAAGAGGACAATTTGACAAATTAATGGCTGACCAAGTGGCAACTAATTTGCGGTTTGCTAGGCATAATACTTTTTGCAATGCTAATAAGCCAGGTAGATGGCTAGCTTATAGACTTAGGAAAAAGCAAAAGGCTTCTAATATAGACAAAATTGAACATAAGGGAAAGGTGGTGTTTCAACAGGATCTTATTAAGGAAGCCTTTCTGGACTTTTATTCTAAGTTATATGCTAAGGAGAAGATTAATGAAAAGGATATTGATGTATATTTGGAGAATGCTAGCATCCCGGTTCTTACGCAGGCACAAAAAGAGGAGATTAACCAATTAATAACAGAAGAAGAAATTCTTACAGCAATTAAGGAATTGAAGTTGGATAAAGCACCAGGTACGGATGGTTTGACTGCGGTTTATTACAGAAATTTACAAATGGAGTTGATAAAGCCATTAAAGGAACTGTTTCAGATAATTCAGAGGGGGGGAAAGGTGCCTCCGTCTTGGAGAACTGCTTTTATTTCTTTGATACCGAAGGAAGATCAAGATGCTACTCAAGTAAAAAATTACAGACCGATATCACTTTTAAATACAGATTATAAGATATTTGCTAAGGTGTTGGCTAATAGACTGATGAGGGTTCTGCAACAGGTGATTCATGGGGAACAAACTGGGTTTATCAGTGGTATGCAAATGAAAAATAATGTGAGGCATATAGTTGATGTGTTAGAGTTTTTGGAAAGGAATAACCAGATCCCTGTGGCGCTAATTTTTTTAGATGCGGAAAAAGCTTTTGATCAATTGAATTGGCAATTTTTGATGAAAGTTTTAGATAAAATGAATTTTGGGGATAAATTTTTGCAACCAATTAGGGCATTATATCAAAAACAAACTGCCCGAATAATAGTTAACAATAGTTTGACTGAAGCTTGTAATATTGAGAAGGGCACAAGGCAAGGGTGTCCGTTATCACCTTTATTATTTGTTTTAACATTGGAGATATTATTGATAAAAATTCGGAACTCGGAAAAAATTAAGGGTATTCAAATTAGAGATCAGGATTATAGATTGAGGGCGTTCGCAGATGATCTGGTTGTTACAGTGACCCAGCCAGAGAATTCTGTTGTGGACCTGATGGAGATAATAATGCAATATGGGAAGGTTTCTGGATTTAAAGTTAATGCACAAAAAACTAAAATTCTGGCCAAAAATATGACAGTATCGCAAAAGGCTCTTTTAGAAGGACTAACTGGATTTGAGATTGTTAAAAGGGTCAAATATTTGGGGGTGTTTTTGTCACCCTCTAATACAAAGTTATATAAAAATAACTATGAAAGATTGTGGGGAAAAATCCAAAAAGAAATGGAGAGCTGGGAAAAATTGCAATTGTCTTTGTTGGGGCGAATCGCAGCAGTGAAAATGAATGTCCTGCCTAAATTTTTATTCTTATTCTTATTAGAAAGATTCTAATCTGGAGGAATGGCAGCGAGGTATCAATAAATTTGTTTGGGCAGGGAAAAAGCCACGAGTTAAACTTAAGATTATGCAGGATACTCGTGAAAGAGGTGGTCTTAAAATGCCCAATCTTAAATTATATTATGAAGCTGCTGCGTTAGCAGGAATAAGTGATTGGATTAATTTGACACAAGAGAGATTATTAAATCTTGAGGGCCATGACTTGTTGTTTGGCTGGCATGCATATTTGTTGTATGATAAAAAGGTAGATAATGTGTTTAAAGCGCATATTTTAAGACAAGCATTGTTGAGAGTTTGGAAGAAGTACAGACATAAGTTAGGTTGTAAGATACCATTGTGGGCAATCCCAAAACACGCAATAGAAAATATAAATGTTGGTTTCAAACATGATGTGACTACGTATAAGGAGATTTTAAGTTTGGAAAGAAATGTTTGGCGTCTGAAACCGTACAGTCTCTTGCGAGATGAGAAGATTGTTCAAACTTAGTTCCAATATATTCAGCTATGGGCCAGGTGGAAAGAAGATCAGAAAACTGGTTTTACAATGACTGATGAAAATCTGATAAAGCAAATTAGAAAGCAGGGTCCAGCACATATCAAACGGATATATCTTGCATTGATAGAAATTGACTCAGAAACAGAACTTGTTAAAGATTGTATGATAAAGTGGGCCCAAAATATTCAAGAAGTTATTACAATGGACACGTGGGAAAAGATCTGGGTGAGGAACGTAAAATTTACACAAGCTCAAAACTTAAGAGAGAACTTTTATAAAATGTTTTATAGATGGCATCTAGATCCTAAAAAGCTTGCAAGTATGTATCCGAATTATCAGCCCAAGTGCTGGAGGTGTGGCGATGAAGATGCAACATATTTTCACATATGGTGGACTTGTAAAAAGGTTAAGGCCTTTTGGATAAAAATTTGGTGGAACATGCAGAAGATTTTCAAGCAAAGGATAAAGTTTTGCCCGCAATTTTTTTTGTTAGGTATAATTACAGATGCTGCGGTTGTGGACACTAAGTTGATGTTGAATTTAACTACGGCAGCAAGACTCTTAATAGGTCAATATTGGAAGAAGGAGGAACTGCCGACTATAGAAGAATGGACTTTAAAGGTTTCTGACCTGGCAGAGATGGCAAAGATTTCGGCTTATTTGAAAGATCACTCGCAAGAACGTTACATTATGGAGTGGAGAAAATGGATTGAGTATATCCAGAACAAATATGGGACTAAAAAGTTTCATGTAGCATTTGAATAAGTCTTCCTTTCTTTTCTTTTTTCTTTTTTTATAGTTAATAGTAATAGTGTTTGTAGTTATCCTATATGAGCTAGAGAGTGATAGATTTCAGAGTTTATGGTTGTTAGCATTTGGATGTTTATGAGTGTTTTTTTTGTTTTTATACCCTGTACTTAGCTCTGGGAAGTCGGGGGGGGGAGGGGGGGAGGGGTAGGGAGGGATGGGTGTGGGAGGGGGAGGGGGGATTGTTAAAGATAAAATGTATGTTAAAACTTTTTAATAAAAAAATATAGTGTAACACCTCCTGAAGATTTCTTACTTTGCACTCCTTTCATATAGCAGCCAAAATAATCAGACATGGAAGGAGGATACAAGCTACATTAGTTAAAGCTCTTTATAGGCAACTAAGCAAATATAAAGTGATACAAATGGAAGAAGGAATAATAAATGTGCATAGAGAAAAGAATATTCTTTTCTCTGTCTCAAAATATTAGAGTCATCAACTGAAGCTAAATGTTGGGAAATTTGGAAGTTTGGGAGAATTAACACAAAGCATTTTTTTACAATGCAGAGTTAAATTATAGTTAAATTCAGCATTATAACTGAGATACTCAATTAAATATTTTGAACAGGAATGAATTTATGTTTTTGGCAGGGAAGGCATCCCATAATGACTATAACATCACAATAATATAGAATATGGGAAATAGTCTTTTACTACAGTTCAGATGTGGATTTTAGACTAGTTTCTCTAAGAAGTTTTTATTACAATGAAATTCCAAGCTTAGGGCATCTCTTAACCAAATAGTTTTGAAATATGAAATCACAAACCTTGCTGAATAATGTCAAGACCATTTTTTCAGTGATAACTTACCAAAGATAGAAATGGGGATTTTAACATTTGCAAACAAGTGAAAAATAATATAGGTTGTTGAAGTCCATACCTAATGTTTGTTTTCTTATAACATTAAAGGGCCTGCAATGAAATATAAAAATAAATGAAAGCAATTAAATATATGGTTTCAGAGCGCATGATGACATAGTAAAAATGGAATATATTGTTAATTTTTGCCTAAGTATCACTAATAAACAATATAATAGAATAGAGCTGGAAGGGACCTTGGAGGTCTTCTAGTTGAGCTCCCCACTCAAGCAGGAGAACATATACCATCAGACAAGTGACTGTCCAGTCTCTTCCTAAAAACTTTCAGTGATGGAGCACCCACAATTTCTGAACTTTCAGTGATGGAGCACCCACAATTTCTGAAGGCAAGCTATTCCACTGATTAATTACTGTTAGGAACTTTCTGCTTAATTCCAGGCTGCTTCTCTCTTTGATCAGTTTCCAACCATTGTTTCTTGTCCTGCCCTCTGGTGCTTTGGAGAATAATTTGACCCCCTCTTCTTTGTGGCAGCCCCTCAAATTCTGAAATACTGCTATCATGTCACCCCTGTTTCTTCTTTTCTTTATATGAGCCAAACCCAAGTCCTGCAGCCATTCTTCATACATTTTAGTCTCCAGGCCTTGGATCATCTTAGTTGCTCTTCCCTGAACTTTTCCCAAGGTCTCAACATCTTTTTCATAGTATGGCGACTAAAATTGGCTACAGTATTCCAGGTGTGGTCTCGCTAGGGTTTTACAAAGCGGTACTAATACTTCATGTGATCTTGATTCTATGCCTCTGTTTATATGACCAAGGATTGTATTAGCTTTTTTGGCTGCTGCTGCACATTGTTGGCTCATAGTCAAGTGATTGGCCACTAGAACTCCAAGGTCCCTCTCACAGTTGCTGTTTTTGAGCCAGGTCTCACGTAATCTGTACTTATGTCCTATAGGTTGTGGTCTACTGTGTCAAAAGCCTTACTGAAGTCTAAGTATACTATGTCCATGTTATTTTGCTGGTCTACTAATTTAGTTACTTTACCAAAAAATGAAATAAGATTAGTTTGGCATGATCTACAATAGTTTTGAGAAACCCATGCTGGCTACTGGTTATAACTTTGCTTGCTTCTAGTTGTTCGCACAACTAGGTTTTTTATTATCTTTTCCAGGATCTTCCCAGGTATTGATGTTAGACTGATTGGTCTGTAGTTTCCTGGGTCTGGTTTTTTTCTTTCTTTCTCAGCTCTTTTCCATTCCTCAGATATTTCCCTGGTACTCCAGGATTTTTTAAACATATGGTACAATGGTTCTGAGATAACATCTGACAGCTCCTTCAGAAATCTTGGATGTAAACTGTTGGGTCCTGGTGTTTTATATTCTCAAAGTTGGATGGGTGTCTCTTACCATTTTCTTGTTTATTTTAATTTTTGTTTCTAGTTTGTCTTTTGCAGTATTTTTTTGGTATGTTGTGCTATATTTTCTTTTTGTGTGAAGACTGATGCAAAGAATGAGTTAAGCAGCTCTGCTTTCTCCCTATTGCTTGTTACTTCCTTGCCCTCTTCTCTCTTTAGTGGACTTACAGTTTCCTTGACATTTTTCTTGTTATAAACATGTTGAAAAAAACTTTTTATTATCCTTGATTCTGTTGCAGGTCTTTCTTCACTATGAGCCTTTGCTTTCCTGACTTTGTCTTTGCATATTCTGGCTGTCTGCTGATAATCAACTTTAGTAATGTGTCCCTCTTTCCATTTTTTGTCCTTGTCCTTTTTGACTTTCAGTTTGTCTGAGAGATCTTTGTGCAGCTATGCTGGTTTCTTCTGGACTTTCTTGTTTTTCTTTTTCAGTGGTATCGTACTGGATTGGGCTTTTATGATAACATTTTTCAGAGTTTCCCATAATTCTTGAGTTGTTTTCCCCTTTAGGATTTTCATCCACAGAATCTTTCTTAGGTTCTCTCTGAGTTTGTTAAAATCAGTTCTTTTGAAGTTTAAGACATTGGTTGAATTATTTTCTATTGCTTGTGTTGCATTATATTGAATTCCAGTATGATGTGGTCATTTTCCCCCAAGTTCCAACAACTTCAACTCCTTCTATCGCTTCTTCTTGATTAGTAAATATTAGGTCCAGTGTAGCTTTACTTCAAGTTCCCTCTTCTACCTTTTGGATGACAAAGTTGTTGGCTAGGTTGGTTAGGAATCTGTTTGATCTCCCACTCACCGTAGAGTTTGTCTCCCAGTTGAAGTCTCCCATTACTACTGTGCTATGCTTCCTACATACATGTTAACTGGTTGGCAAAGAGTCCATCTATTTCCTCTGATTGGTTCAGTGGCCTATAGTATAACTCTATGGCAATATCACTTTTTTCCCTTTTATATTGACCCATATAGATTCTGGAAGGCTTTTATCTATGATCATGTGCATTTCTGTAGATATATAGTATTCTCTTACATCTAGTACAACTCCCTCTCCTCTTTCTATAATTCTGTTTCTTTGAACAATTTGTATCCATCCATCAGTCCATTCCAGTCATGGGTTTTGTCCCACCAGGTTTCTGTAATACAACTATGTCATACCCACCCTTGTGTACTATTGCTTCTAGTTCACCCTGTTTGTTCCTCAACTTTGAGCATCAGTATATAAACATTTAAAACTTTTATGTCTGTCTATGGGTATGTTTCATGGATTTCCTGATTGTTGTTTGATTTTCTCTTTTTTGTCATCACTCCCTATCTCTGTTTGATTTGTTTTCTTGGGATTTATGATTGGATTTGAGTTCTAGAGATTCTAATGATTGAGTTTGAGTTTGAGTTTTATTGAATTTATATACCGCCCTTTCCCGAAGGACTCAGTGTGGTTTACAGGGTATATAAAACATCAATACAAAAATTAAGAGCAATTTAAAAAGATTAAACTAAGTCCCTGAAAAATATAAAACCCCAGTTAAAACCCCCAATTAAAACTCAGCCTGGGCCAGAAAGCTCGAAGAGCCAGGTCTTCAGGTCTCAGCGAAATGATCGAAGGTCGGGGGCAGTCCTAAGCTCCACGGGCAGCTGGTTCCAAAGGGCAGGCAGCCCCACCGAGAAGGCCCTTCCCCTGGGTGTCATCCGCTGGCATTCTTTGACCAGCGGCACCCTGAGAAGGCCCTCCCTGTGGGAGTGCAGAGGACGAAGGGAGCTTGATGCTGGCAGCAAGTGTTCCCTCAAATATCCCGGACCCAAGCCATTTAGGGCTTTATAGGTCATCACCAGCACCTTGAATCTCACCCAGAGGGCAACTGGAAGCCAATGCAGCTCGCGGAGCAGAGGTGTTACATGGGAGTAATGGGAAACCCCCATCACAACTCGCGCGGCTGCATTTTGCACCAGCTGAAGCCTCCGAGTGGTCCTCAAGGGCAGCCCCATGTAGAGAGCGTTGCAGTAGTCTAAGCGGGAGGTCACGAGCGCATGAGTGAATGTGCGTAGGGCATCTCGGTCCAGATAGGGTCGCAACTGGTACACCAGGCGAAACTGGGCAAAAGCCCCCCTGGTCACGGCTCCTATATGGTCTTCAAAACTGAGCTGTGAATCCAGGAGGACACCCAAGTTGCGAGCCCTATCAACAGGGGGTAACACCTCACCCCCCATTTTTAACAATGGAATAGTTTGGTCAACCTGAGATGCCAGTATGCACAGCCACTCAGTCTTGGCAGGATTGAGACGAAGCCTGTTTCTCCCCATCCAAACCCGGACCACCTCCAGGCAACGGGACATCACGGTGAGGACATCACTGGGTTGGTTCAGGGTGGAGAAAAAAAGTTGGGTATCATCAGCATACTGATGATACCCCACCCCAAAACCATGAATGATCTCGCCCAGTGGCTTCATATAGATGTTGAACAGGAAGGGAGAGAGAACCAAGCCCTGAGGGACTCCACAAACAAGAGGCCTCGGGGCGGATCTCTGCCCTCCCGTCAACACTGACTGCGAGCAGCCCAGGAGATAGGAGGAGAACCACCGTAAAATGATGCCTCCCACTCCCAACCCCCTGAGACGCCGCAGTAGGATACCATGGTCGATGGTATCAAAAGCCGCTGAGAGGTCTAATAGGACTAGGACAGAGGAACAACCCCTGTCCCGAGCCCTCCAGAGATCATTCACCAGCACGACCAATGCCGTCTCCGTGCTGTGCCCGGGCCTGAAACCCAATTGGTACGGGTCCAGTTAATCAGTTTCCTCCAGGAAGAGGGGAAGCTGATGCGCCACCACACTCTCAACAACCTTCGCCAAAAAGCAAAGGTTGGAGACCGGATGATAGTTGTTTAAAACAGCCAGGTCCAGGGCAGGCTTCTTGAGGAGGGGTCTCACCACCGCCTCCTTCAAGGTGGCAGGGAAGACACCCTCCTTCAGGGAAGCAGTTATTACTGCCTGGAACCAGCCTCGTGTCTCCTCCCGGGCCACAAAAACCAGCCAGGAGGGGCATGGGTCCAATAAACAGGTGGTGGAGCTCAGCCTCCCCATAATCCTGTCCACATCATCAGGGGAAACAGGATCAAACTCAGTCCAGATAACATGCTCAAGACAGTCTGATTCCTCCACGTCAGACTCTGCCCAGTCCGAGTCCAAACCGGTCCAGATCTGAGCGATTTTGTCCGTCAGATGATGAGTAAACTCCTCGGCCCAACCCTGCAAGGGATCCTCCCTCACCTCCTGGTTAAGAAGGAAGCGAGTCACCCTAAACAGGGCGGCCGGGCGATTATCTGCGGACGCGATGAGGGCAGCGAAATAATTAGCCTTCGCTGTCCTCATCACCGCAAGATAAGACCTTATGAAGGTTCTTAACTGCAATCGGTCAGATTCGGATCGGCTGGACCTCCAACCGCTCTCCAGACACCGTCTCCGACGCTTCATCTCCCGGAGCTCCACAGAAAACCATGGAGCCCAACGGGATCTGCGTTGGGTCAGGGGTCGCAAGGGTACAACACAGTTGAGTGCCTCAGTGGCCGCCCTTTCCCAGGCATCCACCAAGGCATTGGCCGGGCTGTGAATGAGGGCAATAGGTATAGACCCAAGCGCCATCTGGAACTGTTCTGGGTCCATTACGCACCTGGGGCGGAACCACCTGGTCGGTTCCGCAGCCCAGCGGTGCGGGGTGGCATAATGGAAGACCAGCCGCAGGAGATAATGATCGGACCATGACAGGGGGAAGATGGCTGGCAAACCCTGTCCCAAATCATCCAACCACTACCCAGATAAAAACACCAGGTCAAGAGTGTGACCCCCCACATGAGTCGGGCCCTGAATTACCTGGGTCAGGTCCATGGCCATCATGGAAGCCATGAACTCCCGAGCTACCTCTGACAACCCTCCCAGGGAAGGCAGGTTGAAGTCACCCAGCACTATTACCCTTCCCTCTCAATTTTAGTTTAAAGCCCTTCTAATGAGTTGGGTCAGTCTTTTTACGAGTACATTTTTCCCTGTTTTCATGAGGTGCAGCCCATCCCTTGCCAAGAGTCCATTGCATGGGAAATGCAGTCCATGATTGAGGAAACCAAAGTTTTCTTGGCGACAACAACCCTTTCGCCAGTGGCTTATTTCTGGAATTCTTTTTTCTCTCAATGGGTGTTGGCCTTTTGTTGGGAGTTCTGATGAGAACACTACTTGTGCTCCTAGCTCCTTAACTTCATTGCCTAGCCCTAGTTACTTATAATCTCTCAGTATTGTGCTCAGGTTCTTTGTTGTGTCATTCATCCCAATCTGTGAGCCTAATTATTTTGGTTAGGTTCTCAGCCACATCTTTGTTATTTGCTCCAGGGAGACAACATACCTCCCTGGATTGTATGTCTAGTCTTCAGATGGCTGATTCTGTTCCTTTGAGAATAGAATCTCCTATCACCAGCACTTACCTTCTTTTTTGGTTGGAGTGCAGTCTGGGGTGCTTTTGTGTTTGTCTCAGGTGTGTTTGTTGATGTGACTTTTTAGGGATATTTGGTGATGTTTCTTTGCTAGGTGTCTGTATATTTTCTTTGAGAGGTAGGTTGTAGGTCTGTCTATTTCCATGTAGATGGAGAAATCAATTGCTCAGCTTTAATGGGAGTGCCTTTGGTGGGGTTAGATTGGGCAGTAGGGGTTTGTTAGATGCATGCTGCTGCTGCTTTCTTTGTTTGTTGTGTTTTCTACTATGTGTGACATACCTTTATTTGTCTTCCTCCAAGGGTTTATCAGTAGGGTCACATCCTCTTGGAGTTATTTGTCCATTGTTTGGTTCAGTTTGGGTATAGCTTTCTTTCATAGGTTGGGGTTTGGCTAGAGTTGCCACTAGATCCCTTACTTTTTCCTCTAGTAGTTCACATAGTTTACATTTAATGCTTGTATAATTTGGGTGTTCTTTGGGCATAAACACATACATGGAATATGTATTGCATACCACAATAGTATCCATCACCTGTTCCATTAAACTGTTGTTTGAAAATCCCTCTTTTATGGTTGGTGGATGTGCTTTGCTGTTTTAGCCATGCTTCTATCTTCTCTAGGTAATTATGCCTACATTTTTTTTCCTATCCTATGTTTTACAAATCAAAATAGCATCAGTTTCTTTTTCCAAGAGTCTGCTGTGCAGTTGCCATTCACAGTCCCCGGCCTACTGGTCTGCTTCTGTTCACAGTCCGCAGACTGCTAGTCTTCTGCTGTTTGCAGTCCCTGATCTACTGCCATCCACAGCATCTGGTCTACTGCCATCTGTAGCACATAAACTGCTGCCATCTGTAGGCCCTGGTCTACTGCTGTCTGTAGCACCCAGTCTACTGTGCTGCAGCATTCCACCATCCCCACCAACAGCTCCAAAGCCACATGGCTCCCATTTGCTGATCTGTCAGGCCAGTGTTCTGCTTCTTTCAGCAAACAGGGCTGCCTGGATGATTCACAGTAAATCTTCTCTCCTTGGCTAACTCTCCTCACTGCTCCAGTATCTCACCGGCTCACCTATTTCTTCTCTCTGCCAATTGTTATGCTGCTCTCAGTTGGGTTTCCTCTCCACTCCACAGCTGATTCTCCTCTCTGCTCCACAGATTTTTGTTTTCCTTTTCTCCTCTCCAGTCTTTTTTATTTTTTTATGTATCTTTCCCTCTCCACCTCTCCTCCTACTGTTTTGTCTTAGTTTAAGATAACTTAATTTAATAGCAACTTCTCTTCCCATGATGTAACCATGCTTCCTCTGTGGCTGCCATCTTGGTAGCATGTAGATTAAGCCCACAATATACTATGGACTGAACAATTCTAAATTTACCTCAGAATATTCTGATGGAACTTTCTGATAATTCTTGTAGCTATGGTTAGCTTTTTGTTTAGATTCTATCAAGGGAGAAAGAAAATCTTGAAAAGACATCAGCCAGTCTTATGACTAGAACACCATTTAGGATTGCAGCATTCCCTCAAAATAGTGGTTCTCAACCTGTGGTCTGTGAACCCTGGGGGCCATGCTGTTATCACAGGGGATCTGTGAAGGTTTGAAGAAATGTTATGATTTAAATCTTAAGTCTTGGTGGGGTCCATGGCCATGGTCCATGCCCACAAAAGGTATTTAAAGGGGGCCCATGGTGAAGAAAAGATTGAGAATCACTGCTTCAAAATCCATGGATTTCCTGCAATTCAAAATTTGTTTGCTAAATGTATAATACATTTTACATTGTTTTTATACTATTATAGTATTATGCCAGTGAATTATGTAATTAATAGTTTTGCTAACATGTTAGATTCAGAATGTGTCAAACATTCCTGTTTTTGAGTTTATGCAAACTGTATACTATTTTATAATAGGCATTGAACTACATTTATTTTATTTTATTATTTTGTTAACCAATTAATATTGAAATCTCACTAGCTGTTGATCTCCAGTCTAAGTTATGACCTGATTACTGTCTACAATGACTCTTCTTTGTAGTTAGCCATGTTTAGTTTTTCTACACAAAATCATAATAATCTGAAATGGGTATCTTAAATTGTTAAAAAGTTTACATTCTGAACAATAGTAATGGTAATAATAGGATTGGAGTAGCAACAGCAATAGTAATTAAATGTATTATTAAAGGAAGATTGCCAACAATGAAGTCCTAAAAAATAATTTAAACTTTATTAAATGCAATATTTCATTCTAACCTAAAATGTTACCAATAAATTAAGGAAATAAATAAGCACTTAACATTAGTCTACCAAATGCTCAGTGGATTAAAAAAAAGATTTAAAATGGTGAAAGACAATATGAAGTGGGGAAAGGAAGGTCTATTTAAACAGGGAATTATAATCTTGGCATTGCCAGAAAATAATTTCTACCTGCTGCTAGTTTTGGTGGGCCAGTTCTTTATATATGAGCAAAGCAAAATACAACTTTTGTGCCGCATGTCAGCAAAGCTTATTTTATAAATTTTAGTGCAAATGTAAAAACAGCTAACAATCTAAAGTGCAATTCTATGTATTTACATGTATTTAATGCCAAGTCAAAGGGAAGATGTAACTGATAAATCCAATTTCTTTATTATGAAAGAGTTCATGAAAAAGCACAATGAACAAAGATCATTTTAATAAAAAAGAGGAAGATTTTTTTGCTTTTGTTCAGCTGTGTCCAGTTCTCAGAGATTGTCTAGAAAAGTTCCTACAATTTTTTTGGCAATTTTTTTCAGAAGTGGTTTACCATTGCCTCGTTGCAAGAGTTAAGAGAAAGTGACCCAAAGCCACCCAACTGGCTTCATGCCCAATGCAGTACTAGAACTCACAGTTTCTAGTCTGATGCTTTGACACCAAACTGGCTAAGAAAAACTTGCATTGCAGCAAAATGTGGAGCAATTAAGGTGTTGAAAACACAAGAGATACAAGTTCAAATCTAGGGCTGCCATCTAGGGCAGGATATTCCTTGACAGATCAGAGGGAAGTGCAGCCCCTCTCTACAGTGGCTCAATTCTCTGAAATACCTTGCTTCCAAAAATGTGTTTATATCATGGCATTCCATGAAGCTAGAGAAATCTGCTTACTCAGCTCAGTGCGAGCTTTTGCATCCTAATGGTAAGATTGGGCTGCTATTCTGAACTGTGTTGTTTGGCTATTGGTGTGTTGCAGTGTTGGAAATGTTTTTGTTTATTTATCTTTTATATATACAGAAATGTATATATTCCTGGAATATTGTATTAAAATAGTACATACATCACACACACACAATTTGAGCCTTGAATAATATGCTATCAAATTGGAATAATAAAATTCTGGTATCAGTGGAGATAATAATTACCCTTATTGTGCATTAACTATATTAAAATTGTTACATTAAAATAGACTCAGTGGGGATACCATTTAACAAAACAACAGTTTTAATCATTATTTGGAGAATAAGAATGCCTTAAATTTTTAAAGATTTAGTATTAGATTTATATACCACCTTTCCTGCAGATGATGAGAAATAACTGAATTAAAATAAATGCTCAATAACTTTTGACAGAACTCTTATTCATTGAAGTTAATTGAGTCATCAGTCATTTTCTTGATTAAAATAATGACTGAGAGTAGATCTACACTACCAAACTATATTGTTTTTAGTGATAAACCTCACATAAGTGATATAATTCTTTTTAAGTGAAATAGATGAACAACACTAGACTGTGCTGCATTTATAGACACTAGCAAACTGAATTTTGTAGCAGACTACATGCCAATTCTATCCTCATATATATTCCAGACACTGCTGCATTTAATAGCATTACTTATGATTTTGGGGTATCATAACTTTCTTCATCCTACAATAAATATTGCTATCATTAATTTGGAATGCCCTGTTATACTTTATCTGACCATTTTAAAAAAAACTATCATAAAAAAGGTAATTTCCAAAACCAGTTGAAGCAACTCTATGTTCATTAATCCACAGTCATTGCTGCAAGATGACCATCCTTGGAAAAATAAAATAACAATCCAGATTTCATTAGAAAGTAAATAAATGAGATTTCAGATGGTGATTTAACACTATATCTTATAGCCTGAGATTTGTTATTAAAATACACATATAAACAAACAACTATATAGTCACAATTCTTTATCTATCCATTTACCATTCTGTTCCCTTTCCTACTCACCACCACAGTAGTTATGAATACTATGTGTATATTTTGTGCATGTGTATGGGAATACTACATATATGAAGTATTATGTAATATGAAGAACTTATGGAATACTATAAATTTTGAAGTGGCACAAAATTCTTTTTGGCAGGTTTTTTTCTAAAAACTATATATGCAAAATCTGTAAACTTAAGGGGGGGAAACTCATTTGATGAGGAGACAAACAAATAAAAGTGACTTAAACCTTTCTTCATTCATAAAGGATAGTTTACAGCAAATAATTATTTTTATTGATTAAGAAAATGCTCATAAATGTGATATGTCCATTTTATAGAAGAAGAATATTTACTCTTCAAAGACCTCTTTAGCAAGTAGTATCTGGGTGTACTACATGTATATAGGTGTTATGACACTTTATTTGCCGTACATCTGTTGGCCAGGAATGGACCACAAAGGTCTTTCAAAAATGTCCAATCTCTCATTCTTAAACTTGATTTTAAAATCTTCACAAACATAACCAAAAAGTGAAGAAAGAGGAGATTTAATGTTTGCATGCTCTCTGATCATTTCTGGTATAAGTGCTATCAAAGACATTTGTCATTGTCTTGGCAGGCAAGTTTTTTGTTGTTGTTAGCTGCGAAGTTGTGTCCGACCCATTGCGACCCTATGGACAACGTTCCTCCAGGCCTTCCTGTCCTCTACCATCTTCTGGAGTCCATTTAAGCTCATGCCTACTGCTTCAGTGACTCCATCCAGCCACCTCATTCTCTGTCGTCCCCTTCTTCTATTGCCCTCAATCTTTCCCAGCATTAGGCTCTTCTCCAGTGAGTCCTTCCTTCTCATTAGGTGGCCAAAGTATTTGAGTTTTAGCTTCAGGATCTGGCCTTCTAAAAAGCAGTCAGGGCTGATCACTTCTAGGACTAACCAGTTTGATCGCCTTGCAGTCCAAGGGACTCGCAGAAGTCTTCTCCAGCACCATAGTTCAATGGCCTCAATTCTTTGGCACTCAGCCTTTTTTATGGTCCAGCTTTCACTGCCATACATTGCAACTGGGAAGACCATAGCCTTGACTATACGCACTTTTGTTGACAGGGGATGTCTCTGCTTTTTAGTGTGCTGTCTAGATTTGCCATGGCTTTCCTCCCGAGGAGCAAGCATCTTTTAATTTCTTGGCTACAGTCCCCATCTGCAGTGATCCTGGAGCCCAGGAAAATAAAATCTGTCACTACCTCCTTCTTCCCCATCTATTTGCCAGGAATTGAGAGGGCCAGATGCCATGATCTTGGTTTTCTTAATGTTAAGTTTCAACCCAAGTTTTGCACTCTCCTTCTTCACCCACAACATGAGGCTCTTTAGTTCTTCTTCACTTTCTGCCATTAGAGTGGTATCATCTGCATATCTTAGGTTGTTGATATTTCTTCCAGCAATCTTAATTCCAACTTTTGATTCATCTAGCCCTGCCTTTCTCACGATGTGCTCTGCATATAAGTTAAATAGGCAGGGCAACACTATACAGCCTTGCCAGACTCCTTTCCCAAGTTTGAACCAACCAATTTGTCAAGAGACAAATAAGATGATCTGGTATGCCCATCTCTTTAAGAACTTGCCACAGTTTGTTATGATCCACACAATCAAAGGCTTTAGCATAGTCAATGAAACAGAAGTAGATATTTTTTTTGGAACTCCCTAGCTTTCTCCATGATCCAGCGTATGTTGGCAATTTGATCTCTAGTTCCTCTGCCTCTTCGGAATCCTGCCTGTACTTCTGGTAGTTATTGATCCACATACTGCTGGAGTCTAGCTTGTAGGATTTTAAGCATGGTTTAGTTGTTACTTCTTGTACAATGTTGTGAACCTCTGTCCATAGTTCTTCAGGCACTCTGTTTATCAGATCTAATTCCTTAAATCTATTTGTCACCTCTACTGTATATTCAACAGGGATATGATTTAATTCATACCTGAGTGGCCTAGTGCTTTTCCCTACTTTCTTCAGTTTAAGCCTAAACTTTGCAATGAGAAGCTCATGGTCTGAGCCACAGTCAGCTCCTGGTCTTGTTTTTACTGACTGTATAGAGCTTCTCCATCTTTGGCTGCAGAGCATATAGTCAATCTGATTTCTGTGTTGACTGTCTGGTGATGTCCACGTGTAGAGCTGTCTCTTGGGTTGTTGGAAAAGAGTGTTTGCTATGACCATTGTATTCTCTTGACAAAATTCTATCAGACTGTGCCCTGCTTCATTTTTTACTCCAAAGCCAAACTTGCCTGTTATTCCGGTTAGTACAACAACTTTATTGATTAGCCCTTGGGCCATATCAAAGTACAAAGTTCCAGCAACAAACCGTCACCAAAACTAGATAAAAGCAATCCGAAATGGAATTTGATAAAATACAATTTAAAATGGAATTAAAATACAATTTAAGTTAAAATAGTAATAAAATGCAAATTTAAGATATGGATAAAATATGGAAACATTATATTTCGGAGTCGCCCTTACAATCTACCCCAATCAGTCCCACATATGCAAATCTTAACTGGATCATTTTGTTCAAATACTGTGCTACGTTGGATGTTATTTTCAAGTTCTGGCCGGACATAAGGTAAGTTATTTTGATATGGGGATCCCAATGGGTCATTCGTTTGGTATATAGACCAAGATACCTGTCTCTCACCCTCTTATACAAACAACAGTCAAATAGTATGTGAGCCAGGTCCTCTACCTCTGCCGCTCCACAAATGCAGAGACGCTCGTTGTACGGTATAGCATGAAATCTCCCATATCTGACCATTGTATCAAGCTGTTCGAATCTCGCTCTCATAAATATCTCCCTAAGATGTTTTGGGAGTTGTAACTTCAAATAACTGTCCACTTGAAAAGTACATTTGTATTTACTCAGCCATTTCAAGTTACCCACCTTACTAAGGATAGCTATATCAGTTTGTGCTTCTATATCCTTAATTCTTTGGGCAACTCTTTTTTTAGATTGTTCTCCTGTTACGCAAGAAACAGGAAGGCCACAGCTTCTTACAAAATTTGTTAGTTTGGTGATCCAGGAGATTTGTGATTGCAGTTTTATTTGCTCTAGTAGGCATAATTTGGGGAGTCTATCAGTCTCCATTTCATTAACTTTGCACCAGTAGTTATAAGCTCTAATTTTAGATAATGCCTGAATTGTATGAATTCCCAATTCAGCTCTGACTGCTGCAGCAGATGTTCTTGGATCTACACCCAAAATGCATCTCAGATGCTGGGACTGTGTTCGTTCTAAAGCTGTGGTTGAATAAAGACCCCAAATTTCTGCTCCATACAAGAGCATTGTCGTAGCCTTAGCCTTATAAACTTTGAGTAGTGGAGCTAGGGACCCTGGGTAACTATGGTTCTTTAGTTTGAGCAATTAATTCAAACGGGCTTTTGCTCTAAATGTACTTCGTTGATGATGGCAGGCCCAAGATCCAGTCTTGGAAAAAGTTACTCCCAAATATACAAAGGTATTAACCTGTTCAATTGGTTCACCGTCTAATTGCCACTTATGTCTCTGATGGTTTCTTCCAAACACCATTATTTTCGATTTGGATTTGCTAATAATTAGGGAGTTATCCTGGCAATAAGAGCTGAATCTTCTTAATAGCCTACGTAATCCTACTTGTGAGTATGATAATAAAATCTTATCATCAGCATAAAGCAAGCTGTTACAGTAAGTATTTAGGATCATCGGCATGTGTACCATGGTATCCTTCATTAACCCTGGCAAATCATTGATGTATAAATTAAATAATAATGGGGCCAGGATACACCCTTGCCTTATCCCTTTATTTGTGTGAATCCTGTTAGTCAGGGCCCCATTAACCCCATACCGCACCCTCAAACAGGTACTTGTGTAAAGGGCTTTAATCAAAGCCAGAGGTCTGGGTTCTATTTTAAGAGATGTCAATTTACTCCATAGTACGTCTCTATTTACCATATCAAATGCTGCTGTAAGATCTATAAAAGCAGCAAACAGGGGTCTCCTCTTATAGGCATATTTGGCAATTAGATGGTTCAAAACAAAGCAGTTATCAATAGTAGATCTGTTCTGTCTAAAACCTGCTTGTTCTTCTGTGAGGATGTTGTTTTCCTCTACCCAGATTTCAGTTCTGTTCAAAAGGTACCTAGCATATATTTTTGCTACAATGTCAATCAGGCTGATGGGCCTATAATTACTAGGATCCTTTTTATTCCCTTTTTTATATATAGGGACAACTATTGCCATCTTCCACCCGTCTGGTATATGGCAGGTGTTATTTATGTGTGTAAAAAGACCTGCTAATACAGGGCCCCACCAGTTGGGAAATTTCTTAAATAATTCTGCTGGTAAAAAATCCTCGCCTGGGGCTTTATTGCTCTTTAAGCTTTTAATGATGGACTGTATCTCCTTTTCTGAGACTGGTGGCCAAGGGGGGAGAGTTCTAGGATTTACCAAATCACTGTTTAAAAATAATTTCTTTACCGGTTCGGTGGGGGCAAACAAGCACTGATAATAATTCTCCCAGTCCGCAGCAGAGATTGGTATGTCAAATGCAAATCTCCGTTCCTTCAGAATACCTGCTGCTGAGTGCCAAAATAATACTGAATTATGACTTCTGGCAGCCAACTCAAGTTCTGACCAGATTGAAATGGCAAAACGTTTTTTCTTTAATGTTATAGTTTTTTTTATATTCCCTTCTTGTGTGCAGCATCTTAGCTTGTATATGGGCAGTAGGATTCCTCTGGGCAAGCCTCATGGCTGCCTTCAATTTCTTTTTCTGTCGCTGGCAATCAGGATCAAACCAGCGAGGTCTACCCACTTGGGCTCTTTTTGTAGTAGGTTTAGCTGTTAGGTGTTTCTTGAGTATGTTACACAGATTGGAGAATGCATTGAAGGCTGACATCCAGTCAGTAGTAGATGACTGTATTGTTCTAGCCCACTTAGTAGCATTCTCTGTTTTAAGGCATTCTAATATTGCCTTAGTATCAACTTTGGCCCAAATTAACCTTTTATTTTGGGTCACCTCTACCTTTTTGGTGAGCCATCTGTCAGCCATGTTATATGGTCTTAAATCTGAGCGGCCTCGCAATGTCACACTTACAGGCTGATGGTCGCTATTGTCACTAAGGTGTACTGTGACCTCTGAGAAGAGGTCAGCCTTATCTCTAGACACACAAAAGAGATCCAGTACACTACTTGAATTGGCTGAGTGGTATGTATAAGGGTATGTATAATTCTTGTCCTTACCTCCCAAAATTTGGAGATTACCCTTAAAAATTAAGGAGACTAGGAGCAGGCCAGCGGCATTACTTTTACAGTCTATCGAGAACCACTGAGGATGGTTATCAAAGAACTCCCCTGGGATTCCCTTCTTCTGGGCAAGCTCATACAGAGAGGGACCCAGTCTAGCGTTCAGATCTCCTAATAATACCACTATGGACTGAGGGTACAATATAGATATATCTTCTAAGATAACTTCCAAGCCCATCCAATATTCAAAATTATAGTGCTGGGATGTGCTTGGAGGAATGTACACATTTACCAATATTAACTCAAACTGGTCATATTCAAATTTGACAGCTAGAAAGTACGGATACTTATCTTCGTTATATAATTTCTCTCCCTGCCATTGCAACTCTTCCTTTATAAGAATGCATAGCCCACCAGAGGGTCTCCCTTTGTTCTTTGTTTTTAGGGCTGGGGAGGCCCATCCCTGAAAGCCTGGCAATTGTACTGGTTCATCCACTTCGGTTAGCCAGGTTTCTTGAAAGGCTATTACATCAAATCTAGAAAGAAAGCTCATTAGTCCACTATCAACCATCCTTTTCCAGCCAGCTATGTTCCAGGTCATCAACTGTATGGGGTTCTCAGAAGCAACGTGGTCTGACTTGGTTGATTGGCTAGATGGTGGAAATGCCAGATGTCAACTTGACAATGGAGCTGGGTCAATATCATCTAAGCTTCCCATATAAACACAGTTGTTGTGAGGTTCGATATTTCTCCTCGTGGGTTGCAGAACTTGTTGTTGCTCCTCTATATCTCGGTTGCCAGTGTGCCTCTGCTCTTGCTCCAAGAATGATTTTTTTTCCAAAGAGCAGGTACTCTGGCTTAAGTCTATAAATGTAGATTTATGTCCATTTTTGGAGGGGCATGGCTGAGGGTTCATCTTGTGGAGAGATGTTGTGGGAACTTCTAAATCAGATGAGGATGGAAGCTGGATTATGTCCTTAGTGTTTGTCAGCTTAGGGGGCACTGTGTGATGAAGCCCTTTGTCTTTCAGTTGTTTCTCAGAGGCTGGGTCAGTCAGTGCAGTTACTCCACTCTCAGCCTGTGTGACAACACCTTTTTTTACTGTTGAGGTAAAGGCAGATTGTTGATTAAATATCTTGTCACAAGGTTGCGTGTTTAGTGGAGCCAAATTAAATAGAGGCTTTGCTGTAGATTGGGTTGTTGTCAGTGCCTCTTTTAGGTCATCCAATCTTTGAATGATGTTAACTTGCTCAGGTTCTGGCAATGCACTGAATAGGTCAATCAACATTTCCTCTGGCACATCCTCAGCAGTTCCTGCAGCTGTGGGTAACACAGTTCGTATATTGCTTCTTTGCTTTCTCAGGGTCAGTTCAGTTGCAGCAGCCTCAGGCTTAGTAGTGTGAGGGCTGTTGCAGCCTAGATTTAAAGCGACAGTTCCCTCTTGGTGACGCTGTTTCAGGAGTGGGCACACTTTTTCTGAGCAAAAGACCCTTATTGGAAATATAGAGAAAAAGCTCAGAAAGGGCTTCATTCTGAAGAGCATGGAGGGAATTGTGGGCTGCTTGAATGATAGGAGAATTCTCATACATTGTGTTCTTGCTGGCAGCCACTCTACATGTAGTAGATCTATCAGAGTGAATTCACAGCGGAGCAGCTGGCTCAGGGACAGCCTAATAGCTTTTCTATTGCTCCAACACCCTCTATTTACTCTCTTGTCATAAATTTGCAAAGTAACCTGGTTAGTTTGCAGACTGTAGTTATATTGGTCATCTCTTAGACCTTTGCCTGATTGAGTGTTTTCTCTGTAGGTGTTCAAATTTTTGGGAGGAGAACAAGGTCCTTCTCTACTTTCACCTTCTGAGTTAGCCATCCCATGTCTGTCCATGGTTATCCTCCCAAGTCCTTCCACAGTATTTGGGTGGCTCCTAACAAACTCTGCAAAAGACTCTTTCAGACGATCAACCTTATCCATGACAATTGACAAGAGATTATATATTGAGTTTACAGTTTGAGCTGTAAGCAAACATTGTCTAGAGAGGAAGTCTGTCACATTTCCCCCCTTCAAATTTGCTACATCTCCCTCCTGTGTAAAAGAGGCTGTTGCCAGATTCCAAGGAGGGGAGCCATTCTCTGAGAGGGAGGAGGACAACTCCACACACTGTCTGCTCTCGCGTTCAGTTTGTAAGTTCCCTTCCAATGAGTCACATAAATTAAATTTATCTGATAAGGTGCCTGCGAATGAGTTACTTACTGGAGCAGACTGTCTGTTTGCAATATAATCCTCCATTTTCTGCTGCTTCAAAGGCTTGGATATACTTTCTGCTGCAGAGTGCTGTCTCTTTCTTCTTTTCCCCATTCAGGTTTGTTAAAACAGGTTAAAAAATAAGTTTAAAACTATGGTTTAAAAGGTTGAAATGGGTTAAAAATGGGTTTAAAAAGTTTAAAAGAGGTAGGTTAAAATACAATATTAAAAGAGGTTTAAAAGGTAAAATAAAAATAAAGTAAAATAAAATAAAACCTTTACTTTTGGAGGAGCTCTTTACAGCCTTTGCTGCCTCTCCACCATCCTGGCTCCGCCCTCTCGTTATTCCGGTTATTTTTTGGCTTCCTACTTTAGCATTCCAATCCCCCATGATGATAAGAACATCATTTTTTGGTGTGAGTTCAATAAGGTGCTTTAGGGCTTCATAGAACCAGTCAATTTTATCGTCTCCAGCACTGGTGGTTGGGGCATAGACTTGGTCTACTGTGATATTCGACCAAGATGCCCTACGCACAGTCACCCATGCGCTTGTGACCTCCCGGGTAGACTACTGCAACGCTCTCTACATGGGGCTGCCCTTGAGGACCACTCGGAGGCTTCAGCTGGTGCAGAATGCAATTGCGCGAGTTGTTATGGGAGTTTCCCGATACTCCCGTGTAACACCTCCGTGAGCTGCATTGGCTTCCGGTTGCCCTCCGGGTGAGATTCAAGGTGCTGGTAATGAGCTATAAAGCTCTAAATGGCTTGGGTCCAGATTATCTAAGGGAACACCTGCTGCCGGCATCAACTTCCCATCGTCCTGTGCGCTCCCACAGGGAGGGCCTTCTTAGGGTACCGCCGGTTAAGGAATGCCGGCGGATTATTCCCAGGGGAAGGGCGTTCTCTGTGGGCACGCTGGCCCTTTGGAACCAGCTTCCCACGGAGCTTAGGACAGCCCCTGACCTTTGCTCATTTCGTAGGGACTTGAAAACTTGGTTTTTTGAGTTGTCTGGCCCAGACTGAGGGGTTTTAATTATTTAATTAATGGGGTTTTAGTTAAGTTCAGGGATTAATTTAATCTTAGTTTTAATCGTTTTTAATTGTATATGATGTATTTTCACTTTTAATTTTCCCTGTAAACCGCCCTGAGTGTTCTGAACCAGCCAACTACCGGCCTTGTAATAAGGCAAACCCCTGTTCAAGCAGTAGAGACTGGAGAGCGTTTGAGGTTGCAAAGTGTCTGCCAAGTTTAATTCACAAGCAAAACAACAGAACAAGAAACACAGGAACTTGAATCCTCAAGCGGAAGGGTTGCTTTCAGCAACCAGCCCCTCCCCAAACACTCCTTTTATTTAGAGTTCAGGGCGTGGTCTCCCTGTGCCTCCTCCCGAGGAGTCCCACAGCCTTTCTTTGTTTGTTCCTGCTCGACTGCCTCCTGCGTCGGGCGTCCTTGAACAGGGCCAGCTGTGGGTCATCATCCTCCGCACTATCGGGCTCACGCAGCTGAGAAGAGGGCCCCGGCTGGGAGCTCTGCCAAGCCTCCAAGCCATCATCAGCCAGTTCGTCTCCCACACCCTCCTCCTCCCCCTCATCTGAGTCATCCGATACATCTGAACCGGCTGCCAGACCCACAGACTGGCCCTGAGTCACAACACTGAGTCCTACGGGAATAGGGCGGTATATAAATTTAAATATAAATAAATAAAATAAAATATTGAATGGGGTTTTTTTTCTTCAACGCTTTAAGGCTTAAAATGTTATTCCCCAAGTATACAAATGCCATTTTTTTCAAAAAAAAAAAAAAAGAGGAGAATTTTTTTGGAAAAGTCCCACAGGCAGGTAGTTAGGGGGATAAGAAAGGTAAGATCTCAGATTGCTTTATTGTGCTAGATGGTACTTTTGATCTCTTCTTCTTCGGACCAAAAGGAGCTGCTCCGGATTCAAGTGGAGGGCTGCCACCCTTCCACGATCACAGGAGGGTCTCCTTATGGTGGTTGCCCCTTCAGGGTGACTTTTGACCAATGAAGAAGGATCAGACGGCAGGGAGACAGCTCTTCCTGTGCGTCCGAAAGCACTGCACGTGCAAACTGGTGCAACATTGTGACATTGTTAGTAAACAGTTCAGATGTTCCTTTTTAAAATGATTGCAGTTTTTATTCAGAAGTATCAGCGCTGACCTCTTAGTGTCTCATGAAAGCTTATGGCACTCTCATAAATACACAAAACTTTGATTCATATAGGTTTGTATTTGTTGTCTAACTTTGAATATGCCCACATTTTTAAGGAACCATTCTTTATAGCTAGAGAACAATCTGTTTATAATTCTGATCATTTTCTGAGACAGGCAGAGAGAGCTTAGTTGGTATTTTATGGCTTGAAAAATTAAACAAATAGATTATGAAACAGACATTTAAAATCATTCCTATGAGACTATATTGACTAAAATACATTCTGAATAGGGCAAACAACATGGAATAATAGGAAGAATGACAGCAAGGAGATTGAGACATTATTACAATAAATCTACTGGAAATCTACCTGAAAGTTTCATAGTATTGTTTTCATTGTTCATTTGTGTTTCTTTTGGTATAGGTATTTTTAAGGAAAGTATGTTCATTAATATTACAGTAAAGTGAGGAGTGATAACAAAAGATTTAGGACTTCTTGGCCAATATCATCTAGAGTGAGGCAGTTTATAGATCATACAATAATAAAATAAATAAATATGTTATTTTTATAAGAAAATAGTAGGTTTTAGAAAGAGCCTAGCATTTGTGCAAAGCAAGTTTTATTTGAATGACGATGGCATGTAAATCATGAATCAAGTAAAAGTTAGTCTGAAAAGTATAAAAACAGATGTAAAAAAGCAAGATGTAAATACTAAACATTGCATAATTTTTTTAAAAAGTGAATAGGAATTTTCTTGGTTGATTCTGACCTTTGGTCTTTTATATTATTTTTTAAAATAATATATAATTAATCTATACTTCAATTCTTCAGGCTTATGGGTTTAAATAGATAATATTACTGTCATTAGGAAGCTGTTATTTCTATTTCCACAGCAGTTTCTATTATTTCATTTTTATCACATTTTTTAAAACACCTAATTCTATGTGACTTCATAATGCTTATAGATTATATAAAAGCACGCTAATGCTATTTATTGTTATATCCCTACATTTCAGGTGGCATATTTTTACAATTTTATTTTTTCAAGAATAACCTGAATTTCAATGGAATTACCATTAAATGTGTTGACAGGTTGATTGAAGCAGGAAATTAAGGAAAATTGAGTCCTGCTTATTTTCAACTATAAAATGCTATGGCTATTGGTACTCCAGCAGCCATGACCATGACTATCATAACAATTATATTGTAATAGAGGCAGAGAGGCATTTCTTGCCATATTGATGCATATTCTTTTCTATATCACTATTACAGAAGGATCAAATTAAACATGAAGATACTCAGATATTTTTTATACACTAACATTTTCCTGGTAAATAATGTTCTAATTTGATCCATTTAAATCAACAAAAATTCATGTCAGGAAATCAAAACACATTCTTGATCAAGAGAATTACAAACCACCATCAACTCCTCCCCAAGATGGCTGCTGGATGGTAAGAGCTTTTCTTTTCTCTTACCAATGATCTGCAGATTTTACTGCCAAAGCTGGATCTCCAGCAGTGCTGCTTCCTGGATTTGAATGGGAGCACTTATGAATGACCCAATACAACTTTTCAATCCAGTTGGGAAAGGGAGTTTTGAAGATTCCAATTCCCTCTGGAAGTGATCGAAAAGTCACTGAGAATATACATTGTCCTGTCAGCATTTTTGTTAAGAATCCCATAACCTTCACTGTTTGGATATATTGTTTTATTTTGTTTTTCTGTTTTAAATATTGATCAGCGGTTGAAAGCTAATTTATTTCAACCCCTTGCTTAATTCTATTTTCCCCCCCCCTTGATATATGCTGCTTTGGATAACTTCTGTTTCCTCCATATGCAAGCATGGCATACCTTTGGAGAGGGAAGAACTTTCATTTGACTTATTTCAATATTAGACTCTCACTACAAGTTTCTGATGGATGAGCTCTTCCTTGGTGGAGCAGTGGGCTAATGCCTCCTTAAGTAACACCAGCTGCCTGCAATTAGTGCAGGTTCGCATCCCACCAGGCTCAAGGTTGACTCAGCCTTCCATCCTTCCGAGGTAGGTAAAATGAGGACCCAGATTGTTGGGGGCAATTAAGCTGACTTTGTAATAATGCCGCTTGGGGTGTGTGTGAAATCCCTAATAAGCAGGCATATACATAGAATGAAGGCTACTGCTAAGCTTGTAAGCCGCCCTGAGTCTTCGGAGAAGGGCGGGATATAAATGGAATAAAAAATTAAAAAAAAATTAAAGATGTCTGAGGCATTGTATACCTTAAGTCTTTTATTAGAGCCCTTTAACATTGGCAATGCTTGTGAGAACCTGGAATCTGAATTCCCCTCCCCTTAGCACAATAATATTAAACACAGCTCTCCTCCTTTCATTGCTGTCATTAATCACATTCTCCAATTAGTTTGAAGGGTTAGTTCTCCCTTCTTAGCATAAACCCCCAGTTCTTTCTTATCATCTCTTGTTACATTCAGCCTTAAAATTATTCCACTACTTTTGTTTATGTCTAACTAATTTCTCATACATTCTTCTTTATCCCTCCCTTCTTCAACTAACTTTAACTCTAAAAGTGATACACAAGTAGAAATATGAAATAGCTGCTTCTTCATCTTTTGTCAAAGCAAGAACATCCAATGTTAGCAGCATTGACATCCGGCCCCCCTTACAAAAAGGACATATTCTGTAATGTAAACAAAAACACAAATTAAGAGCTGGCTTTTGGTTTGTTGGGGTGTTTCTCATAAAATTTTTTGATAAGTCTGTCAGCTTTTACATGGCTAGATTTCACCCAAGTGGTTTCAGACAATGGGTATCCCTTCCATTGTACTAGGTACTGCAATTTTCCCTTAAAAATTCTAGAGTCAAGAATACATTTCACTTCATAATGGGTCTGACCTGCTACTATGAGGGGTCTGGGTGCCTTCTTAGGGGGAGGTCTTAAAGTGGAGGCCTGAAAAAATTCAGTAAGCTACAATGGAAAACCGAGTGAGTTTTTCCCAAAAGTCTAGGGACTTTCAATTCTACTGTGATCGGGTTGATGATTCTCACAATGGGGAAAGGCCCCAAGAATTTTGGTCCTAATTTCTTGTTGGGTAGTTTAAGGCGTAAGTATTTGGTCGACAAATAAACCTTTTCCCCAGCTTAGAATGTCCTTTGGGGAGCTCTCTTTTTATCAGCCTGTTTTTTGTAGGTCTCAAAAGTCTTTTTAAAGGCCATCTTTGTGTTTTTCCAAACTTCTTCCCAACCCCTCACCCATTGATCAAGTGGGAAGCAGAGGGCAACTGAGGGTATTCCGGTATGGGGTTGAATTCTTTCCATGTGGGTACCCAGAAAGGAATGTAGCCGGTGCTGCTGCGTACTGAATTATTGTAAGCCACCTCTGCGAAAGGGAGGAGGTCGGTCCAGTTTGTTTGTTGGTAAGAAATGTAGCATCTGAGATATTGTTCCACCATTTTGGATTCTGCGGCCCCATTAGTAGCCGGGTGAAAAGCAGTTGATAGGCCTTGAAATGATCCAATTAATTTAAGAAAATTCCTCCAAAATTTCACTGAGAACTGCACCCCTCTGTCTGAAATTATTCACTTAGGGGCGCCATGTAGCCGGTAGATATGTTTTAGGAATAATTTAGTCAGGCGTTGGGCCGATGGGAGTCCTTTGCAGGCGATAAAATGAGCCTGTTTTGAAAACAGGTCTATCACAATCCAGAAGACAGTATTTCCTCTACTGTCAGGTAAGTCTACTATAAAGTCCATAGCTATTTCTTCTCATGGTTGAGAAGGGTTGGCCACCATTTGCAGTAACCCAGGGGTTTTCCCTGGGATTCTTTTCATGGTGGCACATACGGCACAACTCCTGACATAGTTTTCCACATCTCGTTTTAGTCCTGGCCACCAAAATTGTTGGCTAATGAGATGTAGAGTTTTTAGATATACAAAGTTTCCAGCCTGTTTGACATCATGGCTGTGTTTGAGAGCATTAAGTTGGAGGGCTTCAGGCAAGTACATTCCCCCCCTTGTAAGCCAGACCATCCCTGCATGTTAGGGACATATGATTGTCTTTGAACCATTTATCGGTGAGGAGTTCTCGTTTTATTTTCTTTACCCCAGGGTCATCAGGATTAGGGTTCCTGTGACGCATGAGTTGGGCAACAGTTTGTGGACTGGAAATAATTGCCTCATTAACTTCTTTACATTCATTTTTGTATTGGGATAATCTCGATAGTGCATCAGCTAGGAAGATTTTTCCTCCTAGTATGTACTTTGGAGTAAAATTAAAATGGTTAAAGTACTGTGCCCACCACACTTGCTTTGGTGACAATTTGCGGGGAGTTTTTAGTGCCTCTAAATTTTTGTGATCTGTCCATACTTCAAAAGCCACCTTGCTCCCTTCTATATAGTGTCGCCAGTTTAATAACCCACCTAATTTCAAAGTCCTCCTTCTCCCAGACTGTCCATCTTCTCTTGCTTTCAGTGAATTTCTTAGAGGTGTAGGCCATGGGTTGGCAACCTGCAGCTCTGGAGCCGCAGCCTTCTCCTGCAGCTCCCAGCCATTTGCAGAGAGAGAGGGGGGGGCACTTGTGCTTCCCTTCTCTCTCTCTCTCTCTCTCTCTCTCTCTCTCTCTCTCTCTCTCTCTCTCTCTCTCTCTCTGTGTGTGTGTGTGTGTGTGTGTGTGTGTGTGTGTGTTTGTCTGTGTGTAAAACTCACCTTGTTCTCTGAGAAGCTGACAAGCTTATTGAGCAGGACGTCTGCCTTTGCTGCATCTCCATAGGAAGAAAGAAGCAGGAAGCAGCAGAAAGCAGGGCAATAGAGCCAGCCCAATAAGAATGTGTGTCAGCTTGTCCAGAACAGTGTAAATCCAGCTTGCCAGGTGAGCAGAAGATTGGAGAGAGGAAGAGAGAGAGAGGGAGGAAAAGAAAGAGAGGGAGAGGGAGGGAGGGATGGAGAGAGAGAGAGAGAGAGAGAGAGAGAGAGAGAGAGAGAGAGAGAGAGAAAACTCATGCACAGCAGCCTCTATTTCTTTTTAATTAACTCTTCAATCAAGTTTCCCCCTTGCATGCATGCACACATGCGCACATGCGAATTTTGCTGCTCCCAGTGTTTTTTTGTCCTCTGAGAAATGGGTCCAAGTAGCTCTTTGAGTGTATAAGGTTGCCAACCCCTGGTGTAGGCAAAAGGTTGCAGGACCCCGCTTTTATTCTTTTACACTAATACAACTCTGACTGCCACATCGCTGGCATCAGCTTGAATTACGAAGGGCTCCCCCTGGGCAGGGGTGCTTTAGAACTGGTTCAGCAGCAAATAGTCTTTTTAAATTCTCAAAAGCTGTCTGACAACTCATAGTCCATGCTAGTAGTTGGCCAGGTCACGGTTTTCCCTCTCCTTTACCCGTTTTGAGTAGTTCTGTAAGGGGTAGAGCAATCTCGGAAAAAGAGGGAATGAATTGACAGTAGAAGTGAGCAAAACCTAAGAAACTCTGGAGCTGTTTGTGAGTCTTTGGGGGCTGCCATTCAATTATAGCTTTCACTTTGGCTGGGTCCATTTCAATGCCCTCATTGGAAATTCTATAGCCAAGATAATCTAATCGGGTTTGGTGCAATTCACATTTTGACAATTTGACATAAAGTTTGGCATTCAATAGTTTCTTTAACACTTCTCTGACCAGTCTTATGTGGTCAGTCATATTTGTACTGTATATCAGGATGTCATCAAGATACACCAGAACCCTTTTGTATAAATTATCATGTAGGACCTCATTAATCAACTGCATAAATATGGCTGGGGCCCCCTGCAGTCCAAATGGCATGACTTTGAACTGGTAGCTTCCCAAGGGGCAGTTGAAGATCATTTTCCACTCATCCCCCTCCCTTATTTTCACCTGGTAATATGCTTCTCTCAGGTCTAATTTAGTGAAGACACTTCCCTTTGCCAGGTGGGTTAGTAAGTCCTTCAGGAGGGGGAGAGGGTATTTATTTTCCACACTCACAGCATTGAGACCTTTATAGTCCATGCAGAAATGAATAGACCCATCTTTTTTTTTTCTTTGAACAACACAGGGGCTCCCACAGTAGACTTGGTCCATTCAATGAATCCCCTTGCTAGGTTTGTATCCACATATTGCTGCATCTCCTCCATAGTGTACATTCTTGGTTGTGGAAGTTTGGCCCCTGACAACAGTTCAATGGAACAATCATTGGGCTGGTGAGGAGGCAAGGTATTGCATTCTTTCTCACTAAATGCCTCTGCTAGGTCCCAGTACTCACTGGGGATGAGTGGCTCACCTGGTGGCAGTAAGGCAACCATGTGCACTCATTCTTTGGGTGGGCTAAAATCCCCTGTAACATCTGTTGAATCAATGGGGGGATCGGGCCCTATGGGTAGTCTCACAGTTCTCATTCCTTTCTCCCACCAGATAAATGGCTTCCATTTGTCTAACCAGGCTAGTCCTAGGATCACAGCCTCAGCGAATAAACTCCCAGTGCTAGCCTATTTCTAGGAATAAGGGCTCTGTTAACTGCATGACTAAAGTCCCTCCCACTTGCTCAAACCTCACAGGTTTTGAGAGCAGTTTAGCCCGTATGCCCAGTCTCAGGGCACATGACAGGCTAATGATGCATTGGGAGCAGCCAGAATTGACTAGTACTTTCAGTCTACTTCTGCCCCTGATTTAGGGATTATGAGTTTAGCAGGCAATGAAAAAGGTGGGACGTGTCGACTCACCATCGGCTTATTCTCCCTTTCACCATTACTGTCAAAGACGGGTAGAGTGGGGGCCGGATCCAGTCAATGGGTCAGCATCCTCCTGGGTGGGGGATTTATCCTGGGCAATGGGCTCCTGGGTAGCCCAGTTGGACTTTTCTCTCGGTGGCTGTTGTGCAGGTCTCCTCTGCTGTTGAGGGTAGGGGAATGGACAGTTCACTGTTCGATGTCCCTGCTGTCTGCATTGAAAGCACTTGATTGGTGGCCTGTAGGTGGCCTAGGTCTTTCAGCAGTAGCAGTAGTTGGAGGTTTTTTGGGGGGTGGTTGCCATTTGGGTTCTGGCTTTGGTGCAGCTTCAGGTGGGAGAGGCTTCTTATAGCAGGAGAGATGGACATCTAATTTTACCGCTGCCTGGTACCATTCTTGCAGCTGGTCAGGTACAGCTCGGTAGATGCATGCCTGAGAAAGGTGGTCATCCAACCCTTCTCTGAAATGATGAATTATGGATTGCTCAGGCCATCTCTCTATCCGACCGGCAATCTTGCGAAACTCCCGCACATACTCCAGGGCAGCTTGTTTTATCTTGTGGATTTGTTCTTCTGCTTTGAGGGCAATAGATGGGTTCTCAAATCTTTCTCTCAGCCCTAGGAGGAAAAGGTGGGGGTCCTCCAATTCAGGGGCTTGCTCATTATATAAATTGTTTAATCATTTGGATGCTTCTCCCTCTAGGCTGGATGCAATCACATTGACCATAGCACCTGGATCCGGGTAGAGATAGGCCCAGTGATTCAAATGACACTGTACTTGGTTGAGGAAAAAAATCAGTTTCCCTGGGTCCCCATCAGTTTCTCTGCTCTGAAGGGTGGGGGCATCATTTGTTGCTGTGCCCCCCCATCCTGGTTGTTGATTCAATGGCTGCTGGAGCCCCCACTTCTGCTGGCCCCATCATGGCTGTTGGTTCAATGGCTTCCAGGGCCCCCACTGCTGTTGTTGTGCCCCCAGTTGCTTCTGGCCCCATCCTGGTTGTTGGTTCAACAGGTACCAGGGCCCCCAATGCGGCAATTGGACCCCTAGTTTCTGGCTACCCCATTGGTGCTGCTGTATGCCCAGGGTTTGCACGTTTGGGCCCTGCTGCTGCCATCCTTGCTGTAGTTGTCTGAGGGGAGGCTGCTGATGGCTAGTGGGAAGTTGTGGCACCACCTGCTGCTGTAGGCCCCTCAATGGTTGTTGGATAGATGGGGGTTGCTGTTGTCTACTCTGTGTTTGAACTGCAGGGAATGGGGCACCGTCTGTTGATGATCTACTAGGAGTTGTGTTAGCCTCAATTGCTGTGGTGCCTCCCTCAATTGTGGGCCCCTCAGTGGTTGCTTGATGCCCAGGGGCAGTGACCAGCCTCCATGTAGTTGTTGTCCTTCAACTTGCTGCTGCTTTCCAGGCTTCTGCATCACCTCAAGCTGTTGCAAGGCCTTTATTAGCTGATTTAGGCCCAGAGGTTATTGCCGCTACTTCTGTGGGGGTTGCCATACTTCCCACTTCTGTGTGGGTCCTTGGTTGTCTTCCTCTGTGGGACTGGAGGCCCTAGCAGGGGGCTACAGGGCTTGGAGGGCTGTTAGCTCTGTGAAAGGGGGGCTGGGGGCCTCGCTCAGCAGGAGCTGTTCTGTGCTTCTCACTTCTAGCTCTTCATATCTGCTAGATAGTCAATTGATTGGCTATAGGCTGCAGGTAGATATTTCCATTCACCCGAGTATTCAGTCTCAGATGGCCTGGCAGCTCCCCACCAGTCTGGGGAAAGTGATATGCTGGAGTCTCTTTGTTGTTGCTCTACCTCCTCTGCCTTTGAAGCCCTTGGGGATGGCAAGGCTGCTTCAAGGCGTCTGGAGTCTCTGCTGGGCTTAGTCCACTCTGACAACCAGACCAATTCTCCTGGTTGTTTGGGTTTAGCTCCCAGCTGGGAAGATTACTGAACCTCTTTTTCTACCGGCTTCTTCATTGGCCCTTCCCCCCCTGGGGTGGCTGCTGCTGCCAGGGAGCTGGCTTCAGGCAATTTTTCCTCCTCCATGATGGGACCTTCCCTGACTCTTGGTCAGCCTGTCTCCCAAACCTGGAGACAGTGGCGGGATTTTGGGACCTCCTAGTTAGTTTGTAAAGTTGCTGGATTCTGTTGTGATTCAGGGTCAGCCTGTGGGTTCGGCAGTTGGGTCGGACGACTCAGAGGAGGAGGAGGGGGGTGTTGAAGAGCTTGCTGAGGGGATTGGACAGCTTGATGAGAGCCCCCCAGCAAGGCCCCTCTCATCTGGTCACAATGCAGACCCACCTGTGTGAGCCTGACAGCGTGGATGAAGATGACCCACAGCTGGCCCTGTTCAAGGACGCCCGACGCAAGAGGCAGTCAGTCAGGAGTAAACAGAGGAAGGCAATGGGGCACCTCGGAAGGAGGCACAGAGAGGCCACGCCCTGAACTGTATTTAAGGGGAATGTGTGGGAGGGCTGGTTTGCTGAAGGCAACCGCTTGGATTGTTCCTGCTTCTTAGCTCGTGTTTTATGGTTGGTGTCTTGTCTTTCTCTGTTTTATGTGAATAAATTTGGCAGGCTTTATTCCAGCCTCTTGCCGTTTGTAAAGGGGTTGGCCCTGCTTTTGCTGCGGGGCCAGTAGCAGGCTGGTACAGAACAGTTTGCCTTCAGCCTCCCACCCCTTACTAATATTATGGAGCAGCTACGTGCTGAGAATGCCCAGCTCACCCAGCAACTCACTTTGCTGGCAGCTCAGGTGGCTCAACTGCAAGCTCAGGTTCATGCTGCACCCCCACCATCACCCCCAGCCATGAGAAAATGCCAAGTTGCGGTGTCGGATAAATTTACAGGCACTCCAGAACTGTTTCCTGCTTTCCTGGGACAATGCCAGCTCTTTATCAGCGTGAGAACAGCTGATTTCCCCACTGACCGGGATAAGGTGGGGTTTGTGTTAAGCCTTCTTTCGGGTGATGCAGCTCGTTGGGGCACGCCTCTGCTGGCTCAACCTAGCCCATTGTTGGACAACTTTGTGGGGTTTTGTGATCATATGCATCTGATGTATGAGGACCCTATAAAGACGCAGACTGCTACTCGACGCCTGAAAGCTCTGAGGCAGGGTCAACGCCCCCTACAGGGCTATATCAGCGATTTTCGGCTGCTTAGCCAGGATTCCGCCTGGAATGAGGCTGCGCTTGTGGATGCCTTCCAGGATGGATTGTCGGAGGAGATGTTGGATGAGCTGGCCCGTGTGGATATTCCCTCAGACCTGAATGGGCTGATCCATCTCTGCCTGCGGATTGATGCTCGGTTGCAGCAGCGAAGGAGTCGCCGTGCCACCCCACAGACCCCTGCAGCCCCTGTTGTGCATGAGCCCCCAGTTCAAAGGGAGGAGCCAATGGAGCTGGGTGCCGCCAGGTCTCGTCTATCGGTGACTGAAATGAACAGACGACGATCGGGGGGGTTGTGTTTTTACTGTGGGGACCCTGGACATTTGGCTGCTTTTTGCCCAAAGAAGTGACAGCGGGCATCAGTGACCGAGTCTGCCCCGAGAAAGTCCCCTACTTTTCTGTCGGGAAACGCCCCGAGCCCGATCTAGACGGTGTGATAGATCGGGCATCCCACAACAACACTGAGCGATGTCTTTCCGATGCTGCCTGTGGACCTCCACGGCATCTGATATTGGAGGCACGTCTGATCCTTCCTGGAAAAGCCAGAGGGGATTCCAGTCCATGCCTTTTGACTCTGGGGCCACCACAAATTTTATGGACTCAGCATTTGTGGCCAAATGGGCTGTTCCCCAGTGCCTGGTGGATCCGCCCATGTTAGTGGAGACTATCGATGGTCGAGTGCTCCTGTCTGGGCCAATTACGGCCACCACGCAACCATTATGTATGGCCATCAGTTCCCATGTGGAGGCCATCCAGTTCTATATCACCTCAGTTCTGCACTTCCCCGTGGTCTTGGGACTGGCGTGGCTCCGGGCGCATGACCCACAGATCTATTGGTCACAGAACTTGGTCACCTTCCCAAGCTTGCAGTGCATGGACCACTTCCGCCATATCTGTGCCGGCCAGGTGGAGGGTTCCCCAGGGGTTTCCTTGCCTCCCGAACTGTCCAACTTTGCTGATGTGTTCAGCAAGACAGAGGTGGATCAATTACCCCCGCACAGGCCCTATGACTGCCCCATTGATTTAGTCCCTGATGCGCCACTCCCAGTGGGGCGTTTGTACTCCATGTCGGACCCCGAGTTGGCTGCATTGCGGGACTTTCTGGAGAAGAATTTGGCTCGTGGTTTCATCCGGCCCTCGTCCTCGCCAGTGTCTGCACCCGTGCTCTTTGTCAAAAAGAAGTCGGGTGAATTGCGGCTTTGCTGCGATTATAGGAAACTCAACGCCATCACGGTGCACAATCGTTACCCACTGCCCCTCATCCCCGAACTCTTGGACCGACTCCGGGAGGCTAAGATTTTCACGAAACTGGACCTGCGTGGAGCTTACAACCTCGTCAGGGTTCGGCCGGGTGATGAGTGGAAGACGGCATTTGGTACTTGCTATGGACATTTTGAGTACACGGTGATGCCGTTTGGCCTGACCAATGCCCCCTCCGTGTTTCAGCATTTCATGAACGACATTTTCTGGGATTTGTTGGATCAGTTTGACGTTATCCACTTGGATGACATCCTGATCTACTCCCCGTCGCGTGAGGTGCACCATCAGCATCTCCATCAGGTCCTGCAGCGACTCCGAGAACATCGGCTGTTTGCCAAGTTGGAGAAGTGCCAGTTCTACCGGGTGACCATCGATTTCCTGGGTCACCGCATTTCTCCTGAGGGCATCGCCATGGAGCCGAGTAAGGTTGAGTCTTTGCAGAGTTGGCAACCCCCGCGTCGCATGAAGGATGTTCAACGTCTTCTTGGGTTCGCCAACTATTACCGAACTTTCATCCCTGGGTTTGCTGCCTTGACAGCCCCCCTCACCCGGCTCCTGCAGAAGAAGACTCGGTTCCAGTAGAACACTCCAGAACAATGGGCTTTCCAGACTTTGAAGGAAGCCTTCATGAAGGAGCCCATCTTGAAGTATCCTGACCCGCAATGGCCGTTTGTCGTAGAGGCGGACGCCTCCAACATTGCCATTGGGGCGGTGTTAATCCAGGCAACGATGCCCAGTGGTACCCTCTTCCCTTGCGCGTACCATTCACGAAAACTGAACCCTTCGGAGCGCAATTATACAATCTGGGAGAAGGAGCTGCTGGCCATCAAAGTGGCATTCGAGGCCTGGAGGCATCATCTGGAGGGAGCGCGGCATCAAATCGAGGTCCGGACGGACCATTAGAATTTGGAAAGCCTGCAAACCACTCGGATTTTGAACCAATGCCAGATCCAGTGGCCTCTTTTCTTTGCGAGGTTCGACTTCCGAGTTCGGTACATACCTACCGGGCACAATCAAAGAGCGGATGTTCTGTCCAGGAAGCCCGAATATTCCCGAGTGGAAGACAAGCTTCTGCCCAGGACAGTGATCCCCGTCGAGTCTTTTGCTGCAGTGCGGGAGCCGGTTGATATACGGGCTCGGATCCGGGAGGCACAGCAGCAGGAGGTGTGGGTGGCTCAGCGGAAGGAGGAGGTGGGTCCAGATTATCCTTGGACGGTCACGGATGGACTCTTGTATTATCGTGACCGGCTCTACGTTCCGGGAGGGCCACTCAGGGGACTCATCCTCAGCCAGTGTCGCGATAACCCGGCGGCGGGGCATTTTGACCTGTTCAAGACCCTGAACCTTGTCTCCCGTACCTTCTGGTGGCCCCGAGTCTGACACGACGTCCAGTCCTATGTTACCTCCTGCATCCCATGCAGGCAGGCCAAGTTATCGACAGTAATCCTGCCTGGATTACTGCAGCCCTTGCCGACACCCAAAAGACCCTGGGGGGGCTGTGTCCATGGACCTCTTGATGGATTTACCCCCATCCTCTGGTTTTACGACAGTGTATGTGGTGGTGGACGTGCTGACCAAGATGGCGCACTTCATCCCCTGTCGCGGCTTAACGTCAGCCCGGGCCACTAGTCGTATGTTCATTCAGCAGGTGTTTTGGCTGCACGGCCTCCCTGATAGAGTCGTCTCTGATAGGGGGGCCCAATTTACAGCCCGCTTCTGGCAGGAGTTGATGCATGCATTGGATATCAAGATTTATTTATTTATTTATTTATTTATTTTTGGGACTTATATGCCGTCCTATCTCCCAAAGGACTCAGGGCGGCTTACAACAATAAAAAACAACAGTAAAAAAATTAAAAACGAATTAAATAACAGCCCCAAAATAAATTAACTACAGTTAAAAATTAAAAAAATATTTAAAAACCCATCATCATTCCAGGTCAGCCTGATGAAAGAGAAAAGTTTTGAGGTCGCGGTGAAAGGACCGGAGGTCCGGGGCCATCCGAAGCTCAAGGGGAAGCTGGTTCCAAAGGGCTGGTGCTCCCACAGAGAAGGCCCTCCCCCTGGGGGTCGCCAGCCGACATTTTCTGGCCGATGGCACCCTGAGGAGGCCCTCTCTGTGTGAGCGCACTGGGCGATGGGAAGTCGTCCCCGGTAGCGGACGGTCCTGCAAATATCCCGGGCGTAAGCCATGTAGGGCTTTAAAGGTAAGTACCAGCACCTTAAATCTCGCCCGGAAGACAACTGGTAGCCAATGCAGCTCACGCAGGAGGGGTGTAATATGGGAGTATTGGGATGCTCCCATCACTACCCGCGCGGCTGCATTCTGCACCAGCTGAAGCCTCCGGGTGGTCTTCAAGGGCAGCCCCATGTAGAGAGCATTGCAGTAATCTATCCTGAGGTAACGAGTGCATGAGTGACCGTACGTAGGGCATCTCGGTCCAGATAGGGGCGCAACTGGCACACCAGGCGAACCTGGGCAAATGCCCCCCTGGCCACGACTCCAATATGATCTTCAAAACTGAGTCGTGAGTCCAGGAGGACGCCTAAATTGCGCGCCCTATCAACGGGAGGCAACACCTCTCCTCCCATAACCAAAGATGGAACCTCTTGGACACGTCGAGATGCCGGTACGTAAAGCCACTCAGTCTTGGCCGGGTTGAGCTGGAGCCTGTTCTTCCCCATCCAAATCCATACCGCTTCCAGGCAACGGGACATCACGTCGAGGGCATCACTGGCTTGGTTCGGGGTGGAGATAAAGAGCTGGATATCATCGGCATATTGATGATACCTCACCCCAAAACCACGGATGATCTCACCCAGTGGCTTCATATAGATGTTGAACAGGAGGGGCGAGAGCACCGACCCCTGAGGCACCGCACAATTAAGGGGCCTAGGGGTTGACCTCTGCCCTCCTGTCAACACCATCTGCGAGCGGTCCGAGAGGTAGGAGGAGAACCACCGTAAAACGGTGCCTCCCACTCCCAACCCCGCAAGACGTCGCAGCAAGATACCATGGTCGATGGTATCAAAAGCCGCTGAGAGATCTAAAAGGACCAGGACAGAGGAATAACCCCTGTCTCGGGCCCACCAGAGATCATCCACCAGTGCGACCAATGCCGTCTCTGTGCTGTACCCGGGCCTGAAACCCGATTGGTACGGATCTAGATACTCAGTTTCCTCCAGGACCAAAGGGAGCTGCCGTGCCACCATGCTCTCAACAACCTTCGCAAGAAAGCGAAGGTTGGAGACAGGACGAAAGTTGTTTAAAATAGCTGGATCCAAGGCAGGTTTCTTGAGGAGGGGCCTTACCACCGCCTCCTTCAAGGAGATTTGCCTCTTGTCTGCACATCATCCTCAAACTGACGGGGGAACCGAGAAGGTCATCGGTATCCTGGAACAATATCTGCACTGCTACATCAATCTGCAGCAAAACAATTGGGTGGACTATCTGGCCATAGCTGAGTTTGCATTTAACAATTCGCAGCACACCTCCACACAAATGACACCGTTCTTGGCCAATGTGGGATATCACCCCCGGTTTTTCCCCCTTTCTCCTGTGGACTCACAGGAGCCGGCAGCGAACGACTTCATGGCAGAGTTACAGGCGATCCATCGATTGGTGCGACGTCAGTTAGAGAAGGCCAAGGCCGATTACAAAAGGTTTGCTGATCGGTCAAGGTGGGATACGCCTCCACTATCGGTGGGAGATCGGGTCTGGTTGTCCACCAGGAACCTACCATCAACACGGCCGGTGAGAAAGTTAGATCACCGATATTTAGGACCGTTCCCAATCGAGGCTGTCATCAATCCGGTCGCCTATCGCTTAACTCTGCCACGTTCCCTGCACGTGTGCCCAGTTTTTCATCGGTCTCTGTTGGTCCCCGAGCAACTGGCCTGTCCACTCCACCGAGCGGAACCTCCCCCATCAGGACCTCGTGATGGAGACAGCACCCCTGAGTACGAGGTCGCCAGCATCAGGGACTCCCGTTGGCTGAAAGGTTGTTTCCAGTACCTGATTGAATGGAAAGGTTACGGACCAGAGGAGTTCACCTGGGAAGACGTGACCGCCGTTCATGCCCCTGCTTTGGTGACCGCTTTTCATGAACAATTTCCATCCCGACCACATCCGGATCAGCAGACCAGGGGGAAGGGCCCTGCGGTGCGGGATATTGTTGTGATTCAGGGTCAGCCTGTGGGTTTGGCAGTTGGGTCGGATGACTCAGAGGAGGAGGGGGGTGTTAAAGAGCTTGCTGAGAGGGTTGGAGAGCTTGCTGATGAGAGCCCTCAGCCAGGCCCCTCCCACCTGGTCACGATGCAGACCCAGCTGTGTGAGCCTGACAGCGTGGATGAAGATGACCCACAGCTGTCCCTGTTCAAGGACGCCCGACGCAGGAGGCAGTCAATCAGGAGTAAACAGAGGAAGGCAATGGGGCACCTCAGAAGGAGGCAGAGAGAAGCCACGCCCTGAACTGTATAAAAGGGGAATGCGTGGGAGGGCTGGTTTGCTGAAGGCAGCCGCTTGAATAGCTCCTGTTTCATGGTTCGTGTCTTGTTCTGTTTGCTTTTGTATCCATAAATTTGGCAGGCTTAGTTCCAGCCTCTTGCCTTCTTGTAAAAGGGGTTGTCCCTGCCTTTTCTGCAGGGCTGGTAGCAGGCTGGTACAGAACACCTCCCTATTCTATTGTTTTCTTCTATTTCTTTGCACTGTTCATTTAAGAAGGCATTCTTATCTCTTCTACCTATTCTGTGGAATTCTGCATTCAATTGGGTGTATCTTTCTTTTTCTCACTTGCCTTTCACTTCCCTCCTATCCTCAGCTATTTGCAAAGCTTCCTCAGACAGCCATTTTGCTTTCTTGCATTTCTTTTTCTTTGGGATGGTTTTAGTTGTTACTTCTTGTACAATGTTGTGAACCTCCGTCCATAGTTCTTCAGGCACTCTGTCTATCAGATCTAATTCATTAAATCTATTTGTCACCTCTATTGTATATTCGTCAGGGATATGATTTAGTTCATGCCTGAGTGGCCTAGTGGTTTTCCCTACTTTCTTCAGTTTAAGCCTAAATTTTGCAACGAGAAGCTCATGGTCTGAGCCACAGTCAGCTCCTGGTCTTGTTTTTACTGACTGTATAGAGCTTCTCCATCTTTGGCTGCAGAGCATATAGTCAATCTAATTTCTGTGTTGACCGTCTGGTGATGTCCATGTGTAGAGCCATCTCTTGGGTTGTTGGAAAAGAGTGTTTGCAATGACCATCATATTCTCTTGTCAAAATTCTATCAGACTGTGCCCTTCCTCATTTTGTACTCTAAGGCCAAACTTGCCTGTTATTACAGTTATCTTTTGGTTTCCTACTTTAGCATTCCAATCCCCCATGATGATAAGGACATAATTTTTGGGTGTTAGTTCTATAAGGTGCTGTAGGGCTTCATAGAACCAGTCAATTTCATCCTCTTCAGCACTGGTGGTTGGGGCATAGACTTGGACTACTGTGATATTGAATGGTTTGCCTTGGATTCGAACTGAGATCATTCTGTCATTTTGAGGATTGTATCCCAGTATTGCTTTTCCTACTCTTTTATTGACTATGAAGGCTACTCCATTTCTTCTGAGGGATTCTTGCCCGCAGTAGTATACCTGATGGGCATCTGAATTAAATTCACCCATTCCTGTCCATTTTAGTTCGCTGATTCCTAAGATGTCAATGTTCAGTCTTGTCATCTCTTGTTTGACCACGTCCAGCTTTCCTTGAATCATGGATCTTACATTCCAAGTTCCTACGGAGAAAAAATCTTTACAGCATCGGATTTTCCTTTCACCACCAGATACATCCACAGCTGAGCATCCTTTCAGCTTTGGCCCAGTCACTTCATTCTTTCTGGCGCTATTAGTATTAGCCCTCTGCTCTTCCCCAGTAGTGTATTGGACGTCTTCTGACCTGAGGGGCTCATCTTCCAGCATCATATCATTTTGCCTTTTGGTACTGTCCATAGGGTTTTCATGGCAAAGATACTGGAGTGGGTTGCCATTTCCTTCTCCTGTGGATTATGTTTTGTCAGAACTCTCTGCTATGACATGTCCATCTTGGGTGGCCCTGGGCGTAGCTCATAGCTTCATTGAATTATGCAAGTCCCTTCACCATGACAAGGCAGTAATCCATGAAGGGGATTTCTTTCCATAATCTGCTTCATCTCTTCAAGCTCCAGAAGTGATCTTCATCCCTCCTACAGTTGGTGAGCAGAGGGAGAAGGTGATTCACAAGAGCTTATTTTCAATTGGCACCAGGGACTAAGAGAAGCGTGGAAGTGCAAAATGATTGTGGGACTCAATGCTGGCTACAGAGCAGCTTTATTTTTATGGATTTTTAGTGGGATCAGCAGTAGAGCCTGGGCAGCCCTTCTGACCTCACATAAGGACTGAGTTTCTGTTTTATCTATCGGCACCCCTTCTGGAGTGGGTTGATAAAGGAAAATTCTGTAAGGACTCAGAACTGCTTTGGGGAAGTTTTTGTGACAATTGCTACCTGGACTGTTAGAATGTGGAGACGATGCCAGTTTCTACAGGAATGAAGATGCTAGTAGCATTTAGTTGCATGAGGGAAATGGCTTTCTAGAAAATTTGCTACCCTCACTCTTCAAAGGATTTTCTGAAATCTGAATTCTTAATAGCAAAGTAAGTATGCTGGAGAATGAGAAGTTGGGTGACAGCAGATAACTTTGTGGATAACTTGGTTGAAAGAAGCTTTTTTCTTCCAAAAAGGAAAATTTTTCTTCATGAAGCAAAATTGATAAAGTATAGCCCTCAGCAGCTCAATGGATTTCACTTTCACAAAATCTACTGAACTATGTGCTGTCTACTGTAGGTGAGTAGCCAATCAATTTAAATAAGTAAATAAACTTAACAAGTTGAAAGCAAAAATTTATCATGGATTGGTTGACATTGGAATAAAATATATAATATATATATAATATATAAAATATATAATAAAATATTTATCCAATGCCTACAGAAACTTGCTCTTGAAAAGGAGGATATTTGCAATCATTCCTACCAAACAGCAGCACTTTTATGTTTCTATTCTAAATGAAAAATGGCAAGCCTAAGAATTAAAAAATACATAAATGTATTAATTATATACATAATTAATAAAAATAAAATGATAACAACAAGCACTATCCTAAATGACATCAGAGACTGTTGTGTAGTCAGAGTAGAAGAGGGGAGAAACAGAGAGAAGCACATTTTGAATACAAAACTTAAATAGTGTTTGAGTGCATTACAAATTCGTGTCTGGTTATTTTAGCATAGCTTTTCTTTCTTGTCTCCTCCCAGGTGTGTAGTTTTAATTGCAGAATAGGGGAAAGCGAGCGCTCACGCGCGCACACATGGACCAGCAATGGAGCGTTCCGCAGTCCTCCTTCCTTTTTTTACAGGCAAGATGCTGAGCAACCAATATGAGTACTTAGGACCGCTCGGAAGACTTGCTGGCTGAACTGCTTCGATGGTAGTTGGATCCCAGGAGGCTGGAGCACAGCCTGTACCACTCAGTTTGAAGGCGGAGGAGGGGGCTGTAAAGAAGGGAAATATGCAAAAGATAGGAAGCGGCTGGTTATTTTTCTGTTCAAAGCAAAAGTAAGGGGGGAAAAAGTTCTTTAGAAAGGTTGGAAGGAGAGGCTTCCAAATTCAATACAATGAGCACCACCATCGCCGTTAAGAAGTGTGAGAACTGCGCCTCCCCATTCTTTTGTAGCCATTCCTGCACGGACTTTTGCGCAAGACTAGTGATACTCCTTTAGCTTCCTTTCGCTTTAAAACTAGAGAAGTTCGCTAGGCGGCTCTTCCAGCTAGCGGGAAGTATACGGAAGAGAAGGGAGAGCCGGCGAAAAGGCAAAGAAGCGGGAGGAGAGGATTTTCTCCTCCCCAGTTCTCTCCCCTCCCCTTTAGAATTGTTGGTTATATTACCATTGCTGCTAGTCTTGGTAGTGGCGACAGTATTTTCTTCTGTTGGCGAATGATGAATAAAAGGAGACGCTGTTAAGAAGGGCCTGAGTGTTTGCTGGGCTGATCTAAATGATAGTCTGGCTGGCTGTGCATCTGAGCTTCGTGTACCTGTGCAGAGGAACTAGAGCAGTCAGGCTGAGGAAAGCTCTCAGAAGCAGCCCTCTGCTATATAGGAAGAAGGACTCGGCCGCAGTGATTTTAGCTCGGGCCAGCAGGCAAAGCATTTTCTTCCAATATCCCACTCCGTCTCTCCAAGCCTGCTCCCCGCGAAGTGATCTCAGTCTTTCATACTTCGTTTGGCGTGATACCTCGAAGAAGGCTTGCTTATATCAAGAGAAAAAGTACAACAAAGTGTTGGGGACTTCGTTTAAATCAATAGAATAGGTAGCTGTACCTGGCTTTTATCCCAAAAGTGACAGTGGGTAAGCAGAGGGACATCTGGGGAAGACCCAGCAAGAGCTTATTCACAACTGTCGCCTGAGACTGTGTGTTTGTGTGTTGGTGGGGGAAGGTCTGGAGGTGCAGGATGGTTGTGGTTCTCCATGCTAGCTGCAGAGCAGCTCTGTTCCTGTGGATCTTCAGCAACATCAGTGGCAGAACCCAGACAGCTCTTGCCTCCTCTCGTAAGTATTTCTAGAGTATTTAATTCATGAGTAATGTCTGATTGGACAGGAAGATAAGACAAGATAAGACAGCTGGGGTCAATTCATTGGGATGAAGATGCTGGTGGCAGCTTTGCTGAACTGAGAATGCTGATTGTTTTCTAGCCTTTCTTTGGTCACTTTTTGTAGGATTTTCTGGAGCTCAACAAACACTTTATTGTTGCTGATTAGCCCATGAGCCATATTAAAATACAGGAAAAAGCTTTTAAAACCTCATGTGCACATTGGAGAATGATTCATTGTGGCAATAATAGATTTCATAAGTGATTTAGTTGAAGGTGGTAGAATTTTGGGAAGAGAATAAAGTTGTAACTTAAAGTAAAGTTAAGATTAGCTACCAGCTTTTTAAAAGAGTGTTATAGAAGTGGTTAATGACCAGTTGAAGGGCCAGTGGATTTTACAGTGAGTGATAATCCCTGAGAAGATATGATCCTGTTTCCAGATCTAATGAGGAGCAGATTTTTAGGTTTATAAGTTTAAACCTGTAAACAAAACGTCAGCATTTGTTGATTGTTATTGTATACAATGACTTGTCCATTGTTCTTGTAAACATCTATGAAATTACCTCCAAAGAGCAGCAGCACTTTTATTTTTCCCTTCTAAATGAGGTAGGAAGTATTAGTTTTAAAAAAGAGATGCATTAATTATACATTCGAATAACTAACAATAACATATAACAACAAACATTGTATCCTAAGAAATACAGCTCAGTAACTCTCATTAAATTCTGTTGTGGGGTCGGAGTATGGGGAAGAGGAAAGAAACAGGCAGAAATGACTTTTGGATGCAGTTTCTTATCAAACCCACAATAACATCTAGTTGCATCCTATCCTATTAGTACAGTTTTTTTTCTTGCTTTCTTCCATATGTGTATTTGTATCTGCAGTACACGAATATACACAAACACCCACACTCACAGTGGAGCCTTCGATAATGTTCCTGCTGGTTTTGCAAGCATGATACCGAGCTCCTATTTTGAGTACAGTACTTAGGACCGCTCGGAAGACTTGCTGGCTAGACTGCTTCGTTTATAGCTGGATCCCAGGAGGCTGGAGCACAGGGAGCATATACCATCTCATTCTGAAGGGGAAGCAAAGAAGAAGAGAAGTAGGGGAAAGAGAAATGTCGATGACCTCTTTTTAGGTCCCTTGAAAACGGGGGGGGAGGGGGAAACAACAACCGCAAACCCAAACCTCCTGCCAAGATCAGGAAGGTTGTGTCCAAGTTCAGTACCATGGATAGCAATACTTGCGTTGCTCTGCTGCTGAGGGTAGCAGCTCTAGCGACTCCTGCAAGGCCCACTGCGCAAGGCTGGGGCTGTTGCTTTATCCCCCTTTAGGTTTAAAAGTATGTAAATGGAGAAGACTTGGGGAGGTGGCTCTTTCAGCGAGCAGGGAGTATACGGAAGAGGAGGAGCCGCCGAAAAGATAGAGAGGAGCAGGAGGGACGCGTAGGATTCTCTTTCCTCCCTCGCCGCCTCTAGGTTACTGATTATGCTGCTACCACGATTAGTCGCGGTGGCGACCGCAGTGTTTCCTTCTGTTGGCGAATAATGACTGTAGGAAGACAGAGGCTGTAGATTGCTGTTCTGCGGCGGGAACGTCTCTATTGCCCCTCGCACGAACTGATTGCGTGACTGCTTTCTGACTGGCTGAGGCGTGCGTGTGAATCCCGAGGATCAATTCAGCGGCAGCCTGGCAAGGGGAAGCTTTTTGAAGCACCCCTTCTCTTTACAGAAAAAGACTCAGTAGCTGTGGTTCCGGTAACGGCGATTGGAGGAGTGTTGATTCCCGAAACCTGCTCTCTTGCTTTCCAAGATCTTATCATCTTTTAAAATAATATCTGTTCCTGTTGGTCTGCGTACCTATATTCTGAAAGAAAAATAACGCTAAAGTCTTGGGAACTTCGTGGAAGAATAGACAGTGACATTTATCCTCAAGGTGACAAGCAGTAGAAGAAGACTGAAGGAAGAGGAAGACGCAGTCAGAATATTTCTTACTGATACCTGGGACTAACAGTTTGAAGGTGCAGGATGGCTGGGATTCGCGTTGCCTGCAAAACAGCTCTCTTCCTGTGGATTTTGAGCAACATCAGCGAAAGAGCCCGGACAGTCCTTCCGTCCTCGCGTAAGTACCGCGCTTCCACACTGAGGCAGTGGCAGTGATTGTATTTGGTGAGGCAGGTTAGTAAGAGAAGTGAAAGGCTTGCATGCGGATTGTTTGGAATTGCTGCAGGGAGGCTCGTAAAATCGCAAGAGAGGGCAGCTGGTGCCGTTTTTTCCTGGAACCGAGGTATTGGCGGCATTTAGTTAAACCCAGGGAACAAGCTGCCGGGTGCTGGTTGTCTTTCTTTGAAATTTTTGTTTTCCCATTCCTGGTGGGATTTTTCTGGAGTTTGATTTCTGAAAAAGTGCTAGTGAAGACAGAAGAGAGTGGGTACTTGAGGTTATAATGGGGAATTTGCGGCTGATTCTGATGAATAAAGTTTCGTTTCTTTAAGCAAAATCGGTAAAATGTAAGGCTTCTGAAGAGCTTTTATGATTTGCACCTATCCGGTGAGTCAGTGAAATTTCATGTCGGGTGGTATCCCTAGGTGCCCCAAGAAGATTTAGTACACTGAGCTATGTACAGATAAAAACCTAACAAGGTTACTGTAGATGCACATTTGTAGTGCTAGTTGTTTGATATCAGATTGACAGGAGTGAAATATTCTGTTGTTTAACACTTGTAGAAAACTGTTTTTTCTAGTTTATGGAACTATTTACAGCATTCCAACCAAAGAATGGCAGTTTGACTTTCTCTTCCAAATGATCTACATACATGTGATACACTGTGCTGACTATTCTGCTTTTGGGGAACACAAGTATTGTATGCTGTTTTCTTATAATCAGTCATACTGAAGATTTAATAGCTAAAGTTGGTAGTGTTTGACTCAGCATATTTCCTTCTACTACCTATAATAGAGTTACTTGTTATTTTGTCACAAAGAGAAAAAAATATATCAGAGCTCAATCATATCTTGAAGAAAATCTTGCTTGCTGATGTTTGGTCCTTAGTGCATTTGTGAGGAATGACAGTTACCAGTTGGAGTAATCTAGTGCTTGATTAGAGGAATAGCATCTATACCTATTTGATAAAATTCCAAGTTTGGTAAAAAGAGGTATGCTGTAAGTTGTGTCACAAGTTAAAGAAGTGCAAATGTTTTTTTTTTGTTATTTTTTAAAGAGTCTATGCAAGATTAAGAAAAACATGGCTTAACACATGAACCATCTCACGACAAATTAATTTATTCCCTCTTTTAAAAATAATTTAATGTTGGGCTTTTTGCTTAGTGCTGTTGGATTATTCTGTATATATTTCTTAATATTTCATCCCAGTTAATATATGCAGTGATATTGTATATAAGGAAGAGAAAGAAAAGAAAGACTGTCATCCTTGCTCTGCAGAATCAATATTTGATGTCCAATTTGCTGAAATCCAAATCTAGTTTTCTTCAGGTACATATAAGTATTAAAGTGCAAGTTTACCCTTTAATGTGAATGCACACACACACACACACACACACACAATTGTTATATGAGTAGCTTATAGTATATAATATTACATAGCATCCTTATACAAATATGGACATACACATTTAGTTTCAATGGTACCTAAATTTGGATTTAGGTATAAATCGATCAAAATCAATCAAAAAGTTAGACAATATTTTTGTAAAGAAAATAATCTGAAAATTTCTTTCTTCAGCAGCCTAAAAAACACAGTACATAAATAGGTTTTATATAGTCATATTTGTTTTTTAGTTTCCTAGAATGTGTGTTTGTCTCCTCCCCCTCCCTCTTCCCCTCTTTCTGCCTGCCTTCTCTACTGCCTACTGGCTGCTTCCTGTCAAACAGAGCTGTATTATTGTAACTACATTAATAAGGTGGAAGTGGGACAGACTGATAAGGAGATGAATAGAGGCAGAAACAAAATCAGTATAATCAGGTCTGCTTTCTTGAACAACTACATCAAACCAAATTAAATATTAACATTAGAAATTAGTCAAACACAGTTGTACAGAAAAGCATTAAAATTCAGACTTCCCTTGCTTTATGCTAAAGTTAGATTCTCTTCAAACTTCAAATGAAGTGTATTTGCATAGAGAAAACCTGAACAAAAAGGAGATTTGGAATTTGGTGTCCAATTTTGTAATCCAAATGTACTGATAAATATGCTTAGCACCAGCTTTTCTGTAGCATATGTCCAATTTTTTTTCTAGGGTTAGGTCTTTTTCAATAAAAAATAGATAATTCACATAAAATGAGGGAAACCTCTTTGCTTACTTGAAGTAATCATGAAAGAGTAAAAATGATTTAAAACAAAAAGCTTTAAAAAGTGGTAATGCTACCTAAATGTTCTTATTTATCAATCTTTTGGTGGATGAACCTATTTTGCAGATTTTTGAGTTCCTTGGCAAGAAGTTATATACTGGATTGACTTCTGATTTTTATCGTTTTCTTGTTTTGGCACAGAAATGAATTAAGTAATTGCATGATGGGAGAACACTTTCAGAGCAATCTTCTGAATGTTATGCTTACAGATTGGGTGTGATCCGTATCACTGTAGGATCAGTCATATAATTCTCATAATGCAACTTAATGATACAAACCACTAATGCTATTTAATAGATGAACGCAATGGTTCAAATTCCATTTTGAAAAGGTAGCATGTGATATGTCAGTGTATGAATATAGCATCTTTAAAACAGGCCTCTTTCAGCCCTCCACCCCCTACAGCATGGCTGTTTTCTGCAGCTTCCTGACATGGGCTTAGGTACCCAAACCATCTTTTATATATTATGTTTGAAATGTTACACAGCCTTATCATTTAATACAATATAACTCAATTTTATTATTAACCATGTCTATCTGCCTGTATATCTGTATGCCTGTTGCAAGGAGAACCACAGTTGAGAGAAGCCATTGAAGTCCATATGTATAACTTCGCACATAAGAACATTAATTCTTAGTGTTGCATTATAAATGAATACATTAAACATTTTAGTTTGTTTCATTTAGCAGAATTAACTAAACTAAGTATTTCTCTATAAGAACAGGGTTAGGGTAAATATGTATAAACTTTGAATCTCATATAAGTTCTCATATAAATAAAATATACAACACCATTTAATGCTGTGCTTTAATATTTAATATTTTGAATACCATTTTTAATAATTGCAAACAGCTAAAACTACCAATGGACTGATAAGATTTAAAAGTGACGAAGTAAAGATTCTGAACTATTTATTTTAAAGATAATGAACAGTTTAGCCAGGAGAGGTCATCAGAAGATAAAAAGTAAAATAAAATAATATTTAAAACACTCTCTGCCATTTCTTTATTTTCACATTTAGGAAATAAGAAAATTGAATTTAAACATGGCTTTTTTGGAGAGGGAAGGTTATTGGCAAAAAATAGTGATTACATAATAAATGTAGGCAGATAAGCATTCTTTCAGTCTGCTATGAATAGGATAAAATAACTTGTTTCTTACAGAAAAACACTATGTTTCCTATTGCACAAATTTTTTTCTATTCCTTAGCAGATGCTTGTTGGAATAATATGATAAAGAAATAAGAATAAAAAAGCAATTTTATGTGTGTAAGCAAACATTGTCTAATATAACTTCAAAAAAATGCTGGTGTGTAATACTTGTAATTTACTCATAGCATCACCCATTCATTATAGATGATGCTGATGCTTTTTCAAATTTGAGAAAGCTAGTGAGATGTAGAATTGTGTACTTGTCTATGAAGATATATATAAAAATATGCAAACATTAGCAATCTCCAGACAGGATTTCTAACATCACCTATTCATTATAGATGATCTGATGCTGGGCAATGCAAATTGATCACAGATGCATTCTACCTATGTGTTAATTTGAATAGTTGCCAAGGACATTCTGTGCATTGAGAAAAAAGCATAGCACCAGGTAGAAAATGTGAATGTTGAGTGGCTAATAGGCATTCTATTGGGTTGTCATTATACAATTCTATGTATTCTCCCATAGCAGGTGAAGATTTCATTCTTATTAGGCAATGGGCTTCATTACCTGAGCATACTGAATATGGGCACAAACTGAAGAAGCGATGAAGCCTATAGAACTGGATAGTGACAACTTAATAGAGTGCCTGTTAGCCACTTAACATTCATATTTTCTAGCTGGTGCTATGCTTTTTTGTCAGACAATGCGCAGAATGTTCTTGGAGGCTATTACATTTAACACATAGGTAGAATGCATCTATGATAAATTTGCATTGCCCAGCATCAGTATCACCTATAAAGAATAGGTGATGTTAGAAATCCTATCTGGAGACTGCTAATGTTTGCATATTTTTATTTCTTCAGAGAGAAGTGCACAATTCCACATTTAATTGGCTTTCTCAAATCTGAAGAATAATCTGTAGTGAATACATTAGAAATATAAATTCAATTTATTTCTTCTGGTCAACAAATAAAGGAGTCACATACTGATATTATGCATTCCTTTATGTTTATAAAGATGTACATATAATGGAAAAGTAGTACTTGAAGAATATAACATTGATTTTATTAATAAGTATCAAATCCTACAGCAAATAGTATAGATTAAGTTCCAGTTGACTAGTTGTTTATTTTGCTCTTTGCAGTCTGATTTGTTTGATATAGATTTTAGTGTTTTATTCACACAAGATCACTGAATGAAGATCCACTAGTCACAATATACAGTTATAGCAAATAGCTAAGGCATCAGAACTGAGGAGAAACCTCAAAATGTAAGGCTTTAGAAATACAGGTATTGCTGGCTTTCAGATGTTACATTTTATGTTACTCTCCAGCAACTGCATCCTACTGAGACCTCATTTACTCAACATGCAAAAGGCAATGACTTTCACTGACTTCCCATGTTACCTTGTACAAATGCAGTTGTTATCCATAACAACTGGCAGAACATAAACAATGCATTTGTCAGGAAAAGCCAATATGGTTTATGCTACTTGCCCTTAATATTTCAAAGTGCGAATGGCCTCCTGTGTTGTGATTTCTGAAAATCATGTCAAGCTTCTTCTGATGAACATCTTGCTTAGGCTGTTATCATTTTAACACATTTAATTCCAGTTAATCATCTTTCATCTACTGCAGTTGTGATAGGAACTAATGTAACTTTCATCAATGTTCTAATCAGAAGCCAAAAACCTAGTACCCTTGGCTACCTTGACAAATTATTTAGCCCTTTCAATCTAGATCCTGGAGAATCCTTTGAAATATCATGTGATATGCTCAGTTCCTGGGAAATGTTTAAAAGTATTTCAGATCTGGCAACATTCTAATAAGATACAGTGAGGGAAAATTTATTTGATCCTCTGCTGATTTTGTATATTTGCCCACTGACAAAGAAATGATTAGTGTACAATTGTAATGGTAGGTTTATTTTAGCAGTGAGAGACAGAATAATAACAACAACAAATCCAGAAAAACACATTTCAAAAAAGTTATAAATTATTTCCATTTTAATGAGTGAAATAAGCATTTGACCCCTTCGCAAAACATGACTTAGTACTAGGTGACAAAACCCTTGTGGGCAATCACAGAGGTCAGATGTTTCTTGTAGTTGGCCACCAGGTTTGCACAAATTTCAGGAGGGATTTTGTGAAGGTCTACAATCTTGTCCCTGACATCCTTGGACAGCTTTTTGGTCTTGGCCATGGTAGAGTTTGAAATCTGATTGGTTGATTGATTGCTTCTGTGGACAACTGTCTTTTATACAGGTAACAAGCTGAGATTAGGAGCATTCCCTTTAAGACAGTGCTCCTAATCTCAGCTTGTTACCTGTATAAAAGACACCTGGGAGCTAGAAATCTTGCTGACTGATAGAGAATCAAATACTTATTAAGCCATGTTAAAATAGTTTCTTGGTAGTATAACATCCAGTCCGGCAGTCCAAATCCTCCACTTTCTTTCACTTCTTGTAATATTTTGAGTCTAATTCTAGCTTTTTTCCCCTTGCCAAATAAATTTCAATATTGTTGTATTCAGTTCATCAAAAAAGGCTTTTCCTAGCCTTTGAAATAAAAAGAGTATTTTTGGTAAGATATTATTTTTTACTGTTGCTATTCTCCCCAGCATTGAAAGTTGTAAGTTTTTCCACTTTTGCAGATCCAATTTTACTTGGCAAAAAAATGATAAGACTCCAGGTCCAGATGGAATACCTGCAGAGATTTATAAATCATTATCAGATGTATTAAGTCCTACTTTGAAAGAACTGTGTAATGAAATATTCCTGGAGACTAAAATACCAAATACATGGACTGAAGCCAATATTAATTTAATACCCAAAGACTCTGACCTATCACAAATAAAAAACTATAGACCAATATCACTATTAAATGTAGACTATAAAATTTTCACCTCAATAATAGCAGAAAGACTAAATAAATTTTTGATTGAATTTATACATATAGATCAAAATAATTTTCTACCTAAAAGACAGATAAAAAATAATTTAAGAATGATTCTTGATGTGTTAGAGTACTATGAAATTCATCCAGGGAAACAGATGGCTTTAATATTCTTTGATGCACAGAAAGTGTTTAACAATGTAAACTGGTGATTCATGTTTCAGCAACTTACGGAAATGAACTTTGGAGAAAACTTTATAAATGTAATTAAAACAATTTATCGTAAACAAACAGCCAAAATAAGTGTAAGTGGAGATTTCACAGAAAAGTTTAACATTAAAAAAGGCACAAGACAGAGATGTCCACTATCTCCATTACTATTTATACTAACACTGGAAGTATTCAATAGAAACATCAGACAATATATATAAATTAAAGGATTAAAGATAAAAGATGAAAAATATAAATTACAAGCTTTTGTAGATGACTTGGTTTTTATATTGGAAGATCCACTTGAAACAAGCAAACAAACGTATTGAGAAAATAGAAAAATTTGGAGGAGTGGCAGGGTTGAAAACAGGAAAAAAACCTAGCAAAAATCTTCAAATAGTTAAAAAAGTTAAATATTTAGGAATTTATTTAACAGCAAGATGTGCAACAATAAAAGAGGACAATTATGCAAGATTGCTAAAACAAATAAAATTGGATCTGGAAAAGTGGAAAAATTTACAACTTTCAATGCTGGGGAGAATAGCAACAGTGAAAATGAATATCTTACCAAAAATACTCTTTCTATTCCAAATGACACCTGTAAGACTGGGAAAAGCCTTTTTTGATGAATTAAATACAATAATACTGAAAGTTATCTGGCAAGGAAAAAAATCTAGAATCAGATTGAAAATGTTACAAGAAGTGAAAGAAAGTGGAGGATTTGGACTGCCGGACTGGACGTTATTGTCAGGACCCACCTCAATCCCACATCTTAAGAAAGCAGAACTCTTGGAAGTGATTTCTTCCAACAGGAACTGTTTATTAAGAGTAATTGATAGCAGGCATAATAGACAGTATCTGAGATTTCCCATGCAGAGTGATAGATCAAAGTATTCCTAAGCAAGACCTCACCCCATAGTCTGCCCACCCGATGTGGAACGGCTAATCCCCAGGTGTTAAGTCCATCATGGGAAAAGGGGAGATAGCATTGGCCTGTCTCCAGCTCATGCAATGATGGTTGGCGGCTTCTTCACACCTTCCTCTGAGACCATAGACATAAACCAGACACTGAGGTTACATTCCTTATTTCCTCCCTTGTTCTAGCTGACCATTTAGGAAGATAGAGTTCAGAGAGAGAGATAACACAGGAAGCAAATTGCTACATTGCAGTGGGCGGGTAGAGGACACAGCGGCAATAAACAAAGCAAAAGTTTACATAGCAGTGGAAAGAGGAAGCAAAGGCAATAACCCCACAGGAATATCCTCCCTCCCCCTTGGGAGTATGGCAGAACCCAGGGAAAATTTTGGGTCAGAGAAGATAGATAGAAATGAAATAGGAATGGGTTCTGACAGTTATACTACCAAACAACTATATTAACATGGCTTAAAGAGTGGATAATGCTCAAAGATAAAAGACTATTACACCTAGAGGGGCATGACCTACTTGCCTTTCTGTGGTATGGGAAGAATAAAATTCATAGATACTTTCAATACCACTTTATAAGAAATCCACTTATTTTAGAATGGGGAAAAAAAGCCAAAATTTATATCAAGATACTTGGATGGCTTTCCACAATGGAAACATTTACTTACCCAAATGTAATTAATTACAACAAAGTTGTGACCTATAAAGATATTTTGGACAATGAAGGGAAATTGAAAGACAAGATTTACAAGAATAAGGTATTGATCCATCATGGTGGCCATATTTACAAATCCAAATGAGATATGAAAAAGATGCTAAAATAATGGAATTTTATAAAGAACAGACAGAATTTCACCAGATACTGCTAAAAACATGAAAAACTGATTAAGAAACTCTATAAATATCAGTTAAGCTTAAAGATGGAGGACAAACAAGTAAAAGAGACTATGATAACATGGGCAAAGAACTTTGGACATAATATAGAATTAGAAAACTGGCAAAGATTATGGGAAAGAAATGCTAAATTAATGAAAGCAGTGGCATATAAAGAAAATGTATATAAAATGTTTTACAGATGGCATTTAATACCAGTGAGATCAGCAAAAATGTTTAAAAGTACTTCAAACAAGTGTTGGAAATGCAAACAAAGACCAGGTACATATTACCATATCTGGTGGACATGCCCTAAAGCAAAAAGATTTTGGTTAAAAATATACTTATGGTTGAAGAAAATGACTAAAAAACAAATAGATTTTAAGCCAGAATTATTTTACTTAGGATAATAGGAGCAAATTATGAGAAAGACTATGTATATTTAATGGTACATGTACTGTGGCAAGAATTATATTTGCCCAATATTACCAACAGAAGAAGTATTAATTAAGAAAATTTTAGACTTCCTGGTGGCAAGCCTCTGTAGATGGCGGCTGTTTCGGCCGTCAGCCCCGCTGTTTTCCATTGGAGCCGCTAAAACAGCGACGATCAGCTGTTTTGCAGCTCGGAAACCCTCTCCTCGAGAGAAGAGGGGAGGGTGAGCATTCAGGTAGGGGTAGAGCTCCCCTAGACCCCCAGAGTTTAAATTCTGGGGGTTGAAGGGTGAGAGCCCCCCCGAAGCCTGAATTTGCTCCAGACTCAGGGACTCCTCTGCTCCAAGGCTTTGGAGTGGAGCAGGATGCTGCAACCATCCCTGCAATCAACAATTAACTTTGGATTACTTGGATGCAGGCAGAGCTGTGCAGGAGAATATTGAAATAGCAAGTATTTGAACTTTAACTCTGGTTTACTTTGAAAGAAAAAGTTGCAAGTGGTTTGGAAAGTGACAGTGCGCAACGGAAATTAACTGGGTGCTAAGATGGCTTCTAAATCAACCAAAGCTTCTGTTACAAGAAGTGCTGGTGCTTCACCAGTTCAGCATTCTTCATCACAGGCTTTGATGCCTGCTCCTGTGGCACCTGCACCCGCATTAACATTAAAAGATTTACAAGATGCTTTAAAAATACAATCCCAGAAAATAGCTGAACTTATTGAGGAGAAGAATACTGAAATAAGAGCAGACATTTTAGCAGCATTTCAGGGGCTTGCAGTTTGTATTGAGCGCCTGGATGATCGTGTGGAAGAGTTGAATCAAAATAATTTGAGATTGGATGCTAAAATGTTGGAAGTGGAAAATAAGATGGAAAAGATTGATGATGATGTAGTTATGATACAATATAGAGACATAGAGTTTGCTTTGAGGATTAGAGGATTGAAAGAGGACCCAAAAGAAGATTTGAAAAGTTATTGGCACAAGCCCTTGAACCGATCTTGGAGCGTCAAGTAGAAGATATTATGGGGAACATAGACAAAATATTTCATGTTAACTCTTGGATTGCCAGACAAAGAAAATTACCTAGAGATGTGGTGGTTTATTTCACAAAGAGATTGATTAGAAATGTGATTATCCAAGCCTTTTATAATAATAGATTTAAAGTTGCAGAGCAAGAAGTTTTACTTCTGAAAGAAATTCCTCCAAGAATTTTAAGGAAAAGAAAAGAATTTGCTTTTTTGGCAGATGAATTAAAGAAACGACAGCTTCAGTTTAGATGGGAGATACCAGTAGGCTTGGTGGTTAATTATGCTGGCACGAGATATCGTCTTAATACAGTTTTGAAGGCATGAGATTTTTATTCTAATATATTGAAGGCAGGTCCTCCGCCATCTTCAGAATTCAAAGGAAGGAAGGAAGAAGGAGAGCATCAGACTCAAATGGAGAGTAAACTAGGAGAAGAAGGAGTTACCTCACAGATGGTTAAAGAATCTCAGTTAATTGTAGAAATTGAGCAGCCCCAGACTTTGACAGAAGAGATTAAAGAACAAAGAATGACAAGGGCTGCAATTAGATGAATGAGACAAGAACAAGAACAACAGAAAGCTGCAATCATATCTCAAGAATTTACTTATAGTGAAGCAGTGGGAGGAGCGAGACTGAAGAAACAGGTGCAGGTGGTTCTGCAAGAGGCGCTCCAAAAGCTTCAGGTTGCAAAAGATGGCAACAAAGTTTCTAACCTGGAATGTTAATGGATTAAATTCCCCGCACAAGATAAAGAAAGTTTTTCAGTATTTGAAACAATTTAAAAATGATGTTATTTGTTTACAAGAAACGCATATTCATGCAGCTGATCAAAAATATCTGATAAACTCTAGATTGGGTGTACAGATTAGTGTGTCTGCTCCAGATAAGAAAAATGGAATAGTTATTTATGTGAAGAAGAATTTAACAGCTAATTTAATTGAAACAGATGCACAAGGAAGATATATTATAATTGAACTTTTAATAGAAGGCAAGTAAATTCTTTTGGTTGGATTATATGCTTCTAATCAACAGCAAGGAGAATTTTATAAACTTTTACACAGTAAGATAATTCAGTGGGATTATAAATCGTGTATTTTGATGGGAGTTTGGAATGGAGTCCTGGACACACAGAAAGACAAAAAAGATCTTTTTAAAAGCATACCAAATCATGCTAAATTGCCTAAATCTTTTTTTGAGATGAAAGATGACTTGGAATTGAGAGATGTTAGGAGAGAAAGAAATTTGGAAGAAAAAGATTTTACCTTTTTTTCTGATACATGTAGACATCAATCCTTTTCCAGGATTGACTTTGTATTAACTACCAATGATTTTTTTTCTAGGATCAAGAAGATTAAGATATGTCCAAGAACTTTATCAGATCATAGTCCAGTATGGTTGGAATTGGAAAAAGAGAGTGGAGAGAGGAGGTCGTGGAGATTGAATGAAAATCTGTTTAGATATCAAGAAAATGTGGATGAATGTAAAAAACAGTTGAAAGAATTTCTTAATACAAATATGTATAAGGTTACTTCTATTGAAATGGTTTGGGATGCAAGTAAAGCTTATATGAGAGGAGTGTTAATATATTTGAATAATAAATATAGGCGTAAATTGGAATATAAGCGAAAAGAGTTAGAGGAGGAAATTAAGAGGAAAGAGAAGGGTCTAATTTTGAATCCATCTGATAAGAAGATCAAAGAAGCAATTACTTTGTTAAGAGGTCAGTTTAATATGTTGATGGCAGATCAAGTGGCAACCAACCTACGGTATGTTAAACATAATACTTTTTGTAATGCTAATAAGCCGGGTAGGTGGTTAGCTTATTTGTTAAGGAAGAAACAAAGGTCACATAACATAGATAGAATAGTACATAAGGGAAAAGAGGTGTTTCAGCAAAATCTTATGAAAAAGGCTTTTGTTGAATTCTACTCTAAGTTATATGTTAGGGATAAGATTCAAGGTATAGATATAGATAGATATTTACAAGAAGTGAATATTCCTGTTCTTACACAAGAGCAAAGGGAAGGGATGAATCAACTGATATATGCTGAAGAAATTATTTTAGCAATTAAACAATTAAAGGTGGGGAAAGCACCAGGAACAGATGGTTTGACTTCTGTCTATTATAAAGATTTACAGTTAGAAATGGTGGAACCTTTAAAAGAATTATTTAGACCAATTCATTCCAGAGGAGAAGTGCCTCCATCATGGAAAACAGCTTTTATATCGCTGATTCTGAAGGAAGATCAAGATCTTACCCAAACTAAAAATTATAGGCCAATATCGCTCTTAAATACTGATTACAAGATATTTGCAAAAAAATTTAGCAAATAGATTAATGAAGGTAATGCAGCAAATGATTCATAGTGATCAAACAGGATTTAAAAGTGGTAGACAAATGAAAAATAATGTGAGACATATTGTAGATGTATTGGAATTTTTATTTAAAGTACTGGAGAAAATGGAGTTTGGGGATAATTTTTTACAACCTATTAGGGCAATATATCAGAAGCAAACAGCTCAAATAATAATTAATGGTAGTTTGACAGAAGCATGTAACATTGAAAAGGGGAGAAGACAGGGGTGTCCATTGTCACCTTTGTTGTTTGTTTAGAAGAACTAACTGGATTTGAAATAGTTAAAAAGACTAAATATTTGGGGGTATATCTTTCAGCTTCAAATGTGAAATTATATAAAAATAATTATGAATTGTTATGGTTAAAAATACAAAAAGAGTTAGATAGTTGGAAAAAATTACAATTATCTTTATTGGGAAGAATTGCAGCAGTGAAAATGAATGTTTTTTCCAAAGTTTTTATTTTTGTTTCAAATGATACCTATACTTAAAAAGGATTCAAACTTGGAGGAATGGCAGAAAGGTATTAATAAATTTGTTTGGGCAGGGAAAAGACCAAGAGTAAAATTTAAGATAATGCAAGACGTACGTGAAAGAGGTGGTCTTAAAACGCCCAATTTTAAATTATATTATGAGGCTGCTGCTTTAACATCAATTAGTGACTGGTTTAATTTAACACAAGGGAGATTACTGTAGTTTCCGGCGTATAAGACTACTTTTTAACCCATGAAAATCTTCTCAAAAGTCAGGGGTCGTCTTATATGCCAGGTGCTGAAAATTTAGGGACAGGGCTGGCTGGAAAACCTGGAGCAGATCTCCCATTTAGTCTGCGCAGGGAAAGCGGGACCAATTGGAGAAGAAGCTGCAGTCTGTGATTTTTTACAGGCTGGGGTCTGGGCATCTTTCCTTCTAAAGTTGAAGAGCAGCTGTAGTATATCCCAACTTGAAAGGCAGGTGGGGAAGGCAGCAGCCAGAGCAGCGGCTTAGATCTAAGGACACATTTGACTCAGGAACTGGGCGGGCTGGCTGGAAAACCTGGAGCGGATCTCCCATTTGGTCTTTTTTTTAAAATCCCATTTATATCCTGCCCTTCTTCGAAGACTCAGGGTGGCTTACAATTTAAAGCAAAAATCAATGTGCTTAGCAATAGCCTTCATTCTGTGTATATGCCTGTTTATTAGGGCTTTCACCCCCCCAAGCAGCATTATTACAAAGTCAGCTTATTGCCCCCAACAATCTGGGTCCTCATTTTACCTACCTTGGAAGGATGGAAAGCTGAGTCAACCTTGAGCCTGGTTGGATGCGAACCTGCACTAATTGCAGGCAGCTGGTGTTATTTAAGGCTCTGCGCAGGGAAAGCTTTAGAGTGAATTAGGAAAAGTGAAAAAGTGAATTAGGAAAATAGGGAACGGTTGCTGGAATTGGATATGTGTAGCTTAACGAAGAGAAGGGTGAGGGATGACATGATAGCAGTGATCCAATATCTCAGGGGCTGCCACAAAGCAGAGGGAGCCAAGCTATTCTCCAAAGCACCTGAAAGCAGGACAAGAAGCAATGGATGGAAACTAGTCAAGGAGAGAAGCAACCTAGAACTAAGGAGAAACTTCTTGACAGTTAGAACAATTAACCAGTGGAACAACCTGCCTCCAGAAGTGGTGAATGCTCCAACACTGGAAGTTTTTAAGAAGAGACTGAACAGCCATTTGTCTGAAATGGTATAGTGTTTCCTGCCTTAGCAGGGGGTTGGACTAGATGACCTCCAAGGTCCCCTCCAACTTCTTCTTCTTCTTCTTCTTCTTCTTCTTCTTCTTCTTCTTCTTCTTCTTCTTCTTCTTCTTCTTCTTCTTCTTCTTCTTCTTCTTCTTCTTCTTCTTCTTCTTCTTCTTCTTCTTCTAGTTTAATCCACTTGCACTGTTTTATGTTTACATGTTTGATGACAAACAGCCTTATGTTTATAAGTGACAGTTTTCCTACTAAGCACCTGCATGTCATAAGCATTTGAATTAAAATTACCATATTAAAATCAAATCTGATGTTTTTTAATTTTTATTTGATGTGCGTTGGAAGAGGGGTAGTCTTATATGGCGAGTATAGCCCAAACCCTATAATTTAACAGGAAATGTAGGGGGTCGTCTTATACGCCCAGTCGTCTTATACGCCGGAAAATACGGTATTGAATATTGAGGGTTGTTATTTGTTATTTTGTTGGCATGCATATTTATTGTATGATAAGAAGGTGGATAATGTTTTTAAGACACATATATTAAGGTATGCTCTGTTGCGAGTTTGGAAAAATATCGATATAAGTTAAATTATAAAATACCAATTTGGGCAATACCTAAACATGCAATAGAAAATATAAATGTGGGATTTAAACATGATGTGACTACATATAAAGAAATTCTTAGGATGGAAAGGAATGTATGGCAATTGAAGCCATATAATATTTTAAAAGAAGGGAAAATAGTACAAACTTGGTTCCAGTATGGGCAGTTACAAGCTAGATGGAAGGAAGATCAGAAAGTTGGTATTTTGAAAATTTGGTTAAACAAATTAGAGATCAAGGTCAAGCACATATAAGAAGGATATATAATGCATTGATAGAAATAGACTCAGAAACGGAACTTGTTAAAGATTGTATGATAAAATGGGCCCAGAATTTTCAGGAGGTTATAACAATGGATACTTGGGAAAAGATATGGGTCAGAAATGTAAAATTTACACAGGCTCAAAATTTAAGAGAGAATTTTTATAAAATGTTTTATAGATGGCATTTAGATCCTAAAAAATTAGCAAATATGTATCCGAACTGTCAGCCTAAATGTTGGAGGTGTGGTTGTGATGATGCAACGTATTATCATATATGGTGGACTTGTAAAAAAGTCAAAGCTTTTTGGATTAAAATTTGGTGGAACATGCAGAAGATATTTAAGAAAAAGATAAGGTTTTCTCCACAGTTATTTCTGTTGGGTATTATTACAGATTTTACTGTCATAGATACTAAATTGATGTTGAATTTAATTACGGCAGCAAGACTTTTAGTAGCACAATATTGGAAGAAGGAGGAACTGCCTACTATAGAACAGTGGACTTTGAAAGTTTCAAACCTGGCGGAAATGGCAAAGATTTCAGCATATTTGAAAGAACAATCGCAACAGAGATATATTATGGAATGGAGAAGATGGATCGAGTATATTCAGAATAAATATGGGACTATAAAGTTTCATTTAGCATATGAATAAGTATTAGTTTTATATGATGTATTATTAGGTATTCATTATTAGTTATTTAGTTATGTTTAAGGGGAGTTAAAGTGTGATAGAATTTAATGTGTTTTTTCTAGTTAGTTAGCATATTTTAGCTTACATTTGTAAAAGTTAATACCCTGTATTCAGCTCTGGGAAGTCGGGGGGGGGAGGGGGAGGGAGGGTAAGTGGGGGGGAGGGGGAGGGAGGGAGTTTATGTTTTTAAAATGTATTTTAAAACTTTTCAATAAAAAAAGGAAAAAAGAAAATTTTAGACTGTGCAGAAATAGATAAATTGACTTTAAAGAGAAAGACAATTCAGTGTATTTTAGAACATGGAATAATTTTTATCAATGGCTAGAAAAATAAGTCACAGAGAAAGAAACCTGATGTATAATATTGAATATATACTAGTAAGAAGAAGACTATTGACTGATTAATTAATATATTGTTTGTGATAATTAATTCATTATTTTTTTAAAATACATGAACCCAGAAAACATTCTTTTTGCTAAATATTAAGAATGTTATTTTAAGAAATCCTAACCCTAACCCCAACTGTAACCCTGATTCCACCCTATTCCTAATGGTATAAATTTAATAAAATATATACAAAAAAGAGATCTTTACTAAACATGGACTATAAGATTTTTGCTTCAATAATAGCAGAAAGATTAAAGAATTTGCTTCAATAATAGCAGAAAGATTAAAGAATTTTTGGCCCAATTTATACATAGAGACCATACTGGATTTCTACCTAAAAGATAAATAAAAAATAATGTAAGAATTATCCTAGATATTTTGGAATACTGTGAAATGCATCCAGTGAAGCAGATGGTGTTAATATTTCTAGATTCACAGAAGGCATGTGGTAATGTAAATTGGCAATTTATGATTCAACAACTACACAAAATGGATTTTGGAGAAAACTTTATAAATATAATTAAAACTATCATAGACAAACAGCTAAAGTAATTGTAAATGGAGACTTTATAGAAAATTTTAATATTAAAAAAGGCACAAGACAAGGATGCCAATTATTCCCATTATTATGCATACTAACACTGGAAGTATTGAACACAAATATTAAGGAAGATTCAGAAATTAAAGGATTGGAGATAAAAGATGAAATATATATATTACAAGCCTTTGCAGGCGATTTGGTCTTTATAGTAGAACAGACATGTCAAACTCACAACATAATGTGATGTCACACAACATATCAGACCTTTTTCTCCCTTGCCAGCAATGGGGTGGGCATGGTTTCCTGCTGACACATCAGGCCTGCAGGCTGGCAGTTTGACACCCCTGTACTAGAAGAACCTCTTGAGACAAGCCTTAAGTTTATGAAAATGATAGAAGAATTTGGAGAAGTGGCATGTTTGAAAATAAATAAAGAAAAGACTAAAGTGATAATTAAAAATCTTACAAATAAACAAAAAAAAACTGTCAGAAAAAACAAAGCCGCCCTGAGTCTTCGGAGAAGGGCGGGATATAAATGGAATTAAAATAAATAAATAAATAAATCCCCAAATAGTTAAGAAAACTAAATATTTGGGGATTTATTTAACAGCAAGATGTGCAACAATAAAAGAAGACAACTATGTGAAATTATTAAAACAAATCAAACTAGACTTGGAAAAATGGAAAAATCTACAACTGTCAAAGCTGGGGAGAATAGCAATAGTGAAGATGAATATTGCAAAGTCGTGTGGTCACACAGAGAGACGGACACTGGAGCTGGGTAGTAACTTCTTTATTGGATCAGGAATGAAGCTGGACAAAAGGGGTTACCTGGCGTCTCTTTATACCTGCCCAGGTGAATCGCGACCAATAGATTCAAACCTGGGCTTCCCGCCAGTGCAGGTGGCCAATGGATTTAAACCCTGGCTTCCCGCCAGAGCTGACCATGCCCTTGGGCTGTCAACGACTTGCTCTATTCAGGATTTCCCGCCAAAAGCGGTTATAGCCTGGAGCTGTCCAGCCCCCTGCTGTGCTGACATTCCGTGTATGCTTTAAGACCATACACTACACCCCTTCCCCCATAGTGAGGAATTACCCTCTGTCATTCTGTCTCCCAAACTATATACACTTATTTACACTATACACAAGATTTACATTTGTTACTCCTTAGTTGCTTCTCCACCCCCCTAAGTACGCACATAGTCAGCGAGGTAGCTTGGAGCCTTGTGCAGTCTGCTTGATCTTCTTGGGACTGGTTATCCTGGTGGTATGGTGCTGTTTCTTGACTCTCTTCCTTCCTGTGATTGTTGTGGTGGATTGTGGTGTGTGTGTGTGTGTGTGTTGAGGTGCCTGGGTTTTGTGTTATGCTGGATTCTGGTGACTGCCTGGTTTCCCTGTCTGTCTCTTGCCTGGGGTAAGGTTGCCTCTGTGCCCCTCTGGTGACCTTCCTGGGTGTTTGTGTTAGTGTTGTGGGTGTTTGTGTTAGTGTTGGCTCCTCCTCCTCAGCCCCCAGCGTGTCCTCAACAACCCTTTCTGGAGCCCTTTTCCTCAGCTGGTCCAGGTGCCTCTTCCAACAGAGTCCCCCCTCCACCCTTACCTTGTAGGAAAGGGGTCCTGTTTGCTCTAGTATTTCCCCTGGAACCCATGGATGACCTGAGCTATAGTTCCTTGCCCAGATGGGGTCCCCCGTGTTAAAATTTGTTTTGATGTTAGGGGTCCCGGCGTCTGCTGCTACTCTGTCTGGGTGGAGCCTGTCCAGCATTGTTATTAGGCATCTGCCCCATCTGAGTTCCGCTGGGCTTTTGCCTGTGGCAGTGCAGGGTGTTGCATGTTGGTGTAGGAGGAAGGTGGCCAGTCTTTGCTTCCAATTCCCCTGCACTATGCGCTTGAGGGCGTCCTTTGTCGTCCACACAAATCGCTCTGCCAAACCATTACTGACCAGGTGAAAAGGAGCCAAGGTGGCGTGTCTAATCCCCAAGGTCCTCAGGAACACCTGAAAGTCTGATGAGGTAAATTGTGTTCCATTATCTGACATGATCACGTCTGGCAGACCATGAGTTGCAAACATTCCCCTTAAAGCTTGAATGGTTCCTGCTGATGTCATGTTGCCCACGGGTACCACCTCTAGCCATTTGGAATGACTGTCTACTGCTACCAGAAATGTGTTTCCTTGGAATGGGCCCGCATAGTCTATGTGTACCCTGGACCATGGGGTGTGTGTTTCCTCCCACTTGTGAACTGGTGCATGTGGCTGTTCTGGTCGTGACCTCTGGCACATGTAGCACCCAGCTACTAACCCTTCTATCTCCTTGTCCAACCCTGGCCACCACAGGTAGCTCCTTGCCAGGGCCTTCATTCTTACCACTCCTGGGTGGCCCTCGTGAAGTGACTGGAGGACTCTTTCTCTAAACTTTGTGGGAATGATGACTCTACTCCCCCACAACAGGCACCCCTTGTGTGTTGATAGTTCATGCCTTCTGGAAAAGTATGCAGTGAACTCTTGCCCTGGTGATTTGTCCTGCCACCCACTGCTCACCCACGAATGTATCCTGCTTAGAACCTTGTCCTTGGGGGTCTCTGAGGCTATGTCCTTTGCATTAAGGGGGCATTCTGGCAGGTCCTGTATTGCCAATATTTGGGTAGCAGGTGCGAGGTCTGGCTCAGTCTTCCTTAGGGGGAGTCTGCTGAGGCCATCTGCATGCCCCATCTCTTTGCCTGGTCTGTGTACCAGCTTGCAGGAGTACACTGACAGGAAGATGGACCAGCGTAGCATCCTGGGTGAAAGAATTTGTGGTGTCTGCTTTTCTGTTGTGAATAACCCTAACAAAGGCTTATGATCAGTGTATATTAAGAATTCCCTACCATATAGGTAGTCATGAAATTTCCTTACTCCTGCAACCACTGCCAGTGCCTCCTTGTCTATCTGTGTGTAATTTCTTTCTGCAGCTGACAGGGTTCTTGAGTAGTAGGCGATGTGGACCTGAGTTCCATCCTCCCTTAAATGGCTGAGGACTGCCCCAATCCCATAAGGGGATGCATCGTATGCAAGGCAGATTGGCTGGTCTTCCCTGAAGTGCGTGACTGTAGCATTCCCTGCTAACAGGTCCTTCAGTGTTTTGAACGCGTTTGTGTGTGCGTCAGTCCAGTCCCAGGATGCTTGCTTGTCAAGCAACCTGTGTAGAGGTTCTGCAATTGTTGCTTTCTGTAGCAGGAATGTGTGATAAAAATTGAGGAGGCCCAGGAATGCCTGCAACTCAGACTTGCTTTTGGGAGTTGGGGCTTCTTTGATTGCCCTGACTTTGGATGAAGATGGGTGGATGCCTTGAGCATCAATCCTGAACCCCAGGAACTCTGTCTCAGTGACCCCAATATTGCATTTTTCCCTTTTGAGTTTCAGCCCTGCATCCCTGAACCTCTCTAGCACTGCTTTCAATCGGGTTGCCAAAACGTCCTTGGAACTGGCTGCAATTAGGACGTCGTCGAAGTAAGGGCAAACCCCTGGTATTCCCTTGAGGGTCCTTTCCATCACCTCCTGGAAGGTTCCAGGAGCTACGCTAACCCCAAACTGCAACCGGTCTACCCAGAACGCCCCTTTGTGCGTGATTATTGTCTGTCCTTTAGCAGCCTCTGGGTCTACCGGCAGCTGCTGGTAAGCTTGTGCAAGATCCAGTTTTGCGAACACCGCCCCGCCTTGCAGGGATGCCAGGATGCTGCTTACCACGGGGACCGGGTAGGAATGGGCACTCAAGGCTCAGTTAATGGTCCCCTTATAGTCGGCGCAAATTCTAATCTCGCCGTTAGCCTTGAGCGGCGTTACGATGGGGGTTTCCCATTCTTCTCCATCGACTGGCATTAACACCCCCTGGTCTACCAGCTTATCCAATTCCCGCTCTATCTTGTGTTTTAGCGCAAACGGGACTCTCCTAGCCTTCATTCTGATGGGCTGAACCTGGGGGTTTAATTTAAATGAAATTGGGGAACCGGTGTATCTCCCTAGCTGCTCGTCAAACACGTCTGCAAAGTCCTTGCAGATACCTTCAAGTAAAAGGCAGCTCCGCGTCTGGTGAATCCCCGTGATTCCAATGCCCAGCGCTTTGAACCACCCTAACCCCACGAGACTGGTTCGCTGCCCTTCAATGACCAACATGCTTAATTTGCCCGTGAACCCCTTGTACTGAACCAACACTGACGCCTCCCCCCGAACAGTAATGGGTGAGTTTTGAAAGTCAGAGAGGGTCAGCCTGGATGGCCTCAAGGGAACCCATTGGCCGCTCCACTTGCAAATGTCTTTAAATGTTCTGGCGGAGATGATTGACACGGCTGACCCTGAGTCCAGTTCCATCGTGCAGGGAATTCCTTGCAGCCTCACCCTTAATTTTATTTTTGGGGTGAGTGTCGGAGGGCCCCCTGTTAAGCGAACAGCTGGCCGTCCCTCCATGTGGCTGACCGACAGTCTTGGCAACCGCTCCCCGGTACCTGTAGCAAACTGGAACTCTGCTTCCACTTCGTGTAGGCTGTCCCATTGCTTGCTCCTGCAGACCGCCGCGATGTGCTCGGTTTTCCCACACGCCTGACACTTTGCCGATTTGAATTGGCAGGTAGACCAGGGATGCTGTCCTCCGCAGCTTGCGCAACGGGTAGCTCAGGAGCTGTTTGAGCCGCAGCCGGAACACTGGGTAGACCGGGGTTGTCCGCAGCCACCGTGCTGGGTAGACTGGGGTCCGCAACCGCAATGCTGGGTAGACCGGGGCCGGTTTGCGCTGTAGCCAGGGAGTTGGGTAGACTGGGGCCCGCTCGCTCCGCACCTGCACTCCTGGTACCTCAGGTTCATCGCAGCTGGCCGTGGCTCCCTCCTGTTGTCTCAGTTGGAGTTGACGCATTGTGGTTGTCAGTGTATGGCGTCCACTTCGGCTTCCGCCCCTTCTGCTTCGCTGCAACTGCTCAACTGGTGGACAGTTGACAGTCTCTTTCGCGTCGGACTCCTTGGCCACGTCCCAGGCTAGGAACTCCTCCTGGACGTCCCTCAGGGTTAACTTCTGCTTCGCGAAAATTTTCTGCCACAGCTTCCAGTCCCTTAGCCCACAGACGATCCAATCCCGCAGCCGGACCTCTAAATTTTCAAAGTTACAAAGATGGGCTGCCTGCCTTAGGGTGGCCATGTATTGTTTGGCAGACTCACCCGGCCGCTGATCCCGTTTCTCGAAGCAGTACCGCCATGTAATTTCGGACGTCTCAGGCCTGAAGTGCTCGGTCAGCTTCGCTAGCAACTCACCGTACCCGATGGTGTGGATGTCGTCGGGCAAGCAGAGACCGACCGCCAGCTGGTACATTTCTGTCCCACAGCTGCAGAGTAGCGCCGCCGCTCTCTGTCGGTCATCTTTCACCCCGTTTGCCCTTAGGTAGCACTCGAGCTGTCCCACGAAGGCTTCCCACTCCTCGGGGCGGTTGCTATTGAAAAGGGGATACTGACCCAGTTGTGCCATTCTGCCATCTCGGTCGTCCTGCGTCTGGATCCTGGGCTGCCGATAGGGTTCTGGCCGCGGCTAGCGCTGTCCAGTGCAGGATCCCACCTTCGTTGCCAGTGCAAAGTCGCGTGCTCACACAGAGAGACGGACACTGGAGCTGGGTAGTAACTTCTTTATTGGATCAGGAATGAAGCTGGACAAAAGGGGTTACCTGGTGTCTCTTTATACCTGCCCAGGTGAATCACGACCAATAGATTCAAACCTGGGCTTCCCGCCAGTGCAGGTGGCCAAGGGATTTAAACCCTGGCTTCCTGCCAGAGCTGACCATGCCCTGGGGCTGTCAACGACTTTCTCTATTCAGGATTTCCCACCAAAAGCAGTTATAGCCTGGAGCTGTCCAGCCCCCTGCTGTGCTGACATTCCGTGTATGCTTTAAGAGAATACACTACAAATATCTTACCAAAAATACTCTTTTTATTTCAAAGAATACCTATAACATTGGGGAAAAACGTCTTTGATGAACTAAATACATTGATTTTGAAATTTATTTGGCAAGGAAAAAAAGATAGAATTAGATTGAAAATGCTACAAAAAGCAAAAGAAAATTAAGGATTTGGATTGCTGGATTGGACTTTATATTACCAAGAGTTGTATTGACATGGTTAAAAGAATGGATAACTGTTAGGAATAAAAGATTGCTATACCTAGAGGGGCATGACCTAAAGTGTTGATGGCATGCCTTTCTATGGTATGGCCAGAATAAAATACACACATACTTTCAAAATAATTACATAAGAAATGTACTCCTAGAATGGGAGAAAGTAAAAGAGAAAATTTAAATGAAAATACCTGGATGGCTCTCAACAATGGAAGTGTTTGTTCATTCAAATCTAATCAACTATGAGAAAATTGTGACTTATAAAGACATTTTGAATTTCAAAGGGAAATTAAAACACAGACAAGTACTAGAAGAACATGATATTGACCTACCATGGTGGCCATACCTGTAAATCCAAATAAGATACAAAAAAGATGTTAAAACATTGGGATTCTATAAAGAACAGCCAGAATTTAACCAGATATTATTGACATCAGTTGAAAAACTGATTAAGAAACTCTATAAATATATGTTAAGTTTAAAGATGGAAGAGGAACAAGTTAAAGAAACAATGATAAAATGGGCAAAGAATTTCGGACATAACATAGAACTAGAAAACTGGTAAAAACCTTTGGGAAAGAAACTCTAAAATAACAAAGGTGGTGGCTTACAAAGAAAACCTATACAACATGTTTTACAGATGGCACTTAATACCAGTGTGGTTGGCAAAAATGCTTAAAAAATATGTCTAGCAATTGTTGGAAATGTAGACAAAAAGCAGGCACATACTATAATCTTTGGTGGACATGTCCTAAAGCCAAAGGATTTTGGTCAAGTATACATATGTGGTTAGAGAAAATGATTAAAAAACAGATTTTAAGTCAGAATTATTTTTATTAGGTATAATTGTAGGAAATTATGAGAAAATGTATATATTTAATATTACATGTATTAACTGCAGTGAGAATTGTATTCATTCAACATTGGAAAAATGCAGAATTACCAACAGAGGAAGAGCTGATCAAAAAAGTTCTAGATTGTGCAGAAATGGACAGATTGACATTGAAAATGGAAGAGAAAGAAGATTCAGTGTACTTTAGAACATGGATGTCAAACTTGCAACATCATGTGATGTGTCATGATGTATCACGACTTGTTTCCCATTGCTGGCAATCGGGTAGGCGCAGTTTTGGTGTGATGCATCCGGCCCGTGGGCCGGCAGTTTGACATCCCTGCTTTAGCACATGGCATACTTTTTATCAATGGCATGGGATACTTTTTATCAATGGCTAGGCTAGTCTAAAGAAAAGAAGAAACATGGGCAACATGATAGCAGTATTCCAGTATTTGAGGGGCTACCACAAAGAAGAGGGTGTCAAATTGTTCTCCAAAGCACCAGAGGAAAAGACAAGAAACAATGCTTGGAAACTAACCAAAGAGAGAAGCAACCTGGAACTAAGGAGAAACTTCCTAACAGTGAGGACATTTAACCAGTGGAACAGCTTGCCTTCAGAAATCATGAGTGCTCCATCACTGGAGATTTTTAAGAAGAGACTAGACAGTCACTTGTCTGAAATGGTATAGGTTCTCCTGCTCAAGCAGAAGGCTTGACTAGAAGACCTCCAAGGTCCCTTCCAGCTTCTATCCTGTCCTATCCTATTCTATCCTATTATCTGAGCAGTCTATTTTGCAAAACATCTCCTAGGAATTTGCCTTAAACCAATAATACTACATATTAAAATGTAAATCAGTTTTAGTGATGAACATAAATAAGTATTTAACAATATGTATGTTTGCAAAAAATAATGGAAGAAGTGCCATGAAGAAAAATCATGAAGAAAAATCATCCTACATTTTCCCCTGCTAATTCTTATTCAAAACAGTTTAAGTCTACCTAAGCTAGACCAGGGCTTTTCAACCTTTTCACCCATTGTACCACTTTTAAGACAAGGCAATGTCCGAGTACCACCAGTCGCCCAGCAAGGTGTCGAAAGCATGACCAAAAAAAAAGGAAAAAAATGATAAAGTACAGGTAGTCCTTGACTTACAACAATTCACTTAGTGACTGTTCAAAGTTACGATGGCACTGAAAAAAATGACTTATGACCATTTTTCACACTTATGACCATTGCAGCATCCCCAGGGTCATGTGATTTACATTTGGATGCTTGGCAATCGATTCATATTTATGATGGTCACATTGTTCCAGGGTCATGTGATCACCTTTTGCAACCTTCTGACAAGCAGTTAGTGGGGAAACCAGATTCACTTAATAATCATGTTACTAATTCAATTTCTCTCTCTCCCTCTCTTTCTCTCCCTCTCTCTCTCCCTCTCTCTTTCTCTCTCTCCCTCCCTTTCTTTCTCTCTCCTCTCTCTCCCTCTTTCTGTCTCTCTCCCTCTTTCTCTCTCTCCCTCTCCCTCTCTCTATTTCTCTCTTTCCCTCTCTCTATTTCTCCCTCTTTCTGTCTCTCCCTCTATTTCCCTCCTTCTTTCTTTCTCCTCTCTCTCTCTCCCTTTCTCTCTCTCTCCCTCTCTTTCTCTCTTTCTCTCCATCTCTCTTTCCTTCTCTCTATTTCTTCCTCTTTCTCTCTCTCCCTCTATTTCCCTCCCTTTCTTTCTCCTTCTCTCTCCCTCCCTCTTTCTCTCCTTCTCTCTCTCTCCCTCTATTTCTTTTTCTCCCTCCCTATTTCTTTCTTCTTTTCTCTCTCCCTCTCTCTCTATTTCTCCCTCTCTTTCTCTCTGTCTTTCTCTCCCTCTCTCTATTTCTCTCTTTCTCTCCCTCTCTCTATTTTTCTCTCTCCCTCCCTCCCTGTCTCCTATTGTCCCTTTCTTCTTCCCTTCCTTTCTTCCTTCCCTCCCTCCCATTGTCATTTCTTTCTTTCCTTCCTTCCAAATCCATTTTTACCAAGAAACCTGATGCCCACTTAACTCTTTATGAAGCACTGGAGGAAAGTTGGGGAAGATCTATCAATGATACTTGGAGGTTGCTAGCTCATTTAATAAGCTTTATTCCACCAACAGAAACACCTCGTATTCGCTCAGAGTCAATCCACGCACACCAACAATGCTGCTGTGGACCACGGGGAAGGAAGGCACCCTTCACACGGGAGGGATGGAAGACGTACCAAAGCACCCTTTGCCACACTTGCCTTCTGCAGATGCAGCCGGAGTCCCGGGTGGGGGGAGATCCAGGGCTGAGGCACACTCAGGGAAGCGCACACTAGCAACTCACAACCAGCTGCTCTTGGGGGACGGAGGCACAAAGCCAGCCAGACAGGGCTCAGAGCAGTTGACCGTCCCAGACTAAAGCTGTGCTTCCACCTTTCCCAGGGTGGCCCCCACAGTGGAGCACAGCACAGGGCACCAGCATGCCCTACTGCCACAGAAGCGGCCCACCAGAGCAGTCCCGACTCCTTCATCCCTGACAGGCCCTTGTCCCGGAGCCTCCCACTGCTGGAAACCGGCGGCGGTGGCATAACAGGACTTGTGAAAAGTGGGGCAGGTGTCGGTGGCTGCTCCCAGAGCCAACTAAGGGCAAGCAGGACAAGGCCACTCCTGCTCGAAAGCCAGGATTCAGCAGCCAGAGCTGGCGGGCTGAATGGGGACTGGCCTCTCCCTCTCCATGCTAGAGCAGCACCCATGGAGGCGGCCCTGTGGCCCGGCTTTCTGTTGCAGAAAGCTAGCTGAAACCGAGTGAGGGAGATTGCCAGGAATGCAAATAGGCTCATGCTGAGAAATGCCGATCTTGTGCTGCTGCAATCTCCCTCGCTCAGTTTCAGCTTGCCTTGCTGCAAGAGAAAGCAAGCTGAAACTGAGCGAGGGAGATTGCAGCAGCGCGAGATCGGCCGATTCGCATTCCTGGTAATCTCCCTCGCTCGGTTTCAGCTTGCTTTCTCCTGCAGCAAGGCAAGCTGAAACCGAGTGAGGGAGATTGCAGCAGCGCAAGATCAGCATTTCTCAGCATGCGCCCTCCGATTCATGCTCCTGGCAATCTCCCTTGCTTTCCACTTGTGGAGGTCGGGGCTGGCCATACGGATCAACTGGCGATTCTATACGGCCGGCCCCAACCTCCACCAATGGGCTCCGGTCAGCAGAGGTTAGGGCCAGCTGTACAGAGTTGCCAAGAGTGTGGGGGGGAGGGAGTCAGGCGCATTTTTCCCTCCACACCCACATTCTGATGGCTTCACCTGTCCTGGCGTACATCAGGAAAACAAACGTGGGCCTCGATTCCCACCTGCTGCCACAGGATGAATCCTTGGGGAAGGCATGCGCCATCTGGCCACTTTGCTTTCCCCTTTGCATTGCACATTGGGAAGAGGAGAGGGGGAAATCTCTCGAGCCCCGGGAGGGAAGGCAATGTGAGGGCCGTGAGGGGTATCGCAAGCTTGCGGGGGGGAAGAAGATGGACGTGAGTGGATGCAAACACCTACTTGCTGAGGGAGTGGATGGCTCTGTCCCCTTTAGGTTCACACTTGCTTCTGGGGGAAGGACAACATGGTTGCTGCACGATGAGTCCCAGGGGAGGGCAGGGTCTCACTTTGCACCTGCGCTCTTCGAGCGGCCTGGTAGGTTCCTGCAGCAGCATGTTTTCCAGCAGCAAGTAAGCTAGGAAGGAGCAGGGGGGAGGTGGGGGGAGGCAGGGGGGAGGAAGGTGATGCCGCGTACCACCAGCCAGGTGCTCGCGTACCACCAGTGGTACGCATACCACCACTTGAAAAGCCCTGAGCTAGACATCAAAAATATGGAAATTTACTAGATGTGAAATAGAGTGTTAAAGAGGATAGGACAAGAAAATCTTGATGATGATGTCACCTAGTTTGGTGGGACGTTAACAGCATTCCATAACTTTGGCATATAAAGAAATGTCTTTGGACAATACTGGTTCCCTTGGCTAGAGTCAGACCCAACTGAACAAGGGAAATCTTTACCTTTTAAAATCAATCAATCAATCAGTCAATCAAAGAAACTATATAAGCATGTAAGCCCTGCTTGACAAGGGTCCGCAGTATTGTCTGGGAAATTGTGGTATCTGAAGCAGAATGACTAGATTCTGTAATAGCTTTTGAACCATATAACAGCATCCTTGTTAACTCTCAAGACTTTTTTTCTGCTATGCATTCAAAAGGGATTGTGGTATATGTATATGTATGTGTATGTGTACATGTACAAGTACGTATATGTATATGTATATGTAATATGCATACAGTATGATCTATATCTATATCTATACCTATATATCTAATCTATCTTGTCTGGCTATATTGGAAAATGATAATAAATCTCGTCTCGTCTCATCTCATCTCATCTCATCTCATCTCATCTTATCTTATTGTACAGGTTGCTCATTGTGTAAAACACAGACTCTTGGGAAAAGGATTCATATGCAGAGTCAAATTAGCAAGAAACTCTATCCTCACAGTTATAGCTTTGAATACACGATATATTTCAGCTTTCTGTGTGGATAAGTTGGATTATATGACAGGCTTCTAGCTATATTGGTCATTAGTTTAACTTGTGATGCCTTTACTTAGTATGAAATCATCTGCCATATAAAAATATTTATGCTATGCACTGTTAGGGACAGTTTTAAAATGCTATAAGCATAAAACACAGACTGTTGATATTTTGATATAGCTATTTTGATACATCTCTGAATGCCTCAATAAGTTCTGCTTAAAAGTAATAGACGAGTAAAATAAAAATAACTGTGAAATTCATGGATTTTTAATTAATATATGTCTCTGTTTTTGAAATTAAATTGAAATAAGGTAATATGTTTTAGCCCTATGTATTTTAATTGCAGAAACAAAATGTAAGTAATTTCCTATCTCTAAGGAGTTCATATTAAAGTAAGGCAGATGGTTAAACATTATTGAGAAAACGGTAACTCTCCCTCTTTGATATACTCTTCTAATCCATTGGATTAACCATAATATTACCAGTTTTTGGCTTTCTGAAGCAAAAATGAATGATAAGAACACAAATAGTATATAAGAGAGGAAACACTATCTGTACAGTTTTTTATGAGAATATTTATGAATCAAACACAGAGAATCTGCAAGAAAAAGCATTTGATTACACAGGCCAATGAAACAAAAATATTTTAGGAAGAAACTGAGAACCTAATTTCATAGTATGTGCTTTTGAGACCATATTAATAGAAATGACAGGTAGGAGGACCATAAAATATAGAGTGCAAAAATCATACATTCCCAAATAGGCAGATCTCTAGAAGGTGCCTAAAAGGTGGTAATATGCTAGCTAGATATTCCAGATATTAACTGTACAGTACCTTTTTGCAAATGTAACTCTGCTCTGGGAATATATACTTTAATAATGATTATTAAGTAGGTCATTATTTGGGAAAATGTAGTCTAATCTCAGGTTTATAAATACATGCCAGCTGTGAGATGTGGATTATGAAGTTGTGGATTATTACAAAGGGAAGTGGTTTGTCATTCTCTTCTTGGATAGTTTTTTAGAAACATGTCAAGCCTGAAACCCTGGGATTTTCCATCATTCTCCTTAATTTTTCACAATCAGACATGGAAGGTGAGCAATATTAGAGCAAGAGAGACATGGAAAAGATACTATATTTAGCTAAATCAGCTATCAATGATGGGAAGCTATTGTGGGAAGAAAAATCAGGTCTGGTTCCAAGCAGGAGAAAGATCCTGAAAATAAAATGGAGGCTGCCTGCAGAAAAGAAGGTCTCTGTTTATTTGGTAGCCAGAAACTAGTGACAACAGCATATTTCTGGGGTGGTTGGCAAAATGGAGTTGAAAATAGGTGGGCTTTTATACATTCTTTGGGGCTTTGTGATTGAGATGCCTGTTCCTGTGTGAGAATGTGTCCTTTAATAGCTTAATGACTGTTGCCTGATTCCTATGGGGTCATGTACTGTACGGCGCATGGCTGCCTCTACAGGCAAGAGGGAAAATACAAATCCTAGGTGTTTTGTTTGAGCTAATAGAATAGAATAGAATTCTTTATTGGTCAAGTGTGATTGGACACATAAGAAATTTGTCTCTGGTGCATAAGCTCTCAGTGTACATACAACAAATGCTAAATCATGATCATGGTCATCATAAGAAACATTCATCATAAATCATAAGATACAACACTTAGTGATAGTCATAGTATACTAAATAAGCAATCAATTATACTAGGATACCAAATAAAACAATTATTATAAATCATAAGATACAGGCAACAAAGTTATAGTCATAAGAGGATAAGAAATAGGTAATAGGAAAGATGAGAAGAATAATAGTAATACAGCCCTACTAGGTAGTTTGACAGTGTTGTGGGAATTAGCAGAGTGATGCATGGGGAAAAAAAAACTTTCCATGTGTCTAGTTGTTCTGGTGTGCAATGCCTTATAGTGTTATCTTGAGGGAAGAAGTTGAAAAGTTTATGTCTAGTATGTGAGGGATCTGTAGATTATTTTCACAGCCCTCTTTATTGCTCGTGCAGTATACAGGTCCTCAATGGAAGGCAGGCTGGTAGCAATTGTTTTTTCTGCAGTTCTGTTTATCCATTGCAGTCTTTGTCTGTCTTGTTTGGTTGCAGTATCAAACCAGACAGTTATAGAAGTGCAAATGACAAACTCAATAATTCCTTTGTAGAACTGTATCAGCAGCTCTTCGGGTATGAATTTTTTGAGTTGGCGCAGGAAGAAATTCTTTGTTGTGCTTTTTTGATGACATTTTTATATTAGGTGTCCATTTTAAGTCTTGAGATATTATGAAACCTAGAAACTTGAAGGTCTCTACTGTTAATATTGTGTTGCCTGGTATTGTAAGAGGTGGTAGAATAGGGGGGATTCTTGTAAAATCTACTATCATTTCTACAGTTTTGAATGTGTTTGGTTCAAGATTGTTCCAGCCACACCACAAGGCAAGTTGTTCAACTTCCTGTCTGTATATAGATTCTTTTTTTAAAATGTTTTATTGATTTTCTAATTTTACATTTAAGTATTTAAAAATCAACCTGGCAGCTGAGTTAATTGATAATTCAATGATATACAAGTATCTTTAGTACAAGTCTCTAAATATCTAAATATCACATTAGATATTTCCTCTCTTTTCCCCTTAGTATTTACAGTCTCATGTTTAAACAAATACGATTCTTATTATATCAATTAAATAAAAATAACATTCTTACATCTATCAATAATTTTTAGCTTATACATATCCTGGTTATTTTAACATTCAGTCTTTATAAACAATCAATGTCCTAATTAGTTTTTCACAATTTTTAATTTCCATTAATATTTAAATTTAACATTTAATATTTGTAATTTCCAAGTTTTAAGTAACCCAAGTTCCCTTTATCACAATTCATCACAAAGTCTAATATTCAGGATACATGTCTTATCTATTTGAATATATTCTATTTCTCACCATTTTACATCGTCTAATAAATAATACAGTATAACATACTTATTTTCTATTAATTTCCAAATTTCTTAAATTTAGTAACCAAAGTTTCATTTGTTTCAACATCAAATACTTCCTCTCTTTTTCTCTTAGTCTTCTATCTCATTTTTAAGCTAGTACAGTTCTTATTATATCAGCTAAGTAAAACATGTTTATTACATTTATCAATAATTTTTAGCATATATATATATATATATATATATATGTGTGTGTGTGTGTGTGTGTGTGTGTGTGTGTGTGTGTGTGTGTGTGTTTTCTGAGGTTTTCGCGGGTGTTCGTATGTGGATCTTTGGTTATTCGGGTTTTTCCCCGCGTAGAACTAAAGGTGTAGGGGCGACGTTTCGACGGAATCCCATCCGTCATCATCAGGCTGGTGGCTTCTGCTTCCTTCTTCTGGGAGAAGCATGTGGCTGTTTGTTCCTCTTTTTTAAAAAAAACTGCCAGAGGGGGTGTGTTCTGTGGGTGGAGGTGTGCTCTGATTGGGTGGGGGAGTAAGTGCCACATGCTTCTCCCAGAAGAAGGAAGCAGAAGCCACCAGCCTGATGATGACGGATGGGATTCCGTCGAAACGTCGCCCCTACACCTTTAGTTCTACGCGGGGAAAAACCCGAATAACCAAAGATCCACATACATACATACATACATACATACATACACACACACACACACACACACACACACACACACACACATATATATATATATATATATATATATATATATATATATATATATATATATATATATCTTAATTACTTTTACATTCAACCTTTGTAAACAAATCAATATTCAAATTTCACTTAATATTTATACTTCCAGGTTTTAAATAAGCACTTTTCTTTATCTCAATTCATAATGCAATCTAGTATTCAAAGTACACATCATGCCTATTTGAGTATATTGTATTTTAATCCTCACTAATAAGTCAAAACCACAATTTTCTTTAGCCTTATTCTAGCTTTCTTTCTTTCTTTCTTTCTTTTATTTATTTATTATGGGACTTATATGCCGCCCTATCTCCCAGAGGACTCAGGGCGGCTAACAACAATAAAAAACCAGCAGTACAAAAGTTAAGAAAAAATTAAATAACAGCCCCAAATATTAAATTACACAGTTAAAATTAAAACGTTTAAAAACCCATCATCAATCCAGGTCAGCCTGATGGAAAAAGAACATCTTGAGGTTGCGGCGAAAGGACCGGAGGTCCGGGGCCATCCGAAGCTCAAGGGGGAGTTGATTCCAAAGGGCTGGCGCTCCCACAGAGAAGGCACTCCCCCTGGGGGTCGCCAGCCGACATTGTCTGACCGACGGCACCCTGAGGAGGCCCTCTCTGTGTGAGCGCACTGGGCGATGGGAAGTCGTCCCCGGGAGCAGACGGTCCTGCAGATATCCCAGGCCTAAGCCATGTAGGGCTTTAAAGGTAAGTACCAGCACCTTAAATCTCGCCTGGAAGACAACTGGTAGCCAATGCAGCTCACGCAGGAGGGGTGTAATATGGGAGTATCGGGATGCTCCCATCACTACCCATGCGGCCGCATTCTGTACCAGCTGGAGCCTCCGGGTGGTCTTCAAGGGCAGCCCCATGTAGAAAGCATTGCAGTAATCTATCCTGAGGTAACGAGTGCATGAGTGACCATACGTAGGGCATCTCGGTCCAGATAGGGGCGCAACTGGCGCACCAGGCGAACCTGGGCAAATGCCCTCCTGGCCACGACTCCAATATGATCTTCAAAACTGAGTCGTGAATCCAGGAGGACGCCTAAATTGCGCGCCCTATCAACGGGAGGCAACACCTCTCCCCCCATAACCAAAGATGGAACCTCTTGGACAAGACGAGATGCCGGTACGTAAAGCCACTCAGTCTTGGCCGGGTTGAGCTGGAGCCTGTTCTTCCCCATCCAAATCCGTACCGCTTCCAGGCAACGGGACATCACATCGAGGGCATCACTGGCTTGGTTCGGGGTGGAGATAAAAAGCTGGGTATCATCGGCATATTGATGATACCTCACCCCGAAACCACGGATGATCTCACCCAGCGGCTTCATATAGATATTGAACAGGAGAGGCGAGAGTACCGACCCCTGAGGCACCCCACAACTAAGGGGCCTAGGGGCTGACCTCTGCCCTCCTGTCAACACCGTCTGCGAATGGCCCGAGAGGTAGGAGGAGAACCACTGTAAAACAGTGCAAATGGCAGCAACAGAGTTCAACCAGTCATGCATCCCCATCTCCAGTTGAATTCACGACCAGAAGGCTGTAGCAAGCCACAGAATTTAGATATCGTCCAGGGAAATGGGTGGTCTCACCATGGTCTTCTTCGGGCGGTATCGCCAGCAGCCTCCATCCTCCAAAAAACGGCCCCAAGGGCCTTCAGGGGAGGAAAAGCCCGTGGCTCCTTGGTTGGCATGTCTCCACCCCCGCGGAACTTCCACCGGAGGGGAAAGTCCACCAATCGACCATCAGAATGAGCACTCGGCCATCCCAGACCAAGCGCCCCTCCACCCAAATCACAAATGGCCACGCGGAGATCGTCCTGGCCGCCACAGGTCCTGGGCGTCTCACCGCCCGGATCACGCCTCGAGCGGGGCCCACAAGATGTTACTGCAGTCATTGTGGGCCGAAAAGCCTTGCCGAAGCCTCCTGACTGCCGAGGGTCCCGGTGCCTTGCCGCCCAGTCAAACTGCCGAACGGCCTCAAGGCATCGCCGCGGTCGCCGCAGGTCCCAGGCGCTCCGCCGCTCGGATCGGACCGGCCACTTTGCCAACTCGCCTTCCATATCTGTGCTTTTAAGTCATCAAATAGATCTCCCTCTGTTATTATATATATTGTTTGAGATAAAAGAGGCCATCCAGTCACCATTTTTTTGGAAGGACTAGCAAATTGTCTCTCTATTTTTCCATCTCGACATAGTTGTCCTGAAATGTTTATCTTCCCTTCGGTTTGTTCTTCTTGATCTTCAGGTTTCTTCTGGTTTATACAAAAAGTTTTTTCCATTTTCAGTGTTATCAGTCCCTTTTCTGGGTTTTCCATTAACTGTGTTTGTTGATCAGTTGAATCTTCTATCATAGTACTTAATTGTTCCACATCTATTATATTATGTGTAGTTGATTCTTTAGTTATAATCAAGGTTTGGTTTCGTATATTAGGCTGACATCTTGTTTTTTCTGTAGCTTCTTATTTCATTAGTAGCTGTAAGAATAGTTTCATAAATTGCTTTCAACATAAAGAGAATCTGTTCCTGATCTTCATCCATGTTCTCTTAGTGGTGTATTAAATTAAAAGCTTTACAATCAGAGAATGAAAATAATTTTGTCACTAAGTATTGAACACAGCTGGGCTTCTCACAGCTGATATCTGCCAAGGTTGCAAAAGTCTTATCTATAGTCTGGGCTTTAAGCCAAGTCTCTTTTAGACAATAACAAGTTGTAATATCAGGTTTAGTTACAACAGGTCACCCATACCGTTTAAGAGAAATCCATTTAAAATCAGGTTATTCTTTTAGCATTTTAAACTCCTCTGGATAGTCAGTCGCTGCTGTTTTTAGAGGGTTGGATAGAATTTCCCTTCCCTCTCTCCACGGGGGGAGAATACTTTGGGCAGCTTATACAGGTAGAAAAAATAGTTAGGATTGAAGCGAGGTTCAAATATCACCCAGTCTCATCCACGCTGCTTTATAGATGCCTGGTGGTAAGTTTGACTTTAGCTGTCTGCAGCCTAGTGACGGGCCATATTTCTATGGCCAGTCTTTCATCTGCCAGTTTGGAGAGCTGCCCCAGATTGAGCAGAAGGGCTACCACCCTCCTGCGATCAAGCGAGGATCCCCTTCTTGCTTGTTGCCCCTACAGGGTGATTTTCAACCCTTTGCAGGGTCCCCCAGTGTGCAAAATCAGACGTAGAAGACGGAGCTCACCCTCCAGTTTGGCGGCCATGGCAGCAAACTGGAAGTCTGTATGTAGATTCATTGTCTCGAATGAGACCAATCATTGTTGTATCATCTGCAAACTTCAGTACTTTAACAGAGGGATCCTTTGAGATGCAGTTGCTCATATAGAAAGAGAAGTGGAGAAAGCATACAGCCCTGGGGAGCCCCTGTGCTAATTGTACAGATATCTGATGTTATTTTGACTAATTTCACCTGCTGCTTCCTGTCTTTTAGAAAGCTTATGATCCACTTACATGTATGGTCAGGCACAGCTAGCTAAATCAGTTTAGTTAGAAGAATATCTGAAATGATGGTATTGAATGCTGGGCTGAAGGCTACAAAAAAGACCCTTGCATAGATCCTTGGAGATTCAAGATATTGTAGGATGTAGTGCAGAGCCATATTAACAGCATCATCTGCCAATTGATTTACTTGGCAGGCAAATTACAAGGGGTGTAATAGTAGATCCATGATGGTTTTCAGGTGGGCCAGCATTAACCCTTCAAAGGTTTTCATAACCAGTCGGTAGTCTGTTGGATTATTAATTAATTATTAATATTATTCAATTGCTAGCCCAGAACCCATTGCTGAGTCACTACTCTTTCTGGCTTCTGAATTAAAATCCACTTTCTGGCAGCTTGCTTCACTTTGTGTCTATTTTCATCTGTGCTGAAGGCTTTTCCCCAGCTGAAGAAACAAACCAGAAAGTTTTTCTTCCAATAATTCTGGTGACCACGAATGGACTTCCAGCCAACCCAGTCATGAACTGGGCCCAGAGAGCCACTACCCGGCCAGCAGCAGACCCTTTTGTCTGTGGGGAAGCCCATGGTAGAAAGAAAACCATCTCCGGCAATTTGGTGGGAAAAAGATAATTTAAAGAGTAAAACCTTTCTTCTCCCCTCTGAGGGGGTCACATTATCCAATTAGTCTTCAAATGGTCATTATTAGAAGAAAGTCTCTATTCACCAAAACATCTCTTCAGTGACCTCAACTCTCACACTGATAGAAACCACCTGAGCATTCCAAACCTTTTCCCTCTCCCCACTTAACTGTAAGCAAATTAGAAGCAGCATGGCAGTTCTAATGCAAGGGGTCTTCATAGCTTGACAATAAGAGGTAAATTTGTAATTTTACCCATATTTTCTGCAAAAAGAAATGGGAAGCTTCTTTTTCCATTTCTCTTTATCCTTTCTTTCTGTATTTTTCTGTCCTTCTTTCTTTTCTCTTTGTTTCTTTTACTTTTATTCTTTATTAGTTTGTGTTCATTTTTATGTTTGCAAAACTTCCAATAAAAATGCATAAAAGAATGAAATTATAAGAGCTTTCAAGGAATACAGTATGTATGAGGGAGGGAGGGAGGGAGGGAGGAAGGGAGGAAGCAAAAATGTTTCTCCCTAACATTTTTGTTCTGTTAATTGTTTCTGATAAATGGAAACACTAGAAAAAAATAATGATGAAATACTCCCTAACATTTTGTTTTTAAAAGATATATAAAATGGTTAAATAATACCATGTTTTCCCCAAAATGACTCAGTTTTATATTTTTTTGCCTCTAAATGAGGCACTGGGTCTTATTTTGGGGGGTGTCTTACCTTAGGACCACCACAGTCAGGCCCCTCTCACGTCGACACTTGTTGCGCCACTGCTTGACTTCTTCAGCAGCTGCTTGCCACCACTTGTGGATGCCATGTGGCACATTGCACCATTGCTGCTCTAAGGGGTACAGGGGTGAAGCTACCCCACGGGCCCAGCACTCACTTACCTTACTGGTAGGGCCACTGTTGTGGCCCCGACCCCTGAGCCTGTCCTAACTGAGGAAGAGGACTCTGAGGATGATGGGGAGGAACTGGCAAGGCCTCCCTCTCCGGGAACCTCCCCTCTGGCAAGGACTCCATCTCCATCTGAAGGCCGACAGGAGCAGCCTGTGATTAGCTAGGCTGGGAGTGAGCCAGAGCAGCTGAAGCAGATGGAGAGTAGCAGAGATGAATCATGGCTAAATCCCCGAGAACGGCGCAGAGCCAAGCATTTACAGCAGCATAGGAAGAGTAGGAGGGTCAGGGATCAGCTAGGTCACTGAGCCATACCCCACAAGGTACAAAAGGGGGTGTGGCTGCTCTCAGGCCTTTGTGACAAACAATAATTTAATCAACTTCTGGTCACATCTTTGGAATTCTGTCGGATTTACTACCTGTTTGAAACCCTGGCCTGAATTCTTGACAACGCTTCTGTACTTCTGTTTCTGGACTCTTTGCTTGTTTTCTTGGACTCATTTTGAGTAATTGTTTGGAAGTTATCTCATTCCAGTGGACGCTTGAGGTAACGAGCCTATTTTGGCTGACTGTATTTTGTTGCCAAGGCCTTATCAGAAGGCAATTACTAAAGCCTGAGGAATTAACCCTTGCTAGTCGTGCCTGCTTATCTGTCTGTTTGTACCCTGGGAGGGGGAACAGAACAACCACTGAGCCTGCTATGTTGTGACACTTGTCAAGCTGTGTGGCTTATCACACCAGTATTGCTGCTCATGGAAGGAGGTTGCACAGCACTTGCTCATGGCAAGAAGCCAAGTGGATATTTAGGCCATTGCCATTGCTCACAGCAGGAGGCCGCATGGTGCTTCAGGCTGTTTCAACCCAGTGAGCAACTGCAATGGCCCAAAGAGCCAATTGGCTTCTTGCCATGAGTGGTGGAAATGGCCCAAAGCGCCATGCAGCATCCTGCCATGAGTGACGGCAATGGCCTGAAGAGCCACTCGGTTTCTTGCCATAAGCAACAGCAACAGCCCAAAGTGCTGTGCAACCTCCTGCCATGAGTGGTGGCACTAGCATGACAAGCCACATGGATTGACAAGTGTCAGGGTTTGGGTAGCCATTTTGCGGTGATCCTATGAGGTGTGAGGTGCGTGGGGCAGCTTCACTCCCCCCACCCCTGCCCACACCCCCAAACTAGGGTTTACTTTTGGGGGGGCTTATATTAGGCCCACCCTCAAAAATCAAGCTGGGGCTTACTTTTGGGGGGGCTTACTTTCAGGGAACCTTGGTATATATTGCCACACAGCTCTTATTCTGAAAAATAAATTTAAAAAATATAAAATAGGAAGAATAAAATGCATTTTCTTCTCCAAGGATGCTAACTTTATTTTTCAGAATAGGAGAAAGACTTGATTTTTGTTAGTTATGTGATTACTTTTTTTTGAGTTTTCTTCCTGAGGGTGCTGGATCTATTCCTCTCTACCTTTGTCCTAAAGCATTAGGAATGGATATACAATGATAGCAGAACTATTGCATTCATATTCTCAAAAATGAGAATTACTTTATTTTGGAATCGTCTTCTATAACATTTTAAATTATTTCTAGGCTTTTGGCTTGAGGTGGCAGGAAGCTTGGACTAAGTGCTAGGTAGAAAAATGTTTTTTTTTGTTAAATAGCATTTTAAAGCAATGATCCCCAACCTTTGCAGCTTGGTGGTCAGGTGAAAGGGATGAGAGGGGAACTGGGTTGTGCAAGTATCAAGCCAGCATGCACATGCATGTGCAGCTCAACTTGCATGAGTGGTGGGATGATGTGCACACACATGCACACAAAGCTTGACTTGTGCAAGTCGAGCTGTATGTGCGTGTGCATGCACCACAGCTCACCGCTTGCACAAGTTGAAACGTTTTTATTTTATTTTATTTACATTTATTGATCTTCCATCTTGCCTCAGAATAATTCTAGGTAGCTTTGTTGTTGTTAGCTGCAAAGTCGTGTCCGACCCATCGCGACCCTATGGACAATGTTCCTTCAGGCCTTCCTGTCCTCTACCATCTTCTGGAGTCCATTTAAGCTCATGCCTACTGCTTCAGTGACTCCATCCAGCCACCTCATTCTCTGTCGTCCCCTTCTTCTCTTGCCCTCAATCTTCCCAGCATTAGGCTCTTCTCCAGTGAGTCCTTCCTTCTCATTATGTGGCCAAAGTATTTGAGTTTTAGCTTCAAGATCTGGCCTTCTAAAGAGCAGTCAGGGTTGATCTCCTCTAGGACTGACCGGTTTGATCACCTTGCAGTCCAAGGGACTCGCAGGAGTCTTCTCCAGCACCATAGCTCAAAGGCTTCAATTCTTTGGTGCTCAGCCTTTCTTATGGTCCAACTTTCACTGCCATACATTGCAACTAGGTGGCTTACAATCATAAAAATAAAAGCTACAAATATAAAACATAAATAAGATACTAGACACAGTCAAATACAATTAAAAGATGGGGAGGGCAGGAACAGGATGGGGGGAAGTGGGATCTGTTGTTAACTGATCAACCTCTTCCACTGTGATAGTCCCCCATTGGAGCCCGATACCAACTGACCTATTTAGGCACTTATGGAAGGTTGGGAGGGTTGGGCCACCTCATTACAGGGGGCAAGATGTTCTGGAGGGCAGATGCAACAGCAGAGAAAGACTCACAACATGCCTCCTCTGCCAGCACAGATGAGAAAGTCTGTCAAGTAGCCTGGACCCATGCCATAAAGAGCTTTAAAGGCGATTACCCACACCCTGAATTAGCAACATCCTGAACAAACTGGCAGCCAATGCAGCTTGTGGATCAATGGTGTTACTTGGGCCATTCTTGGGCCCCAAGAAATGCCCATGCCACTGCAATCTTCACTAGCTGTAGTTTCTGAATGCTCTTCAAGGATAGCCCATGTAGTGCTCATTGCAGTAATCCAGTCATGAGATGATGAGGACCTGAATTTCTGAGTGCAGAGACTCCTGATCTAGGAAAGGGCTCAACTGCTGCACAAGCTGAAGTTGTGCAAAATCTTTCTCAGATGTAACTGACACCTCCTTTTCAAGCAGAAGAGAACATCCTTAGTCAGTGATGGGCGAACCTTTTAGAGACTGAGTGCCCAAACTGCAACCCCAAACCCACTTATATATCATGGGATGCTGGGTGGGCATGGCCCATTGGGTGGATGTGGCCCATTGGGTGGGCGTGGCTGCAGTGGTCACAGAAGACTGGGTGGGCATGGCTGGGGTGGACATGGCCACCTCTATGTTGTTCATGGGGAAGGATGCCTATGGGGGCCACGCAGGGTTGGGGGAGATCCAGGGGTTCTCTGACAGGTGGGACAGTGGGCAGTGAGACAAGGTGAGGCAGGGGGCAGGGCAGGGGTGCCATTGCTGCAGGGGCTGGGGCAGCTGCTGCCTGACACCATCAGCCCCCGCACACAGCGAGCCCCTCGGTTTTGATGCGATGTGGCTGTTTGCTGCCTTGCACTTTGCACCCAATGAGGCTGCCATGAACCAGTATACCGGTTTCTTACCACCACCCAGCTTGTTCCATGGCGTCATGGCAGTGGAACTGGGCAGGAGGTGGCAAACGGCTGGTTTCAGCATGACGTGGCTGTTTGCCTCTGACCATGGCCACTTGCCACCTCACATGTCACACCCACCCCCATTGCAAATCTTTTCAGAAACTCACCGCAAAGGACACCTGGCATGAAGAATACCAGCACAACTCTTAGGAGCCAGAGGGGCGCTTCATGGCAGTGGCACTGGGCAGGAGGCGGCAAATGGCCAGTTTTGATGCAATGTAGCTGTTTGCCTCTGGCCGCAGCCATTTGCTGACTCACATGTCACTCCCAATACTGCTGTCATGAGGCCACAGAACAAGCTGGGCAAAGGTAAGGAACTGGTATACCGGTTTCTTACCACCGCCCTGCTTGTTCCGCAGCCTCATGACAGCAGCATTGGGTAGGAGGCAGCAAATGGCCAGTTTCGGCATGATGTGACTGTTTGCCTTTGGCCGTGGCCATTTGCCACCTTGTATGTTGCAACTGTTTCCCTCCAGCCATGGCCATTTACCGCCTCGCGTGTCGCACCCAATGCCACTGCCATGAGGCCTTGGAAAAAGCTGGGCAGAGGTAAGGAAGTGGTATACCAGTTTTTTCCTGCCACCCAGCTTGTTCTGTGGCCTCATGACAGCGGCATTGGGCAGGAGGCAGCAAATGGCCAGTTTTGGCATGATGCAGCTGTTTGCCACCTTGCATATTGTGCCCAATGCTACTGCAATGCGGCTCAACCAAAAGTGGCTGAGGCAGGTTTCCCCCTCACCTGCCCATTTAGTTACAGCTTTGGTGACTCTGTAGGCAGAACTGCAAAGTTCTCTTCTCTGTCAGAGAAGAGAACTTTGCAGCTCTGCCTACAGAGCCACCAAAGCAGCAGGTGGAGTGCTGGAGGCTCGGGGAGGGAGGGTGCTGAAGTGGATGGTCAGGCCATTAGCAAGAGCAACGCGTCTAAGTGGAAAGCAGCCTCAGAACAAGTGGGGCAGGTAAGGAAAGAAATCCTCGCTCCCCCCAGAAATTACTTTTCTTTCTTTACCTGACTTCCAGCCCTGTGCCATTTCTCCTTCACAATCTGCCGCCACTGCCGCCATGTGCAAGGAAACAAAGGAAGGGGTTTTTTTGGGGGGAAAGGTCAATCAATCAATTCCAACTTCATGATTTTTCATGAGAAGTTGAAATTGATTGAGTGACATTTCCCCCCCCCCCCAAAAAAAAACTTCATTTCCTTGCACGCAGTGGCAGTGCATTGTGAAAGAGAAACGGCATGGGGCTGGGAATCAGGTAAGGAAAGAAAGGCAATTTCTGGGGGGGAGCTAGGATTTCTTTCCTTACCTGCCCCATTTGTCCTGAGGCCATCTTCTACTCAGATGCTTTACTGTTGCCAATGGCCCGGCCGCCCATTTCAGTGCCCTCCCTCCTCAAGCCTCCAGCACTCCACCTGCTGCTTTGGTCAGCCTGCAGCTCCCACCTCAACACCCTGCTCACCGCTGCCCAGCACAGCTACCCCAGGGCTGCAGGGGCTGGCCTGGCATGGGAAGGGCATGCGCCTCAGCCTCCCACCACCATGCAGGGTAAGGTTGCCATGCCCGCCCCTGCCCAGATGCCCTCGCCTCCCCCAAGTGTTTTTTTACTAGCCTGTCTTTCAGCTGCATTCCATTTCTCCATTCACTTCTCAGCCTTCACTGCGTGTTTGTGGGTAAAAAAAAAGTTCTATCAGACTTTCTAACTTCTTGAGATCTCACAAGAAGTTAGAAAGTCTGATGCAACTTTTTTTTAATTTATAGTTCCACAAACACATGGCGAAGGCTGAGAAGTGAATGGAAAATGTAATGCAGCTGAAAGGTAGGTTAGTAAAAATAAAATGCTTGGGGAGGTGGGTGTGGGTTGGCAACCTGCCCTTGAGATCCACTCAGAAGCTTCAACTGGTGCAAAGTGCAGCGGCACGGACACTTTTGGGGGCCTCCCGATACTCCCATATCACTCCTCTCCTCCGTGAGCTGCACTGGCTTCCGGTTGCCTTCCGAGTGAAATTCAAGGTGCTAACAATGACATACAAAGCCCTACATGGCATGGGTCCAGACTACCTACGGGAGCACCTTCTGCCAATGTCAACACCCCACCGTCCTGTGCGCTCCCACAGAGAGGGCCTCCTCAGGGTGCCACCGCTCAAGGAATGTCGGCTGGTGGCCCCCAGGGGGAGGGCATTCTCAGTGGGTGCGCCAGCCCTCTGGAACTGCTTGCCAACCAAAATCCGGATGGCCCCTGACCTCTGCACCTTCCGGCGCGACTTAAAAACTTACCTGTTCCAGCAGTCCGGCCTGGCCTGATAGCTCTAATTGGGGTCTCAGTTTGTTTCTACTATTGTTTTTCACTATTGTTCAATCTGTATACCTACCTTACTCTGTACACCGCCCCGAGTCCCTCGGGAGAAGGGCGGTTTATAAAAACAAATAAATAAATAAATAAATAAATAAATAAATAAATAAATAAATAAATAAATAAATAAACCTTACCCTGCGTGGGTATTGATGCAGGTTGCTCATGGATGAGACTGAAGGCCTAGGACTGGGGCAATGGCACACGTGCCCACAGAGAGGGCTCTGCATGCCACCTGTGGCACGTGTGCCATAGGTTTGCCACTGTGGACTGGATCCATCTGGGGCATGCCACCATGTCCAGGATTAAGTCCCAGAACTCAGGCCCCTGTCCACCTGGGGTCTTGCCAGGGTTCAGTCAAAATCTGTTGTCTTCCATCCAAGCCCTCACAGCCTCCAGGCACAACAAGAAGATAGCAACAGTACCACTTTTCAACTTTAATTTGGGCTTTCTGCAAGATCTTCCCATTAAATGTTATTTTAATGATTGAAACAAGTTTGGCTTCTTATGAGCAATTAAAACGAATAGAGCATTAGGAATATATATTCTGCTATCATGTTTCTTCCTCCCCAAACAAAAAGGAATGTATTACTTTTAAATTTAGATGACAAAACACACTTACCTAACCTATCTTGAAATAGGTAACAATGCTAATGGTCTTGATGTAAATCAGGAAAAATCATATAGTGCCCAGAAGAACTAAAACTGTCACTTGATACCACTGATGGGATTCAAATATGTGAACAACCAGCTCTCTGTGTGGATGCCACTTCCATAAGTCCATTCTGGACCTGAGCAACAAAAAATTAGCTACCGGTTCTGCTGAACTGGTGCGAACTGGCTGAATCCCACCACTGCTTGATACTCTGTGGGCAAAATGCAAACAGTAATTTCAATCACATACTTAGCACGTTAACTCCCTTTAAGGTGGAGGCTTCAAGTTGAAAAAGGCTGGCTTAGAAGTACATAAAAAGCATACTTGGATGGCCTGTATTATACCCCTGCTCTGCAAACTTCATTGGCTACCAATCTGCTTCTGAGTGAAGTTCAAGGTTTATGACATTTAAAGCCCTTAATGACATAGGTCCAGCCTATCTGATGAACTGTCTTGTCCCACTAGGACAATCCTTTCCTACTTTGGTTGGCAGAGAGGGCCTACTACAGATCCCATCGATCAAAGAACTCCAACTATCAGAATCCAGAAGAAGAACCTTCTCTACCAGAGCACCTGCCTCGTGGAACATCTTACAATGTAGGGTAAAATCTGCCCCATGTTCCTGTCCTTCTGCAGGAGCCTGAAGGCCATTTGGCCTGGGGACCAGATGGGAGACTTCCAAGCTCAAGGTGCCTGCTGGATTGATGGCAGACTTTACCTCCTGCCCTTGCTCTAGCTCTCTATCGTTCAACTTTTTGTTATCATATTGATGTATTTTCATTGTTTTTTTATTGTTCATTTTATTGTTCTGTTAATTTACTTCTGTTTTGTGTATCCTCTTTTCATTTCTTCCCTTTTTATAGTTGTAAGCTCGCTAGAATGGCATTATAGTGAGATAGGCACCCAATAAAAAACAAATCAACCAACTAACCAACAAATGTTTTTAGCCTGCAAAGGCCAGAAGATGTGTGTTGAAACTATGCAATATATTATAGTCTTTCCTTATTTTTTCTCTTTTCCATAAATTATTTGTAGCTGATCCAGAGAATTATAGCATTCAAGTACAAATTTAAAAATCTTCACTGTGAGTTTCTTATGCAAATGATTCCATACTTTCACAGTAAATCAATTTCTGAAATTGTTTCTTTATTACAGCTTTGAAGTTGACCTTGAGATTAAGTAGCAATTGAAAAAAAAATGTAAATTAATTTTTGAAAGGCCAATGCTAAGTGAATCAAATAATAATCTCACTGGATGAAATTCTTGAAAGATTGATAGTGTATGCTCTTGTTTTCATTTTACAATGCTCATAATTATTAGAAGAATAGAAATTAATTATATCAGATCCTGGGTAGTTCTAACATGCTACAATTTCTACCAGCGTCACATTAAAAAACAAAATCACAATTCTTTCTTTTTTTCTTATATTATATTGTTAGGTACAATCTTTAGTGACATAAATGTTTTTTATTTAAAAAATAATTAAAATTAACTGATTTCTCATGTACAGTGGTCCAATTTTACAGTTATATTGTTGTGCCAGAATTGTTTTATGAATACTTCAGAAATTTAACACCATAGATTTCAGTGCTGAAGGACAGTTTTGCATTCACTTTTGGAGAATCAGTTCTACTGATTTCAAAAGGAATTACTTCTATATAGGAACACAAAGTTGAAGAAAATAACTGTTTCATCTAGAATCAAGTCCCACTACAAACTCTCTTGATTGGAATAATCTCTCCACATATTTTTTGTCTACACATATGAAAGAAGGGTAAAATTCCTAGCTGCTGCATTACTAGATGTCTTTTTATTCATAGGGTTCGATGTGGCTCTAGACCTGAGAAATGCCAATCCTGAATTCTTCCAACATACCTATGTTCTTTCATATCTTACAGGCTGCAATACATCATATTTACTTTAGCATATTTTGTTGTATGTATTTGTATATTTTGAAATAAATATCTGGAATGCTTTATTTAATTAAGAATATCATTTTTTTTTAAAAAAGTAACAAGTTATAGAAAAAGAAAAGGCAAAAGTGTTTATTTCCACAAGCAAGAGAGGAAAGCCCATGCAGGATTCAATAATTCAAATAAATTAACTCCACTGGATCAGTTACAACTGACTATGTAAGCCAAATTTCTATAACAATATTATTTAGCATCTTATACCAACACTGAACCTTATTTCCATATCTGAATCAACATATTTCATAGAAGATGCTAGACACAGTGAAATTTCTACAGGGCTCTGAGTTCTTTTACAATAACATTCTTGTTTATAAAACAATTCTAGAATTTCCCTAATTCTGCCTGGATACCTATTTTTTTCAGGGATTGAATCCCTTCAATCCCCTTTAAAATACTTGGTACACTCTGATATACATATACATGCACACACACGTGCACGCCACCATGATTGCATATCCAATATTTGTAAAAGGTTCTGTCCCCGAAAATGATATATGCAAATAGACAGATATAGAACTGAGCTCTTTCCATTACATAAAAGTTTGAAAGATGCATAAAATAGAACATTTATGAAATATTACTATATAGATTCACTGAGATAACATTTTTGGCAACCTTTAACAGAAAATTCACCACCACTGTTTAATGACAAGGATGGGGAAAGTTAACTGAATTAAATTGGTTGAAAAAATCATAAAAGATTATGGGGTAAATAAAGTTCATGGAATCACATTGATAATATTTCTGAGGTGGGAAAAGGTGCAATCTCTTGAAGAATGAGATTTTAAGCTCCTCACAATATACAGAGGTGGGTCAGAGTGGCTATAAAGTATCTTTTTACAAATATGCAATAGGGGCCTGTCTGAAATCAAACAACTGAATTGTGATGATGATTCTCACATGGAACAGAAATATGTTATTTTAATATTTACTATGAGCTTGTAGCAGAGTGAGCGCCTGTTACTCGTCCCAGCTTCTGCCAACCTAGCAGTTCGAAAGCACGTAAAAATGCAAGTAGAAAAATAGGGACCACTATGGTGGGAAGGTAACAGCGTTCTGTGCACCTTTGGTGTCTAGTCATGCTGGCCACATGACCACGGAGACATCCTCGGACAAGCGCTGGCTCTTCGGCTTTGAAACAGAGATGAGCACCGGCCCTAGAGTTGGAAACGACTAGCACGCATGTGCGGGGGATCCTTTACCTTTACCTTTACCTTTATGAGCTTGTTCTCTAACTAGATTGCTTCACTAGAATCTCTTGATGTGTTTGCTTACATAGTCAATCTTTGAGAATTTGGGGGGGGGGTTGTCTCCTTGGAATAAAAGATGCAGGTGTAAAATTATTAATTTATTAATATTTCTTTTGCCTTTCATCTGCTCTATGATATTGGGACTTTCATTTTGTAAGGGGAAAAGTCAAAGGTACCCATGGGAAAGAAAATATCGCAAGTACATTTTTAAAATGCTACACTGGACCTTCCCGGATTATTGAAAGAAACTCTGAACAGATTTTATATCTGTTACTGAATTTTATGTTCAAATACATGAGGCTTCTTGATAGAAAATTCAGAACTTGAAGATGACAAGATTTTTTAACCTGTCTTCAATAGTAGAAAATATTACTTGCTTCTTTGGAAGCTGAATCAAACTTTTTTTTCTTCCTGAGAAGTATCCCAGTTGTATCTAATAAATTAGAAAAATCTTTCAAGACCAATTTCAGTTATATTAAATATAACAATTTATTGGCTTAAGAAAAAGACAAGGAAAATGAGATTATAAATGGAGATTATAAATATACTGTTCTAATCAGAACTCACATAATTGCTTCTAATTCTGTACTGAATTTGTCAATCTTTTTCATACATACATCATTGCAATTTTTAGAGATATCCTAAATTTACATAGATTGCCTAACCAAGCTTGTGATAAAATGATAATTTTTACTTTAAACTACCATTCTAATTATGTAATCAAGCCAAAATTTGTTCTGAATTGAGAGAAGAATGGATTGTAATGTAAAAGAAATTAAAATTTATCTATCTCTTTATCTATCTCTATTATCTATTTATATACCTCTAAGTGTTCCATCATATTGCTAGAATAGAAATGAACATTGGGTATATCTTACATTTTATTTTCAAGATAGTATTTTTTTTTCAAACCTTCTCCAAGCTGCAGGTCTTTGTTTTCTAGATTCACTCAAATAATTTGGTCTGTCTTTGGACCAAGAGTGTGCTGCTTCTCTCTGCCCATGCAAGGAAAATTTAAGATGGTTAATATGTACTTGTCATCTTAGATCAACTAGACATACTCTACTTGATGCACATGCATAGGTATGTATAGTTCAATACTGTTATGTTAAAATGAGACATAGTTGAATCCACAAACACCACTGAAAATACACAAATGCATGTGCTTACTTTGCAACCACTTTAATGAACATGCATGAAGATTCTTTTCTTTTTTAAAAAATATAAATCTTAATTCCATTAATCCTCTCAATTTTTAAATTATTAATAAGATGATAGTTGTATTAATAAAGCTGCCTAATTTGTGGCTTTCATTGAAAATACAGGTTAAAGACCATAGGAAATACAGTGTGTAATAGGAAAAAATGTAATAATTTGTTTTAGCCTATATATTTCCAACATGCTTTGATAAAGTCTTGCAAGTAATATTAATTTGGAATAGATGCACAATGTGCCAATTTATCACAGGTTCATATATGCTTGCTTTGATATTTGAACTATGTTCTTACTGCATTATGATTCTCTCCCTTCAAAAAATGGTTATCATACTGTATAGGAGAGATCTAATGTTGTGTGTGTAAATGCAAATGCTATGGTTTATATCTTTATAAGAACAAACTTCAGCACTCTGTGACTTCATATGTTGTTCCTTTGGCACAATCATGGAAACCTGGAACTTTTGGTCCATTGTGATTAAACACTAATCATCATAATCAAGCACTCATTATACGCACTAACGTGTGATCAGTCTTAACTGGGGAAAGAGAAGCAAACTAGTTTCATATCCAGAACTTTTTTTAGACAAGTTTTATTGATTTTTTAATATTTACATATACAAGTATTTGTGAAACAATATGGTGGTTGGGTAGTTAAAATAAGAAATAACCAGTTGTAAATAAGTTACATCAACAGGGATGCCCTCTCTACTTCCCTTAGTTATTACATAGTCAAAATAGGCAAGTTAGTACATTTCTAATTGTAACCTAGTCAATCAACAAAATTTAAAATATATTTTCAGTAATACATATCAATATCCTGTTTTTAAATTTTATCTAATTGCAATAGGATATTCTAGAGTATATTCTATAGCATATAAGAAAAAGCTTAATTTTTGGGTAACCCACAATTCTCTATTTCGATAAAGAATAATTCTTTTGTCTACAAAACTTATATTGTTCATTACAAAGCATTCTTATGTTTTACCATTAAAGTCTAATTTTCATCTTAAGAAATCACCAGTTATTAAAAATATGTTTTTTGCCTTAACCATTCGACAATTATTAAAATACTATCTTTTATGTATAAAATTGTAGGTTCTATACTATGGTTCAAAAGTAACCACTGAATATTCTATAAGTCATCTTGACCATACATCAATTATTAAAGTACTATCTTTTGATATGTCATTCCAAGTTCTAAAATATAGTTCGGAGTTATATTCTAAAAGCTTGTTTTACTTTACTGATCTAAAAGCTAAAAGTAAAATCAGTTATGTTTTTTAGGGATGCCCCTTAATCCATTAAAGAGATATTTTTATAGTCTATCTTTAGGAATCCCAAAAGAGAAACAAGTTCAGTTTTTTTTTAAATCTAACTCTTGCCTTCCTTTTGTGCCAATCATGCTTCCCTCTTGGCATCTTTAAATTCTCAAATGTATCTTCCTTTCTTCCTATAGCCCTTATTTGAATCCAGGGAGCGTATCCACATGTCAGTTTTGCAAGGAAGATGTCCCCTTTGTAACCATTGTATTTTTGCTTTGATAATTCAGTTTTTGATGGTTGATATAATATAGTTGTCATTAAATCAGTCAAATCTTTTTGTTCTTCCAATTCTATCTGGGTTAGGTAGAAAGTAGTAGCTGATATTATGATTGTCCTTTGATTAATTGAATTCTCAATATATTGTATTTGAAGGCCTTTAGTGTCTTCACTCTAGGTATTGTTTTCTTCAGGTGCTGCTGCTTTTTGGGTTGTAAGTTTTATAGTTGCCATTAAAGTTTGGACTTTAAGGTCTTCTGTAGATTGCTTTTGTTGTTCTTTGAAATCTCCTATTTTAGAGTTAGTTTCCACTTCTTCTATTTGATTTTGGGTTATGTTTTCCGTATTTAAAGTCAAAATTTGATTTGGTGGCTTTAGGTTGTCAGATTTTTCTTGCAATTTGGCTTTAATTTGCTCTATCATTGCCAAAATCATGTCCAGTATCAGTTTATAATCAAGTGGTGGGAATATCCAGAACTTTTAAGGTGTTTGTTCCTATTGCTTATTTTAGCTATATATTAGAAGAACTTATTATAGAAGGAAGGATATATTACTGAGGAAAGAAAAGAAAACTATATAACCAGGATGTATGTTTCCTGCAAATGGTAATGATGATAATTTCTATTGTTAATGATCTATGCATAAATAAATGAAAAGTGAGAGAAGATACAAATATTCAATAATATTTGATAGCAGCCATTCTTATGTGAGCCATGTACTACTGAAACATATTTTTGGGGATCAACTTTAAAATGCTACCAGTGACATTGTTAAAAGAGTGTGAATCATTAGTATACATGTGATTGTTTCTAAATAGGTCTTGCAAAAAATTGAAGAATGCCCTCAACATTTTAACTGCTCACTATCACATTAAGCTTTTCAAAATTAAGTATAGGTAGTTCTCGATTTACGTTTATAATTTTGCTTAGAGTTATGGTTATAAGTTATGCCAGTTGTTAAGTGGATTATCACATGGCAATATGATTTTGCAACTTTTAGAGGTGCTGGTTAGGCAAATCTGCAGGTGTTAACTGAATTGGTGGTCAGTAAACAAACCCAGTGTCTGAAAGGGAGCTTTTTGCTGAAAATTGGATTTTGGCTAAATATGAAAACACTGATTTTGGCTAAATATGAAAATTGTGATCACATGACTGTGGGATGCTTCAAACAGCCATTAATACAGTCCAGTGGCTGAGCACTCAAAATGTGATCATGTCACTGAATGGGTGAGCTGGTCATCAGAACTTTGAAACCTGATCATAAGATTCTTTTTTGGGGTCCCTTGTAACTTTGGATGATTGCTAAGTGACTGGTTGTAAATCAAGGATTCCTATATTCCTATTATCTACAACAGGGGTCCCCAACCTGTGGTCCACAATCCACTACCAGGCTGTGGCCTATTGACCACTGGGCTGTGTGAGTGGCTGGCCAATGTGTGTGTTTGCAGCCCCACTCACATGAGCACTCACAACCCCACTCTGAGCAATGGGTATTTGTGCATGTTCATGCACATGTATTTACCCCTCAAAAAATCATCCTTCTTTCCCCCCTCCCCTGGTCTGGGCTGCCAACCGCAAAAGGTTGAGAATTTTTAACTGGGGTTTTTATTTTCAGGGATAATTTAATCTTTTTAATTGTCGTTTAACTTTTGTATTTTGTATTGGTGTGATTTTAAAATGCCCTGTAAACCGCCCTGAGTCCTTCGGGAAAGGGCGGTATATAAATCTAATAAAATAAATTAAAATTAAATTAAAATTAAAATTAACTCTGATCTACAAATTTATACATTTTGACAGTGGATTTTTTCTTTCTTTCTAGGCAAAATGAAATCCAAGAAAGACAATTTTCTTAAATAAGCGATAAATTATAATGCCATTAGAATTTTCTTTTCAAAAATCCTAATTTGCTAAACTTCAATATTTCAAAAGTTAATTGTAACATGAATTTTATGTTTTAAAGTGCTTGTTGCATTCATCCTGTGATACAAAATGAATCTTCTAAACTAAAAATTCCAAAATAACAAATTTCAAGAGTTGTATCATTATTGCATTTTACTTACAGATATATTGTTTTTATTACATATGTAGAAGTGACCAAGGCTAAAACATAAAGATGAAAATGCACATACAAATTATAATTTAAAATGTGATCTACTCCATAAACACGAGGGGACCTCACAGTAATAATACAAAATACAAAACATAACAATAGCAATAGCATTTTGCTTATATACAGATTATCTGAGGGACTGTCTCTTTCCTATAACATCTACCCAACTCACTAGAATGGGGAGGCAAGGAATGTTGCAGGACTTGTGCCCTAAGGAGATACATCTGACAGAATCCAGAAGAAGGGGCTTCTTCATGGTGGCTTCTCCCTCTGGAACACCATCCCTTGGAAATTAGGCTGGCTCCACTCTAACACTCTTTCAGAAGGCCCTGAAGACATAGTTTTGCTAGCGGGCCTGGGGAACATGATGGAACCCATTAAATGGCTGGTATGAATGTTTTTTGTCTTCAGAGTGGGAGGGTAGGGGATTATTACTTTATTACGGTACTTTTATTTCTTTTATATTGTGCTTTTATATCCTGTAAGCCGCCTTGAGTCACCATGTGTAACTAGGCAACAATGTAAATTTTGTAAATAAAATAAAATAAAATAAAATAATAAATACTGTCACTTTATAGCACTCTCTGGGCACTTACAATATCAGTATTATTTGCATATTGCCCCAACTATCTGGATCCTCATTTTATAGACCTCAGAACAATGGAAGGCTGAGTCAATGTTGAGCCCCATCAGAATCTAACTCCAGGCAATGGGCAGAGTTTGCTTACAATGTATCACTAGGGTTCTTAAAATTTGAAATAAATACAATTAAAATCAATTAAAATTAAATGCCTGGCAAAAGATATGCATTCCTGCAATTGTTCTAAACATTAGAGGAGTTAGTTCCCAACAACCTGCCTAGAGAGAATTCCACCATCTTGGAGAACATTCTTTCCTATGTATCAGATAGCCAAGCTCCTGGCAGTGAGAGTGTCTTTGAAAGAATGTCCTGTACTGATCCAACTATTTCAGTCTTTGGAACATTCTCCCCTCAGAGGTGAGGTGGGCAGATCAATCTCCTAGTCTTTTTTTTTATTTAAAAAGTTTTACAATACATTTTGACTTTAATCCCCCCCTCCCCCACCCCTCTCCCTCCCCCCCACTCCCTCCCCCCCCCCCGACTTCCCAGAGCTAAATACAGGGCATAAAATCAAAAAACAAACATAAACACCCCTATGTTATCAACAATAAACTATAAATTCTATCTCTCTCTAGCTCATATAAAATGAGTACAAACAATATTAATATTACAAATAAAGTAGAAAAGAAAAAGAGGAAAACAGAAAAAGATCTTTACTCAAAATAAATTTTCTTAATCCCAGTCCTTATTCATATTAATTTCAAAAAAAAAGAAAAGAAAAAAAACTTTCACCTGCTATTTGCATTCTCCCACCTTTCTCTAATTTCCAAACAAATTCTCAGTTACGCACCAAAAGCGCTTATCTCTGTTAATCTTAATAATCTCCAACCAAACTAAACTATAATCAAAAATAGTTCTTGCATGTATCTCCTAGTCTTTTGTAAAAATTTGAAAACCTGGCTTTATCAACTTGTTTGGAATGCTCAGAGGATCACACAATGATCGGTTGACTAGCTCTTTTTCTCTTTTTATATTTTAACTATTGATTTTCAACTGCTTTTATTGTAATATTTATATATAGTTTTTATGTCTATTCTACAAAGATGCTGTAAGAAGGATTAAATATAATTTAAAATATGTGATTTCTAAATATGACAAATAAATAAAACAACTACAGAGATTCACAATAGGCATAAATTAGTATCACAAAATTCAAACAACTCAATAAGAGCTACAATCCATTATTATAAAATGGATTTCTGAATGCAGTCTCACTTCCAAATCAAGAAGAATTCTTTTTTTTTTTTTTTGCTGAAGAAGAGCAACTAGACTTACTACAAAATAGCCTTACTTAATCTCCACTTTTCTTCTTGACAAAGATGAAATCTTTGTTATGAATGATGATTGCTTCTTTAAAATTAAATATTGGGGAAAATTCATCCAGGTTGCTGATGCAAAATTGAATTGATGGCAACATCTTTCCCATTCTCCATAGTTGTATGTAGATGCTAAACAGCAATTAAAGCAATCTCAGTACTATATCCTGGAGGAAACCTGATAGCAATTGGAGCTATCATTCTGCCACCTTCTTTACCATCTTAATAAGGATTGTGATATCTGAAACTGTATAGTTAAAGAGATGATGTTGATGATGATGATGATGATGATGATGATAATCCCTCTCATAGTTGCTATTGTTGAGCAAGCTTCCACCTATACTGTACCTGTGCATTTGATTTTTCCTAAATGTAGAGCCTTACTTTTTTCACCACTGAATTTCTGTAATTGGCTTTTCTGTTTTATTTATTTTATTTCCTACTTTTCTACCCTTCTATAATCCAGCAAACAAGAGACAAATGAACTTAGTGATAGGTAGGTTACTTTCTAAAATGTAAAAGAGGCTGAGAATATCTCTAATTTATAAAATCAATAAAAAACATTCCACCCCCAAATACTGAAAGTGTGTCAGTTAGAACAGGGGTGTCAAACTGTCAACATCATGTGACGTGTCGTGACATATCGTGACTTTTTTTCCATTGCCGGCAATGGGGTGGATGCAGTTTTGGCATGACTCATCTGGCCCACAGGCCAGCAGTTTGACCCCCCTGGGTTAGAATGTTAAAAACGCCTTCATGGCCATCTTTACCACCTATTTTCAGAAAATAAGTGCTTTGCTTTTTTAATTTTAAAAGAGTTAAGAAAATTCTCTGGACCAAAAAAATTTGCCCCATATAGGAGTTAAATTAAATAGGCTTGTTCTGATATGTTTGTAACTAGTAATGGCATGGCTTACCATATGAACCTAAATCATGGTTGTAATGTATGCACAAATTTTAACTGTGTTAAAGAAAAAAAAGCAGGGTTAAATTTTGTTAGGGCAGTGGGCTGATATAATTTTAATCTGATATATTATTAAATAAGATTTTTTTGTAGAATCTTTGTTTTACTATAAATTTGGCAAAACACAAATAATAGAGGAAATTATTTATTGTAACATTTGCTGTCATTTTATAAAATTTTGAGAGAGTTCTTTCTTTCAAATAAAAATAAGTTCTACTCTTCCCAGGACTTCATATCTTTACCTTACAGGAAATTAGCATGATTCACATACCAACAAATTATGCTATGATAAGATTTACTTCATCTATTGTTCATAGCAAGAATTGCACTTGATCTGATAATAGTGTGATGACAGTTTTCTCTGTAGTGATTAATCTGTATTGTAATATCTCATATTATGGCTAGTGAATAATGTGGCTGCATCTCAAAATTAATCAGAATCTAGTTTCCGTTAGCTAATATTTGTAACACTGGTGATAAGGGAATGCAGGTACTTGCTTAAACTCATCTTTAATTATCTAACACTTGGGTTATTTATTCCACATGGGAATGGATATTGCAGTTTATGAAGACTTCTAGATGCTGATAAACAAGTAAAGAAATGTAGAGTCAGGCAAATAATTTTTATACAAATTGAGATGTAAAAAATGAAGACAATTTTCACTTTATGTTGCTCCATTTCACAACAGCATAATCTGTTATTTGATACAAGAAAGTGTGAGATGAGACTTCCGGTGGCGGCGCGGCGCCGGAGACAGCCGTTTCGGGCTGCCCGCTGCTCAGCTGAGTTGTTTTCACCCGAAACAGCGCCGATCAGCTGTTTGGGTGGATTTGAAGCCCCCTCCTCGGGAGAAGAGGAGGGGGTGAGGCCCCAGGTAGGGGTTGAGTTCTCCGGGGCCGCCTGAGCTCAAAGCTTGGGCGGCTGAAGGATTGAACTCCCCCGTAGCCTGGGTTGCTCCCAGCTGTTCAGCATCTCTGCTCCGGGATTTTTGGAGCAGAGCCAGGCGTTTGCGACCACCCCTGCCAGAAGGAAAGACCTTGGAATAAAAGGAGCAGGCAGAACGGTACAGGAGGTCAAGGTGAAGAGGACTTTTATTTTTACTCTCTAGCTTAATGGACTTTATAAACTTAAAGTGAAAGTGCGCAACAAGTGAAAGTGAAAAGATGGCGGCTAAACCTCCCTCAAAAACTCTTCAGAGTGCGGGAACTTCCCTGGTGCAACAGACATCGTTGCAAGCTTTGCTTCCTCCTGCTGCACTGACATCGAAGGATTTAGAAGATGCTTTGGAAAAACAATCCCAGGTAATATCAGAAATGCTGGGTGACAAGTTGGCAAAGGTGGAGGAGAAATTGGAGAAACTGGAGGAGAGGATAGAAGAGAAGTTTAGTGCGATGAGGGTAGACATTTTGTCTACAGTGCAAAGCGTGGCTGAATGTGTGCAAAGTTTGGACGAAAAAGTGGAGGATCTGAGTCAAAAGAATGCTATATTAGAAGTAAAGGTACTGGAGAATGAAGATTTAAGGGATAGAATGGACGGAGAATTGAGTCTTGTCCAGTATCACCAGATGCAGTATGCTATTAGAATCAGGGGCTTAAAAGAGAATCCTAAAGAAGACCTAAAGCAGCTGATTTCTGAGGCTTTGGAAGAAGTATTGGGTCAGCCAGCATCTGAAATAAAGGGATGCATGGATAAAGTCTTTTGTGTAAACTCATGGATTGCTAGACAGAGAAAGCTACCTAGAGATGTGGTGGTTTATTTTACAAAGAGAGAAACCAGAGATGAAGTTATTCAAGCCGCTTATGATACTAAAGTTGTGATTGCTGACCAAGAAGTTTTGGTTTTAAAAGAAATTCCTCCAAAGATTTTAAGGAGAAGGAAGGATTTTGCATTTCTTGTGCAAGAACTTAAGCAACGTGAAATAAAGTTTAGATGGGAGATTCCTGTCGGATTGGTGGTGATGTATGAAGGTAAAAGATACCGTCTGGTTACTGTGACACAGGCACGTGACTTCTACAATAATGTTTTAAAAGCGACCCCACTATCACTTCTGGAAGCTGCAAAGGGATTTGGAGAAGGGAAATCCCAAGAGGCTGAAGGTGGACAGAAAGAGGAGAATGGTGCTGGAGGGGATCAAATTATAGCCTCGTTGGCTGTTGCTGGAGAGCAGAGGGTGACACGTGCCGCTTTAAAACGAGCAAAACAAATAATAGAGCAAGACCAACAGAAGTTTATGGAACTTTCAAAGCGTACTTACAGTGAAGCAGTGGGAGGAGCGCAGCCCAAAGAAGACAGAGGGGCTATTAAAGATGTGCTCCAACAGCTTCGGGATGCCACGCATGGCGACTAAATTTCTAACCTGGAATGTTAATGGACTAAATTCACCACAGAAGAGAAAGAAAGTTTTTCAATATTTAAAACAATTCAAGATTGATGTTATATGTTTGCAAGAAACGCATATTAGGGCTATGGACCAAAAGTATTTATCGAACTCAAGATTGGGTACGCAATTTGGGGACTTCCGCTGGCGGCGCGGCGCTGAAGACAGCCTCCCCTGGCTGCCCGCGGCTCAGCTGTTTGTTTTTTCGCCCGAAACAGCGCCGATCAGCTGTTCGGGCGAAATTGAAGCCCCCTCCTCGGGAGAAGAGGAGGGGGTGAGGCCCCAGGTAGGGGTAGAGTTCTCCGAGGCCGCCTGAGCTTCGAGCTTGGGCGGCTGAAGAATCGAACTCCCCCGAAGCCTGGGTTGCTCCCAGCTGGCCGTCGTCTCTGCTCCGAACTTCCTGGAGCAGAGCCAGGCGTCTGCGAACCATCCCTGCCTGAAGAAAGGACTATGATTTAAAGGAGCAGGCAGAGCGGTACAAGAGGAAAAGGTGAAGAGGACTATTTTACTGTACTCTCTAACTTGTTGGACTTTTTAAACTTTAATTGAAAGTGCGTCATAATTGAGGATTAAAAGATGGCGGCTAAACCTCCCTCTAAAACTCTTCGGAGTGGAGGATCCTCGCCGGTGCAACAATCATCACTACAGGCATTGCACCCTCCTGAAGTGCTGACATCGAAGGATTTGCGAGATGCCTTGGATAAACATGCCCAGGTACTTTTGGAATCAATTAATCAATCAATTGCTGATAAATTTGCACAGATGGAGGAGAAATTGGAGAAATTTGAGGAAAGAATGGAAGAGAGGATGGAACAGAAGTACAGCGTGATGAAGGTAGACATTTTGACTTCAGTGCATAAAGTGGCGGAATGTGTGGAAGATTTAGATGAAAAAGTGGATGATTTGGCTCAAAGGAATGCTATACTAGAAGTAAAAGCACGGGAGAATGAAATTGAAAGAGGCAAGTTGGAAAGGGAGTTAAGCCATGCCCAATATTACCAGATGCAGTTTGCTGTCAGAATTAGAGGCTTAAAAGAGAATGTTAAAGAAGATTTAAAGCAGCTGATCTCTGAGGCTCTCGAAGGGGTATTGAACCAGCCAGCATCTGAAATAAGAGCAGCTATGGATAAAGTGTTTCGGGTGAATTCATGGATTGCCAGACAGAGAAAGTTGCCTAGAGATGTGGTGGTTTATTTTGCAAAAAGAGAAATTAGAGATCAAGTTATACAAGCTGCCTATGATGCTAAGGTTGTGATTGCTGAACAAGAAGTCTTGGTTTTAAAAGAAATTCCTCCAAGGATTTTAAGGGGAAGAAAGGACTATACATTTCTTGTGCAAGAGCTCAAGCAAAGAGATATAAGGTTCAGATGGGAGATTCCAGAGGGGCTGATGGTGATGTATGAAGGTAAAAGGTATAGGCTGATTACTGTGAAACAAGCACGTGATTTCTACAATAATGTCTTAAAAGCAACCCCATTAACGCTCCTGGAAGCTGGAAAGGGATCTGGAGAAGAAGAACAACAAGAGGAGGAAACAGAGGAAAATGGTGCTGGAGGAGATCAAGCTATAATCTCTTTGGATGATCCTAGAGAGCAAAGAGTGACGCGTGCTGCTTTAAAACGAGCAAAGAAAATAAAAGAACAAGATCAGCAAAAGTCTTCAGATTCTTCACATCGCATTCATAGCCAAGCTGTGGGAGGAGCACGGCCTAAAGTAACCAGTCCTATCAAAGCTGTGGTCCAAGAGCTTCTCGAGGATATACATGGCAACTAAATTTTTAACCTGGAATGTTAATGGACTAAACTCACCGCAGAAGAGGAAGAAAGTTTTTCAATATTTAAAACAATTTAAGATAGATGTTATATGCCTGCAAGAAACGCATATTAGAGTTTTGGATCAAAAGTATTTATTGAACTCGAGGCTGGGTACGCAATTTGTTGCTTCTGCAGAGAATAAGAAAAATGGAGTGGTTGTTTATGTTAAAAGTGCCTTAACAGCGGACCTAATTGAAGCAGATAAGCATGGAAGATATGTTATGATCGAGCTGTTGTTTGAAGGTAAAAAGACGCTTTTAGTTGGATTATATGCTCCAAATCAACAACAAGCTGACTTTTTTAGTTTACTTCATACAAAGCTTACCCAGTTGGATTATAAATCCTTTATTTTTATGGGGGACTGGAATGGAGTTATGGATGTACAGTTGGATAAGGCTGGAGCCTTTAAACGCATTCCAAGTCACGCTAGACTGCCTAAATCTTTTTTTGAAATGAAGGATGACCTGGAATTGCGAGATATTTGGCGTGAGAGACATTTGCGGGAGAAGGATTATACATTTTATTCTGATAGACACCAATCTTTTTCGAGGATTGATTTTATTTTGTTGACTAATGATCTTCTTTTGAGAACTAAAAAGGTGAAAATCTGCGCAAGAATTATCTCTGATCACAGTCCAGTGTGGTTGGAGATTGATAAGGAAAGAGGAGATAGACGCTCATGGCGCGTAAATGAGAATTTGTTTAGAAATCAGAGAAATGTGGAAGAATGCAAACAGCGGATGAAGGATTTTTTTGAGATGAATATGAATAAGGGTACCTCTATGGATATGGTTTGGGATGCTAGCAAGGCCTATATGAGAGGGGTGTTGATATATATGAATAACAAACACAGACGTACTTTGGAAGCCAGAAGGAAAGAATTGGAGAACGAAATTAGGGAAAAAGAAAAGGCCTTGATCTTGAACCCATTGGATGTGAAGGCTAAGGAGGTTATTAAGCTATTAAGAGGACAATTTGACAAATTAATGGCTGACCAAGTGGCAACCAATTTGCGGTTTGCTAGGCATAATACTTTTTGCAATGCTAATAAGCCAGGTAGATGGCTAGCTTATAGACTTAGGAAAAAGCAAAGGGCTTCCAATATAGACAAAATTGAACATAAGGGAAAGGTGGTGTTTCAACAGGATCTCATTAAGGAAGCCTTTCTGGACTTTTATTCTAAGTTATATGCTAAGGAGAAGATTAATGAAAAGGATATTGATGTATATTTGGAGAATGCTAGCATCCCGGTTCTTACGCAGGCACAAAAAGAGGAGATTAACCAATTAATAACAGAAGAAGAATTTCTTACAGCAATTAAGGAATTGAAGTTGGATAAAGCACCAGGTACGGATGGTTTGACTGCGGTTTATTACAGAAATTTACAAATGGAGTTGATAAAGCCATTAAAGGAACTGTTTCAGATAATTCAGAGAGGGGGAAAGGTGCCTCCGTCTTGGAGAACTGCTTTTATTTCTTTGATTCCGAAGGAAGATCAAGATGTTACCCAAGTAAAAAATTATAGACCGATATCACTTTTAAATACAGATTATAAGATATTTGCTAAGGTGTTGGCTAATAGACTGATGAGGGTTCTGCAACAGGTGATTCATGGGGATCAAACTGGGTTTATCAGTGGTAGGCAAATGAAAAATAATGTGAGGCATATAGTTGATGTGTTAGAGTTTTTGGAAAGGAATAACCAGATCCCTGCGGCGCTAATTTTTTTAGATGCGGAAAAAGCTTTTGATCAATTGAATTGGCAATTTTTGATGAAAGTTTTAGATAAAATGAATTTTGGGGATAAATTTTTGCAACCAATTAGGGCATTATATCAAAAACAAACTGCCCGAATAATAGTTAACAATAGTTTGACTGAAGCTTGTAATATTGAGAAGGGCACAAGGCAAGGGTGTCCGTTATCGCCTTTGTTATTTGTGTTAACATTGGAGATATTATTGGTAAAAATACGGAGTTCGGAAAGAATTAAGGGGATACAAATTAGAGATCAGGATTATAGATTGAGAGCGTTCGCAGATGATCTGGTTGTTACAGTGACCCAGCCAGAGAACTCTGTTGTGGACCTGATGGAGATAATAATGCAATATGGGAAGGTTTCTGGATTTAAAGTTAATGCACAAAAAACTAAAATTCTGGCCAAAAATATGACAGTATCGCAAAAGGCCCTTTTAGAAGGACTAACTGGATTTGAGATTGTTAAAAGGGTCAAATATTTGGGGGTGTTTTTGTCACCCTCTAATACAAAGTTATATAAAAATAACTATGAAAGATTGTGGGGAAAAATCCAAAAAGAAATGGAGAGCTGGGAATAATTGCAATTGTCTTTGTTGGGGCGAATTGCAGCAGTGAAAATGAATGTCCTGCCTAAATTTTTATTCTTATTTCAAATGATACCGGTTCTTAAGAAAGATTCTAATCTGGAGGAATGGCAGCGAGGTATCAATAAATTTGTTTGGGCAGGGAAAAAGCCACGAGTTAAATTTAAGATTATGCAGGATACTCGTGAAAGAGGTGGTCTTAAAATGCCCAATCTTAAATTATATTATGAAGCTGCTGCGTTAGCAGGAATAAGTGATTGGATTAATTTGACACAAGAGAGATTATTAAATCTTGAGGGCCATGACTTGTTGTTTGGCTGGCATGCATATTTGTTGTATGATAAAAAGGTAGATAATGTGTTTAAAGCGCATATTTTAAGACAAGCATTGTTGAGAGTTTGGAAGAAGTACAGACATAAGTTAGGTTGTAAGATACCATTGTGGGCAATCCCAAAACACGCAATAGAAAATATAAATGTTGGTTTCAAACATGATGTGACTACGTATAAGGAGATTTTAAGTTTGGAAAGAAATGTTTGGTGTCTGAAACCGTACAGTCTCTTGCGAGATGAGAAGATTGTTCAAACTTGGTTCCAATATAATCAGCTACGGGCCAGGTGGAAAGAAGATCAGAAAACTGGTTTTACAATGACTGATGAAAATCTGATAAAGCAAATTAGAAAGCAGGGTCCAGCACATATCAAACGGATATATCTTGCATTGATAGAAATTGATTCAGAAACAGAACTTGTTAAAGATTGTATGATAAAATGGGCCCAAAACATTCAAGAAGTTATTACAATGGACACGTGGGAAAAGATCTGGGTGAGGAACGTAAAATTTACACAAGCTCAAAACTTAAGAGAGAACTTTTATAAAATGTTTTATAGATGGCATCTAGATCCTAAAAAGCTTGCAAGTATGTATCCGAATTATCAGCCCAAGTGCTGGAGGTGTGGCGATGAAGATGCAACATATTTTCACATATGGTGGACTTGTAAAAAGGTTAAGGCCTTTTGGATAAAAATTTGGTGGAACATGCAGAAGATTTTCAAGCAAAGGATAAAGTTTTGCCCGCAATTTTTTTTGTTAGGTATAATTACAGATGCTGCGGTTGTGGACACTAAGTTGATGTTGAATTTAACTATGGCAGCAAGACTCTTAATAGGTCAATATTGGAAGAAGGAGGAACTGCCGACTATAGAAGAATGGACTTTAAAGGTTTCTGACCTGGCAGAGATGGCAAAGATTTCGGCTTATTTGAAAGATCACTCGCAAGAACGTTACATTATGGAGTGGAGAAAATGGATTGAGTATATCCAGAACAAATATGGGACTAAAAAGTTTCATGTAGCATTTGAATAAGTCTTCCTTTCTTTCCTTTTTTCTTTTTTTATATTTAGTAGTAATAGTGTTTGTAGTTATCCTATATGAGCTAGAGAGTGATAGATTTTAGAGTTTATGGTTGTTAGCATTTGGATGTTTATGAGTGTTTTTTTTTGTTTTTATACCCTGTACTTAGCTCTGGGAAGTCGGGGGGGGGGAGGGGGGGAGGGGTAGGGAGGGATGGGTATGGGAGGGGAGGGGGGACTGTTAAAGATAAAATGTATGTTAAAACTTTTTAATAATAATAAAAAAAGAAAGTGTGAGATGAAAGAATACAAGAAATAATCCTATGTTTGTATTGAGGTTTCTATTCCTTAGTAATGGCAGTGTTATGTATATAGGGGATGTTTTCACAGACATGAGCCACTGACACCACCAGGTGGCAGGTTACCCTGGCCGGATTGGCAGGGTGGTCTTCGGTGGGAAATCCTGATAAGGGGATTGGTCCCAAGTATACCTGGCTAGGTATATAAGTGGGGGTTGATAGCCCTTTGTTCTCTGTTCTGTGCTAACTTCAACAAAGATCTATTATGCTGAACCCTGTTGTCCGGAGTCATCCATGCGGTCCAGAACCCACTACACAATAGGTAGTTTCACAATTCCTTTGTAAATCCTGCTAAGATTTCTGTCAATTCTCTCCAGCTGTCACTGTACCCAAAGCAGATTTTTAGCCTTTTGACCAAAGTCCCCTGAAGGCCAGACACCTGAAATGATCCTTTATCTATCTGTGCTTGGGTGAAAATATATGGATGCTCTTTTCTGCATGAATTCCTTTTTCACATGAGTCTCTAGAAACAGCTATTTCTGGAAACCATCTTCCTGAAACAGAGCAAAAACAGGGAACATATTCCTGCTTCTGTTTTGGAATGTCTTTGCTCATAGTTTCATAATTGTTTTTTATTATCTTCCCAAAGCTGCTAGAGGCAAACATTTTGTTGATCACTTTTGTGTTCTTGCAGATATTTTATGCACTACGTGATCCTTACTTGGTTGCTATATTCTTTATTTCCTTTGATCAGTAAACACGGCTCTGCATAGGAACTTTCCAGGGAGAGACTACTTCAGGCAATTAGGAATTCCACCTTGATAGTTCTTAATTGGGGAGCCTATCAGTTCATGATACTTTAGCCCAACATGTGCTTCCATCCCAATATATTCCTCTTCCATCTGTGACAAATACATATCAATGACTATGTATCAAGCAATATTATAATAATTGTGGGGGGAAAGTACCTCCTTATTTATACCAAAAATTATAGGTTTATTGTGAAAACATTTAGAAATTATTTCAGAAAAGATTTCTAAACAACTGACAATTGAATCTAAAAGGGTTTTTGGAAGAAACTTATTCTAAAAAGTCTGTCCCACATAGAAACACTGAAAAGAGGTACAAACTATCATCTGACAATTGGAGGGCATAATGTGAGAACTTTTCAATGTTTTACAAATGTGTCTTTATGAGACAGAGAATATCACCTTATTAAGCTAGACAGAGAGTAAATGCCTTTTCAGCAATGATAATAGCAATAATTTTAATGTTGCTAATAATATAATAAAGAATAAAGAATGAAAAAAAACAAGATGGAATTTGTAGGCAATAAAGCAAAAGACTGAATGTTTTATTCAAATAAATATGGTTTCTACCTGCATATCTTTGAGTCAGTTTTTGACTCCTGGTGACTTGCAGTTTTCTGGACAAGTGGTTTGCTATTGCTTCCTTTCTAAGGATAAGAAAGAGTGATTGATCCAAGGTCACCAGTGGCATGGTAGCTAACGTAGGAGTAGTACTCACAGTCTCCTGGTTTCTAGCCCAGTGCCTTAACTGCTACACGATATTGGCTCTCCATAACTTACATTAGGTTAGGTGGAATATATATATGGTTTATCTAAGTATTAGAAGCTCATGCTGGTGTTTTGATTAAAGCATTTCATAACTTTGGTGTCATGCTCTAGTGCATGAGAGGCCAACAGCTTGGTCTTTGGTAAGAAAGGGTCAAATCTAAAGTGATGCCCATTCAAAGGAAAATATCAAAACTGTGAGCTCTGAAAAGCAAAGACTTAACAAAGTAAGATGGTTTACTCATTATGTATTCTAAGTTATTCTTTTCTTAAAATAGAACTGATAGCCACGATGAAATGCACATATAATGGCAGCATAACCTCTTAAGTATTTATTCTGACTAGTTGAGAAGATGACCAGTTAACCTCATCTAGTTACTTAGTAAAATAGTCTTATGGATTAACCAAGAAAATGCCTGCCATTTTCTCCAGAACAAACTGTATGGGTTGCTCACAGTAAGAAATGTCTGAGCCCTATGACAGATTCCCTAATAAAAAAATGTTGCTGCTTGAAATCAGATAGTTTGCTCAAATGCTTAACTATTTTTTGCGGAATTGACTAGTTGTAAGATTTTAGGAGGGATAATGCAATGATAGAATCCATTCCATCCATTGATGAAATGGATTCAGACATGATAAGCTTTAAAATTACATGTTGAGTAATACTGAGAATGCCTATTTCTATACAACCACTCTATTATTATAGGTACATGTACCTATTCATATACAACAACAAACAATTCCATGTATGTTTATGACAATTGCTATCTAATGTGTAAAGCCAGAAAGCAATCACACCCAGTCTGAAGTAAAGCCTTGCCTTAACTTTACACAACAATATCATTGTTTATGACTGACTTTCTCTCTGATAAGTTAGCCAACCCCAGACATTAAAAACAACTGCATTGGATTATCCAATAAGAAATCAATCCAATGACACAAAGAAGCCAAGGAGGATAGGACAATATAGCCAATATAACTAGGGTTACATACAATTCCATCTCCGATCTGGAAGTGATATACAACCATTGCAACTAACAGTCAATGAAATCTGAGTTATAAAGTTTTCCGTTTAACAATTGTAAATGTATAGCTACCACCATGAATTATGACAGTGTGCTAAGAACTTTTGGAACAGTATTTCCTTTAGTTAGGTCTGAATTTCCCATCCTGTAGTTTCATTGCATGAACATTTTACAAGAATGCTTACTAAAATATCACTCTTTAAAAACAACAATAATGAAAACCATATTGCAATCATATTCAACAAAATAGGTAAAATGGACTTGACAGATGTTAGAATTACATTATTTTCCATTTCAGGGAATTTATGTTTTATATAATCCTTAGTGAATAGTTTATTTTTTCAGAAAGTGAAAGCTTTCTTCATGAAGTTGGTCTTATTTTCTCTTGAAAATAATAAACCATCAAACATCAATACCACAATTTAGCATACTGAAGCAAAATTTTGATAGTTTGAAACAGTGAAGCAATAAAAATATGAAAATATGGCTTGACTCAAATGTTTTACTGCTAATGACTGACTAGGGATAATTTGCTTAATGTTGTTTGCCAGTTTATTTTCCTGCTGAGATTAACAGGATAAAAATTATCAATGAAATATTAATAATTAAGACATTTGTGACATCAAGTATAAGAAGCAATGTTCTACAAGCACATAAATATCCAAGTCTTTTGCAAATATAGTGTTTCACTATAGTCTCATAGAATTCTCTTTATGCCAATGAAACAGTGCTATATTTTTGCTATTTTAATGTTCAACTACAAATGTGAAGATTGAAATGATACCCACAGGTGCTTTTTCAAAAAGCAACTAGACTTTCTTTATTTTTCCTTGAAATTGTTTCACTTCTCATCCAAGAAACTTCAGACTGAGGAACCTTTTTGGATAAGAAGCAATATATCTTCAAGGAAAAATAAAGAAAGTCCAGTTGCCCTTTGAAAAAGCACCTTTGGACAACCATAACCTGGATGACTCAAATGATACCCACATGATTCTCCACTTCCAAACTCAGTTCAATGCATTTATGTTTAAATCTAAAGCAACTTGAAGTCAATTCTCCAAACCTTGGTAATGTAAAGCTCACCATTTCTGAGAAATACCTTCCCAATTATTAAAGCCATTATAGGAATTCTGTGGCATGATTCTTATTATCAGTAGTGATATATGAGTCGTGATATAGAAAAGTACTCCTTGGATATAAGATCAAACTTTGCAACTCTTTACAATAGGATGTCTATGAATAGTTGTTTGCAGCCCAGGGGGATGACTGGGTTTTTGGCTTTGCTATTATGGCTTTATGATTTCTGTGGTTATGTGGCTTTACTGTTGTGAGCTGCTGAGAGTTCTGCTTTAAGATGCTATTCAAATCTCTTAAACAATATAATTAATTTAAAAAAAATTAAAAAAAAATCTCCTCCATGTGCCAGTTTGGGTGGCAAAAAATACTTTTAGAATGGATCTACAATTATTTTTATGTCTATTATTTTTATATTCATTCACAAATTTTAACTTCTTGATCACATTTGCCCTATATTTATTTATTTATTTATTAATGGGATTTATATCCCGCCCTATCTCCCGAAGGACTCAGGGCGGCTAACAACAAAACATATAATAAGTACAGAAATTAAGATAAAAATAAAATTAAAATCATCTGTGCAATAAATTAAAATTAAAAATTAAAAATAAATTAAAAATTGTAAATATAATTAAAATGCCTGTCAGTCCAGGTCAGCCAGGTGGAAAAGGAGTGTTTTGAGGCCGCGGCGAAAGGACTGGAGATTTTGGGCCATCCGAAGCTCAGGGGGGAGCTGATTCCATAGGACTGGCGCTCCCACAGAGAAGGCCCTCCCCCTGGGGGTCGCAAGCCGACATTGTCTAGCCGATGGTACCCTGAGGAGGCCTTCTCTGTGTGAGCGTATTGGGCGATGGGAATTCGTTCCTGGTAGCAGATGGTCCTGCAAGTATCCTGGGCCTAAGCCATGTAGGGCTTTAAAGGTAAGTACCAGCACCTTAAATCTCACCCAGAGGGCAACCGGCAACCAATGCAGCTCATGGAGAAGAGGTGTTATATGGGAGTATCGGGGAGCTCCCGTCACTACCCATGCAGCCGCATTCTGCACCAGTTGAAGCCTCCGGGTGGTTTTCAAGGGCAGCCCCATGTAGAGAGCATTGCAGTAGTCTATACGGGAGGTAACGAGTGTGTGGGTGACTGTATGTAGGGCATCTTGGTCCAGAAAGGGGCGCAATTGGTATATTAGGCGAATCTGGGCAAATGCCCCCCTAGCTACGACTCCAATATGATCTTCAAAACTGAGTCGTGAATCTAGGAGGACGCCCAGATTGCGTGCTCTATCAATGGGAGGTAACATCTCTCCTCCTATAATCAAAGATGGAACCTCTTGGACTAAACGAGATGACGGTATGTAAAGCCACTCAGTCTTGGCCGGGTTGAGCCGAAGCCTGTTCCCCTCTCCCCATCCCATTTTTCTTCCTTTCTTAAATATTTAAGGGTGTGGGGTTTGTTTGTTTTTTGCAACTTTAAAAAAAACAAAATATTCTGCTAGAAAAAGTTACATGCACTGAATATCAGGAATAATAATAATAATAATAATAATAATAATAATAATAATAATAATAATAATAATAATAATAATAATAATAATAGAAATTTGGAGCAGAGGGTAAGGAACATCCAAGCAGAGAGATTGGATGAAACTTTAAAAAAGGAATGTTTTGATTCTTCCCATTGGTATGGTATTTTCTTGCAAGAGAATGGACTGCAATACTGAACTGTGGCTTGATACATGTGCTCTAGCCCAGATCATAATGCCATTAAGGATGGGCTGATCTGTTTAAAGGGCGATAATATTCATCAGATGTGCATACACTATAGAATTTACACCACCTTTCCTCCGTGGCTTTGTGGGTTAGCAATGACTGTTACATATTTATGCAACAGCGTCCCTTCTCAAACAACACTACAACTCCCAATGATCCAAGAGGAAAGATGGAGGTGGGCAGGGTTACCACTGTTGCCATAGCTGTATCAGTGATGTATAGGATTGGGGGCAGTTCTACGACAGGCTGTGAGTCATTTGGGGGCACTTGGGACTGATATGCTGCCAAGGGCTGGTCTAAGAGAGTGGTCAGTGTCAGGCCTTTGGCCTGCACGGTGTTGTGATTCAGGGTCAGCCTGTGGGTTCGGCAGTTGGGTCGGATGACTCAGAGGAGGAGGAGGGGGGTGTTGAAGACCTTGCTGAGGGGGTTGAAGATCTTGCTGATGAGAGTCCTCAGCCAGGCCCCTCCCACTTGGTCACCACGGAGACCCAGCTGTGTGAGCCTGACAGCGTGGATGAAGATGACCCACAGCTGGCCCTGTTCAAGGATGCCCGACGCAGGAGTCAGTCAGTCAGGAGTAAACAGAGGAAGGCAATGGGGCTTCTCGGAAGGAGGCAGAGAGAAGCCACACCCTGAACTCTATATAAGGGGAATGTGTGGGAGGGCTGGTTTCCTGAAGGCAACCACTCGGATAGTTCGTGTTTCTTAAAGCTCCTGTTTCTTGGTTCGTGTCTTGTTTGTTTTTGTAGTAATAAATTTGGCAGGCGTAATTCCAGCCTCTTGCCATTTGTAAAGGGGTTGCCTTTTCTGCAGGGCCGGTAGCAGGCTGGTACAGAACACATGGCCAACTAATCCAAGGGGGGGGACTGCAGGGATCATCTTTTGTCACCACATCTAGTTCAGCACCTCGGAAGCAACCACATCATCTTCTAGAGACCCACATTCCCCTCCCTGTTTACCTTACGTTCTCCAGACTGGGGTTCTCAGTCAGTCACTCTCCTTGCACAAGGTCCAGCCATGCCAATGCTTCTGGGGAAGTTGTTTGGGATCGGCCCAGGGGAGAAAGATGGTGGGAAGGGGCTTAAAGAGACCGACGACATGCTGAGTAAAAAACAGGAGTTGCTAACCTGCTTTCCAGCTCTGGCATGTTTCTCTTCTGCTGCAGGGAAATGGAGTTTGTGGGACTAAAAAAAGTTCAATAAGACCTTCCAACTTCTTGTGAGATCTTTTTTTTTTTCTGCAAGAAGTTGGAAGGTCTGACTGAAATTTATTTAGTTCCACAAATTCTATTGAAAAAAGGTACTGGAATGCTGTTCCGTGCATTCTATGACAAAAAAGCCCTACATATATTGAATATCGTCAATAAAGAGATATTGGAATATATTTCATTTATCATTTATATCATTTATATACAATATTTAAATTGCAAAATTTAAACTGCAAAATCTGAAGGGTATTTTTGTTTCTTTTCCAAATTAATGCACATACGTGGACCAAAATCAGGTAGCCTTGAATTGAACTGTACTATTAATATACTTCTCTCCTACCCTTATCAAATTTGGTATTGATCTCTCAAATCTGAAATTAAAATATACACATTTTTATAACACTTCCCTTAATATTCACATATTATCAATAATTTGCCTTAGTATGCTCATATATTGTTTTTTAAATCCCATTTATATCCCGCCCTTCTCTGAATACTCAGGGTGGCTTACAATCTAAGCACAAGTCAATGTGCTTAGCAATAGCCTTCATTCTATGTATATGCCTGCTTATTTAGGGCTTCCCCCCCCCCCCGAGCAGCATTATTACAAAGTCAGCTTATTGCCCCCAACAATCTGGGTCCAATATTCATTAAGAGATTGTAATTGTATTATAGTATTTATGTAATTCAAAGAGCAATATCATAATTCAGTTAAATAATTTTGCTTATATGTCAGCTAAACAAAATTCATTCTTTTATCTACTTAAAATGTGTTACTGCTTATTACTAAATAGGAATGAAAATATTGTTATGGATATTTTGGTATTATTTTGGTTTGGTTCACATCATCCAGATGCCTAGACTGGATATGGTATTTTTATTAATGTACTGAGTCCTTCACAAGGATCTGAGGTAGACAGATGTTCTTGTTTCATGGTTTTAAAGGTATTGTTACAGTACAGTATGTAAGCTGTTCCAAGTAAAGCTGCCTTTTGCAATTGACTGATAGTGATTTTGTCAATGTCAGTAGTGAACAAGGGCCTTTCTTCTGTTTTGGGATTGCATCCAAGGCAATAGTATCATCTTTCTTTTGCCTCAGTTGTTCTATTCTATTTTCAGGTCTTTGTGTTTTGTTATCTTCTTCAGTTCTTTCTTTTCTATTTTGCTGTCTCCACATTCTATTTTGCCACATCCACTATCCAGATTTTTTCTCTGTTTCTCATTGACAATTGTTAATTGTGGGGTGTTGTGTGGCAGGTGCTTGTCTATTTGAAGTTTAAAGTCTCAGACCACTTATTATTTTTCTTCAAAAGCAGCAGTAAGCATTATGATAATGAAATACTTTATGCAAATCTTCTCTTTATTTGCTCATGAAGCTATCTTGTTATCTCCTGCTGGACAAATGTCTTTGAAATAAAAGCAATCATTCCTGTTGGTCTTGATTTTCTATTATCATAATTCAGTGTTGTAGGCCAAGTCACACATTATGATATGGGTTACTCAGTCTCTAAATGACTTTTTAATATGTGCCTTTTAAAAAAGCTAAAAAAACATTTTTTAGACAATGAAAGAATAAATCCTTTAAAAATCAGAGGATGGACCTTCACTCCCATTAATTTCAGTATGATATTTTTCTGAACATAGATACATTAAATTGCACTATTAATGTCGAGGAGAAAAGATGTGGCATCTCCAAGGACTTTGGGAACTGTCATAGCAGCATCTTCCAAATTATTAATGTATACTATTCTATGATAGCACCAGGAAAACCTAATTTTGAATAATCATGGAATTCATGAATCATGAATTTTTGATAAAGCATGAATAGTTAATGTAAAAATTAATGTAACATATCCATATAACATTAGTGGATGGGCATACTTAGCTGAATGGAATGAAAACTGACAAATTACTGTTTGAACAGTGTATGCTAATTAAACAGCATTACATTCACACTGCAAACACTGAGTTCAGAATTTGTTGTTGTGAATTCCAATACAGTGTGATATATATTATTACTACTCACTCATATTAGGTTTGGCACCCAACCCATCTACTGGATTCCACACCATTCCACCCATGGGGAGAAAGGGAATACTTTTTAAAATATGTTTTTCAAACCCACATTAAAATTAAATTTTCATTAAGATGGCCTTTTTAAAAAAGTATTACTGTCAATGCAAAGATTCTACTAGAAATATACATATTTCTCTGTTTCTCTCTGCTGCACATTACACTATAGCATTAATGCCCCCCAAAAGTGTGGGGGTGGGGATAAGCCTCAAAATAAACATGAACAATTGTGTGCCCTCTCTTTTTGCTAGGCAGTGAGAACAAAGCATACAACAGAAGATAATATATGTAGTTCACAATTGAATTGTGGTGATGTTGATGCTTTCTGAGCTTGTATGATTTTTGCAGATGTTTCATTACCCAGCTAGGAAACACAGCACTTGAAGATGTCTGTAACAAAATGACCAAGATGAAAAAGTACCAGGGACTCCACAAAGCATACAGTTAACATCTACTCTCCAAACAATAAAATTAGGAAGAGTTGTACTTTAGAAATATTGGAGTGCTGCAGGATCCCATCGGGGTCGGTCACCAGGACCAGAGGTTTTTGCCTTCTGAGCTTTCAGACTCGTGCTGGAGCTCATAATGGTGTATGATGTGCACTCTGTACTGTGTAGATTTGTATGTTTCTGGGATTTTTAAAAAAATGCTACTAGGTTCTTCAATTCTGCAAAACAAAGAAATGAATATGAGAAAATATGTGGGGGGGGGCTAAAATTGCACTATTACATAAAACTAGTGTCTAGGGGAAAAATAGACATCAAAATTTGTCTATGTAGGTAACACGCAGAAAGTGGAATCCTAAAATATAAAGGAAATTTATTCCATATCCAAAAAAGGCAGCTTATTTTTTATATCAAGACAAAGAAACTTTATTTGACTGTAAATTATTTGCTCAAATAGAATGTAAATATGTTTACAAAAAGCACTACTTTAAAATGAGATGAGAAAATTTAGAAAAGTAAAACAATCTATGACCATTTTCTGAAAAATATTAGAAATCAGTCAACACCAATAAAAGGCTGGTGTTGAAGAATAATACATTTAAAAAAACATTGAAAAAGGTTTTTGCTACACAAGAAAAGTACTATGTACAAAGTCATCAAGACAAAATAGAGAAAAATCAGTTTGAAGCGTAAATAATAATAATAATTATTATTATTATTATTATTATTATTATTATTATTATTATTATTATTATTATTATTATTATTATTATTATTATTATTATTATTATTATTATTATTATTATTATTTATATACCGCCCCTCTCCTGAAGGACTCGGGGCAGTGTACAGGGCAATTAAAACACTATATGCAACACATAATATACAAAATTAAAATAAATTAAACCAAGTAGCCCTAAACAATAAAACACATTCTAAAATTTAAAATTTAAAATTTAAAATCTAAAACCCCAATCCCTCAGTCCAGGCCGGCAAGTTCAAATAGCCAAGTCTTCAGGTCACGGCGAAAATAGCGAAGGTCAGGAGCCATCCGGAGCTCAACAGGAAGCTGGTTCCAGAGGGCAGGCGCACCCACAGAGAATGCTCTCCCCCTGGGGGCCCCCAGTCGACATTCCCTGACTGACAATACCATGAGGAGGCTCTCTCTGTGGGAGCGCACAGGACAATGGGAAGTTAACACTGGCAAAAGGTACTCCCGTAAATAATCTGGGCCCATGCCATTTAGGGCTTTATAGGTCATCACCAGCACCTTGAATCTAACCTGGAAGACAACTGGAAGCCAATGCAGCTTGCGGAGCAGAGGTGTTACATGGAAGTATCGGGAGACCCCCATCACAACTCGCGCGGCTGCATTCTGCACCAGCTGGAGCCTCTGAGTGGTATTCAAGGGCAGCCCCATGTAGCGAGCATTGCAGTAGTCTATCCGAGAGGTCCAAGCGCATGAGTGATTGTGCGTAGGGCATCTCGGTCCAAATAGGGCCGCAACTGGCACACCAGGCGATCCTGGGCAAAAGCCCCCCTGGTGACAGCTCCTATGTGATCTTCTAAACAGAGCTGTTAGTTAAGGAGGACACCCAAGTTGTAAGCCCTATCTACAGGGTTAACACCTCACCCCCTATAGATAAAGATGGAATAGAGTGGACAACCCGAGATGCCAGTATGCACAGCCACTCGGTCTTGTCGGGATTTAGACAAAGCCTGTTCCTCCTCATCCAGACCCTCACTGCCTCCAGGCAACGGGACATCACGGCGAGGGCATCACCAGGTTGAACTAGGGTGGAAATAAAAAGCTGGGTATCATCAGCATACTGATGATACCCCACCCCAAAACCACAAATTATCTCACCCAGCATCTTCATATAGATATTGAACAGAAGGGGCGAGAGGACCGACCTCTGAGGGACTCCACAAATGAGAGGCCTTGAGGCCGACCTCTGTCCCCCTGCCAACACCAACTGCGAACGACCCAGGAGGTAGGAGGAGAACCACTGTAAAACAGTGCCCCCCACTCCCAACCCCCTGAGGCGCCACAGTAGGATACCATGGTCGATGGTATCAAAAGCCGCTGAGAGGTCTAATAGGACTAGGACAGAGGAGCAACCCCTGTACCGAGCCTGCCAGAGATCATTCACCAGTGCGACCAATGCCGTTTCCATGCTGTACCCGGGCCTAAAGCCCAATTGCTAGTGGTCCAGATAATCCGCTTCCTCCAGGAACAGAGGAAGCTGATGTGCCACCACACTCTCAACAACCTTTGCTAAAAAGCAAAGGTTGGAGACCGGATGATAGTTGTTCAAAATGGCCGGGTCCAGGGCAGGCTTCTTGAGGAGGGGTCTCACCACTGCCTCCTTCAAGGTGGCAGGGAAGCTACCCTCTCTCAAAGAAGCAGTTATTACCACCTGGAGCCAGCCTCGTGTCCCCTCCCGAGCTGTATAAACCAGCCAGGAGGGGCACGGGTCCAATAAACATGTGGTAGAACTCAGCCTCCCCATGTTCCTGTCCACTTCTTCCAGATTCACAGGATCAAATTCTTCCCAAGTAATGTTCCTAAGGCCACTCGATTCCCCATTGTCAGACTCCACCCAGTCGGAGTCCAGACCGGCCTGAATCTGAGTGATTTTATTGGCCAGATATTGACTAAACTCCTCAGCACGACCCTGCAGGGGCTCCTCCCTCACCTGATTCAGGAGGGAGCGAGTCACCCCAAACAGGGCGGCTGGGCGATTATCTGTGGACACGATGAGGGCAGCAAAGTAATTAGACTTCGCTGCCTCCATCACTGTGAGATAAGACCTCATAAAGGTTCTTAACCACAATCAATCAGACTCAGACCGGCTGGACCTCCAACAGCTCTCTAGGCTCTGTCTCCGACGCTTCATCTCCTGGAGCTCCACAGAGAACCATGGTGCCTGCCAGGATCTGCGCCAGGTCAGGGGCCGCATGGGAACAACGCAGTTGAGTGCCTCCATGGCTGCCCTTTCCCAGGCTTCCACTAAGGTATCGACTAGGCTGTAAGCGAAGATGGCAGGCACAGATCCAAGTACCTCCTGGAACCGTTCAGGGTCCATTATGTGCCTGGGACAGAACCACCTGGTCGGTTCCATAGCCCTGTGATGGGGGGGAGGCGAAATGGAAGGCCAGCCATAGGAGGTGATGATCGGTCCATGACAGGGGTGCAATAACTGGAGATCCCCCTCCCAGATCATCAAGCCACCATCCAGATAGAAAAATAAGATCGAGTGTGTGACCCCCCCATGAGTCAGGCCCTGAATTACTTGGGTCAGGTCCGTGGCCATCATGGAGGCCATAAACTCCCAAGCCAACCCCGACAAACCTCCCAGGGATGGCAGGTTAAAGTCCCCCAGAACCATAAGTCTGGGGAACTCAACCGCCAACACAGAGATGGTGTCGAGGAGCTTGGGCAGGGCTGCTGCTACACAGGTAGGCAAAAGATAGGCCAGCAACAAACCCAACTGAGCCCCAGGGCCAAATCTTAGGAGGAGTGACTTACACCCGAATATCTGAGTAACGTTAGCCTCCCGCAGACACAATGCTGATTAGAAGACATAAGTATGAAAAATTGACAATGTAATAACTGAAGGCAACAAATATCACATGCAGTGTTTTAAAAATGACTAAGATAGGAAAATATTACATATCATTGATATAAACTGTGTATCCACAGGAAGAATTATTAGAAATTTGAAATATTACATAAAGTCATTGGAAATGAGACAGCAAAAATTGTATGAGATCACAACTCATTGACATGAAATCACAACTCATTGACATGTGAACTATAACAATTCAGACATTGCTATAATTGAAAAGAATCCTATCTGATTTATTGATGAAGCCATTCCAAGAGAGAATACTGTTGGAGACAAGAATTAGAAAAGATTACAAAATATCAAGATTTTCAAACTGAGATAGCAAACAAAGAGAATGTCAAGTAGTAGCAATTATTATTGGGGCACTAGAGCCAGTGTCAGAACCCACCTCAATCCACAACTTAGGAAAGAAGAACTCTTGGAGACGGGATTGTCCAAATAGGAACTTTTACTAAAACATGGTTGACAGTGGATAATCTAGAAAGGATCTGGAAACTGTCTCACAGATCCATATGTTTAAAGTGTCCCAGTGTCCCTCCCCTCTGTCCATTTGTTCAGTACCAGATCAGTCAAGTTTCATGTGTCAAAATCCCTCCTGGGAAAAGATAAACATCAGTACATTATTACATTATTACTTCCTCCCCTTCACATTCCAGTCGGAGATTCAAACCAGAATCCCCCCTCCCTCTTTCTTTGTTCTTAGTTGAAAGGTTTTCTTCCCTGGTCTTTTGAGAGGCAGGGAAGGCTGAATAAACAAACCTTGCATCTAAGGGATAGAGATGGCCAATTAACATTTTGTCTTCTCTTCCCCTCCTTGGGAATGGCAGAATCTAGTAAGGGGGTGAGATTTAGGTTTGCCCAGATAGGGAGTTAGAAATGAAATATAAATGGATTCTGACAATCTGCCCTCCTTTTAAAAAAGAGAGAGGTCCACTTGTAGAGGAAACAAAATATAAATGTTAGCCCGGTTTGTTAGGATATTCTCTATGAAACTTCTTCAGCAACGTAGGTACTCTAATATGATGTTTATTGACCCACTCATTTTCTGACCAGGGGAGGTGTTTCCAAGCTACTAGATATTGAATTGCTCCATGGCGTTTCCTAGAATCCAGGATTTATTTCACCTCAAAATGTTGCTCTCCTTCCACCATGATGGCGGGTGATGGTGATGGGGTTCTTGTTTGTAGGAGTGACTATTGTTCTCTTTTTAGTAAACTGCAGTGAAAAATTGGGTGTATCTGCCTAGGTTTTTTGGGTAATTCTAATTCTACTGTTACTGGGTTTATGATTCTTTTAATTGGAAAAGGTCCAATATATCTTGGTCCGAGTTTTTTACAGGGTTGTAGGGATTTAAGGTATTTTGTGGATAAATATACCATCTCTCCGACCCAGAATGGTTTGGGATCGACTCTTTTTTTGTCTGCTTGTGTTTTCTATGCTTTTCTAGCTTTGTCTAAAGCTTTCCTAACAATTGGCAAGATGTTCTGTAATTGTGCAATCCATTCCTTCAGTGCTGGGATTACCGGTTTGTTTGGGGTTAGTTCTGGCATGGGGTTGAAACGTTGACCGGTAGCTATTTGAAAAGGAGTGTAACCTGTGCTGGAGTGAACTGCATTATTATATGCCACTTCTGCGAAAGGTAGTAGGTCTGTCCAATTTGTTTGCTGGAAATTAATAAAGCATCTTAAATATTGCTCAAGTACTGAGTTCGATTTTTCACATTGACCATTCCCTTGAGGATGATGACTAGTTGTCAGACCTTGGGTGGTTCCTAAATGGGGATAAAAATTCTTTCCAAAATGCCGACGTAAATTACACCCCCCCATGAGATATGATGTGTTGCGGTGCCCCATGCAATCTGTAAAAATGTGCACAAAACGTTTTGCTAAGGCTTTTGCAGTGGGGATATTTTGGCAAGGGATGAAGTGCAGCTACATGGAAAACAAGTCCATGACCATCCAGCCTACAGTGTTCACGTAGCTTTCTGGTAATTCCACTATAAAATCCATGGCTATCTCTTTCCATAGGGCTGGGGGGTTTGCCACTGATTGTAACAGTCCTGGCATCTTCCCTTGCAGCCTCTTAGCCATTGTGCAAATTTGGCAGCTGGCCACATAGCTTTCTATGTACTTTTTCATGGATGGCCACCAAAATTGCCTTTTAGTTAAGTGTAGGGTTTTTACAAACCCAAAATGTCCTGCTGATTTTGTATCATGGCACAGCTGCATGAAATTGATCCTCTGGGTGGCAGGTATGTATAACTTCTCATCCACCCAGGATAGTCCATCTTTAATTGTGCACACATGTCTATTTTTCTGGAACCATTCACCAGTTTCCAAAAAATTTTGGAATTCTATTCCAGTTTGGCTATCCACTCGTGGCTTCATTTTTGCTTGGGTCCTGGTGGTGACTGGTGCTGCCAGTTGTTGCTCAGGCATAGGTGGTTTAGAGTCAGTGACCCGTGTGCTGTTATATTGGGGCATGCAAAATAATGCATCCACCAAGAAATTCTTCCCCGCCCTCCTGGTAAGTGTTTGAGAGTGAAATGGAATCGGTGAAAATGTTGGGACCAGCGGGCTTGCTTAGGAGTGAGTTTCCTGAGTGTTTTTAGTGCTTCCAAATTTTTGTGCTCTGTCCAAACCTGGAAGGTTTCAAGAAAATGGCACCATGTAAGTAATGACCACCTCACAACATACGCCTCCTTTTCCCACATGGCCCAACGTTGTTCTGTCTCCATGAGTTTCCTGGATGTATATGCACATGGTTGCAATGCCCCCTCATCATTTTCCTGTAATAATACAGCTCCCACCACCACATCGCTAGCTGCCTGTATTACAAAAGGTTTATCGGGATCTGGGACAGGTTCAGCAGAAAAAAGTCCCTTTAGCCACTCAAATGCTGCTTGACATTCCATTGTCCACTTCAGGGGCTGGTTGGGTTTCACTGGGGACCCCCCCCCCCTTTGTTTTCAACAGGTTTGTGAGTGGCAGGGCTATTTGGGCAAACTAAGGGATGAATTGGTGGTAGAAGTTTGCAAACCCCAGGAAACTTTGCAATTGCTTCCTTGTGCCAGGGGAGGGGGTGCCCATTCTAATACTGCCCTGACTTTCTCAGGGTCCATTTCAATGCCCTGTGTGGATATGCAATACCCTAGGTAGTCTATTCTTTCCTAGTGGAATTCACATTTTGATAATTTTGCATATAGGTGCGTGGCCCACAATTTTTTGAAAACTGCTCTGACTAGGTCAGGGGTGTCAAACTCAATTTCATTGAGGGCCACATCAGCATTGCAATTGCCCTTGGTGGGCCGGGTGGGTGTGGCCTACTGGGTGGGCATTGCCAGTTCTACATCATTCGCATCAAGGGTGCCAATGGGGGCCTGGGCAGGAGTGGGACAGAAGAAGATGGGACCGGGGCAGAAGAAGATGGGACCGGGGCAAGTGTCAAGGCATGGTCCACTGGAGGAGCCTCACTGTTCCTCTCAGGCCTTGGGGAGGGTTGGACGGTGGCGTGGAGATCAAATGCCCAGCCCAGCCATCAAGCACCCATGGCACTAAGCCCAGCCCCACTTCCCCAAGGTGGCGTCCAGCTGCACTTACCTCCTCCTCAAGGCTGCTGCTGCTGTGCCTGCTCTCCTTAGCCAAGTTGCTCATGATGGGTACGAGGGCAAAGTCAAGAGGGAGGCCCACTCACTCTCCTTGTGAAGAGACCTGGCTTTGTATCCAAAGCTTCCTTAGCAATAGGATGGGAGACCCCCCCAGGATAGGCCAGGAGGAGGGGGCAAAGGGATGGTGAAAGGGCAGCAGGGCAGGACTAAGGCAGGACTTCCCTCAGACCCTCCCTCTCCTTCCTTCCTTCCTTCCTTCCTTCCTTCCTTCCTTCCTTCCTTCCTTCCTTCCTTCCTTCCTTCCTTCCTTCCAAGAACAGAGTGGTAGGAAAATATTTGAGAAGAGGGAGGGAGAAAAACAGGCAAGAAACACAGCTGGGGAAGTGTCATCCTTCATGAGGAATGAAGAAATGCACCATCGCCTGGAAGTGGCCAGCACATGGCCCTCGCCTACTTCACATATCCGGCTTGGTGGGCGCTGGGAGAGGGGATGCCATGAGCAGCATGAGAGTTGATGTTACCTGCACAATGCTGCCCAGCCCCCAGCCTGCCCAGTTTTGGCAGGCAGTGGGGCACTTTCCTAACAGTACCGAGAGGCTGACCCAGATGGCACGAATCTGAAGAGAAGCGCAATGCCCTAGCCTGCCCAAAGTAGGCAGGGTCATATGCTGGCCACTTCCAGGCAATGGTGCATTTCTTAATTTCTCACAAAGGGTGATAGCTCCCCAGCGTGCACCCAGGGGACAGTGCTGACACGGCATGGGCCGGTCCCTCACTGTTTCCAGACAGCCTTGTGGAGCTAAGACTGAATGTATTTCAGCATAGATGACCACCATGAAATTGTACATTGGCTCCCAGCTGGCCTGGGCCAGGGCCAAGGCAGCAGGGGCCATTCCCTCATTGTTTCCAGGATGGCTTCACGGGCCACATGAAACCACTTCGTGGGCCGGATCCGGCCCCCGGGCCTTGTGTTTGACATGTCTGGACTAGGTTAACATGCTCCTCTTTGGTCTCAGTGAAGATAAGGATGTCATCTAGGTAAACCAGCACCCCCTTATATAGGTGCTCTCTTAGCACTTCATTAATTAATTGCATAAAAACTGCAGAAGCCCCTTGCAGTCCAAATGGTAGGATTTTGAACTGGTAGCAACCCATTGGGCAATTAAACGCAGTCTTCCATTCATCTCCTTCCTTAATCCTAATGCAGTAGTATGCTTCTCTCAGGTCTAGTTTGGTAAAAATCCTTCCTTTCGATAGGTGGGATAGCATATCCTTCATTAGGGGTAGGGGATACAGATTACATTCACTAATTGTGTTCAGAGATCTATAATCCATGCACAAATGAAGAGTGCCATCCTTCTTCTCCCTGAACAGGACTGGGGCAGCCACTTTGGGTTTGGTAGGCTCAATAAATCCCCTTTCTAGGTTTTTTTAAATGAATCTTTCCATCTCCACCATTTCTTTTGGGCTCATGGCGTACATCCTGGGCTTCAGGAGTTTTGCCCCAGGTTTGAATTCTATAGCAAAGTCTGTGGGCTGGTGAGGGGGAAACTCATCTGCCCGTTCCTCACTGAAAACGTCAGCAAGGTCCCAGTATTCCTCCCTGTATTTCTGGTAACCCCTTCTCTTTCCCCACTGATGCTGTCTCTTCTCTTCAGCTTCAGGGGGATGCTTTGGGGTTTTACGTTCCTATGCTCTCCCTCTGGGAAGTTGACTTCTGCTGTCCTCCATTTACCCAGGGGTTCCATTTCTTCAGCCATTCCAGTCCTAATATCATTGGGCATTCCATGCCTGGGCTCACTACAAACATTATGTCTTCCTCATGTAGGGATTTAAGGTATTTTGTGGATAAATATACCATCTCTCCGACCCAGAATGGTTTGGGATCGACTCTTTTTTTGTCTGCTTTTTGTCTGCTATTTATCATTTAGGTAAGGAAACATTTGGAGTTGTTACTGAGGTTTGTTTGCCAGTATAATTATTTTCTATTTATAATACAAATACTCTTCTTAGGTAAAAATAAATATGGCCAACCTTATATTTGTAAACTGTTTGGAGTTTTTTTTAATTCTTCTTTTAATTTTGGATTGAAATATCCCCAAAAATATCTTTCCTGCTTTTTAACTATTTTTCCATTCTGAAGATTCTTGTGTTCTTTTATCTATCATTGTCAGGTTACACAGAGCAACAATGTATCAGGTTACAGACAAACAAATGTGGCTGACATTTGAAAAAAGTCTGTTTGGTAATATACAATACTTATTTGAAAGCTTTTTTTTAAAAAAAGATTAAATCATAATGCTTGTGGAAAATATTCAGATGCATCTAGCCATAGATAAATTAGACTCACAAAAGGAATGTTATCTGAAAGCAGTAGATTCATTTGAAAGAAATATGACCTTTACTGTGAATTCTTCTTTAATTAGAGTTCACAGACTTAGAACTGAGGCAATCCCACACATTTTTCTGAATTTCAAGCCTGCATTCTTTTACAAGAGCAAAAACCTGACTGAGTGGAGAAATGATAAATTGGGTTTCCCTAAGAAGGAGAAGAGGGGAATGGATTTATGCAAAACAATTCCATCAGGAGTTTGGGGGAAAGATAGATTAACTTGACGGGGTGGGGTTGGGTTTTTTTTTTTTTTAAATTAGTTTTTAACTTAATATGTATTGATTTTATGGGCATGATGTTTAATTGGTTTTTAATGGTTTTTTAATTTTTGTATCTGATTTTTATTGTGTATTGCCCTGTTCACCGCCCTGAGTCCTTCGGGAGAAGGGCGGTATAGAAATCAAATTATTAAATTAAATTAAATATTAAACTTTCCTGAATCAGAAGTCTTTTTCCTGAATCAGAAGTCTTCATGCTGTGATCATCTCCCATTCAAACAATTGCAACTCCAGTCCAGATGGAGATACCATTTAAAAATACCATTTAAAAATATGTGGAAGTTTCATCTGGTACAAAATTCGGCTATATTGCTGATGTTGGGCAACCAAAGAATGATGAATAGAGTACCTTTGCTGTGTGACCTACATTGAGTGCCAGTTTGCTTCTGGGTCAAATTCAAAATGTCAGTTATGACCTTTAAAGCCCTACATGTCATGGGGGCAGGTTACTTATGGAACCATGTGCTGTGGACCCTGTTAGCCAAAGAATTCCAAATGGCAAGATCCAGGAAGAGAACCTTCTCAGCCATTTGTCCTGCAGAACACATTACCCCTGCAGGTAAAGTGAGATGTTACTCTTCTGGCTTTCTGTAATGAAATGAAAATGAAAATAGGTTACCATTTTCTGGTTCTGGGATATATGTTTTTTTCTGATTGACTGATTGACTGACTACCTCTGCATCTCTCTGTCTCCCCCTCTCTCTGTCTCGCTCCCTCTTTCTTTGTCCTTCCCAGTTCAGTAAGTATCCTTCAACTTCCCAGAAAGTTCCCAGAGAATGTCTCTGATCATGTTCTAACAAAAGCTGATCATGTTTAGTTTTTTTTTTAAAGATCAGCTAAGTTCAGCTAGCTATGGTCTGTAGCTGGACAGAGATTAGAGTATCATATATCATTGCGCTGCAGGAAAACTTATACAATCTTTTATTTTTTAAGGTCACCTGGCAATAAAAGTTGTATACATGTCTTATTGGATACAAATATTTCTGTCTGTCTCAGATGCATTGAGAAGGGGACCGTTTATATATACCAGTGTCTTAAAAAGTTAGCAAACTCTAGGCATGTTTAATCTGAGACAGTCCAGTACATTTTAAAGGGGTTCTTTTTAGCTATATATGAATAGATTTCATTTTAATTAATGATACTGTTAAGTGTTCATTATTTTTGGCAGTTCTTCTATTTCTGGTGTACAGTTATAAATTAAACACATTGTCTTTCCTTATAACAATGAATTGCTTACTTTTTGCTTTTGAAAATATAGAGGGTTTTTTTTAAAATGGCTTGGGTCTGGGATATTTGAGGGAACACCTGCTGCCAGCATCAAGTTCCCTTCGTCCTATGCGCTCCCACAGGGAGGGCCTTCTCAGGGTGCCGCCGGTAAAAGACTGCTGGTGGATAACACCCAGGGGGAGGGCCTTCTCTGTGGGTGCGCCTGCCCTTTGGAACCAGCTGCCCATGGAGCTTAGGACTGCCCCTGACCTTCGTTCATTTCGCCGGGACCTGAAGACCTGGGTCTTTGAGCTTTCCGGCCCAGGCTGAGAGTTTTTAATTGGGGTTTTTATATTTCTTCAGGGATCAAATTTAAGCATTTTTAATTGTTTTTTAAATTTTTGTATTGTATTGATGTTTTTAAACACCTTGTAAACCACCCTGAGTCCTACTGGAAAAGGGCGGTATATAAATCTAATAAACTTAAACTTAAACTTAAAGATTAAATTAATTAAGCAGTTCATTGGTTAAAGGCAAATGTTACAACAGTTCTTTTTCTGTTTTTTAAGAAACTTGAGAAGCCACTTGGACAGTAAAAATTAATCAGACATTTTAAGACTTCCTGTTTGGCAGCAATCAGGACAACTGGGAAAAGCCGATGCTTAGCTTTCCAGCTTGGTTTTTCTTCGTCTAGTGACCCTTAAAGGGTCAGAAAGTTGCCATGGATGGGGCAATGAAGATGATCCCAAAATTGTGGGGGAAAATAGAACAATATGGTGAAATAGCGGGACTAAAAATAAATAAAGAAAAAAACCAAGATAATAGTTAAGAATCTTATGGATAAACAAAAAAGCCGAATGTCAGAAGTAACAGAGGTACAGATAGTGAAAAAGGTAAAATATATGGGTATATATTTATCAGCTAAGTGCTAAACAATAAAAGAAGATAATTACATAAGGTTATTGAAACAAATAAAACTAGACTTGGAAAAGTGGAAGAATTTAAAACTCTCATTATTAGGAAGAATTGCTACAGTTAAAATGAATATATTGCCTAAGATTTTATTTTTGTTTCAAACAATTCCAATAAAACTTGGGAAATATTTTTTCCAAGAGTTGAATTCATTAATTTTGAAGTATGTATGACAAGGAAAGAAAGCTAGAATAAAGATGAAAACCTTGCAAGATACTAAGGAAAATGGAGGCTTTGGCCTACCTGAGTGGGCTTTGTATTATCAAGCATCTGTATTAACATGGGTGAAAGAATGGATAAAGGTTGTTATATTTGGAGGGACATGACTTACAATTGGGGTGGCACGCTTTTTTGTGGTATGGGGAAAACAAAATCCATAAGTATTTTCAAAATCACTGTATTAGAAATGCTTTGATAACAGTATGGGAAAAATTAAAACAAAAATATATGTAAAAGTTCCAGGGTGGTTATCAACAATTGAAGCTTTTTCACACACAAATTTGTTAAATATTGAAAAAACTTGGACATATAGAGATATTTTAAATATTGATGGGACATTAAAATTGAAACAAGAGCTGGAAAATCAGGGCATCAACATGTCATGGTGGGTACGCTTACAAATACAAAATAGATATGAAAAAGATATGAAACTGTATGGATTTTATAAAGAACAAACTGTATTTGATAAGATATTATTAACTTCTGATGAGAAATTAAGAAAATGTATATTTTTTTTGTTAATTTTAGAGAAGTGAACAAACTAAAGAGACAATGATAAGGTGGGTGAAAAACTTTGGTTATAATATAGAATTAGAAAAATGGCAAAAATTATGGGAGAGAAATTATAAATTGACTATCAACTGCGTATAAAGAAAATCAGTATAAAATGTTTTATAGATGGCACTTGCCGCCAGCAAGATTAGCAAAAATATTTAAAAATGTATCAGGTAAATGTTGGAAATGTAAACATAATTTAGGTATGTATTATCATATGTGACAAAGTAAAGTCCTATTTGAAAAAAAATACATGCTTGGCTAGAAAAAATGTTAGGAGAACATGTAGTATTTAATCCTGAAATTTTTTTATTAGGTATAGTACCAGAAAAGATTAATAAGCAAAACTTATATTTGGTTTTACATATTGTAACTGCAGCAAGAATAAGCTATGTGTCAGAATCCATTTACATCACATTTCATAAATGTATAGGTAGAACATTGTGCTTATTCTGGGGATTCTGCCATCTCTCCGAGGGGGGGGAGAGGATGGTTACTTAAGGCAGTGTTTTTCAACCACTGTTCCGCGGCACACTAGTGTGCCGCGAGATGTTGCCTGGTGTGCCGTGGGAAAAATTGAAAAAACACTGACCTAGGAGACAGCGGTGAGAGGAGGAGGAGGAGGAGGAGGAGGAGGAGGAGGAGGAGGAGGAGCCGCAGGCGGAGCGGCGCTGCAAGACTCTCTGGCGGGGAGCACTGGGCTAAGCTGACAGCCCTACTTCGCTGGAAGCAAAAGCCCGGGAAAAGAAGTGGGCTCGACCTCTCTAGGCACCAGGGCTCCATGGCAGCGTAGCTCCGCCCACTTCCCTGGCTTCGGAGGGTCTCTCGCTGAAGAGAGAGAAGCTGGGGAGAGGCGACCGGCTCGCTTATCGGAAGAGGACGGACGGGCGGCCAGCCCGGCTCGCCTGAGCAGTCGCGTGGTTGGTTGCCTGCAACGTTCGAAAAAGCTCTTCTTCCCCAGCATGCGCCGCTTACTCCTTACTCCCCGCGCGGCTGAGGATGCGAGACTCCCGCCTGGTCGGCTGCCTGGCTCCGCTTTCTTTGCTCGCCGCGACCCCTCGCCCCAGCCCGAAATAGAGGGATCTGACCGCTTCGCTCTCGGAGGCTTCGCTTGCGTCTGAAAAATTACATGGCTGATTTTTTTTTAACCTGTCCTTTTGATACATTGCGTAATAAAATGTCCTTTGGACCAAAGCAATTAAAAACCTTTGGGGTTCCCCCCCCCCCCGCTCTGGAGTGAAGTGCTTTCGATGGTAAAGGTGAGAAAGAAAGAAAAAAGGAAGGGAAAAAAGGGGGAAGGGGAAAAGGGAGGGAGAAAGAAAAAAAGGAGAATAGAAAAGAAAGAGAGAGAGAGAGGAAGGGAGGGAGGAAGGAAGGAAGGAAAAAAAGCAGGAAGAAAAATTAAAAAGAAATGCAAGTAGCTTCCAGTTTCCACAACAAGTAGAAAGCAAGAAATTGAGAGAGGGAGGGAAAGAAAGTGGGAGAGAGAAAGGCAGGAAAGAAAGGAAGGAAGATAGAAAGAAAGAAAGAGAAAAGAAAGAGAGAAAGAAAGAGAAAAGAAAGAAAGAAGGAAAGAAAGAAAGAAAAATAAATGAAGGAGAAAAATGCAGAAAGAAAAATTAAAAAGAAATGCAAGTAGCTTCCAATTTCCACAACAAGTAGAAAGCAAGAAATTGAGAGAGGGAGGGAAAGAAAGTGGGAGAGAGAAAGGCAGGAAAGAAAGGAAGGAAGATAGAAAGAAAGAAAGAGAAAAGAAAGAGAAAGAAAGAGAAAAGAAAGAAAGAAAGAAAGAAAGAAAGAAAGAAAGAAAGAAAGAAAGAAAGAAAGAAAGAAAGAAAGAAAGAAAAAAAAAAAAATAAATGAAGGAGAAAAATGCAGAAAGAAAAATTAAAAAGAAATGCAAGTAGCTTCCAATTTCCACAACAAGTAGAAAGCAAGAAATTGAGAGAGGGAGGGAAAGAAAGTGGGAGAGAGAAAGGCAGGAAGGAAGATAAAGAAAGAAAAGAGAGGGAGGGAAGAGAGGGAAGGAAGGAAGGAAGAAAGAAAAGAAGAGAAAAAAGAAAATACAGAAAGATAAATTAAAAAGAAATGCAAGCTTTCCTTTTCCTTCACAGCAAAAACAAACAAACAAAAGACCCAAAATAAAATAAAATAAAGAGGATAATAATAATAATAATAATAATAATAATAATAATAATAATAATAATAATAATAATAATAATAATAATAATAATAAGTTGGAAGGGACCTTGGAGGTCATCTATTCTAGTCCAACCCCTTGAGAACACAGGCCATCCTCGACTTACGACCGTTCGTGTAGCAACCGTGGGGAGGTCCAACGGTGCGTAAAACGGTGGAGTGCCTCGTGATTTTTTTCATGAAACAAGTGTGCCTTTGCCCAAAAAAGGTTGAAAAACACTGACTTAAAGCAATCTTCAAACAACAGGGAAACGTTTGAACTGGGGGAGGGAGAGGGAGAGACAGATCTGGATCGCATCTTCATTTACAACTGAAAAGGAAAGCAATAACCATAAAAACAAGGAGAGTTCCCTTTCCCACGGAAGGGCCTGACACCTAAGCAAATGATGGGAGCCTGACCAAATGGATGAGGGGAGGGGCTGAAATGGGAATGCTTTATATAGGATTGAAATGTAACTTTGTTAGATTCCGTCTTGAATTGCCACAATCAATTCCATCCTAGTAAACATTTTCCTTTTGGACTAAACTTGCATCCAAGAGTTCTTATTTCCTAAGATGTGGATTGAGGTGGGTCCTGACAATAGACGGAATCTGCTATAAGTGTCAACCTGGAAGGGAAAACCTTACCGGGGGACTTTGCAACAAATACAATGTCTGGCGACGAAGCAAGAGAGGAGGGAAGCCACATGGAGGGGGAGTCTTCCCCCCAAATGGAATCCCAGAGACGATGGGAAGCTGAAGCGGCATATTTTCCTGGGAAAGAAGCGGTGGAGCAGTACGACCGAAAACCCCGGTGGTCGATGAGCGTTGGAAGGAAAAGTGAGTGGGAAAAGGCTTCGGGAGAAGTGACCCTGAGGCGTAGTAACCACCAACCGGAATGGAGGCAAGAGATGGAGAGTTCCCTGCACGCCAGTGAGGAGGAGCGGATCCTGGAAAAGGCCATTGATCTGATGAAAGCAACCCTGAGCTCACTAAGGGAGGAGAGAGCTGAAAATTGCAACCGAGGCAGCACCTGGGGACGCAACTGGAAAGGTAACGGAGGGGATCCAGCACCTGAAACCCCGGGGCCGTCCAATGGAACAGGAATTGCTGCCTCAGCAAAAACCCCCCCAGAACCACCAGGATGAGGAGCGATACCGGCCATGGCGCAGACAACGCTCCAGCCAAAGACTCCCGCCCCTGGAAGTCAAATTCAAGGGGGAGCCATCACGACTGGGATTCTTCCTAACCCAAGTCCTCAGCTACATGGCCGGGATATCCCTAGTGACAAAACACGCATCCGAATTGTGCAATCTGCCCTGGACGGATTGGCTGCAGACTGGGTGGTGAACTTGCATGACTCCAACGCCCCAGAACTCGACGACTTCAACCGATTCATGTCATCTTTGAGGTGGTGGTTCAAGGATCCTTTGGCTGACCATAAGGCCCGGGAGAGAATCAAAACGGTGAGGCAGGGCAGGCGAGCAGTGGCTGATTATACCCAAGAATTCTGAGCCATTGCCAGCAAGCTGAACTGGCCAGAAGACATACTCCTTAGCCACTTCAAAGACGGTCTAAACTACGACCTGTATGACGCTTGCCTGCCTCGAGGAGACCCACCCCATCTCGACGACTGGTACATCCTGGCGGAGGAAGTGGAAATAGACCTACTGAAGAGACACCGCAGAGGAAAACCATGGGGCCGCCTGCCACCCGAGCAAACACGCGAGGGGGAAAAACCACCAACCACAGCCAAAAAATCAATGGGTTGTTTCAACTGTGGGAGAGAGGGCCACCGTGCTGCAGAATGTCATTCAAAAGCCCCCCCCACAAAAACCAGAGGCAACATCCTCCAAGAAGCTGGGGAAGCCCTAAGGCAACACAAAATAATCTTCCATGAAGGGGACAGAGGCTGTAGAGTCCACAATTCCTGCCAGGAACTGGGATTGGACTCCGGCCTGCACTGCAGGGACGGTGGACAACTCAGAAGACAGCTCAGAGGGAGAACCATTGGTAAGTGGACCCCTTCCACCCATACTGAAGACAGTAACTATATTAGCTTCCCCTATGCCTGAAGCAGCCAAAATAAAAGCTCTGATAGACTCTGGGTGCATCCGCTGCCTTATCAGCCCAACGCTGGTGGAGAGATTGAACATCCCAGTGAGGAGGCTAAAACAACCAATCTCTTTTAGTCAATTAGATGGGACTATAGCAGGGGGGGACCAGCCACCCTAGCCACTTTACCAATCCATCTATCACTGGGGCCCCATGAGGAGGACATAACGTTTATAGTGGCCCCAGGCATGGAATGCCCAATGATTCTAGGACTGGAATGGCTGAAGAAATGGAACCCCAGGATAAACTGGAGGACAGCAGAACTCAATTTCCCAAAGGGGGGGCAGAAGAACTTAGACTTGAAAAGCACCCCCCCCAAACCGGAGGGAGGAGGCAGCAGCAGTGGGGGGAGAGAAGAAGTTACCAGAGATACCGAAGGAATACAGGGACCTTGCTGAAGTTTTCAGTGAGGAACGGGCAGATGAGCTTCCCCCTCACCACCCCACTGACTATGCTATAGAATTCAAACCTGGGGCAAAACTCCCAAAACCCAGGATGTATGCCATGAGCCCAAGGGAAATGGCAGAAATGGAAAGATTCATAAAGAAAAACTTAGAAAGAGGATTTATTGAGCCTGCGAAACCCAAAGTGGCCGCCCCGGTTCTGTTCAGGGAGAAGAAAGATGGTTCTTTCCGCTTGTGCATGGATTACCGGAATCTAAATACAATTAGTGAAAGTAATCTGTACCCCCTTCCCCTAATGAAGGATATGCTATCCCACCTATCGAAAGGAAAGATTTTTACCAAACAAGACCTGAGGGAAGCATACTACCATATTAGGAATAAGGAAGGAGACGAATGGAAGACTGCATTCAACTGCCCAATGGGGTGCTTTCAATTCAAAGTATTGCCATTCGGACTGCAAGGGGCCCCTGCAGTATTTATGCAATTAATTAATGACGTGCTGAGAGAGCACCTATATAAGGGGGTCCTGGTTTACCTCAATGACATCCTTATCTTCACAGAAACCAAAGAGGAACATATCAAACTAGTCAGAGCAGTCCTGAAGAAGTTGCGAGCTGCCCATTTATATGCTAAATTATCGAAGTGTGAATTCCATCAGGAAAAAATCGACTACCTGGGATATCGCATATCTCCAGAGGGCATCGAAATGGACCCTGAGAAGGTCAGGGCAGTACTAGAGTGGGCACCCCCCCCCGCACACAGAAGCAATTGCAAAGTTTCCTGGGGTTTGCAAATTTCTACCGCCAATTCATCCCCGCATTTGGCCAAATAGCCATGCCCCTCACAAATTTGTTGAAAACGAAGGGGGGGGGCCACCCGTGAAAACCAGACAGCCTTTAAAATGGTCAATGGAATGTCAAGCAGCATTTGAGAGGCTAAAGAGACTTTTTTCTGCTGAACCTGTCCTAAAACACCCAGATCCCGACAAACCTTTTGTAATACAGGCAGATGTGAGTGATGAAGTGGTAGGAGCCGTACTATTACAAGAAAATGATGTGGGGACGTTGCAACCATGTGCATACACATCCAGAAAACTCACAGAAACAGAAGAACGCTGGCCAATATGGGAAAAAGAGGCATTCTCGTTGAGGTGGGCATTACTAACATGGCGCCAATTTTTAGAAGGAAATAAAATACCTTTCCAGGTCTGGACAGACCACAAGAATTTGGAAGCACTAAAAACACCCAGGAAGCTCACTCCTAAGCAAGCCCGCTGGTCCCAACATTTTCACCGATTCAATTTCACTCTCAAACACTTACCGGGGGGAAAGAACTTCCTGGCAGATGCATTATCCCGCATGCCCCAATATAACAGCACAGGAGTTACTGACTTTAAACCACTTGTACCGGAACAACAACTGGCAGCACCAGTCACCACCAGGGCACAAGAAAAAATGAAGCCGAAGGTAGATAGCCAAACTGGAATAGAATTCAGGAAGTCTTTGGAAAGTGATGAATGGTTCCAGAAAAATAAACATGTGTGCACAATTAAAGATGGACTGCCATGGGTGGGGGAGAAGCTATATATACCTGCCACACAGAGAATCAATTTCATGCAACTGTGCCATGATACAAAATCAGCAGGACACTTTGGCTTTGTAAAAACCTTACACTTAACTAAAAGGCAATTTTGGTGGCCATCTATGAAAAAGGACATAGAAAGCTATGTGGGTAGCTGTCAAATTTGCGTGATGGCCAAAAGACTGCAAGGGAAACTGCCAGGTCTGTTACAACCGGTGGCAAACCCCTCAGCCCCATGGAAAGAAATAGCCATGGATTTTATTGTAGAACTGCCAGAAAGTAATGGAAACACCGTAGTCTGGACTGTCACAGATCTGTTCTCTAAGCAAGTACATTTCATACCTTGCCAAAAAATCCCGACCGCAAAAGCATTACCAAAACTTTTTGTACAGCATATTTACAGATTGCACGAGGTACCACAACGCATCATATCTGACAGAGGGGTGCAACTTACGTCGGGATTTTGGAAAGAATTTTTATCCCTCTTAGGAACCACCCAAGGACTGTCATCTAGTCACCATCCTCAGACAGACGGAGCTTCTGAAAGACTTAATAATATACTTGAACAATATCTGAGATGCTTTATTAATTTTCAGCAGTCCGACTGGGCGGACCTACTGCCTTTCGCAGAAGTAGCATATAATAATGCAGTCCACTCAAGCACAGGTTACACCCCTTTTCAAGTAGCTACAGGCCAGAGTTTCAACCCAATACCAGAACTAACCCCAAAAGAACCGGTCATCCCTGATCTGAAGGAATGGATTGCTCAATTACAAAATACATGGCCAATCGTTAGGAAAGCGTTGGAAGATGCCAGAAAAGCATACAAGACACAGGCAGACAAAAAAAGAACCGATCCCGCACCATTTAGGGTAGGAGAGATGGTATATTTATCCACAAAATACCTGAAATCACTCCAACCCTGTAAAAAACTAGGACCAAAATATATTGGACCGTTTCCAATTAAAAGAATCATAAACCCAGTAACAGTTGAATTAGAACTACTCAAAACTCTTAGATGAATACACCCAACCTTTCACTGCAGTCTATTAAAGAGAGAACAATAATCACCACTACGAGCAAAAATCCCACCACCACCACCCCCCATCATGGTGGAAGGAGAACAACATTTTGAAGTGAAAGAAATCTTAGATTCCAGAAAACACCATGGAACGATACAATATTTAGTGGCATGGAAACACCTCCCCTCCTCAGAAAATGAGTGGGTTAACAAACTCCATGTTAAAGCACCTAAGTTGCTTAAGGGGTTTCATACAGAATATCCAAACAAACCAGGCTAACATTTATATGTTTTCTTTTCCCCACAGAAGGACTCATCTTTTTCTGAAAGGAGAGCCGAATGTCAGAATCTATTTATATCACATTTCATAAATGTATAGGTAGAACAATGTGCTTATTCTGGGGATTCTGCCATCTCTCCGAGGGGGGGGGGAGAGGATGGTTACTTAAGGCGATCTTCAAACAACAGGGAAACGTTTGAACTGGGGGAGGGAGGGGGAGAGACAGATCTGGATCGCATCTTCATTTACAACTGAAAAGGAAAGCAATAACCATAAAAACAAGGAGAGTTCCCTTTCCCATGGAAGGGCCTGACACCTAAGCAAATGATGGGAGCCTGACCAAATGGATGAGGGGAGGGGCTGAAATGGGAATGCTTTATATAGGATTGAAATGTAACTTTGTTAGATTCCGTCTTGTATTGCCACAATCGATTCCATCCTAGTAAACATTTTCCTTTTGGACTAAACTTGCATCCAAGAGTTCTTATTTCCTAAGATGTGGATTGAGGTGGGTCCTGACACTATGCACAATGTTGGAAGAATGAACAAATACCTTCAGAAGAAGAAGTAATAAAAAAGATACTGGAATGAGCAGAGATGGTCAGATTAACTATGAGGCTGAAAGATAAAGAAGAAACAGAATACTATCAAAGCTGTATTCTATTCTACAAATGGCTAGAAGAGAGAACCAAAGAGTAGGACTTTATTATGTATTAGCGTTTTATGAACCCAGATCACACGCTGTTTGAAAAACTAACATATGTCTGTACAGGAAAAAACAACAATAAAAAGCTTATTATAAAATAATAATAATAATAATCAGAAATTTTAATAAAAGAATTTAAAATACATTTAGCACATGGCCATATATATTGTCAAAGCACAATTCTAGTTATATTTATTCAGAAACAAATCACACTCTATTTAGTTAGGGATATTTCAAAGAAGGTAATCCAAAATACTCTAATCTATCTGTATCTGACAATTTTAGGAGGCAAATATCCCACACTTTGGAAAAGAATTCAACCTATAATGCAATATATATGCAGTAATCTAAAAAGAACCACATAACAAACAATTTGGAATGTGTGAATTAATGGATCAATCAATGAGTCAATAAAACAAAATAAACTATTGTAGAAGTGAATTACTCATTAAGCATAGTAAGTATTACTGAGAAAAGTTCAACTTAAAGCATATTTACTCTACATAGAGCTGTATAAATGCAAATCTATAAAGATAATATTGTTTCCATTATTTTTTAAAAAATCTACATTGGAGTAAAAATATTATACAACTTACATTAGTAAGAATATTATTAGATTTGCAGGTGGAATTTTAATGCTGTAACTCTGTGGTTGTATTCTGTTAGTTACATTGGTGTCTACAAGGAGGGCAAAATGGGGGAAATGATGGATGAGACACCATGTCTGTTGTTTGGTCTTCCCAGAGACACCAATGTTTGTTTTGAAATTGCATGACCCATTTGAGTGTCACATTGTCAGCTCCACTATGTTAATAGAATTATGGTGGTGCAGTGGATATAATGCAGTATGGCAGGCTAACTTTGGCTACTGCCAGTAGTTTGATCCTGACCAGCTCAAGATTGACTTAGCTTCCATCCTTCCAAGATTGATAAAATGAGAAACCAGATTGTTGGGGACAATATGCTGACTCTGTAAACTGCTTAGAGAGTGCTGTAAAGAATTATGAAGTGGTATATAACTCTTAAGTGCCATTGCTATTAACCAGGCTAGGATTGCAAGAAAGCTAAAACCATTTTTATTGAGATTGGCTATAATAACAAAATCTTGAAAGTCTGATTGTGCTGTTCCTCTTTCTTATAGCTCATGAATTAGGGAGATGGCTGCCTAAGTCATTTCAACATATTATCTTAAAAATGTTTCAGCACCTTTTGCCTAGTTATTACATATTTCATTAAGATCATTATCCTTACACTCTAAAAAAAAGTGAAGTACCCAATGGAAGGAAGCAAGAATAATACATTTTAAAAATCTATTTTTACCCACAACTGAATTTTGGCCCTAGTAATATGTTCTCTCCCCTTCATGGATTACTGTCTTGTCATGGCAAAGTGGCTTGCATAATTCAATGAAGCTATGAGCTATGCTGTGCAGGGCCACACAAGATGGACAGGTCATAGCAGAGAGTTCTGACAAAATGTGATCCACTGGAGAAGGAAATGGCAACCCACTCCAGTATCTTTGCCATGAAAACCCTATGGACAGTACCAAAAGGAAAAAAAAAAGATATGATGCTGGAAGATGAGCCCCTCAGGTCAGAAGGCATCCAATATGCTACTGGGGAAGAGCAGAGGGCTAGTACTACTAGCACCAGAAAGAATGAAGTGAATGGGCCAAAGCCAAAAGGACGCTTAGCCTTCAATATCACAGTAGTCCAAGTCTATGCCCCAACCACCAGTGCTGAAGAGGATGAAACTGTCTGGTTCTAAGAAGCCCTACAGCACCTTACAGAATTAAAACCAAAAAATGATGTCCTTATCATCATGGGGGATTGGAATGCTAAAGTAGGAAGCCAAAGATAATCGGAAAGACAGACACGTTTGGCTTTGGAGTACAAAATGAAGCAGGGCACAGGCTGATAGAATTTTGTCAACAGAATACGATGGTCATAGCAAACACTCTTTTCCAACAACCCAAGAGACAGTTCTACACATGGACATCACCAGACAGTCAACACAGAAATCAGATTGACTATATGCTCTGCAGCCAAAGATGGAGAAGCTCTATACAGTCAGTAAAAACAAGACCAGGAGCTGACTGTGGCTCAGACCATGAGCTTCTCCTTGCAAAGTTTAGGCTGAAGAAAGTAGGGAACTTAAACTGAAGAAAGTAGGGAAAAGCACTAGGCCACTCAGGTATGAACTAAATCATATCCCTGACAAATATACAGTAGAGGAGACAAATAGATTTAAGGAATTAAATCTGATAGACAGAGTGGCTGAACAACTTTAGACAGAGGTTCACAACATTGTACAAAAAGTAGCAACTAAAACCATCCCAAAGAAGAAGAAATGCAAGAAAGCAAAATGGCTGTCTGAGGGAGCTTTGCAAATAGCTGATGAAAGGAGGGAAGCAAAGGGCAATGGTGAAATAGAAAGATATACCCAACTGAATGCAGAATTCCAGAGAATAACTAGAAGAGATAAGAATGCCCTCTTAAATGAACAGTGTAAAGAAATAGAAGAAAACAATACAATAGGGAGGACCAGAGATCTCTTCAAGAAAATTGGAGAGATGAAGGGAATGTTTCATGCAAAGATGGGCATGATAAAGGACCAAAATGGTAGGGACCTAAAAGAGGCAGAAGAGATTAAGAATAGGTGGCAAAATGATACAGAACAACTATACAAGAATGAGCTTAACATCCCTGATAACCATGATGAGATGGTCACTGACCTTGAGCCAGACATCCTAGAATGTGAAGTGAAGTGGGCCCTAGAAAAACTGAGCAACAACAAAGCTAGTGGAGGTGACAGTATTCCAGCTGAGCTATTCAATATCTTAAAAGATGATGCAGTAGAAGTGCTACACTCAATTTTCCAGCAAATTTGGAAAACTCAATAGTGGCCACAGGATTGGAAAAGATAAGTTTGCATTCCAATTCCAAAGAAAGGCAGTGCCAAAGAATGTTCAAACTATCGCACCATTGCACTCATTTCACATGCCTACAATCCTACAAGCTAGACTCCAGCAGTATGTGGATCGAGAACTACCAGAAGTACAGGCAGGATTTTGAAGAGGCAGAGGAACTAGAGATCAAATTGTCAACATACACTGGATCATGGAGAAAGCTAGGGAGTTCCAGAAAAACATCTACTTCTGTTTCATTGAGCATGCTAAAGCCTTTGACTGTGTGGATCACAACAAACTGTGGCAAGTTCTTAAAGAGATGGGAGTACCAGACCATCTTATTTGTCTCTTCAGAAACCTATATGCGGGTCAAGAAGCAACAGTGAGAACTGGACACGGAACCACTGATTGGTTCAAAATTGGGAACGGAGTCTGGCAAGTCTGTATACTGTCACCCTGCCTATTTAACTTATATGCAGAGCAAATCATGAGAAAGGCAGGGCTAGATGAATCAAAAGTTGGAATTAAGATTGCTGAGAGAAATATCAACAACCTAAGGTATGCAGATGATACCACTCTAGTGGCAGAAGGTGAAGAAGAACTAAAGAGCCTCTTGTTGCGGGTGAAGGAGAGTGCAAAAGTTGGGTTGAAACTGAACATTAAGAAAACCAAGATCATGGCATTCGGCCCTCTCAATTCCTGGCAATAGATGGGGAAGAAATGGAGCTAGTGACAGATTTTATTTTCCTGGGCTCCAAGATCACCGCAGACGGGGACTGCAGCCAAGAAATTAAAAGACGCTTGCTCCTGGGGAGGAAAGCCATGGCAAATCTAGACAGCACGCTGAAAAGCAGAGACATCATCCTGCCAACAAAAGTGTGTATAGTCAAGGCTATGGTCTTCCCAGTTGCAAAGTATGGCTGCGAAAGTTGGACCATAAGAAAGGTTGAGCGCCAAAGAATTGAGGCCTTTGAACTATGGTGCTGGAGAAGACTCCTGTGAGTCCCTTGGACTGCAAGGTGATCAAACCGGTCAGTCCTAGAGGAGATCAACCCTAACTGCTCTTTAGAAGGCCAGATCCTGAAGCTGAAACTCAAATACTTTGGCCACCTAAAAAGAAGGAAGGACTCACTGGAGAAGAGCCTAATGCTGGGAATGATTGAGGGCAATAGAAGAAGGGGACGACAGTGAATGAGGTGGCTGGATGGAGTCACTGAAGCAGTAGGCGTGAGCTTAAATGGACTCCAGAAGATGGTAGAGGACAGGAAGGCCTGGAGGAACATTGTCCATGGGGTTGCGGTGGGTCAGACCCAACTTCGCAACTAACAACAACAATGTGTTCTTTGTTTTCAGTGTTCCTGACTCTTTTATGTTCATAAACCAGTATTATCTTCTATTCTTTCTTTCTTTCTTTCTTTCTTTCTTTCTTTCTTTCTTTCTTTCTTTCTTTCTTTCTTTCTTTCTCTTTCGCCAATTTCATAGTTATGACACTTGGATTGTCCCATATGAAGCCAAGTATTTGTTTACTTTGAAACATCTAAAAATACTATTTCAAGCTGAATGTCCTGAATATCCAAGTGTCTGCCTTGGCTGATACTTAAACCATGATCTTTCTTAGTCTGATGTTTTTGCTCCTGCAAATAATAGTTCAGCAACTATTGTGAGTTTTTAAATATATTCCAAAATATTAAATACCTCAGTAAAGCCAATCTAAGTAAAATGTTTTTAATATCTTTAACTCCCCTTAATTAGGATTTAGTCCATTTTTATTATATCTGTTTCCTATTTCATTACTCACTGATATTTAAATAGAACTTATCTTTTTTGTTCATTCCATACCTAACTGTGTAATGAAAATTTAATTGTTTCTTATCTTTTTCAAATAATGCAGATGCAATATATCTGATATTTGCAAGTTCATACAGTATATTATCCTATTATATTTACATTTTGGCTAATAAGCATAATAGATTTGTAAGGAAGCTCCATTTTTTTAACCTGATTTTATTGTATTTTAGATAACATTCATGTTGACAGGATTTTTGCCCCATCTAAAATATTGTTAAACAAAGATAACATTTCAGGATTTTTCTTCTCTTTTACCAATATATCAGATAATAAGGCAGACATCAAACAGGCATTGGAATTTTCTCATAAATAGATAATGAGAGCTAGCCAATCGGAATTTTCAACATCTTTGGCCAAATCACTGCTGTTCCAAACCTATGTACATAAAATCCTATCAAGCCAAGGCCAGTTTCAAACTGACTTGTAGCATGTAATGCTAGAGATATGATCACCTAAAAATAAATCTGCCTTCTTTCTACTAAAGCACATTATAATCAACATTTGTTACATTTCACCTTGCATCAAATGGATGCAGCTAAGTGCACTAAATCATCCAGATATAATAGCTTACACCTGGCAGATAGCTACTTGACATTTTCACACTACAGTATTAATGGAAGTGTTTAAAAATGGGAGATTCATAATCATAGGCCTTGAGCAATGCTCATCTATGCACTTCGCACAGTCCGCTCGTTCTGCTCTTCATGTTATCAATGGAACATAATAATCCAGCCAAATTAGCCTTTAGCTGGACAACCATTTTCTTTTAATAACAAAGCATTTTTTTTACTGAGGAGAAGATTCTGGATACTGTTACTATGGAATTATTACACTGATTTGAATCCCATGCTTCTAATACCAATGACTCTTCTCATTCTTGTGCCCCAAATGGAAATAAAACACCTCCTTAGCAGCAATAAACACCCATATAAGCAGAGATTAATGTTGGATCAACAATCAAGGAAGTAAACAATACTCCATTCAAGGAACTGCCAACTCAGACAAACAAGCTAACAGTAAACAACAGCCTAATCAAAGAACCACCAACACCATTCCCATCAACATTCACAGGGCAAGTCACTAGTATACAACAGAGCAAACCCCATTCCCCTCTAGCACTTATTATGTTACCTAATTTGGTAAAGAAATGTGTGCAAGAAAACAACCAAGCTCAGGGACCTCAAAATGAAATGTTACATTTTTATTGTGCTAAATCAGCTTACGGTAAAGAATGCAAGTAAAGGAAGGCTTCCTACTTACATACTATCTCTTCTGTATAAGAAGGGATATTACTTATAGTATTTGTCTATATATGAAATGAGGAGTATGTACATTTAATCATTTCCTTCACACTTGATGGATAATAATGAAACAAGAAACCTACCGGTAATTTGCAACCAAAACCTAGTCATGGCCAGATTTCTGTTATTTGTTAGCCTTTTCCCCTTAAAAGTATATATATATACCCCAGTCGGATTTCTTTTTAAATTATTTTCCTATCATTTCCTGATTTCTCACAGATAACCTGGGGGGGGGGGGAAATCCAGGTGGATTTCCCCTAAGTTTAAAAATATACTATTAAACTAAATGTGAGAATTTTCTATGCTGGAGGGATATGGCAAAATCTGAAGTAATCCCGCTCATGTATCACAATGACCCTGCTTTACCACAATCTTTTTATTATTATTTTTTTGTAAAATTTTTATTATTTTTTCCATACAATTCAATAGTACTTATTCAACAACGTGTTGTCTGAGTTTATCATTCACTAATACAATTTTAATTCCTAATCCTTTATTCTTTTCTCCAGCCATTGATAAGAATAAGTCCCAAGTTTGATAGTATTCTGTTTCTTCTTTTTTTTCAACCTCATAGTAACTCTGTCCATTTCTGCACATTCTAATATTTTTTTTAATTATTTCTTCCTCTGATGGTAATTTTTCCTTTTTCCAATATTGTGCAAATATCATTCTTGCTGCTGTTATCACATGTAAAATCAAGTATGGTACTTTGTTTATCAATCTTTTCTGGCCTAATACCTAATAAAAAAGTTTAGGTTTAAAATCTACATGTTTTCCCAACATCTTTTCTAGCCAAGTATGTATTTTTCCCAGTGCCTCTTTGCTTCAACACATGTCCACCATACATGATAATAAGTACCTGATTTATGTTTACATTTCCAACATCTATCTGACATATTTTTAAACATTTTTGCCAATCTTGCTGGTAGCAAGTGCCATCTATAAAACATTTTATATAAATTTTCTTTGCAAGAAGCTGCCATTGTCAATTTATAATTTATTTCCCACAAGTATTGCCATTTTTCTAATTCTATGTTATATCCAAAAATTTTTGCTTATGATATTATTGTTTCTTTAACTTATTCATTTTCCATTTTCAAATTCAATAAAAATTTATAAATTTTCTTAATTAGTTTTTTAATTCTAAAGAACCTTTTTCATCTACTAAATTATTTATCAATTTTTCTCCTTCTGTTTTCTAAGTTTATAGGGTATAGGCATCTTCTTGGTTTGTTTGCATTTTCAAAAAAAGTTTGTTTTGCTCTTTTATCCTGCTGTGACATTTTTTTCTGATTCCATTAAATTTAATTTATGTTTTATTATTTCCTTTTGCTTTTTCAGTATTTTCTTTTGTGGATTTATTTGTAGTTCTAATTCTAGTTTTTTTTTAATTCTTCCCTTAGTAGTATGTATTATTGTCTTTTTTCTTTGGTTTTTTTCCACTGTATATGTTATAGCTACACCTCTAAATTATGCTTTGGCTGTATCCCATACATTTTGTAGTGTTGTATCTTCTTTTTTGTTTTCTTTAAAAAGAACTCTCAACAACCTTCGCTACAAAGCAAAGGTTGGAGACAGGACGGTAGTTATTCAACGAGGCCGGGTCCAGAGCAGGCTTCTTGAGGAGGGGCCTCACTATTTGAATAGAATGTATATTGTAATTTTTTCAGATTAGTTTCCCTCCAAATATCTTGCACCCCAATTTCCTCTATCATATTAAAAAAAAGTCTTAGGTAGGCTTTTTCTCCCACTTTTTCCTATTTTACTGCTTTTATAGGCTAGTGTCCCATCTACTATTGCATTGAAGTCTCCTAATAAACAAATATTTTGGTATTCCATATCTATTATTTTTCTATGGAGATTTTGATAGAATTCTTCTTGTTTATTCTTTGGTGCATATATTGCTACCAAAAGTGTTTGTTTTTGATGTAGAAATATTTCTGCCATCACAATTCTTCCTTCTTCATCATCTGAATAAATCATTTTAGAATCTATTGTCTGTTTAACATATACAGCTACTCCTCTTTTTTTCTGTTGTGCTAATGCAGTGATGGCGAACTTTTTAGAAACTGCAACCCAAACTCCACTTATTCATCATTGGGTGCCGGGTGGGCATAGCCCACTGGGTGGGCATAGCTGCAGTGGGCATGGCTGTGGTGGGCGTGGCCACCTTGATGTGGCTTGTGGGGAGGGATGCCTGGGGGGGCTGGGCAGGGTTGGGGGAGATCCAGGGACTCTCTGGCAGGTGGGATGGTGGGCAGGAGTCTCATCCTGTGTGGTGACGCAAGGCAAGGCAGGGGCAGTTACCAGGGCAGGTACCAGGGGTATCATTGTCGCAAGGCAAGGTGAGGCGAGGCAGGGTCTGGGATGGCTGCTGCCTGACACCACACACAGCAAGCACATGGGGGCTAACAGTGCCCACCAGCAGCCCCTTGATTGGTGCACTCTGGGGCTCTGCAGCCCACTGTGAATACTGGGCAAGTCCTCCAGCAGAAGGTGGAGTAGGGGTAAGCATATGATGCAGACCACTGGATGCACCTATTCCATCCCATGTATTTTTGCTTGCAGTTGGAAAGCAGGTGGCTGCTGGTCATCTCCTTAGTCCCCTCACAGATCTTGCCCTTGGCCTGCATATGGAACCTGTTCCCCTCACACACCTGATGCACCTTAGCTCCACCTCAGGTTGCTGCCACCAGCAGCTCATGCAGGTCCATTAGTCAACCACCACTGCCTGGAAGACCTGGTCCACCCAGCACAAAGGAGGTGGACCATAGGCCGGCTAGCAAGCTTGAGTAGAGGTGGTAGAGCATGCCCATACCCAGCAAGCCAAAGGCCACCTCAAACGGGGAAAGCCAGATCTCCATTGGTGCCATGACCCCCCAGTCCCAGCTATGCTTGCATGCCTCCCCCCATCTCTGCTGGGCCTGGGTGCAAAATCTCGAGCAGTAATGAGGGAGACGATGGCTTCAGTTCAAACGTTTATTTAACTCAGCCCGGACGGGGTGAAACGGTACAATGAGCCTTTATATAGGCAACTGTCAAACTAATCAACAAATCAGGGACGGGTGTTTTCCTGCCGAGGGGGCCATGCCCAGTGATCAGCTGGCAGCTTTTTACATTCCCTTAGTGATAGCACATGCGCCGCTGAGCTGGGGAACCCCGTCAGCTGGCTGGCGCTTCAGCTGGGAACCTGGGTAATCCTAGCCGGTGTTTTGACAGCTAGCGGCTGTCAGTTGGCTGGTGGATCTGCGCTTGTGTGACTTTGACAGCTCGCGGCTGCTGCCGCTTTTACAGCTCGCGGCTGCTACTACGCATGTGCGGCTTTTGACAACTGTCAGTGTCAACGGAGGGGTGCGCATGCGTGTTGGGGCTGATGGCCTTCTGACAGCTGTCAGTGTGGCCACGTGGAGCGGCCTTTGACAGCTGTCATTCCAGCGAGGAATACACTACACCCTTTCCCCCCCGTTGATAGAACAGTGGAACTGGAACATGTTTAACTACGGCTGGTTGTTTGTCTGTGTGCCTCCGGCCCACTTGAAGTCCGTCAGGTATGCAGGGGGTCGTCGGGTCCTTTTGGAGCGACGGAGTGGTGGCTCTTCGTCTGCCGCGGAATTTTCCTCAGAGGGCAGGGTTTGTGGATCGGGGGGTGTTTGGGGGTTAACGGGGTGATCGCTACCAGGTTGGTTGGTTTCTTCTGATATTGGCCTCGGAGGGGTGTTGAGAGGTGCCCTGGGGCGCAGCTGATCTGTGTGTTGTCGAAGGGTGAGCCCCCCCAATGTTTATGGTGTAGGAGAGGGGGCCAGTTTGTTCTAGGATAACCCCCTGAGTCCATTTATCCCTTCCCCCATAGTTGCGGGCCCAGACATTTTGTCCCTGAGTGAAAGTCCTTGAAGGTGGATTGATGGTGTTTTCGGCTGCAGGTCTGTCAGGGTGGAGCCTGTCGAGTCGTGTCACTAGCCGGCGACCCCAGCGGAGTTCGGCGGGGGATTTACCGGTGGTAGATACGGGCGTGGTGTGGTGGGCGAGGAGGAAACGGGCGAGCCGGAGGTGCCAGTCTCTGGTGATGAGTCTTCGGAGGGAGTCCTTGGTGGTCTTCACCATGACCTCTGCAAGGCCATTGGTCGACGGGTGAAAGGGGGCCGACGTGGCGTGTCTAATACAATTGTTTGTCGTGAAGATCTGAAATTCATGGGAGGTAAATTGAGGCCCGTTGTCAGTGATTATCACGTCAGGAAGACCGTGTGTCACGAAAAAACCCCTTAGAGCCTGGATGGTGGCACTTGTTGTGGTGCTAGAAACCGGGAGAACCTCCAACCACTTAGAGAAACTGTCTACAATAATGAGAAAGACTTGTCCCTGGAAGGGGCCAGCGAAGTCGACGTGGATGCGGGACCAGGGGTTTTTTGTAGTTTCCCATTTGTGAATAGGAGAATGGGGAGGTGCTGGTCTTGTTTGCTGGCACAGGTAGCAGCCAGCTACGTGTGCCTCAATGTCTTTGTCAATTGATGGCCACCAAACATAGCTACGTGCTAAGGCTTTCATTTTTATGATGCCAGGGTGTCCGTCATGCAAGGTTTGGAGGACCTTGGGTCTGTGACATGGTGGCACTATTACCCTGCAGCCCCATAGTATACAGCCTAAATGGGTGGTGAGTTCGTGATGTTTTAAGAAATAAGGTTGGAAGGTGGGGCCGGGGCACATAGATTGCCAGCCTGACGATGCCCATGCTAGAATTCTGCTGAGTATTGGGTCCCTGCCGGTGGCGGACGCGATGTCCTTAGCTGTCACCAGGCATTCTGAGAGTTCCTGAATTGCTAGGATGCGACCTGCTGGGGCTGGGTCAGGGTCTATTTGGGGCAGGGGCAGCCTGCTGAGGCCGTCTGCATTGGACATCTCTTTGCCTGGTTTATAGATTAATTGGTAGGAATATGCGGAGAGAAAAGTAGTCCATCGCAGCATGCGAGGGGACAATATTTGGGGGGTTTGGCGGTCCTACGTGAACAGCCCAAGGAGAGGCTTGTGGTCCATGTAAATGGTGAAGGGCCTGCCATAGAGATAATCGTGGAACTTTTTAATTCCAGCTACTATGGCCAGTGCCTCTTTATCTATTTGGGCATAGTTACGTTCTGCCTTCGAGAGGGTCCTTGAGTAATACGCTACTGGGGCTTGTGTACCATCGCTAAATATGTGGCTTAGAACTGCTCCGATTCTATATGGGGATGCATCGGAAGCGATGCATAGGGGTTTGTCCTCATTGTAGTGCGAAATGGTGGTATTGCTTGACAGTAATTGTTTAAGTTTTATAAAACTGTCATTGTGAGCAGCGATCCACTGCCAGGGCGCTCCCTTGTCCAGCAATCTATGGAGGGGCTCTGCGATCGTTACTTTTCCGTGCAGGAAAGCGTGATAAAAGTTCAGGAGCCCCAGGAATGCCTGGAGCTCTGTTTTATTCTTGGGTGCGGGGGCGGCCCTGATGGCTTGGATTTTCGAATTTGTAGGGTGAATGCCTTTGCAGTCTATCCTATATCCTAAAAATTCAGTAGAGGGGACCCCGATAGAGCATTTTTCCCGTTTTAGCTTTAATCCGGCTGCACGGAACCTACTCAGAACTTCGTGCAGCCTGGCTGCCAGCATACATTCGGAGTCTCCTGCGATGAGCACATCATCGAAGTATGGGCATACTCCGGGAATCCCTTTTAAGGTTCGTTACATGACCTCCTGGAAAATTCCAGGTGCCACGGATATGCCAAATTGGAGGCGGTTCACTCTGAACGCCCCACGATGGGTGACTATAGTTTGGGTGTCTGCAGTCTCTCTGCTGACAGGGAGCTGCAGGAATGCATGCGCTAGGTCTAATTTCGCGAAAATGGAGCCGGAACCAATTTCTGACAGGACATCCCTGACAGCGGGGACGGGGTACGCGTGGGGGTTCAGTGCGCAGTTGAGGGTGGCCTTATAATCTGCGCAGATCCTCATGTCCCCGTTTGGTTTGACAGGTGTCACTATGGGAGTCTCCCAAGTTCCGCTGTCATTGGGTTCTAAGACTCCTAGGGCGACTAGGCGATCTAATTCCTTATCTATTTCTTGCTTTAGCGTGAAGTGGACCCTTCTAGCCTTAATTCTGATTGGCCCAACCTCTGGTTTGAGTTTGAGGTCGACAGGCGGGCCGGTGTATCTACCTAAGGTTCCATCGAAAACATCTGCAAAGATTTTGCAGACGACCTCTAATGACTGGGGTTGAATGCGGTTTGTCCCTTCTAGGCGGATGTCTAATGCTTCAAACCAGTCCAAACCGATAAGGCTGGTCCGGGGGTGCTCGGTTATCTGGGCTAAAAGGTTCCCTTTGAATTTCTTGAATTCAATTTTTAGGTCGGCCTGTCCCTTTAATTCTATAGGAGCACTATAGAGAAATCTATAGGATTTCTATAGAGAAATCTGCTAGCAGGACCTTGGAAGGTTGCAAGGGAATGCAGTGTTTGCTTTTAGATGCTATTTTTTGGAGTGTGTCCCATGATAGGGGACCCTGAGTCGACCTCCATCTCTCAAGGGACCCCTTGAATTTTGACCCAGGCCTTGACCTTAGCACGAATGAGGTGTGTGGCAGTGGGTTTGGTTTGGGAAAGTACGGACCCTACAGACCCTTGGGGATGGCGGGGGGACTTTGTCCTACCTGCGGGGATCTCATCAAACTCGTGGAGGGTCTCCCAGTTTTGACTGCGGCATGCTGAACGGATGTGGCCGGTCTTTCCACAACCATGGCACTTCGCATTCCTGAAGCGACAGGTGGCTCTCGCATGGCCCCTGCCACAGCTTGCGCATCTGGCCTTGTTACCTGCTGGGTTTTTTTTCCTGCTGGGACCCGCTGGTCTGTTCTGTCTGCAGTTTCCTTCCCAACCGGTGGCCATCCAATTGAATCAGGAGAGGATTGCGTCTACTCCGAAGCCGGTCTCCGGGTGTCCTTGGTCAGCTTCCGAGGCTTGATGGACCGAGGCGCCGGGGTTGTCGCTGAACGCCGGGGGGTCTTCTCGGTGGCTGTTCTCATAGGCCATTATCTCGAGCGTGAGCTCCGCGAGGTCCATTGTGGGTCTTGCCACAAGTTTCCTCTGGAGGCATTCGTTCTGGAGGCCAGCGATGACCTGATCCCAGATGCGGTCCTCCAGGTCCGGGAAATGGCATTTCTGAGCGGCGTGCTGGACCCCGGCGATGAAGGCAGTGGAAGGTTCACCCCGTTGCTGGCGACGGTGGGTGAAATGGAGTTGCCAATACAGCTCTGATCGCCTGGGCATGAAATGTTTGCTGTGGCGATCTGTTAGCTCAGCGTACGGCACTGTGGCGATCGGGTCCGGGCTGCAAAGTCCCACGGCGATATCATACACTGCCGGCCCGCTGAGGCATAGGAGCGCGGCGGCCTTGTGGCGGTCCTCGGTGATTTTATTCACCATGAGGTACCCCTCGACTTGGCCCCAATGTGACTCCCAACCTTCAGGGTGGCAGACGTCGAATTCTCTAACGTGCCCGAGATTTGCCATGTTGGATCAGCGGTACCGTGGCACTAAGAAGGTTGACCTGCCCTCAGCCAGTGACTTAGCTAGTGACTTCAGCGATATCGAGCGGCTGGGATGGAGTTCCTTCTTGGCCGTGACTTCAGCTCAGTTGTACCGCGATCCCATCCTCATCGCCAGGTGCAAAATCTCGAGCAGTAATGAGGGAGACGATGGCTTCAGTTCAAACGTTTATTTAACTCAGCCCGGACGGGGTGAAACGGTACAACGAGCCTTTATATAGGCAACTGTCAAACTAATCAACAATTCAGGGACGGGTGTTTTCCCGCCCAGGGGGCCATGCCCAATGATCAGCTGGCAGCTTTTGACATTCCCTTAGTGATAGCGCATGCGCCGCTGAGCCGGGGAACCCCGTCAGCTGGCTGGCACTTCAGCTGGGAACCCGGGTAATCCTAGCCAGTGTTTTGACAGCCAGTGGCTGTCAGTTGGCTGGTGGATCTGCGCTTGCGCGACTTTGACAGCTCGCGGCTGCTGCCGCTTTGACAGCTCGCAGCTGCTACTACGCATGCATGGCTTTTGACAGCTGTCAGTGTCAACGGAGGGGTGCGCATGCGTGTTGGGGCTGACGGCCTACTGACAGCTGTCAGTGCGGCCATGTGGAGCGGCCTTTGACAGCTGTCATTCCAGCGAGGAATACACTACACCGGGGATCCAGCTTTCCCCATTCAAGGTGGCCTTTTGCCTGCTGGCCCTGGGGGTGCTCTACCATCTCTGCTCAGGGCTTCATAGCTTCCTAGCTGACCGCTTCACCTCCTTCATGCTGGGCAGGCCTACAGCTCTGGGCAGCAGCCTAGTGGACCTGCATGAGTGGCTGGCGGCTGCAGTAGGTACTGGGTGTGTGAGGGGAATGAGCTCCACCCAGGGGCCAAGGGCAAGACCATTGAGGGGGCTGAGATGACCAGTAGCAACCAGATTTCCAACCAAAAAGCCATTTCAGTGTTGTTAAGGATGGAAGAAAGTAAGTGCTACAGTGCTTACAACTCACACGGATTACAGTAATCCTAAAAATGGAAAGATTAAAAGATTGTAAGCTGATCTGTTCAGAGGAATAATAAAAAAAACTTCCATTGCTCAAATTTCAACAAGTGAGCCACAAGGCGACAACGTGAAAGACAATTTGGGTTACGGTTAAGCACTAGGCTAGAAACAGGGAGATTGTGAGTTCTAGTCCTGCTTTAGGCATGAACTTTAGGTCAGTCACCTTGAGCAACTTTATGTCAGTCACTTCCTCACAACCAAACTCATCTCACAGGGTTGTCATTGCTGTGGGGAAAATAGATTGAGAAAAGAATATTAGGCTTGAGTTATTTATAAAAGAAGGATAAACATGAATATACATGAACCAAGATGTACCACAGCAAAAGTGACGGGGGGGGGGAGTGAGGGAATGGGAACCAACAGCATAAAATTATTAAACAGACCATGATGTAAACAGCGCTATGAAGGCTACCACCAATGGCTTAACAAAATAACCAAACACCTTCATGGGATTAAAAATGGAGGGAATGCAAGTATGAGAAAAGAATTTCACCTTCCCTCCCACCTTTGTTTAAAAGGCAACTCTGGTCTACTTCTGAAGCTCTGGGTGAGGCAAAGCCTTGGCTGCTCACCTTGGGGTGGGGGAGTTGGGCAACATTTTGATTAAGGGTCAGCTACAGAGGTGTTTTCGGGGGGAAGAATGGGGTTTTTGGGGGGTTGTTACTTTAAAACAGGGAACACCGTCTCAGTTATTATTAGTGGGAAAGGCTTTGCTCTGACCTGCAGTAAGATGGTAAGTTCAAGGAGGCCATCATATTCCATTCAGCCATGGGTTGGCTTTTCCATGATGCATATAACTCTTGTGTTTTTAAAAATGGTTTAAAGGTCCGGGGAAAAGAATGCAGTGAGAAGTGCCCCACTGCCAGCCACTACTTCCCCCTAATGGAGCACTCCATCACTGCCACCACCCCACCCCAACCCTCACAGAATGCCGTTCTCCCACCACCCCGACCCAACCCTTGCAGAGCGCCATTCTCCCGCCTCCCTGACCCAACTCTCACAGAGCACCCTTCTCCTGCTGCCCTGACCCAACCCTTGCAGAGCGCCCTTCTCCCACCACCCCACCCCAACCCTTGCAGAATGCCCTTCTCCTGCCACTGCTTCTTCTTTGAGATCTGCTGTTTCTGCCATGTGCAAGGAAACAAACGATGTATTTTTTTGGGGAAAAAAGGTCAATCAACCAATTCATGATCTTTCATGAGAAGTTGGAATTGATTGATTGACCTTCCCCCCCCAAACAAAACTTCCTTTGTTTCCTTGAACATGGTGGGGGTGGATCGTGAAGGAGAAATGTCACAGGGCTGGGAGTCAGGTAAGGAAAGAAAGGCAATTTCTGGGGTAAGTGAGGATTTTGTTCCTTACCTGCCCCATTTGTTCTGAGGCCACTTTCCATTCATATGTATTGCTCTTGCCAATGGCCCAACTGCCCACTTCAGCACCCTCTCTCCCCAAGTCTCCATGCTCCACCTGCTGCTTTGGTTGGTCTGCCGGCCCCCACCTCAACAGCCTGCCCACCGCCGCCCAGTACAGCCACCCCAGGGCTGCAGGGGCTGGCCTGGCATGGGAAGGGCATGCGCCCCACCCTCCCGCCACCATTCAAGGTAAGGTTGCCATGCCTGCCCCTTCCCAGATGTCCTCACCTCCCCCAAGCATTATTTTTACTAACCTGCCTTTCAGCTGCATTACGTTTCTCTGTTCACTTCTCAGCCTTCGCTGCATGTTTTTGGGACTATCAGCTAAAAAAAAAGTTCCATCAGACTTTCTAACTTCTTGAGATTCTCCACCATGGTGCTAATGCATAATAGAGTTTCCCAATTTTTGGTTATTCCAACAGTTTATAATATTGTTTTTTTATATGTGTCCCTTGCAAACAAATTATATCAATATTTAATTTCTGTATTTTTTGAAGATTTTGTTTCTTTTTGATGGAGAATTCAATCCATTTATGTTTACTGAAAAAATTCCATTTTCTTTCTCTATTTTGTTTACTTATATTTAGGTTTTGTTGATCTTGTAGTCCTCTGCTCCCTTGCCATTTCCTCACTCTCTTGATCGGGCTACTCTTTCTCTTCTTCTGTTTGTAAAGTTGTTTCTTCTACTGTTTCTGGTCTGTTTCTGGTCTTTCCTCTCATCTTGTTGATGTACTCTTTCATTTAGGAATGCTTGATTTCTTTCATCAAAGTCTGCTGCCTTCCAAACTGAGTCCAGTTGATATCTTGTATTGTTCCAGTTGATTAAAATCCCTTCTGGCATTAACCATCTAAAGTTTATACCTTTTTCAAATTTATTTATTTTATTTTTATAAAACCTTTTATAAAACTTTGTAGTCAAAAAGTGATATTGTCTTCGGGTATCTTTTATTCTCTTAGGGATCTGCTTTAACACCACAATTTCTTTATTTTTTGTATTGTATTGGTTCATCTCTAACTCTTCTCAGTATCTCATCTCTTATTGTTTTCTTTATAAATCTTACATGGACTTCTCTGGGTAATTTGTATTTCCTTGCATAGTTTGAATTTCATATATTTCATATATTTCCATTTGTATCTCCACTCTGTTTTTAAGGCCTCTGCCAATAAATTAATAATCACTTCCATTATATCATCTTCTTTATCTTCAGGTATATTTTGGAATCTTAGTGTACAGCTTTCTCCATTTCTAAGTCTGTAACTGCTCCTTCTAGGCTTTGATTTGCTCTAGTTTTTCATTTCATTCTTCCATTAATGTCTCCATTTTTTATCAATATCTTCTGATTTATTTTCCATTTTCTGGATTCTCTGTTCATTTTTAGTAATCATCAGTTGATGGGCCTCAGATTGTCTTTATATCTAACATTTGTTCATCTAACTGGTCAAGTTTGCTTTTTTCTGTATTGATTCTTGAATTAACTGTAATATGGTTTGCATCTTCGTTTAAGCAGTATTTATTTTTTCTTGCTGCAACATTGTCTCAATAGATCCCTGACTTGCTGAAGTAGGTTTCCAACAGAGGGTGCAGAAGAGGTTTTTTTCATAATTTTAGTGAGATTTGGGACACTCATTTTTCAATTGAGTGAGTTTTGTAAATCCACGGGGGGGGGGGGGAAACAAGATTTTTAAAAAAGTCAACTGCCTTAGGCTATAATCCAGCCGTAAAATGATCCAAGTACTTTAGGCTATTCCAAATGTTCCAGTTAGTTTAAAGATGTAGAAAGATCTCTGTTTTGAAAAAGTTTCTGTTATAGTTATGTCTAGGGTCAAAAATATGATCATAAAGAGTCTTTTCTAAGATAAAGTCAGGTAGAGCTTTTGTTTACATCAGGTGTTGTTTCAAGGTCATAGGCTTCTCAAGTTCTTTTAATATTTTGGTGTTGTTGTAATATGTCATTTCACCACTAGATGACTTTATTTGTCTATATCCAGGTTTAGCAGATTTTTAAAAAGTTTTCTTTTAAAGTTCTTTTTAAATTATTTCTCATAGAAATTGAATATGAAAAGATTTTGCACACTGTAAGGGTTAGCTATTTTTTCTTTAAATCAGTCTGAGTTCCATTCTTATATATTCTTTTACATTCCTTAATTTCCTTCCCCTATTTATAATTTCTCACCCTTCTTCCCTGATCTTTCTGGGGTCTTTGCTTCAGAATTTTTTTCCAATTAGGGGATTTCTATTTCCAAGTCCGTAAGGAAGAGGAATAAATCAATCTCACCCAGTTTTCAGCACCTTGTTGACAGTCAGTTGTTTGGCAGGCTGCCGCAGCTCCTCACTTTTTTCCCAGCTGATGATGACTTAGACTGCCTGTACTTACAGGCAGCCTTTCTTCTTTCTATTTGAAGAGGTTCCTCAGTTTGTTTGGACCGAATGCCATCTGGTCCAGATTCCCAAAGCTTCTCTTCCCTTCTCATGAACTTTTCAGATTATGAGCATGCCAGTGTTTCAGAAATGTGTTCAGTTATTTGAAGATTATAATAGCAGTTTCAATAACAACAAATAAATCTTTTTAATTTATTCATTGCTTTTTAAATAAATTGTTCCCATTTTATATAAGAGATAGCTTTTATTTCAGAATTTCAAAGTGGGCTGTATTAATTTATCCATTTGCATTCAATCTAGTCATACATTCCTGTACAAGAAAAAAGGGCTTTATGGACTTCTGGTGGTGATGCCACGTTGATGGCGGCTTTCTTCTGGCTGCCAGCCCTGAGATTGTGTGAAAAGTGCACAGAGACAGCGAAAAACAGCTGTCCCGCGGCTTGAAAACCTCCCCCTCTGGAGAAGAGGGGGAGGAGAGTTCTTGGGTAGAAGTAGAGCTCCCCTTGACCCCCTTAATTATTTGGGGGTCAGAGGGTGAGAGCTTCCTCAGAGCCCGAGGCTTCCTCTGCACTCCAGGATGCCTTCGCTCCGAGCTTCAGGAGCGAAGCAAGATGCCGCATCCACATCTGCAATTTAAAGGGACTTGTGAGTAATTTAAAAGCAAACAGAGCTGACCAGGAGAAGTAAAAATTGCAAGTGCTGGCAACTTTAACTCGGGGAGAATTAATCTTCTCCATATTTTAATTTGACTTAAAAGGAAAAAATGGTGCCGGAATGCTGTTTCTTTGTTTGAAAGGACAGTGTCAAGAAAGAGATACATTTGGCAACAAAGTTTAAACAACGTATTAGACTTTGTGTATTTACAGTTTTTTTCTTTCTTTAAAAGAAAGAATTCTTACAGAATATTTTTTTTTTATTTTGGGATTTTGCTTTTTACTTTTTTTCTTTTTAACTGCTGATTTTGTTGAAGGGGAAAGTGAAACTTATAAGAAGTGGATTTATATAAGCAGGAAAATGGCTTCAAAGCATTTGGGAATTTCTGCTGTTTCTAAAAGTACAATCTCTTCTCCTGTAGCACAGCCTGCAGTGCAATCTAAGCCTAAATCCCCTCCCTCTTCTCCCCCACCACCTGCATTTACACTTAAAGACATTCAAGATGCTTTAAAGCAAGCAACACAAGAAATAAAGGAGGAGATGGCTGATCTCCTTGACAGTAAAATGAAGGAGGAGATGGCTGACCTTCTTGAGAATAAAAATAGAGAAATGAGGGAAGACATATTGCTTGCACTTCAAGGGTTAGCTACACATATTGAATGTTTGGATGATTGGGTGGATGAAGTTGTGGAAAATACTGAGAAATTAGAAAGCAGAGTTGTCAAAGTTGAAAATAAGATTGATATAACAGAGGACGAAGTGACCATCTCACAATATAGAGATATGGAATTTGCATTGCGAATAAGAGGATTAAAGGAGGATCCACGAGAAGATCTGAAAGAGGAGGTGGCAAAAGCTATAGCTCCCATTCTGGGATGTGAACCTGAGGAGTTATCAAGAGAAATGGATAAGATATTTAGGGTCAATTCCTAGATTGTGAGGCAGAAAAAATTACCCAGAGATGTGGTTATTTATTTTTCCAGGAGATCACTTCGAAATGCAATTATTCAGGCTTTTTACAAACAGAGATTTCAAATTGCAGACCAAAACATTATAATCTTAAAAGAAATACCTCCAAAAATTCTTAGAAAAAGAAAAGATTTCTCCTTTCTCTCTGAGGATCTTAAAAACCGACAGGTCCAGTTCAGATGGGAGATACCTACTGGAATAGATATAAATGGAATTAAAATTAAAAAAAAAAATTAAAAAAAATTCAAAGGCAAAAGATTTTTATACTTATGTCCTGAAAGCAGGTTCACCACCATCTCCACGACTTAAGAGAATAGAAGAAAGGCTGGAAGATAAACAACCAGTTGAAGGTGCAATGTCACTGGTTGTAGGAGATTTACCGCAGGCTGAGCCTATTGAACAGAGCTTGGAGGTAAAGGATGATCCAAAGGAACAGAGGATGACTCGGGCTGCATATAGACGTAAAGGAAAAGGAAATGTTAGTTAAATTGACAGGTTTTGAAATAGTGAAAAAGGTTAAATATCTGGGAGTATATATTACAGCCTCTAATGTAAAATTATCTAAGAATAATTATGAGACATTATGGTTAAAAGTACAAAAGGACTTAAATAATTGGAAAAAAATACAATTATCTTTGTTGGGGAAAATTGCAGCTGTTAAAATGAATGTTCTACCAAAGTTTCTCTTCTTGTTTCAAATGATACCTATTTTGAAAAAAGATGCTAATTTGGACAATTGGCAGAAGGGTATTAATAAATTTATTTGGGTGGGGAAAAAACTGAGAGTTAAACTTAAGATTTTACAAGACGCAAGGGAAAGAGGAGGACTTAAGGTGCCTAATTTGAAATTATATTATGATGCAGTGGTTTTAACACTGGTTAGTGATTGGCTTAATTTAACAAATAAAAGTATACTTCATCTTGAGGGTTGGGACTTATTATTTGGGTGGCATGCATATTTGATTTATGATAAAAAAAGTTGACAAAGCTTTTAAATCTCATATTTTAAGAAGTGCTTTATTGCATGTCTGGAAAAAGTATTATAAGTTTAATTATAAAATACCAATTTGGGGAATTCCTGGACACGCGATAGAGGGTGTATCTATGGGTGTGAATTTGGATATGATTTCTTATAAGAAATTACTTAGATTGGTAGGGAATGATTGGCAATTAAAGTCGTTAACTGAGTTAAAACAAGAAAATATTGTACAGTCTTGGTTTCAGTATGCTCAATTGCAAGCTATGTAGGTGGAAGTTAGATCAAAAGGTTGGTATTATATTAATGGATGAAAATTTGGTAAAACAGATTAAAGATCAAAATCGAGCGCATATAAAGAGGATTTATAATGTTTTAATAGAATTGGATTCGGAAACGGAATTAGTTAAAGATTATATGGTAAAGCGGGCACAAAATATTCAAGAGCCGATCCCATTGGATACATGGGAGGTAATTTGGGTTAGAAATGTAAAATTTACCCAAGCCCCAAATTTAAGAAAAAATTTTTATAAAATGTTTTATAGATGGCATCTGGATCCTAAAAAGTTGTCTTGTATGTATCCTAATTTACAGCCCAAGTGTTGGAGATGTGGCAGTTTGGATGCTACTTATTTTCATATTTGGTGGACTTGTAGAAATATAAAAGCTTTTTGGATTAAAATTTGGTGGAACATTCAAAAGATTTTTAAGAGAAAGACAAAGTTTACTCCACAATTATTTTTATTGGGTGTTATTATAGATTGTGATATTAAAGAAACTAACTTGATGTTGAATTTGATAACAGCTGCAAGGTTATTGGTAGGGCAATATTGGAAGAAGGATTGCTTGCCTACTATAGAAGAATGGATGCTTAAAGTGTCAAATTTAGCAGAAATGGCTAAGATTTCTGCTTATTTGAAGGATCATTCACAAGAAAAATACATTTCAGTCTGGAGAAGATGGATAGATTATATTCAGAATAAATATGGGACTAAATATTCCATTTAGCCTATGAGTAAATTTTAGATTGTTATTATTAATAATAGTTTATTATAGGGGAATTTTTATTAGTTTTAATTATATGGTATTATTATTATTTTCAGTATTAGTATTGTTTAATAACTTGGACATTGTATTATTTAATAACTAGGATATTAATTTATGTTTTTATTATTATTATGTTTACTTTTAATTTGCTTGTATTTATGTTAAAAGGGAGTTAAAGTGCATTATGAATTTGGTTATTTATATAGTTGGTTAATGTTAGTTAGATTGTGTTTATTATATTTGTAACCCTGTACTAAGCTCTGGGAAGTGGGGGAGGGAGAGGGGGGTTTAGGGGGGGTTGGTTTTGGGGATTATATTGTAATTTTTATAAAACTTTTCAATAAAAAAAAGAAGAAAGGTCTTTACAAGAAAAAAAAATTCAAGACTAAATTTATTGTTAGTAGTCTTAAATTTCTACAAAGAGATTTATCATGCTCATCTCACATTAGTACCAACATGACTTGCATGTATTTGTTTAAAGTTTTAAACAAAAAGCTTTCTTTCTTGTGAATATGACTTTCTCAGCAGCAGTTATTTTTCAAGCCAAGGGGATTTTTTTTCTACAATTTTAATTTTGCCATATTTTCACATTTTTCGTTCATTAATTTCCAGTCTATGTTGTCTGTGATTGATAAACAATGCTCTTTGGTTTATTACCACGAGCCAGTTTTTTTCAAAATAAAAAACTGTATGCTACAGAAGGAAGACTTTGTGTAATAACTTCCACGTGAACAAAGCTGATTTATTCTAATAATTTGGGATTTTTCCCAGACAGGAGTCTAGAGTCTAAAATGTTTAGTGTGCCAAGAATCCAGAATAAAATACTGTATTCAAAAGTGAGTTGCTCATTCATGCTGCATTAACATGGTCAATTGTTTCTGAAACAATATCAATCCCTTCCCATTTTGAAACGTGAAATTGAAACTATGGCTAACAACAATAGAGGAAAAAGAAGAGAAATAGCCTGTTCAGAATGTGGCAGTATACATTTTTAATGAATGTCAAGTTGTTCTTGTTGTTCTTTTCATAAGAATCTGTATAATATAATTCAGTGAATGCTGGGAAATAGTTCTATGGGAGTCTTTTTTGGGGAGAATAGAAGGAATTGTAGTTAAACCAGGTGTGAAGTAGATACAGTCACCTCCATGAGGGAGGGGTGGATGACCAATAAAAGGTCTTTCCCAGTTCTCTGCATATGCAGCAATGAGGCATATAGATGAAAGGGGCAGGACTTTGATCAAGACTCTATGCCCATGAGTAGGTGAGGTATGTTGGAGGTAATCCATGGTCTCTAATCATGAATACTTATATAATTTTGGCTTACAACTCCCATGCAGCTATGCTCTTTGTGAATGTCTGAACTTGGGAGTTACAGTTCAACAACTCTGGGGATCTTGAGACTGGGAATTGCTAAATTTGATGAAATGTAAGAGCAGGGACTGCTCCACATTGAAGGAATACAAGAAAGAATCATGTAAATCTCATTTTGAAAGGAAGAAAGCACTGACTAAAGTAGAAGAAATGAATTGACAGTCATGGCTGGATGAAGAGCAATACATACAAAAATGAATAAATGCAGAACTGGCAGCAACTTGAGGTGATGTAAATTTTCACAAAAGTACTGTATGATCCAAAGCATCCTATAATTTTCCTAATCACTTAGGCAACAACAATGGTAGCAAAACAGCTGATGCAAATGTCAAAACAAATGATAAGAAGGGAAAATTGATGGAGCAAAGAAAATATTTTCAGCATTTGCAGTAAGGATTAATAAGAAATGTTTAGAAATAGAATAGTAATTAATACTAACAACAAAAACTTAATTTAAGAAAAGGTAATGATTGTTAGGCATATTATTTGGTGCTGATTCAAAATTATTATCATTGTCCATCAGAGAGTCAGCCAGATGTTCAGACTGAATTTGGCATTTTTGAATATCTATCAAGTCCTTTCCAAGGACCTGGGATAGGCAGATGTGGATGTTTGATGGTATTACAGATATAAGCTGTTCCAAGTAAAGCTGCCTTTTGCAATTCACTGACAGTGAATTTGTCAATGCCAATGGTGTTCAAGTGATGCTCCAGTTGTTTTAGGATTGCACCTTTTACCTTGGTAATACCTTTGTTTTCTTTTGCCACAGTTCTTCTATTTTTATTTGCATGTCTTTATATTTAGCTATCTTCTCTGGTTCTTTTTCTTCTGTTCTGCTATCTCCAGGTACTACCAAGTCTACTGTTCAGACTTTTTAGTCTTTATTGACATTTGTTAAGTCTAGTATGTCATGCAGCAGGTGCCTGTCTGCATGAATTCTAAAGTCCCAGACCACATTAGCTTGTTCATTTTCTATGACTTTCTCTGATTTACGATCCCACTAGTTCTTTCTCACAGGCAAATAATATTTCTTGCAGATTTTCAAATGCATCATTGTTGCTACTTTGTCATGCTGTTGTTTGTAGTCAATCTGGAATATTCTTGCAGCATCTAATGAAGTGGTCCACTCTTTCTTCAGCTTCTTTACAGAGGCATCACTTGCTGTCTGTTGCCATCTTTTCAATTCTGATTTTATATGCATTTATTCTTAAGGCTTGGTCTCATGCAGCCAAAAATAGTCCCTCTGCCTCTTTCTTCAACTTTCTTCCTCTTAGCCATCACCAAGTCTTGTTATTATCTGTTTTCCCTGTTATTTTGTTTTCTCATGTACTGGCCATGCCATGCTTTGCCTTCCCATGTCTCTTTTCTGTTTTCTCACTTGTAGGCCAGTTTGGTTTTTCCAGTACTATGTATGCCTTCCTGGTATACTAACTTCAATGCATCTTCATTGTTCTTCAAATATTGTTTGAATGCCTATTTTTCTTCATCAACCATCTGATGTACTTGCAACATTCGATGCCCACCTATTTTCTTGATAGGTAGAGTCTGTCAACATCACTCTAAGAATGGGCATGATTCATTGTCACTATTATTCTAAGTCTTCCTATCCAGAACTTTCAGTTCTGCTTGAGTCCAGTCAACTATTCCAATTGTGCATCCAATGACTGGAATTGCCCAGGTGTTAATTGCCTTAATAATATTTCATCCATTGAACTTGGACTTTGAGATCTTCTTCACTCTCTTGTTGTATTTACTTCTAACTTTTCTCTTGACTTCAGTGTGCTTGATGTTGTCAACTTGAAGGATGCTTGGTATTTATAGTTATCGTCTTTATCCAGACTCCGGATGTTATTTCCATAGAGCATTTTGATTTTCTCAGTGTTCACTATCTTTCCTCATTTGATGGTAAGCATGGCACATTTGTCCAGTCCAAACTCCATTGCAACATCTTGGCTGTACAGTATATACGAACAGTGTGGGGCAGTGATTGTATTTCAGATGGTGTTTTTCTATATAACTTCAAATTATCGATGCAAATGAATTGGGATAATCTTGCAGATTTTTTTGATATTTGATAAACATGGCCTGAGTTATTCAGTATTGTTGTCAGAGAAATCAGTGCAATCACAAACAGTAATGGTGAAAGCAAGTTTCCTCTCTTAGTGATATTAACCTATCCCAATTTATCACCATTGATTAGCAACAATGTCTTCCATTGTGCCATCGATCTTTCAAAAGGATTCTGGTGTTTCTGTTATTTCTGAGCACTTCATCATGTGTCAGGGAATCAAATGACTTCTTGTAAACAATCCATGCTACATTCTATCTTCTTTTTCAATTTTCCAGAGTCAGCCTGTCAATTAGGAGTTGATCGTTTGTTTTTTGTTTTCTATTTGGGGGTGGATGGGTGGGTTTCCTTTCTGCTCAGGTGGAAAGAGATTGTTGTCAACTAGATGTTGTTTGACTGCATTAACTACCACACCAATTAGCAATTTGAAAATTTTGATAAGCAGGTAATTGGACTGCCCCTTTTGCTGGATCTTTCATTATGCATCCATGCAGTTCATCTTTCATTATCATCCATGCAGTTCATCTTCCCCAGTGCTGACCAATTCTTGATCTTTCTTGCCCTTTTCTTCACCATTTCTGCTATTATTACAAGTTCTTTCACCTTTTTTAAAAAATTCCCTTTGTCCAGTGTGCTCCCACAGAGAGGGCCTCCTCAGGGTGCCATCGGTCAGAGAGTGTCGACTGGCAGCCCCCAGGGGGAGGGCGTTCTCTGTGGGCACGCCAGACCTTTGGAACCATTTACCGGTTGAGCTCCGGATGGCTCCTGACCTTCGCTCCTTCCTCCGTGACCTAAAAACTTATTTATTTGAACAAGCCGGCCTGGTCTGATGGGTTTGGGGTATTTTAATACTAATTTTATTAATCTTTACTGTAATTGGGCTACAATATTTAATTCTTTTTTAACTTTTGTACCTTGTATTTTTATTGTATTTATTGCCCTGTACACTGCCCTGAGTCCTTCGGGAGAAGGGCGGTCTAGAAATTAAATTATTATTATTATTATTATTATTATTATTATTATTATTATTATTATTATTATTATTATTATTATTATTATTATTATTATTATTATTATTATTATTATTATTATTATTATTATTATTATCAGATAGATCTTGTCAGATGTTAGCATATTTACCTCCTTGCAGTATGTTTTTAAACTTCTTGGCAACAAGCAGACCAGTCAGATGTTTCAATTGCAAATCCATGGCAGTTCATCTTCCCCAGTGCTGACCAATTCTTGATCTTTCTTGCCCTTTTCTTCACCATTTCTGCTATTATTACAAGTTCTTTCACCTTTTTAAAAAAATTCTTATCCACCTCCTTTAACCAAGCTGTTTTCTTGTTATAGTTTTTCGGGGTTACCCATATCTGCACACAGAATTGCACTGTTTCTTTCTTATCAGGTGCTAACTGATTCACTGAAGTCTTTTCATTGACGGATTGGTAGAAATTTTCTGATTGGATTGAAAGTGAAGATTCTGCCTATAATTTGCAATTTGACTTTTCATATCTTCTAATCTTCCTGGTGATAGCTGTTATTTGCAGCTTTATTATTTCTAGTGCTTTCTCGATTATCCTTGTTTCTAAGTAGTATTTCTTGGTTAGGTAGTCTTTGGTCTTATTGTTCTTCAGCTGCTTCTTTCTTTCTAGCTTACTTGCATCTGATTTCAGCTTGCTCATCTTATTTTCCAGTCTGATCTTCCATTTTGGTGATACGCTATTTGTTTTTTTTTCTTTATTGATTTTGCATCCCAGGCATTCAGTTATAACTGAAGCTGTGTTTTACATCAGGGCTTTTCAACCTTTTCACCCACTGTATCACTTTTAGGATATGGCAGCATCTAAGTACCACCAGTCGCCTAGCAAGGTGTCAAAAAAAAAAGGAAAAAAGTGATAAAGTACAGGTAGTTCTTGACTACAACAGTTTCCTTAGTGACTGTTCGAAGTTACAATGACACTGAAAAAAGTGCCCCCCAAGCCACAGCCAAGCAAGACACCTACCTGCCCGCCTGGCGGCGCTCTTCCTCCTGTCCGAGGTTTTCATTGTTGTGATATTTCTGTTGAGGATTGGCAGTGGGGGTGGGGTGGGGTAGTTTTGTTTTATTCCCCCCCCTCTGCTGGGTGGTTGCAGCAGGTTTTGGTCACTTCACATGACCCTGGGACACTGTAACTATCATAAATATGAATCAGTTGCCAAGCATCTGAATGTAAATCACAAGACCCTGGGGATGCTGCAACATTCCAGCTGATTAGCACTTCTTCTTGGCTCAGCAGAAGCACCAGGATCAGTGCCAAGCTCCAGATGGAGCCTGGCGCTGATCCTGGTGCTTCTGCTGAACCCTGAGAGCCCCAAAGAAGTGCTGATCCTGGCGCTTCTGCTGAGCCCTGACAGCCCTGCATCTCCAGCCATCTCTTGCTCAGGCTTGTGCAGTGTTGAAAAGCCCTGTTTTACATTAGTTGGTTTGTTTCTTGCAGTGAGCTGGTGCTTATATTTGATATTGCAGCAATGGCATCTTTTAATGCTTATACTACCTGTTTCTTTGGAATAAGCTTTAATGCAGGGAACCTTATTCTATTGTTTTTGTATTGTTCTAGATGGTCAGGTTTTTTTCCAATTCTTCTACTTGTTTGGTAGAAGACTTTGTTCTTTCTGAGGCAAAAGAGAGAGTGCCTGGTTGGTCACATAGTCAGACAGATGTTTAGACTGCATTTGGCATTTTTATCAATCTGTTGAGTCCTTCCCAACCCAGCAACAACACATTTATGAACATGAAACATCAACTATCTTCTTTTCATTTTGCTGTACTGACTTTTTTTTGGGGGGGAGGGGATGAAGTGGCTATTTTATTTTCTAGTTACCTTCCATATCTTTGTTTTAAATCTGTTAAGAATGCTTCCAAACAAATATCAATGATGATATCTGCAAATTTATTTGTAATTATCCTTGATATCATTATAATGGACCTGGCAATGTGGCCCTGTATTGTAATAAATAAATAAAAATTGTATGCCTTATTGGAAATAATGTAGTGAAATGGATATGTGAACAAGAAAGTAAAGATAAAAGTTATCAAGGAGAAGTAATAAAAGCATGCTGAATATAACTCTCATGAATAAAACACAATATAAGTTCTTTTGTGTCTGATTTTAATATGATGAAAACTGAAAGACAACAACTACACTATATAATGTATTGTTATGTATTCAAGAAAATTTCAGAGTCATTTGGGTATATTGTTCAATAAAGGAAGACTTTATGTAAACAAATATTAGTATTCTACAACTTTGTGGGTTTTTTTTTATGCAGCAGGTAATGAAACTAGCAAGGTCACTGCATTGTTATATAAATAAAGGACTATACTTCACATACTATGTCATGCACCACACTTCTTCTGCTAATAGTGCATTAAGATATTCTTGCCCTTTTGAGACCTTACTAATGACTATTACAGATATAAGGCCAAAACCCATGATGACTCAGCAGATCTGTTATTAATGAAGGATCATGGTCTTTATGTTTTAGTTCCTCATTATTGCTTTTGTGAGCATCAGCATAAATGAATAGCATTTTCCCTTAGGGTTTTAAAAAAGAAAATTAACTGATTGGAAAAACCTAAAAATGTACATTTTTTTCTTATTGGATTTCAGCCCAGTATATTATAAAGGATAGTACATCACATTTTTATTTCACAAATGACATCATATGCATCATTTAGACAGTTATGTCAAAATGTATGTAATGCCTAGGAATATCTGTGATATGGAGAGCTTTTCTCAGCTTGAAAGCCAAATTGCTTCTATGCCTGATAACTGGAAGAGTGTAATTATTGATCCTATAATTGATCCTGTGTTCAGAGTGAGAGATAGCATGACTAAATACTGCAATTTCAGGGGGATGTCCATAGGTATATATTTGCCAACTTTGGGGAGTTTAAATCTTGACTTTTTTATAAAATCAAATGACTGCTTATAGTGCATTCACTTTTGTCATTTTTTTACGCTGCAGCCTGATTATACAGTTGTTGAAATTCATTTTTTCTTCATTAATCTACACTCAGTATGCCATAATGACGAAGGGAAAACAGAAATTTAGAAATGTCTGTAAATTTATTAATTTAGCTGGAATTTAGCTCAGGTGTTTCCTGTTTCTTTTGATCATTGTTGACATGTTTCTATACCTTGATTGAAGTCGACCTATGGTAAATTAAATTGATTGGATATATTTGGAAAGGCACACATCTCTCTATAGAAGGCCTCTCAACTGAAAATGCATACTGTAGCAGAGCAAAAGCCATGAAGACTGCATAGCTCAGAGACAGGATTATTGCAAGGATCATATCTGGGGAAGGCCACAATAAAATTTCTGTTGCACTGAAGGTTCCTAAGAGTACAATGGCCTCCAGAACTTTCAAGTGGAAGAAGTTTGGCAGAACCAGGAGTCTTCCAAGAATTGGTTGCCTGGTCAAACAGCAATTGGGGGAGAAGACTAGTAAGAGAGGTGACCAAGAACCTTATGGTCACTTTGACTGAGCTCTAGAGATCCTGTGTGGAGAAGGGACATTACTGCAGCCCTCCACCAATCTGGGCTTTATAGAAGAGTGATTAAATGGAAGCTTCTCCTCAGTGCAAATCCACTTGGAATTTGCAAAAAAGCACCTGAAGGATTCTTAGACTGTGAAGAACAAGATTCTCTGGTCTGATAAAACTAAGATTGAACTGTGTGGCCTCAATTCTAAATATTATGTCTGAGGAAGCCAGCCATTGCTCATCACCTGCCCAATGTCATCCCAACAGTGAAGCATAGTGGTGGCAGGATCATGCTGTAGGGGTGTTTTTCAGCAGCAGGGATTGGGAGACTGCTCAGGGTTGAGGGAAAATTGAATGAAGCAAAGTACAGGAATATCTTCAATGAAAGCTTGTTTCACAGTGCTCAGGACCTCAGACTGGGCCAAAGTTTCACTTTCCAACATGACAATGATCCTAAGAACACAGGCAAGACAACACAGAAGTAGTTTAGGGACAACTCTGTGAATGTCCTAGAGTGGCCCAGCCAGAGCCCTGACTTGAACCCTATTGAACATCTCTGGAGGGACCTGAAAATGGGTGCCCACTGATGTTCACCATCCAACCTGAGAATTTGCAAGGAAGAATGGCAGAAAATCCACCAATCCAGGTGTGGAAAGCTTATTGCATCAAACTCCAAAAGTCTTGAGGCTGTAATTACTACCAAAGTACTGAGTGAAGAGTCTGAATACTTATGCCAATGTGATATTTCAGTTTTTTTTCTTTTTAATAAATTTACAGACATTTCTAAACTTCTGTTTTCACTTTGTCATTATGGGGTACTGAGTATAGATTATGAGAAAAAATGAATTTCAACAATTGTAGAATCAGGGTGCAACATAACAAAATTGACAAAAGTGAATACTTTCTGAATGCATTGTATATTAGCTAAAATGAATGTTACATAAATTCCCTTTTTAAATTTAAATTTTATGATTTATATGACATGTATTGGGTACATATTCATTTGTGTGAGAAACAGGGGAAGATATTTGTTGTACAGTTGTACAGCCTAGGGCTTAATCACTGGAAGGTTCATTGGATAGGAAGATGGCTCAGGGATAGATTCCCCAAGTGTGATTGTTAATGGAGTACTGTGTGAACAAAGATCAGTCACAATCAGTTCTAGTGTCCCAAAGATCATACCAAAAGGCTCAATCCTAAGTCCTGTTCTGTTCAATATGTTTATACAGTAAGTGATATAACAGAAGGACTGCTAGGTAAGGTTTGTCTTTTTGCTGATGTCACATAGAAGTGTAGTAGAGTTGATGCTCCTGGGGATATTTGTAACATGGGAAACAATATGATATTTCCAAACAGTAGTCTAGCATTGTGATTTTATTGGATTCTAAAGAAGTAGTTTTTGCATGTTGCTTTTTGTCAAATTCTAGTTTCAGCACTGGACAGGAGACACTCTGGGAAAGAGTGCCTCATTCTTTCTCTAGATTCAGAAATATCCATTCAACAGACTTGGTCTGGCTCACCATGTACTATGCTTCAACATGTTGTTTCTTCAGCTTTTGTTTTTCAGCTGAACTATTTGTTCTTTGCATTAAGTCAATGAATTTGGCTCAGAAGCCTGCATTTAAGAAAATTGGAATGTATTTCCATTTATGTTGGAAATGTTTTTAAAATGCTGTGTTTTTAGTTTTCTCTAAGGAAATTGGAAGAAGCTTGATTTTTCCTTCCCAACGATGGATACACTATATGACTGAATTGATCTCTGGAAATCAAGTTTATAATTACTGAACATTTTAAATTAAACTTTGATGGCACTATTGCAATTTAAATTATATTCAGTAGACTGAGTAAAAGCTTTAAAAATGCCGCTTGATTTTTGTTTTATGACTGTTCTTCAAAATGTATTCAAGGCTCAAAGGTTTAATTACACCTTGTGTGATTTATTGTTCCCAAAAGTGTGAGACTTAACCATTTCAATATTATATTGTTATACTATTTCTTGTTTGTGCTTTTTATTACTTGATTTTATTTAAAAAAATACAATACTTTGCAGGTTTGGTTCATATTAATCTTAATATAAAGACTGCTTTATTATCTTTATGAAACATTATGGGCATGGGACTCAATATCAGTAACACCAATTAAACCATTAATTAAACCATTAATTGTTTCAGTTAATGCCTTGTTAATGGTTCCTCATATTTACATCAAGTTCACCTTCTTTTTCTCTATACCTGCTTGCTTATAGAACTATCTCCCATGATTTCTGCTTATCCCATGTGAACAGGTAGGATACTCCAAGTGTCCCTGCTGAAATAGCATTGCCTGGCATGGCCATGGATATATGCTTTCTCTGTCATAGTGCCTACCATACGAAATAGCCTCCTCACAGAGATGTAGATGGTTTTTGGCATTCAGGAAGATAGTGAAGACCTGTTCTCCCCCCCACCCCCCACCCCCCAAGGCATTGATGGAACCAGTTTGTGGTTGATGAAAGCACATTTTTATTGCTTTATTGGTTCAACTGGTTTTTATTTAATTATATTTGGTTTTAATTTCTGTTTGCCATTCAGATATACAGTAAATGGGCAATTTTATACAATATACATAGTAAATTTGTTTAATCGTTCAATCACTTTTTCATTGAGACAATAAATATAAGCATACCTTAAAGTAGTGACTACAATTATTGTTTTGTTCTGTACTATACATTTTTATTTAAATATACATTTTTTCCTTTTTTTCTTTTTAAAATAGAGAAATTGACATTTTTAATCCTTTCTTCTTCAACTTAAGTAAATGAATTTGAGTTTCTGAGGACACCTTGATGGAACATGTCATTGCCAAGATTCCCTTAGGAAAATTAAATACACAAATTCATGGAAGTTATAGTTTCTATTATTTCTTCTTCTATCTCTTAATTCTCCCACAGAGGGCCTGCAAAAAAAAAACCAGCAGGTTTTCTCTTTCTTAATTTGGAAAGTAGCCCATGGCATTCCAACAAAAGACCAAAGATCTAAAAAAAAAATTAAAGATCCTGATTTAAGATAATTTAAAATGAAAATGTTTGCATTGTTCATTATTAATAAGATTTTGGTTTGGTTCTTGTCTTTCAAACATGTCATCTTACATTTTCAATTTATGCCAAAAATGAAATTTCCAATGACAAGAAAGAGGCAAGAAGAAGCCATAAATCTTCTGAAAAAGAAGTTGCCATAAAGGAGCAAGAGATTGTCTAGGGAGTGAATGCTCCAGCCTGGAATATTTGGAATGGCTGGAGGAACCGGATGAACTGTAGTTTAAGTGAATGTTGCCAGAGGAGTCACGGCTTGAAACGCCCCAGTTTTGGGGCAGATAGAGCCAGGGCTCTGAATGGCTGGATTAACCGGAGAAACCGCAGCATGGGTGAATGCTGCTGGAGGAGCTGGGATATTTCTATCGACTCCTCGCTTGCTCCTATCAGCTACCTGCTGCTATCTACCCCCCGCTGGTTTAAAGTAGCCACTGGAGATCATCGAGGAGAAGATCAGGACAGTTTTGGTCTCCTATGTGGATTAAGATCTGCTGCCTTAAGAGATCTGAGGCAGCTTTCAATCATGGCCTGGAGTTACGGCTTCCAAGTTGGGCTGGGCTTGCCTATCACCCATATGAAGTTGGACTCTTGCATGCTGTTTCTCCTGTCCCCCATAGACTCAGGAGGACCCGGGGTGAACAGTCGCTGTGAGAGGGCGGCTCAGTTTCTTTTCATCTACAACCTCTCCGGATGTGAGAGATCCGTGAGGGTATGTTCTTTCTCCCTGGATGGGGTCTCCATCTGCCTCCCAGATCAGCCTCGAGGTCAGGGTGAGAGATCGACTGCTGACTGTTTCTGGGGTACCCAGCACAAGTGAGAGTTGGGCTGGACTGGTGGTTTTAGACTCATATACTCCTCCTGATATGACATCATCTTTCAACATCTGACTGCCATTTCCCGAACTCACATGGCCAGTCATGGCATTCTTACGTTACTCTGGCATGGACTTATACGCCCTCAGGGGTACTCCCCCCTCCTGGGTGTGTCCCGCCTTCTTTTTTACCTTTCCTCTTGATGATGGGCCCAATTGTTGGGACCCTGAGAGATGGTCAGGTATGGATTGGGGTCCCCTGTTTATTGTTAGGAAGAGACCCCTGATCTGTTTTTTAGCAAAAAAAAAAAAGGGGTTAAGGGGGAGGGCCAGGTCCGGGATTGATCGCGTAGGGGGGGAGCGGGGGTCGGTTGCCTCTGGAGCTCTGGAGCGGGTCGTGGGATTACCTATTCCCACGATGTTAGGGAATGGCAGCAGGTGTACGAACAGAGGGCCGTATCGACATCCGGGAGGGCCCCTCTGCTGCTTACTAGCGGTGAGGCGCTCCGACCCTCTGCTTCTGCCCCGAGGTCTTGGGAGCGACGATGTGCAGCCACCTGAGCTCCAGTTGGTGTACTTGAACACCAGGTCCGTTGTTAATAAGGCTCCTCTTATCCGGGATCTGGTCGAGGGTGAGCATGCGGACCTGGCTTGCATCACGGAGACTTGGTTGGGCCCAGAGGGTGGCATTCCTCTGGTTGATCTTTGCCCTCCAGGTTTCCGGGTGCTACACCGGCCTCGGGCTCAGGGTAGGGGTGGGGGAGTGGCGGTAGTCATGAGGGAGACCTTGTGTCCGCGGGAGGCCACCGTTTCCCAGATAGTCGGGTGTGAGTCTCTCTTCCTGAGATGTGGTCCTGGGGCGCAGTTGGGCTTCCTGCTGGTGTACCTTTCGCCTAGTCATGCAGCAGCAGCCCTGCCTGAGCTTCTCGACATCCTCTCGGGGCTGGTGATTGAGTTCCCCAAACTTATAGTTTTGGGTGACTTCAATCTACCATCCCTGGGAGGATCATCTGAGTTAGCTCGGGAGTTCATGGCTTCCATGACGGCCATGGACCTGACGCAAGTAATTTCTGGACCGACTCATGTGGGAGGCCACACCCTTGACCTGATTCTCTTATCTGGACGGTGGTTAGATGACCTTGGTGGGGGCTCCCCAATTGTTATGCCCCTGTCATGGACCGATCATCATCTCCTGTGGCTGGTCTTCCGTTTTGCCACTCCCCACCGTGCGTGTGTGGAACCAACTAGATGGTACCGCCCCAGGTGCTTAATGGACCCTGAGAGGTTCCAGGCAGCGCTGGGGTCCCCACCTGCCTCCTTCGCTCACAACTCAGCAGATGCCTTAGTGGAAGCCTGGGAAAGGGCAGCCACGGAGGCTCTTGACCGAGTTGTACCCTTGCGGCCTCTGACCCGGTGCAGATCCCATCGAGCTCCATGGTTTTCCACGGAACTTCGGGAGATGAAGCATCGTAGATGGGGCCTAGAGAGCTGTTGGAGATCCAGCCGATCCGAATCCGACCGATTGCAACTAAGAACCTACATTAGGTCTTATCTCGCTGCGATAAGGGCAGCGAGGTCTAATCACGTCGCTACCCTTATCGCGTCCGCAGATAATTGCCCGGCCACCCTGTTTAGGGTGACCCGCTCCCTCCTTAATCAGGAGGTGAAGGAGGAACCCTTGCAGGGTTGTGCCGAGGAGTTTAACCAACATCTGTCGGACAAAATCGCTCGGATTCGGACCGGTCTGGACTCTGACTGGGCAGAGTCTGACGATCAGGACACGGGTGGTCTTGTCGATATTACCTGGGAGGAGTTTGATTCTGTGACTCCAGAGGAAGTGGACAGGATTATGGGGAGGCTGAGCTCCACCACATGTTTATTGGACCCGTGCCCTTCCTGGCTGGTTTATGCGGCCCGGGAGGGGACACGAGGCTGGTTCCAGGCGGTTATATCTGCCTCTTTGAGTGAGGGTAGTTTCCCCGCCGTCTTGAAAGAGGCGGTGGTGAGACCTCTCCTCAAGAAGCCTGCCTTGGACCCAGCTGTGTTGAATAACTTTTGTCCGGGCTCCAACCTTCGCTTTCTTGCGAAGGTTGTTGAGAGTGTGGTGGCGCATCAGCTCCCTCTGGTCCTGGATGAAGCGGATTATCTAGACCCGTACCAATCGGGTTTCAGGCCCGGGTACAGCACGGAGACGGCATTGGTCACTCTGGTGAATGATCTCTGGAGGGCTCGGGATAGGGGACATTCCTCTGTCCTAGTCCTATTAGACCTCTCAGCAGCGTTCGATACCATCGACCATGGTATCCTGCTGTGGCGTCTCAGGGGATTGGGAGTGGGAAGCATGGTTTTGCAGTGGTTCTCCTCCTATCTCTTGGGACGTTCGCAGTCGGTGTTGGCAGGGGTGCAGAGGTCGACCTCGAGGTCTCTCGTTTGTGGAGTTCCTCAGGGGTTGGTCCTCTCGCCTCTCCTGTTCAACATCTACATGAAACCGCTGGGTGAGATCATTCGTGGTTTTGGAGTTGGGTATCATCAGTATGCCGATGATACCCAGCTTTTTATTTCGACCCCAAACCACCCCAGTGATGCCCTCGACGTGATGTCCCGTTGCCTGGAGGCGGTTCAGGTCTGGATGGGGAGGAACAGACTTCAACTCAACCCCGACAAGACTGAGTGGCTGTGCATACCGGCAACCCGGGATATTGAGAACATTCCATCTCTTTCCATGGGGGGTGAACTATTACCCCCATAGATAGGACTTGCAACTTGGGAGTCCTCCTAGATTCACGGCTCACTCTGGAAGACCATATAGTAGCTGTGACTAGGGGGGCCTTCGCCCAGGTTCGCCTGGTGCGCCAGTTGCGGCCCTATCTAAACCGGGATGCCTTATGTACGGTCACTCACGCGCTCGTGACCTCTCGTCTGGACTACTGCAACGCTCTCTACATGGGGCTGCCCTTGAGGACCACTTGGAGGCTCCAAATGGTACAGAATGCAGCCGCGAGAGTTGTGTTGGGAGTCTCCCGATACTCCCATGTTACACCTCTGCTCCGTGAGTTGCATTGGTTACCAGTTGTCTTCCGGGTGAGATTCAAGGTACTGGTAATGGTGTTTAAGGCCCTACATGGCATGGGTCCGGAGTACCTTAGGGAGCACCTGCTGCCGGCATCAACTTCCCTTCGCCCTGTGCGTTCCCACAGAGAGGGCCTCCTTAGGGTGCCACCGATCAGAGAATGTCAATTGGTGGCCCCCAGGGGGAGGTCCTTCTCTGTGGGTGCCCCGGAGCTATGGAATCGGTTGCCGGTTGAGCTCCGGATGGCGCCCGACCTTCGCTCTTTCCATCGCGATCTGAAGACACTCTTATTTGAACAAACCGGCCTGGCCTGATGGGGGATGGGTTGGGTTTTTATTGTCATTTTTAATATATGTATTTACTGTTTTTAGTTGGGCATATGTTTAATTTTCTTTTAACTTTTGTATTTTTGTATTTTTTATATATCTGCCCTGTTCACCGCCCTGAGTCCTTCGGGAGAAGGGCGGTATATAAATAAAATTATTATTATTATTATTATTACAAAATATATATCTACTTTTTTGCCCCACATATCAAGTTTAGGCTTTAGAAAAGCATGTGTGCATGAATATCTGAATGACAGAGTGTTGGCACTGAGCTGTAAGGAAAAATGTGTGTGTGTGTGTGTGTGTGTGTGCACGCACACATATATTAAAACATCAACTATTATTTTGTTTGTTGCACAAGCAACATCTATTACTTCTAAATAATGTTAGAGGATAACTTGCTCAATTTTTACATACAATCCAAATGTCAATTCATAGATAGCAAACAAATCTCAGATACTTACTTTACAATCATGTGGAACAAGTAACTGCACTGAGTAGCAAACTAAAACAATTCCTTTATTAATAGTTTGGGCACATTTTCCACAATATCCTGAAAATGTGTGTGTTCTCTTTTCCACAAAGTATATTTCTTTCTTTTCTTGAAACTGATTTGTATGAATACACAGAAAGATAACATTATTCTATGACAAAAATTGCTATAACTTGCAGTGCAATGTAGATGTGTTTTTTGTATGCCATATACAGATTTGTGTGTTCTTTCCTTGTTCTCAGATTTTTCAATTCTACAAGGACAGATTATTTATCTAGGGTCTATAATCTGTGCCCCCTCTAACACAAAGGTCCTGCAGGAGAAGGACAGTGTGGACAACCGTGGAATCTGGCAGGGGGAGAACTGTGAACCATAAATACAAAGTTTTCGCTGTGTCCCTGCACAACAGATAGGGACATTAAGGAGACAAGTAAAGGTATCTGTGATGATAACTCAAATAAGCAGGGGTCTGTGGTCCAAAATGAAGAACTTGTTTTCGACAGGGAGAAGTGCGAATCAGGTATTACACATCAGTCATGCAAGAACAGAAAGGCATCCAAAAAGAGAAGACACCTTCTGCTTGGTGATTCAATTATAAGGGATGTAAATTTAGGAAATGACACAGAAGTTTTGAAAGAGGTCAGGTGTCTTCCAGGTGCTACTGCCAGTAGGGACAAGAAGCATATTTCTAAAATAATCAAGAATGCCAGCAAGGACGGTGATGTGGAGGCTATTGTACAATTTGGCACTAATGATCTGTCCCAAAAAGATGTACTCTCTATGCAGAAAGATTTCCAGAGCTTGGGGCAGGGACATAGCAGAATAGGCTGTAGGCTTACTTTTTTTTTCAGAGGTTTTACCAGTGTATAAGGAGCAAAATGTGTATAGCACAATTCAATATGTGGCTAAAGGAGTGTTGTAAAGGGGAAGGCTTTGGATATATTAGTCATGATGTCTGTAGCTGGTTCAGTGGAAAAATGTACAAAAGAGATGGTTTGCATCCTTCAAAGAAAGGGACTGAGTTACTCAGCTATAAATTCACAGATTTTCTGGAGGAATATTTAAAATAAACAGCGAGGACAGATGATACAGAACATTCCTGGCCCCGGCAATCTAAAAATTATAGGGCTATCAGTGCATATAACATAGATTTATGTGTGTGGACAAGAATATCAACCTTGCTGTCAAGCAAAATCAAGCTTCTAATAGCGAGTGCCACACAAACTGCACTAACCAAATAGGTGGTAAGACAATAGGGGAACTCAGACACCACACAGGTTATGTAGAAAGTAAACACAGGGTCAGTCATAAAGGACTCAAATGTCTATACACCAATGCACAGAGTATGAACAGCAAACGGTGAACTAGAAATTCAGGTTAATGAGGGCAGATATGATATTGTTGCCATTATGGAAACATGGTGGGATGAAACTCACAAATGGAACACACAGCTAAAGGGATTTAAATTATTTAAAAGAAACAGATGAAATAAAAGAGGAGGTGGAATTATAAGAAATAACTACATCTCTCATATAGCACAACAACAATGAAAACTGTAAACTTGAATGCATTTGGGTCAATATAAAAGGGGCCACCCAACCAAACAGAGGAAATAGATGAACTTTTTGCTAGTCAGCTAACTAAGGTATGTAGGAAGCATATCACAATAGTAATGGGGGACTTTAGCTACCCTGATATCAACTGGGAGACAAACTCTGCACCAAGTGGAAGATCAAACAGATTCTTGACAAACCTAGGAGACAACTTTGTCACCCATAAAGTAGAGAAAGCAACTAGGGGATTAGTCATTTTGGATCTAATTCTCACTAACAGAAATGAAATGATAGAAGGTGTTGAAGCCAAAGGAACTTTGAGAGGAGTGATCATGCAATATTGGAATTCAACATTATGCAAGCACAAGCAATAGAACATAGTCAAACTAAAGTTTTGAACTTTAAGAGAGCTAATTTCAATAAACTTAGACAGAGCTTGGGAAGGATTCCATGGATGAGAATTTTCAAGGAGAAAACAAGTAAAGAAGCTTGGGAAATTTTGAAAAGCAAGATAATAAAAGCCCAGTCTAGCACAATACCAACAAAGAAGAAAAATAACAGCTCCCAAAAGAAACCAGCATGGCTGTATAAAGAACTCTGATAAATTGAAAGACAAAAAGAACAAGTATAAAAAGTGGAAAGAGGGGCACATAACTAAGGCAGATTATCAGCAAATAGCCCATGCCTGCAAAGATGAAGTGAGGAAAGCTAAGGCTCAAACTGTACTAAGGCTTGCGACCAAAATCAAAAATAACAAAAAAAGCTTCTTTCAACATGTAAAAAACAAGAAAAAAGTTAAGGAAATGATTGGTTGCCACTGGGTGAAAGTGGCAAGAAGGTGACAAGCAACAGGGAGAAAGCAGAACTATTTAACTCACTTTTTGCATCTCTCTTTACACAAAGGGAAAAAACAGTCCAACCTATCAAAAACTGCCATAAAAAACAGAATAGAAACTGTTGTGTATTGTGGGCTGACCGTCAGACACAGATGACAGGACACTGTGTTAGAACGAAGGTTTATTTTGGTTGGAACAAGGAACTCTTCACAGCTCTGCTCTTATATACAGTTGCCGGCTAGTCACTTGGGATACTGCATCCAGTTTTGGTCACCACGATGTAAAAAAGATGTTGAGACTCTAGAAAGAGTTACAGAGAAGAGCAACAAGATGATTAGGGGACTGGAGGCTAAAACATATAAGGAATGGTTGCTGGAATTGGGTATGTGTAGTTTAATGAAGAGACATGATAGCAGTGTTCCAATATCTCAGGGGCTGCCACAAAGAAGAGGGAGTCAAGCTATTATCCAAAGCACCTGAAGGCAGAACAAGAAGCAACAGATGGAAACTAGTCAAGGAGAGAAGCAACCTAGAACTAAGGAGAAACTTCCTGACAGTTAGAACAATTTACCAGTGGAACAACCTGCCTCCAGAAGTGGTGAATGCTCCAACACTGGAAGTTTTTAAGAAGAGACTGGACAGCCATTTGTCTGAAATGGTATAGGGTTTCCTTCCTGAGCATAGATGACTGCCAAGGTCCCTTCCAACATCATCATCATCATCATCATCATCATCATCATCATCATCATCATCATCATTATTATTATTATTATTATTATTATTATTATTATTATTATTTTCAAGGCACCACTGAAAAGAATACTTCTTTTTTTCAGGGGTCTTGTAATTATCAGCCAGTCAGGATTCAGTTCAAAGTATTTGATCATCTAAAAGTTTTCCAGTAATTTCTCCTTTAGAAGATTAGCCAAAGGCCAAACTTTTTCTTTCTTTGCAAACTGCTTTTAGGTTAAGATTTAAGAATGCAGTTTGGTGTGTTTATCATCCCAAAAGGTCAGCAGTTTCTAAACATATGTAGTTTCACTCAGTAGTAGATTACTGAATGCTTTGTTCCCAGCTTTTTTTTTGCTGTTTCTAGGCGTCTTGCCAAATTTTGGGTCAGTGCTGCTACAGTTTTCTCTAATCCTGCACTAGATGTCACTGTTCATTTTTCATCTTTTTAACACAAAGTTATTTTTGTTCACACACACAAACACACACACACTCTTTTGTAAATCCTGTTGAACTTAATAGTGCTTATTATGGCACAAATATCTTCTTAAACTGGTTGCTTTGAAGGCTTTGAAAATTTAAAAGTATGTAAATTATTCTTAAATTCCAAAGGTACATACCTTGCAATTCACATGAAATGTCTGAAAGTCTCCATAAAATTTTCAAAGGCTACACAAATACAATTTTTAATGTGACAGAAGAATATTTATTTTTATTTTTTATTTTAATCCCATTTATATCCCGCCCTTCTCCGAAGACTCAGGGCGGCTTACAATCTAAGCACAAATCAAATGTGCTTAGCCTTCATTCTATGTATATGCCTGCTTGTTAGGGCTTTCGCCCCCCCCCCCAGCAGCATTATTACAAAGTCAGCTTATTGCCCCCAACAATCTGGGTCCTCATTTTACCTACCTCGGAAGGATGGAAGGCTGAGTCAACCTTGAGCCTGGTGGGATGCGAACCTGCACTAATTGCAGGCAGCTGGTGTTACTTAAGGAGGCATTAGCCCACTGCTCCACCAAGGCTCTACATCATTGAGGGCATCAGATTAAATAAGTTTAAAATTTTAATTAAATGTAAATGAAATCAAATAGTTTTACCATAGTCCCACCTAGTTTTAAACTACCATTTGTATCTCACTCAAAGTAATTGCAATCTGAAAAAAATTGCATATTGTAATTTAATTTATAGATTTGGATTCTTTTTTTAAGAATTTGTCCAAAAATGTTTTATAATTGGTTCCTATTGTTCCAAGGTCATTGATAATATCTGTGATTAATTAAAAACCATCAGTGCTTTTCAAAGTCTCTTGGAGAATAGTTTGAAATAAAGTGAAAGGCTTAATTTAATATCTTGAAAGACATGTAACAGGCAGTTAGCTCTCCTTTAAGTTCATGTGACTATCAAGAGCACTGGTTATGTGTATGTCCGCATTTTTGCCACACCAGGTCCTTTCTGTCTCCCATTGACATTGTTTTACTGTTGTTTATATGTTAAAATTATTTTTAAATGGTTTATAACTTTTGCTATCCTGGTAATACAGGTCTATAACTATACATAGTAATTTGTAAGGATGAACTGAGAGAGAAAGTGGTAATATTAGCAGAAAATTGATCAGAAATTTTTTATTACCAGGTGAGGAAAAGGAATAAGTTGACAGAAAGTCTTCCTGAGAACCACTTTTTCCATGGCCTCCTTACGTTATGGTATCTTTGGTGAAACCAACATACAGTCATGCTCACAAAGTAGATCCAACCCTCCTTTCCTTCATATTGTATAAAAAAATACATGGAATATAACGCTCACTTCCTATGAACAAGAAAAATCTTTAACAACAAAATACTTTGTCTTTCAACATATTGCAGCTTGTATCTTATAGAAAGGGTGGTATTTGTTGTTAAAGTATTTTATTGTTAAAGATTTTCCATATTTGTAGGAAGTGACTCTTACTAACAAAATAACTACACTGGTATTTGACCTAAAAAAGCAAGCAAGCAAACAAATATATAGATCTGGCCATAGTTCTACATATCACTTATTTGGTTTATAAAATATTAATAATGTTGTCCCCTATCATCTCTCCACTCAAGACAATTCAGCAACCTGGAAATGGAGGCAAAAGCAAAGAGAATAACAAATGCCAAACTAATCTAAAGTTGCAAGCATAAAAATGTAGAATGAAGAGACACTGTCATTGTAAAGTAAGCTTCATTAGAGGAAACATGGCCTTGTCTATTTTTGTCTAATTTTCAACAAAGGTATATAATTTGTAAACGATGAGAAAAAATAGGAAGAGAACTCTGTCCAAAGCTTTGGTGGCATTGTTATACCCAATATAAGTTGATTTTTACATTCTGCATGCTGAGAGCCAAAGATTTTCCCATATATTCTTATGGATTGTTTTACTTCTGATGTGTTACATTAAAAATGTAATATTTGCTACACTGAACTACCCTAGTTTTAGTAATTTATATGAAAATTTTGATTGTATTATATGCACAATTGTCCATTTAACTACTTACATAATTGCACATTTGGTTTAAAGCACTTGTAATTACAAATCATTAACTGATAAATAAATACATGCACCAGTGATCTTGAAAGAAAATAAAAACAAAACAAGACTTTACAGAGACAATTTGCAAAGCAGAGAGAGTTAATAAAATCTCAGGCAGGCTTCTTTAAAATAAAATATTTTGAAGTATCAATGCTCAACAAGGAGCAGCTACTTATTGACACCAAGAAGAATAATTAGTTTACTGATATTCAATAGGCAATCTGTGGACCATATTTTGTTCTTTTCTTTTTTTTTTAAATGTGTTTTATTGATTTTTAACATAATCAACCTTAATATTTGGTAAATCGCATGTTGTCTGGGTTAGTATTTAAAAAAAACAATCTATAACAATATCTATAATTCTATAGTCCATATAATGGCTTTGCTTGATTTTTCTCTTCTTCCAATAATATTCTCTTTTGCCAACCTTAAATTAATACAGTTCTTATTATTTGAATAAATGACAATTAAATATAGACATTTTTCTCATGTTTCTGCAAATAACCACATCAATATAAAGCTTCTTTTCTAATTGCCTCATCATAGATCCTATTTACAGAATTCTTATTTAAGAATAAGAATAGATCACCTTCTGGAAAGTGTTTGTTTTTTCTTGGTATATTCTTTCTGCAGATCTCTGGTTTTCCATGATAGTTAAAAATCAAGATTTTTCTTTCTCTGCAAACATCTTTAGAGTCACAGTTGAATTGGTATTTGTAATCCAGAAAGGTCAATTCTTTTTTTTCCTTTTTTCTTTTTTTGAGTTTATAATTCTAACTTCCCTTTTATGGATTACTGCCTTGTCGTGGTGAAGGAGCTTGCATAATTCAATGAAGCTATGAGCTATGCCATACAGGGGCACCCAAGATGGACAGGTCATATCAGAGAGTTCTGACAAAATGTGATCCACTGGAGAAGGAAATGGCAACCCACTCCAGTATCTTTGCCATGAAAACCCTATGGACAGTACCAAAAGGCAAAACGATATGACACTGGAAGATGAGCCCTCAGGTCAGAAAGCATCCAATATGCTACTGGGGAAGAGCAGAGGGCTAGTACTAGTAGCATCAGAAAGAATGAAGTGACTGGGCCAAAACCGAAAGGATGCTCAGCTGTGGATGAATCTGGTAGTGAAAGGAAAGTCCAATGCTGTAAAGATTTTTTCTCCATAGGAACCTGGAATGTAAGATCCATGAGTCAAGGAAAGCTGGACGTGCTCAAACAAGAGATGACAAGACTGAACATCGACATCTTAAGAATCAATGAACTAAAATGGACAGGAATGAGTGAATTTAATTCAGATGACCATCAGATATACTACTGCGGGCAAGAGGATGAAATTGACTGGTTTTATGAAGCCCTACAGCACCTTATAGAACTAACACCAAAAAATGATGTCCTTATCATCATGGGGGATTGGAATGCTAAAGTAGGAAGCCAAAAGATAACCGGAATAACAGGCAGGTTTGGCCTTGGAGTGCAAAATGAGGAAGGGCACAGGCAGATAGAATTTTGTGAAGAGAATGTGATGGTCATAGCAAACACTCTTTTCCAGCAACCCAAGAGATGGCTCTACACATGGACATCACCAGATGGTCAACACAGAAAACAGATTGACTATGTGCTCTGCAGCCAAAGATGGAGAAGCTCTATACAGTCAGTAAAAACAAGACCAGGAGCTGACTGTGGCTCAGACCATGAGCTTCTCATTGCAAAAATTAGGCTTAAACTGAAGAAAGTAGGGAAAAGCACTAGGCCACTCAGGTATGAACTAAATCATATCCCTGTTGAATATACAGTAGAGGTGACAAATAGATTTAAGAAATTAAATTTGATAGACAGAGTGCCTGAAGAACTTTGGACAGAGGTTTGCAACATTGTACAAGAAGTAACAACTAAAACCATCCCAAAGAAAAAGAAATGCAAGAAAGCAAAATGGCTGTCTGAGTAAGCTTTGCAAATAGTTGAGGAAAGGAGGGAAGCAAAAGGTAAGGGAGAAAAAGAAAGGTACACCCAATTGAGTGCAGAATTCCAGAGAATAGCTAGAAGAGATAAGAATACCTTCTTTAAATGAACAGTGCAAAGAAATAGAAGAAAACAATAGAATAGGGATGACCAGAGATCTCTTCAAGAAAATTGGAGAGATGAAGGGAATGTTTCATGCAAAAATGGGCATGATAAAGGACCAAAATGGCAGGGACCTAACAGAGGCAGAAGATATTAAGAAGAGGTGGCAAAATTACACACAAGAACTATACAAGAATGAGCTTAACATCCCAGATAACCATGATGAGTTGGTCACTGACCTCGAGCCAAACATCCTAGAATGTATAGTGAAATGGGCCTTAGGAAAGCTGAGCAAAAACAAAGCTAGTGGAGGTAACAGTATTTCAGCTGAGCTTTTCAAAATCTTAAAAGATGATGCAGTAAAAGTGTTACACACAATTTGCCAGCAAATTTGGAAAACTCAACAGTGGCCACAGGATTGGAAAAGATCAGTTTAGATTCCAATTCCAAAGAAAGGCAGTGCCAAACTATCGCACCATTTCTCATGCTAGTAAAGTTATGCTTAAAATCCTACAAGCTAGAACTACCAGAAGTACAGGCAGAATTTTGAAGAGGAAGAGGAACTAGAGATCAAATTGCCAACTTACACTGGATCATGGAGAAAGCTAGGGAGTTCCAGAAAAACTTCTACTTCTGTTCAATAATGAAGCTCCTTACTGGAAAGAGGTATACTGTTTGTTGTATGGTACATGCAATTGCAAAAGAATTGAAAGGCAGAAATTAAAACACAAACTAATCAATGCATTTGTTGTGGAAGATTCTATAAACATTAAGCATATATAGCAGCTAGGAAACAATATATCAAACATATCTGCTGGGTATTGAATTATAACATATTTTGCACCTTGCTTATTTTTTGTAAAAGAAAAAAAAATCTTATCACAGTTGGCTTTGAGCCAATTGCGTGCATAAATTGGCTGTTAATCTAATATCGGTTGCGACTTAGGGATATGTGGTCCATTTTGTATTTTCTACACTTTAATGATTTAGTTTATATACAATATAATCATCTTTTTATACATTAAGAAAAAATATTACTTATTCACACTTTTTGTTGTATGCATTGTTCAAAAACATGAAAAACAACATTATTGAAGACAGTTCTTTAACTGTGTCATATATACATGCTTGTGAAAATGAAATCATATCTTACACACAATTTCAGGAAATAAATATTCTTTCATATCTACATCTTTCCAAAAATATACACATTTTGGAATGGAAAATGATAATTACTCATAGCATCCCTACTTGATCATCTTCATCAGCATATACTCTTCCACTAAAATTTGGAATTTTGCAATATATTTTTATTACATATTTAGCAAAACTATTGTAAGGCTGATTGGAAACAATTTATTATCATTAAGTATTAAATTACACAACCTGACAGTAGATGTCAATTATAGTTTATTTTGCATTATTGTGAACAATGTGAAAGCTGTATGTTTGAATATTGGGCATTTTGAAATTCTCCTTTAATCTGAGGGCCGTATCGGTCTCAGGGAAGGCCTCTCCGCTGCTTACGAGCGGTGAGGCACTCCGACCCTCTGGTTCCGCCCCGAGGTCCCGGGAGTGAGGATGTGCAGCCTCCTGAGCTCCGGCTGGTGTATTTGAATGCCAGGTCGGTCGTTAATAAGGCTCCTCTCGTTCGAGACTTGGTCGAGGGTGAGCAGGCTGACCTGGCTTGCATCACGGAGACCTGGTTGGGCCCAGAGGGCGGTGTTCCTCTGGTTGATCTTTGCCCACCAGGTTTCCGGGTGCTGCACCGGCCTCGGGCTCAGGGTAGGGGTGGGGGAGTGGCTGTTGTTGTGAGGGAGACCTTGTGTCCGCGGGAGGCCACCGTTCCCCAGACAGTCGGGTGTGAGTCTCTCTTTTTGAGATGCGGCCCTGGTGCGCAGTTGGGCTTGCTGCTGGTGTACCTTTCGCCTAGTCACGCAGCAGCAGCCCTGCCTGAGCTGCTTGATGTCCTCTCTGGGCTGGTGGTTGAGTTCCCGAAACTTATAGTTTTGGGGGACTTCGACCTACCATCGCTGGGAGGATCATCTGAGTTGGCTCGGGAGTTCATGGCTTCCATGACGGCCATGGACCTGACGCAAGTAATTACGGGACCGACTCATGAAGGAGGCCACACCCTTGACCTTGTTTTCTTGTCTGGACGGTGGTTAGATGATCTTGGTGGGGGCTCTCCAATTATTATGCCCCTGTCATGGACCGATCATCATCTCCTGCGGCTGGTCTTCCGTTTTGCCACCCCCCGCCGTGGGTGCTTGGAACCACTTAAATGGTACCGCCCCAGACGCTTAATGGATCCCCAGAGGTTCCAGGCGGCGCTGGGGTCCCCACCTGCCTCCCTCGCTCACAGCTCGGCCGAGGCCTTAGTGGAAGCCTGGGAAAGGACGGCCACTGAGGCCCTTGACCGAGTTGTACCCTTGCGGCCCCTGACCCGGTGCAGATCCCGTCGGGCTCCATGGTTTTCTGCGGAGCTCCGGGAGATGAAGCGTCGGAGACGGGGCCTAGAGAGCGGTTGGAGGTCCAGCCGATCCGAACCCGACCGATTGCGACTAAGAGCCTTTATTAGGTCTTATCTCGCTGCAATTAGGGAGGCGAGGTCCAACCACTTCGCCACCCTTATTGCGTCCGCAGATAATCGCCCGGCTGCCCTGTTTAGGGTGACTCGCTCCCTCCTAAATCAGGAGGTGAGGGAGGATCCCTTGCAGGGACGTGCCGAGGAGTTTAACCAACATCTGTCGGACAAAATCGCTCGGATTCGGACCGGTTTGGACTCTGACTGGGCAGAGTCTGACGATCAGGACACGGGTGGTCTTGTCGATATCATCTGGGAGGAGTTTGATTCTGTGACTCCGGAGGAAGTGGACAGGATCATGGGGAGGCTGAGCACCACCACATGTTTACTGGACCCGTGCCCTTCCTGGCTGGTTTATGCAGCCAGGGAGAGGACACGCAGCTGGTTCCAGGCAGTTATATCGGCTTCTTTGAGTGAGGGTATCTTCCCCACCGTCTTGAAGGAGGCGGTGGTGAGGCCTCTCCTCAAGAAGCCTGCTCTGGACCCGGCTGTATTGAACAACTTTCGTCCTGTCTCCAACCTTCGCTTTCTTGCGAAGGTTGTTGAGAGTGTGGTGGCGCATCAGCTCCCTCTGGTCCTGGATGAAGCGGATTATCTAGACCCGTACCAATCGGGTTTCAGGCCCGGGCACAGCACGGAGACGGCATTGGTCGCGCTGGTGAATGATCTCTGGAGGGCTCGGGACAGGGGGCATTCCTCTGTCCTAGTCCTATTAGACCTCTCGGCGGCTTTCGATACCATCGACCATGGTATCTTGCTGCGGCGTCTCAGGGGATTGGGAGTGGGAGGCACAGTTTTACAGTGGTTCTCCTCCTATCTCTTGGGACGTTCGCAGTCGGTGTTGGCAGGGGGGCAGAGGTCGACCGCGAGGTCTCTCATTTGTGGAGTTCCTCAGGGGTCGGTCCTCTCGCCTCTCCTGTTCAACATCTACATGAAGCCGCTGGGTGAGATCATTCGTGGCTTTGGAGTTGGGTATCATCAGTACGCTGATGATACCCAACTTTTCTTTTCGACCCCAAACCACCCCAGTGATGCCCTCAACGTGATGTCCCGTTGCCTGGAGGCGGTTCGGGTCTGGATGGGGAGGAACAGACTCCAGCTCAACCCCGACAAGACTGAGTGGCTTTGCATATCTTCATCCCGGGTTTATTCGGACATTCCACCTCTAGCTATGGGGGGTGAATTATTACCCCCCGTAGATAGGGCTCGCAACTTGGGGGTCCTCCTAGATTCACGGCTCGCCTTGGAAGATCATATAGGAGCCGTGACTAGGGGGGCCTTCGCACAGGTTCGCCTGGTGCGTCAGTTGCGGCCCTATCTTAGCCGGGATGATCTATGCACGGTCACTCATGCGCTCGTGTCCTCTCGTCTGGACTACTGCAACGCTCTCTACATGGGGCTGCCCTTGAGGACCACTCGGAAGCTCCAACTGGTACAGAATGCAGCCGCGAGAGTGGTGTTGGGAGTCTCCCGATACTCCCACGTTACACCTCTGCTCCGTGAGCTGCATTGGTTGCCAGTTGTCTTCCGGGTGAGATTCAAGGTACTGGTAACGGTATTCAAAGCACTCCATGGCATGGGGCCGGAGTACCTCAGGGAACATCTGCTGCCGGCATCAAGCTCCCTGCGCCCTGTGCGTTCCCACAGAGAGGGCCTCCTCAGGGTGCCACCGATCAGAGAATGTCGATTGGTGGCCCCCAGGGGGAGATCCTTCTCTGTGGGCGCTCCGGAGCTGTGGAATCAGCTACCGGTAGAGCTCCGGACGGCGCCCGATCTTCGCTCCTTTCGTCGCGATCTCAAGACATTTTTGTTTGTACAAGCCGGCCTAGCCTGAGGGGGGGGTGTTGGGGTTGTTTTATCTTTCGCTTTTTAATTTTTCTGGGGGTTTTTAGCGTTGTATTTATATTGTTTTTAACTAGGGCAATTGTTTAATCTTTTTTAATGTTTGTATTTGCTATTTTATTCTGCCCTGTGAACCGCCCTGAGTCCTCAGGGAGAAGGGCGGTATATAAATGTTATTAAATTAAAATTAAAAATTATGAGTGCCAAGGAATATTTTGATATTGTAGGTTTATTATAATGATGTTGGTTATGGTTGGTTGCAGAGTTAGCCAGATGCTTGGACTGGATTTGTCATTTCTATCCTTCTATTGAGTCCTTTCCAAGGATCTAGGATAGGCAGGTGTTGTTACTTATAGGAATAGAATAGAATAGAATAGAATAGAATAGAATAGAGTAGAGTAGAGTAGAGTAGAGTAGAGTAGAGTAGAGTAGAGTAGAGTAGAGTAGAGTAGAGTAGAGTAGAGTAGAGTAACATCATGTTATTGCAATTGACTGATGGTGATCGGGTCAATTACAAAAGGCAGCATTATTATTATTTTAATAACAAATTTGAATGCAAATACTGCTTGGCTATGCATTCTCTTTTTATTTAATAATAGTGATTATCTCAAACTAGCAACAAAAGGTTTAGTTAATTACCTAAAAGATTTGCAATATTGATTTAATGTTTGTGAGTCAGGACTGAATTGCAGAGAAAAAGACAACCAGCAGCAAGATAGATGGTTTTGATTACAGTGATAAAGCATGCATCATTAGAAGACATGAAGTACCAAGATGGGAATTTAAAAAAAATCAGTGTGGTTACTAAAAATTTAGATTGACTTGATGGTACATAATGAATCATTTGGTTGGCATTTTCTCTGCCTCTTTCTCTCTCATCTGTCTGTCTCTTTCATCTGTCTGTCTGTCTGTCTGTCTGTCTATCTTGGTACTGTTCAGAGCAGAGACAGGTTTGGCTGTCATTGATTGCAATTACAGGGAGTCATCTCTACTGAATTACTGTTAACAACTGTTCTAAAATACAACATATAAAAGAATAGCTTTTCAACCAATCTTTGCCCTTACAAATGTTGCATGGTCATGGGATCACCATTCAGGTGCTTCACAACTGGCATCCATTTACCACAGTTGCCACAATCACATGATCATCATTTGGCTGATTTGCAACCAGCATGTAACAAGCAGAGATAATAGAAGTAGAACTAACATCAAAAGTCACAGTCACATGATGACTCACTTAACGATAAAATAAAGTGATGTTATAAGCCCATTGTGGTGATGTGATTTTCTGCTTAGTGATTGCAATGTTTAGTATCTGAGTTTCTGGGCTCAGTTATGGTTGTTAAGTAAAGACTACTTATATTAGCTTAATGTTATACTGGAATTTACATTTTTATTGTAGTTTAAATTCAAGGGGGGAAAGGCTATGCAGATGCCTTTCTTATTACTTTGTATTCTCTTTAAGGATACATGCTAATATAACTTCATAGCTAGTATTTGATAAATATGCAATGGACAGTTTCAATCAAACTGGAGCAAATTCTAGAGCACAGGTGTCAAACTTGCTGTATCACATGACATGTCATGACATATCACAACTTTTTTTGCATTGCATTTGCACGGCCTCCATATGCTGCAATCGGCCTGCGGCCCGGCAATTTGACACCCCTGTTCTAGGGGTGTCAAGCACCTCTAAAACAGAGGTGTTCTAATAACATTGATTGTTGGGAGTTCCTGTGATAACCAGATAAGGGTAAAACAGTAATAAATCACACTTGGATGAATTGCCATTAATTCAAGACAATGTTACTGTCAAGCAATAACATTCAGAAACTTGACAGTTACTGCTTGGGGCACTGGAATTTTAATCTTTCTATTCTATGTTAGTTAATTTTCAGCACATCCCATTAAAAGTCACTAGGAAAGTAAGTCTTTTTTGCTTTTTGGATAAACTGTGAACTCTGTATTAGCATAAAAGAGACCATCCTATGAATTGCATCAAACACTTGTTAATCACAGGCCCCATTTGTGAGAGTAATGCCTCATTAAATGCCATCTTTTAAAAATTACCTCCTCTAGGCTTTCGTTTCCGGATCATGGCATGGCCAGATGTGTGAGGGGAACACTCCTCATGTCATCTGGATTTCTTTCACTGGGAGACCCCTGTAAAGGGGTCAAAAGTCACCCTGGAGGGGCAACGAGCAGGGGAGAGGTCTCTCCGGTTAACAGTAGAAGGGTGGCAGTCTTCCCTTCAGCTTGGAGCAACTCTCTGAACCGATGAAGAAAGGATTGGCCACTCCTGTGGCCCATTGTTCTAGCTATTTCCTGCCAAAGCCAAAACTACAAGAAAGCATTTGAAAGCACAATGGAAAACTGGGTGAGATTTGCCTTCTCCTTTTCCCAAGTGTCTACTTTTTCCTGTTAAAAGTTTATTGAATCTGTTTCCCCCTGTGAGGAGAGAGGGAAGTGATTTTTTTCCACCCTCCTTAATGGTGACGTCTGCCTACATCGGGAGAGCAAAATAAAAAAGGGCTTGATCTAAATAATACTAATTAATTGGACTTACTGCCTTTTTATTTTTGGTGACCCAAAATTCCTATACTCACAGAAACAGACTATTCTACCTATTTGATTAAAAGAGGGGGGGGAAATAAAAAAATAAGTAAAAGGACTCAAAATTGACAAAATTTACTCTGTCAAAAAAGGATTTTAAGTACTCTGGAGACATCAAGTGGCCAAGCCTGATACAGCAAGTGAATATTATTGGCAAACAAACCTGCTTATACTTTGGAACTGACCTTGGCACCAATTAAAGATAAACACGTGAAACAGCTGGAGGTGAATTTAGCTTTTAAGACTGGTGGAGGTGGACACTTACTGACTTTAAAAATTAGCCTCCACTAGAGTTTATTTGCAATTATTTTAAAATGGAGACCGATCAGCCACATACCTCGCTTGATTATAAGCTCATACTTGAAACAATCTATGAAGTCACTGAGATGTCTATCTCCAGACTGAAAAAATTAGGTGCCAACTCTAATCCACAAATTGAAACCCAGACTCCAACTAAAGAATTTACAATTCAGAACATAATAACATTGGAAGAAATTACTATTGAGACAGAGGAATATAAGCAGCAACAACAAAATACTGAAAAAACTAATATCCAAAACTTGATCCCACTCAAAGAACCTACAACTTTAAAAGTACAAGGAACTATTACTAAGATAGACAACCCTAAGGACCAACCACAAGCTTTGGAAAAACTTAATATTCAACTCTTGACCTTCTCTAAAGAGCTTACTACTCCAGAATTATACCACGCACAAGATAGTGATGCTAACACAGAAAACGCTGAAGATCAACAAAGACAGCCTGTGGAAGTACTGTCAAGTACTAATTACAAAACTGGATAAGACTTTCTATTTAAAACAGATGATCCCAGATGGAAGAAGAATCCAGACCGAACTGCAGACAAAGATATTAGAGCAAATAAAGAGTTTGGAATTAATAGGGCAACAATATAATGACTATAAATGGTTTAACCTTTGTGCATTATTGATGGTTAGATGGCTTCCTCTGGTGCAAATAATATGTATGGGAGTGAAGGAAGACCTATCTGGCAATTTAAAGGTCTTCGTCTGGAAACCTGATTGGCAAAATAAGAAAGCTAGAGTTAGATTTTTTTTTTAAAAAATGACTTCCTAGAGAATCATTACAGGCTACTTTGTTAACAATCAGTGATTTATTAGGAACTGAAATAGAAAATGTTTACAAGATAGAATTAGAATGTGTTTAAGTATTGATTAGGTTTATTTCAGACATTATAATTTGTACACCGACATAATGGAATTTTGACGTATGGATCCTATGTTTGATGTTAAAATTTTGGTTATGTATAACTAGAATTAGATTGATAAATGTAGGTTGTCCTATTAGTAACTTGATGTATTAGGACTTGAAATAGACAATGTTTATCAGGAAGAGTTAGCCACTTAACTATTGTGTGTATGTTAGATGTTACAATTTTTGGTGTAATGAAATAAGGGAAATTTGAGTTGTGAATATTATTTGGGATGTTAAAGATTAAATTTAAATACTATAATTAACATCAAAATTAGATAAAACGTAATAACAGGACATGGATATACTTCATTGAAATTGGACTGATAAATTTCTTAATTGACCATGCTATTCTTAGAAATTCATTAGTTTAAACATGTTGTATTGAAAGTTTAAGGGGAATAGAGAAGGATGTTATGATAATGTAACCTGAACTATGTATTGAAAACTCTGTTATTGAATCTTTGATTACCCAGTTATCATGATGCTTTCTAAATATACAGATTTTAAATTGGAAAACCGATAAAACTTGTTTAAACAAATTACCTCCTCTGGTGTCTCACGGGCAGCTAAATTTCTTGATTGCTGTCACATTTTAATGTGCTGATAACAATTTACAGTATTTTTGAGCTTGATTTTATCTTTGCAAATATCTGGGGTTCTATGCCAATTAAAACAAGCCAAGTTTTTAATTGAGATGTCACAGTGTTGAATCCTGTTTTTTTCTATTCTTCAACAGTTTTGTTAATAATTTGAATGAAGAAGCATAAAAAATATTTACCAAATATACAGATGGTACAAAATTGGAGGAGGATAGCTAACAGTCTAACAAAGAGCAATTACACTGAAAAAAAAATCCATCTTAACTAGTTAGAGGAATGGGCTAAAAATAACAGTGAAATGTAATAGAAAAAAAATATCTTTGCATATAAAATAGAAATAAAATGTATATGTATAAGATGGGAAATATATAGTAACACTTTCTTATTACTGTAAAAAATGGAAAAGATTTTGTTTTTTAAACCCATTAATGTAGGTTTATGTACACTGCGAAAATCTGTTTCCAAAGTAAAGCAGCCTAAAGGCACAGGAAGTAAATAAATCTTGGAAAAATAATAGTTACATAATTGATTATGAGTCAACAGTATTATGTGGGTAAAAATAAAATATTTTTTAGGATTATCAATATAAATAAAACTATTCAAATTGCAAGAAATATTTTTTCAATATTATAATGACACCACACTTTTATGATTAAGTGAAATTGGGGGGGGACTATCAACTAAGATCTATGAACTGAGAAATTAGAAATACTGTACCTTGAGAAGACTGATGGGGGATGACTATTATTGTTCAAGGTTCAGTTGCTTTTGAATGTTCAAAAGACAATAAGGTTGGTCTCATTTTCATTGGGTTGATTCCTCCAAGATATAGCTTTCCACTATGTCCAAAATAGCTACACTCTAGCTTCAATATTATGATGCTTCTAGTGAACAATCTGAGTTTATTTCATGTTGTTGAAGGAAAAGTCTTTAGCATGGTTCAGTCCAAGCCAGGAATAATCAACATGGTGACTGCTTTAGGAAGAAGGTTGCAGTTTATTGAAGAGGAGAGCCAGAAAGAAACATGGCTCTGGAAGAAAGAATGAACACATGTAGAGAGTGGGTTTTTATACCCTCTGGAGCCTTTTGCTTGGAGTTGTTTCCTGTTCCTGTTTGAGGCTTTGTATTTCCTGTATCACATATTCTGACCTGAGTCTCGGTGTGCCCTTCTGGTATTCTGATGGTGGTGAGTTAATCCTATTATGTCCCAACAGTCATATCCTGCTTTCCTGGGGCTGTGGCTGATGACTCTTAGATTTTTGGTGTTGATTCTAGGGATCTCTCTTCCTAATCCCAGTTTCCTGATTCCAGTCTTTCTGACAAGATTATCTGCATTTCTACAGAGCTGGATTCTGCTTGGGGGAGGGAGACTTGGGGCTATTAAAAAAAAACTGGGCATGTTTTTCTGCCTCTTTAAGATCCTTTGACGAAATATATTTTTCTGCCCTTTTAATATTTCCTTCTCTGTGGGGCTGACTTCCCAGAATGTGTTTAATTTTATAGTTTAAAATATGGTTTTGTATCCTGTTTTAATTTTTTATTAGGGATAGCCCAAAGTTAGTTATACTGTAAGATGAGCAGTTATATAAATGTTTTAAATCAATCAATCAATAATAAAGTTGAAATTATTTTCCCACATGTTTTGAATTATAACTCTTTAAATATCCTGTGGTTTTCTCTATTTGATCAAACTATCAGTTATTAGAATTTCTTTTTATTATAGACTTAGGATGATACTTCTGACATTCATCTACAAATCTAATAGTAGATAGGATGACACCTTTACAAAAAATCGAATTCTGCAGCATCATTTCTATTACTTTTTCTTTTTGCAGTTTTAAAGTGATTTTGTTTCATTTCTGCATTTATTTGCATTTTTAAAGAAGTCCCCATTAAAATTATGTCTTATATATACAGTATATATAATTCATTTCCTTCTTACTTGCACATTTTGTACCTTTTCATGTATAGGTGGTTGTCCACTTACAGCCATTCATTTAGTGACTGTTCAAAGTTATAATGGGTCTTAAAAAGTAAACTATGATCATTTTTTACACTCATGGCTGTTGCAGCATCCCTGTGGTCATATAATCACAATTTAGACACTTGGCAAATGGCTTATATTTATGATGGTCACAGTGTCTTGGATCATGTGATCACCTTTTGCAGCCTTCTGACAAGCAAAGTCAGAAGAAGATTCACTTAATAATTGTGTTAATAACTTAACATCTGCAGTGATTCACTTAACAGCTGTAGCAAGAAAGATTGTAAAATGGAGCAAAACTCACTTAACTCACTGTGCATCCTTCTGATGATTTTTATTATTAGAAAGACATAGGGCAAGATAGAGAGAAATTGGTGTATTAAAGAATAATTATATTTTTGCCTATGTTCTAGGTCATAAAGTACAAATTAAAATTTGTGTTATTCTTTTGTCTTGTTTTGTCCATTAGAAATTCTACTTAGTAGGCCAACCAAATACTGATATTTCGTTAAATATGTTTTTATTACCATAAGGACAAGTATATTCTTAAATTTTCAATTTATATTCAGAAAAAAAGAATCAAGCAATTAATCCAATCCCATCCATAGCACTTTTTCAAGTGAACATTTAAAAAAAATGTTTGAACAAATATACAGATCTGAAATCTCCACATTTCAGTGCATAAAGAGTTTCTACTCTTGGTACAATGAAGAACAATTTTGTATGGAAAGGGTTGTTTTTGTTTATGGAATTTATTTCATATTCTTATTTCTTTGAAAGTTGTAATAGTAAATTAGGGTTATATCCTTAGGAATGCCAGATTCATATCAAGATATTCATAATAATTATGATAGAAGTAAATCTTCAGGTATCTTCATCTTTTTTTCAATTTTCATTGCATTAAGAAAGTGACTATCTTTGCAGTATCTAGGATTACAATGTGCTTATGCAGACATTGTTGTTAGTCAGGCTTCAATACTTTTTCACAGAATTTGATTCTAACACAATCTGTATGAAAGTCAGTTTGTTCATTTTGTCTCACTAATATTTAATTAAATTAAAGATTTTAATTTATTGCTACAGTTCTTCCTAATATGGGTCTGCCAAAGGTTATTTTCCTGGATGTTATTCCAACCTGTATTTTCAATGACTGATAAAATTCACTCTTGTTTTTAATCAAACAGCCAAGAATCAAAGTCAAATGACTTGTCATGTTTTGGAGTCTCAGGGAGCCCTTTGCAAGCTGAATTGATAAAGGAACCTGAAAAGAGTCAAGTTCCTATTAGTTTAATTACTTAAGGGCATTGCCACACAAGGACTGTTCGTAGTTCAAAAACAATGTTCAATCTTTGTAGTCTCTAAGTAGTTTTTGTATTTTTGATTAGTTGTAATTTATTTCAAAGTGTAATTCCTTGAAATACATCAGCTCTATGGATCTATTTCCATTTGAAAGAATATTTACCTTATTCCAGCTCTGGTTTTTAGATTTCAGCTACCATAGCAAATCCATCAAGTTCAAAAGTACTTGATATCTTTGTCTGTTGTAGGTATCATTCAGGTATGGATAAATATGTGTGGGTCTATATCTACTATAAATTTGTATTTATGTCTTTGTCTATCTGTGACTATATCCATATGCACTGTATGCAGGAAATAAGAATGTAGATTATGTTTGGAAATTTACTTTATTTATATTTTCTAATGAAATGTTTGTTTCTGGAGGTCTGTGGGTGGGGTTGGCAATTATTGCTCTTAGTTCACAATTGTAAAAAATGAATAAAAATTGTATAGATGGTGTTAGGTATTGTTGTGCAGTGGTTGTTAGGCATATGGTGTTAGCCTACAATGTTGGGTTGAAAATATATTAACAATAATGTTATGACTTTAAGATGTTAATTGGCCAATGGGTGTGTAAGTGTTCTCATGGCCATAAGAGGAAGCTAGGAACGTAGCTTCTCTCTCTCTCTCTGAATTCACTGATCTCTACTATTACTGTTTTTGCTCTGCTGTTGGTTTACTACTGTTGTAAACCTGAACTGTGTATTGACCTCTGGACCGGTAAGAAGACTTTGTAGTTTGGATTACTCCTTGGACTGTTGCTATTGTGTATGACCTGGACTGTTTATTTTTGACTGTGCATTTTTGTTTTTACACCACCTCAAAAGTAAAATACTTTTTGCTTTTACAACTCAGTGTACTCCTGTGTGTGACTCCTGCTGCTCTCAGTACCCTTCCTTGTCTGTGCAACTCTTTGGTAGCACAAGGAGACCTCTGCACAACAAATTCCTTAACACTGGTTATGGGCCCAGGCCTGTACTGAGAGTTAGTACACACAGTATCCTAGCTGAGTTTGTGTTAGCTATTTGGTGTAAAATGGCACAGGAACTGTTGTCAGGCATCTCCTGGATAACCCGGTTGGATGGGACAAACTATGTTTCCTGGTCCACGAAATGCTGCTTGCTTTTGCGCAAGGAAGGACTATGGACTGTTGTAAATAACCCACCAGATACTACTGCTTGGGATCCAGATGACGAAGAGGATGCAAAGAAGATAGACGACTTTAAACGAAACAATGAGAAAGCTCTTTGCATTATTGGACTAACACTGAATGACCAGCAGCTTGTCCATATTCGTGGTGAGGAGTCTGCTGCTAGGTGTTGGGGCATTTTGCGAAGGCTTTATGTTCGAGACAGTGTGGGTGCATAACTTACACGTAAGCTGTTTAGGGCTCGTCTGCAAAAGAATGGAGATATGCTGACCCATTTAAACTACATGAAGGCAACTTTTCAAGAGCTTCATGAAAAGGAGCTGATTTTTTCAGAGTTGCATCAGGTCTACATTATTCTGTCATCTTTGGATGAGAGTTATGATGGGTATGTTTCTTCTTTGGAAGTCCTGACCAGAGAGGAACTGACATTGGCTAACATTACTGGGAGACTGCTGGAAGAGTCCAGAAGGAGGCGTGACAGAGACCAGCTGAGAAAGACACAGCCACAAGAGGAGCAGCCATTCACCACTGCTTATAATATCAAGAAATGTTATTCTTGTGGGGCTAGAGGGCATATAGCCAAATTCTGTAGAAAGGTTAGTACAGTTAAAGCTAACTCAATATGTGAGAACAAGAAGCCACATGATGAATGTATACATTTATTGCATAGGCGGTTAGGGCATATAAACTTTAACTCACTACGTAAAACAGTTGAGTTAGTAGAAGGAATTAAACTGAAGCCATGTAGTAAGTATTTGAATTGCAATGCCTGTAATCAGGAAAAGAGTAAGGCAACTCCTGCAAACAGGTTAAACGGCTTCAAAACAACTGTACCTTTGGAAGTTGTGTTTGCTGATTTAATTGGACCCATGAAACCAAGTTTAGGAGGGTCATGTTATATTTTAAGTATATTGGACCACTACTCTCGTTATGGATTTTGTTATCTGCTTAAGTCAAAGGCAGACACTTTCCAACAATTTGCAAACTGGCTGAAGTTTGTGGAAAGGAAAACAGAGAGAAAGGTTCAGTGCATAATTACTGATAATGGCACTGAATTTACAAATAAGCGCTTTGTTGATATGCTAGAATCAGCTGGCATTGAGCATAAACGTTCAGCCCCTTATAGGCCTCAACATAATGCATTTGTTGAGAGACGTGGGCAAACGTTACAAGCCATGATGAGAACCATGTTAAGAGATTCAGGCTTAACAGATAGACTGTGGGGGGAGGCAGCAAAATGTGCAAACCATGTTCTGAATATAGTTGTTAATACTTCTACTGGTAAAATACCATACACAATATGGCATGGTAGAAAACCAAACCTTGATTATCTGCACACATTTGGCACCCCAGCTTGGGTCCACATTCCTGCACAACTCAGGAGTAAAGGCCAACATAGGGCTAGGCAATTATACTTCGTAGGTTACGAAGCTAATCACAGATCATATCGTTTCTGGGAACAAGGCACAACTAATGTATATAACAGTGCAAGTGCAAAATTCCTTGAGCACGTTGGTTGGGATAGGTTAGAGCAAGAAACTGTTAATACTGATCCTGTAGTGTTTGAGGACTCCTCTGATAACGTAACTAGTAATGATAATACATCTCCTGTAAATATAAAAGATGAAGAGGAGATAGGGGAGATAAAAGATGAATCAGAGAAAGAGGAAGAAAAGGAGTCAGAAATTCAAAACCCTGTAATTCCTTGGTGTTCAACGCGCATCAGACGTCCACCTGATCACTATGAAGCTAGTATAGTATGTCAAGTTAGTTCAGTACCTTCTAACTATGATGAGATCAGGATGTATCCTGAAAAGGAACAGGCATCATGGAAAGCTGCAATGAACAGGGAGTTGAAGTCTTTGCAGGATCTTAAGGTTTATGAGAAAGCAAAACTGCCACCTGGTGAGCAAGCTATAGGTTGTAAATGGATATATAAAATAAAGAAGGGTGTAGATGGGACCCTAACCCATAAGGCACGTTTGGTTGCACAAGGTTTTGCCCAAACTACTGAGGATTATGACGAGGTGTTTGCACCCAGTCTGAGGGCAACTACTTTAAGAGCAGCTTTAGTATGGGCGGCTAAAAACCAATATATGGTTAATCATGTAGATGTTGAAACTGCATATTTACATGCTCCATTGCAACATACTATTTATTTAAGAATACCACCAGGATTGACCAGTGATAGAGACCATGATTGTTGGGAGTTAAAGAAAAGCCTCTATGGATTGAAACAATCAGGCTATGAGTGGAATAAATGTATAGTTAATGAGTTAAGTGCAATAGGTTTTGTAGCCAGTAATGCTGATCCTTGTTTGTTTAGAAGGGAACACAATGGGGCATTATCTTTTCTTTTATTATTCACAGATGATATTGCAATTATAACAAAAACTGAGTTAGAAGCACAAACCATCATTTCAAGATTGCAAAATAAATTCACAATTAGAAATCTTGGGAAAATTAGCCACTATTTAGGGTTAGATATTGTGAAAACAAATAGGGGTTTTAGGGTGTCGCAAGCCAGTAAAATATCTCAGTTATTAAAGAGATACAATATGGAAATGTGTAAACCAGCAAAAACTCCGATGGCTATGGATTTTAAGGACACTAATGTTGAGAGTCCTGTATTTGATAAGACTATGTACCAATCTTTGATAGGAAGCCTTATGTATCTTAGTAATTGGACTAGACCTGATATTTCTTACTGTGTAAACCAATTGGCTAGGTACAACAATAATCCAAGTGTTAGACACTGGCAATCAGCTAAACGAGTATTAAGGTATTTGAAGCAGACTATTCACTACTCGTTATACTTAGAGCCAAATTGTGAGTTAATCCTTACTGCATATGCAGATGCGAGTTTTGCCTCTGATACAAGCACTTGTAAATCTACCTCAGGGTTGGCTATAATGTTGGGTGATTCTTTGATTGGATGGAAGTCCATTAGACAAAAGCACATAAGCTTATCTACAATGGAGGCTGAATTTTCATGTCTATCAGTGTTATGTACAAAACTGCTACTGTACAAACCATTACTGTTGGATATGGGTTTAAATGTAAATGATCCATTCATTGTATATGAGGACAATCAAGCTGTGATAAAGATGGCTAATAATGCTGCAGTAAGAACAAGATCTAAAGATACTGATCTTTGTTATTTAAATGTCAGACAATGTGTCAAAGATAAATTAATACAGCTAGAGTATTGTTCATCTGATGTAAATATTGCAGACCATTTTACGAAGGTACAAAGTGCTGTGCAACACAATGCTAATTGTGAAAGAATGTGCATAAGATTGTAAGAGTTATATATTATTCTACCCAAAGGGGAGAATGTTAGGCATATGGTGTTAGCCTACAATGTTGGGTTGAAAATATATTAACCATAATGTTATGACTTTAAGATGTTAATTGGCCAATGGGTGTGTAAGTGTTCTCATGGCCATAAGAGGAAGCTAGGAACGTAGCTTCTCTCTCTCTCTGAATTCACTGATCTCTACTATTACTGTTTTTGCTCTGCTGTTGGTTTACTACTGTTGTAAACCTGAACTGTGTATTGACCTCTGGACTGGTAAGAAGACTTTGTAGTTTGGATTACTCCTTGGACTGTTGCTATTGTGTATGACCTGGACTGTTTATTTTTGACTGTGCATTTTTGTTTTTACACCACCTCAAAAGTAAAATACTTTTTGCTTTTACAACTCAGTGTACTCCTGTGTGTGACTCCTGCTGCTCTCAGTACCCTTCCTTGTCTGTGCAACTCTTTGGTAGCACAAGGAGACCTCTGCACAACAAATTCCTTAACAGTGGTATCCTTGTGCTACCAAGGAGTTGCACAGACAAGGAAGGCTACTGAGAGCAGTAAGAGTCACAGAGTAACCACAAGAGTACACTGAGTTGTAAAAGCAAAAGTATTTTACTTTGAGGTGGTGTAAGAACAAAAATGCATGGTCAAAAATAAACAGTCCAGGTCATACACAATAGCAACAGTCCAAGGAGTAATCCAAAACACAAAGTCTTCTTACCAGTCCAGAGGTCAATACAGAGTTGTACAGGTTTATCACAGTAGTAAACCAACAGTATAGCAAAACAGAGCAAAAACAGTAATAGTATAGAGCAGTGAATTCAGAGAGAGAAAGAAGCTATGTTCCTAGCTCCTTCTTATGGCCATGAGAACACTTACACACCCATTGGCCAATTAACATCTTAAAGTCACAACATCATAGTTAATATATTTTCAACCCAACATTGTAGGCTATCACCATATGCCTAACAGATGGTCTTATTTGTTTACATTTGGGGTGGGGGGGAAGAGATAGGAGGAAGAAATAAGCCTGGATTGTAGAACTCCAGCTATGGCTGTTTCCAAACCTGCTCTTAGACTGGGTGGTTTCCAAAGAGTCTCAAACTTTTTGGTGCTGCAAAGAATCACATACCATCACCATTTTGAGCATCATATTTTAATTATCTGAATCTGGGAAACATCTGTTGCTTTCTTCTAAATCCAGATGTTTAGTGCACCATAGATATGTTGATTTTGCTATCAAAATGCAAAATAAAAAGCTGATGGCTGATTCAAAGATCAACTCTTGTGAAATTTTACTTGAATGGCACAATTAAAAGCAATTAAAAGAGGTGTTACAGAAATAGTGTATCATTAGTGGAGGTAAACAGCAAGAGAACAGATGTTGCATTTAAAAACCACTGTGTTGAAAGCCTTAAACCTGTTTGGGCATGTATTCAAACTAAATTTGAAAGAGCTAAGCAATATATTCTTTATTGTTGTTCAAAAACAAATCATAAAAAGCAGGCCTTGCACAAATTAAAAAGAAAACTGAGGACCACCAGATTCAAAGAAAGAAGTACAGAAAATATAAAGTCTTTGTTGCCCTCCAGTGATTATTCAAGTTTTGCAATCCTACTATAGGTTCACCTGGCTTTACTGAATACTCATGAAATGGAAATGAGATAGTCAGGGTACATTGGATACGAAGTCAGTCAGGTCATCTTTAGTGCAGTGATTGGCCTTGAATTAAAGTGACATTGTGTTATATCTTTTCCCATGAATAAAATTAATTATTTAATTAGAGCCATGGATGGATAGCAAATAGGTGTACCACTTAAATTTAATAATTACATTTTACAACATGTCAGATACAATGATAATACCTTATTACAGTTTTAGGAAATGAAATTGTTTCTTTGGAAATAAACAAAAAAAAGAAACAAGAAAATTTAACACCATATTTTTAATTGGAAACATGGGTTTGGCTATTCTTGCATCATTCCTGAAATCTGAGCTTCAGATAAGATTCATTCTTCTTCATAAAGTTAGGAGGAGGAGGAGGAGGAGGAAATTTTCATTCTCTGATATGGAAATAAAAAATGACAGACGTGTTCTATAAAATATAAAATTAGAAAATCTTCTGTGATGCATTTCCTTATTTCAACAATCAGATGTGTCAGAAAACAAAATCAGTTGGTGATTTTTATATAAACTTAGACCTTGTAAAATACTGAATAACAATACAAAATACAGAATAGACAACTTGCTGCCACCAGTTTGCCACCACCAAATTGCCTCTGACAACTCATCGCTGCCAAATCATCACAGGACAACTTGCCGCAGGTGGCCAGAGGGAAAGCCAGGTGGGCAGATGAGTGAGTGAGTGAGCAGAGCATAGAGTGGCAGCAGTGGCTGGTAGTTTCCCATTTTCACACTCTCATTGCTGCCACCTCTACCACTGCTGATGCTCAGCTCCAGGTTGAAAAGGCCAGAGATGATGGCAGCAGTGGGCAGGGCAGGTGGTGGGAAGGCAGTGGAGCCAAGGGTATCCTATTTTCATATATCCCACTGTCTCTCCCACCGCTGCCAAGCTCCAGGGCAAAGAGGCCAGGGATGGTGGTAGTGGTGGATAGGACAGAGAGGCAACAGTGGCTGGGGTCATCTCATTTTCACACACACACCTGCTCCTGCTGTCCCCAGCTTCTTTGCTTGGCATGGTACAGTGGCAATGATGGCAGGGGTTGTGAAATGAGATGCCCCAGACAATACTGCCACTCTGAGCTTTGCCCATCTGCTTGCTCATTCAGTTCTCCCTCCATCTGCCCATGGTGAGTTGTCCCTGCAGTGTGAGTTGACCATGTGGAGTTGTCATAGACCCCAAGAAATAGGGTATTTCAGAAGATTTTTTATTAGATGTTCCATTTACCAGTATATTATGGATTAGAAATATCATATTTGAAATGCAGAAATCTGAAAAAAAATCTGGAATTAATTGGGTATCTCCCTGATATCATCTAGCAATTGTAGTTCTAAACTGTGTGCTGCAAGTTAGCAATGCTTCAAACAAGTGTTCATTGTAACTAACAGATGAGCAGAGATGTCAGAGGCCATCTGAGCTCAGCCTTTAGTAATAACTGAGGTCAATTACAGCAACACACATGGTTTACAAATGATTATTCTTTATTTTAAGACTGAGAGAAGTAAAATGCATGAATTGGCACAATTGCACATCTTGGCAAGAATTCAAATGATTCATGAAATAGCTAGTGCTTCAATGGACACTGAATCAAAGTCAGACTGCCCATAGTAAATGTCTTCCCCTCCCCCCAATGATTACTTTAGAACTTATATATAAACATTTGCTTGTAATAGTAAAAAAAAAACATCAGTGACATTCTTGGTTTTCAGTATGATAAACCAAAGCAGTCAGTTCAATGCCTTCAGCCTGCCTTCTTAAGGAAAAAAATAAAAAGGGAAGGGAAGGGGAGTGGAGGGAAGAGGAGACAAGATAAGAAATGGAAAAAGGGAAGGGAGGAGAAGAATACTGTTAGTATTTGAATGCCTTGATTGTCTCCTTGAGTACAACTGATTGAATGTATTAAAATATGTGCTTGGAAGCAGGGGCCTCATTATTTTTTCTTCTTCTCTAAACTAAACTCATGATGAATCTGCTGCTTACAGATGGACCCAGCATATTAATTCCAATAGCCTTAATCCACATCAAAATAGCTACTTTGCACTTCCATATGTCTTTTGTCTTGAAATACCCTTTGTTATCAGTTGAAAAGTTCCAGCATTTATTACAGCAAATGATATAATAAATATGAGCAAATGAAACAATAGTGGTAGTTGAAAGCTATAGATTAAAAAGAGAGACGTTGCAACGTCCTCTTTGACTAGCAAATATAACTTTGCTGTTGATTTACATGTATTTTGATAGAAATTGCCAGATAATAGAAAGAAAGGGCAAATATTGAAATCTGTTACTCCAAATGCTTTTTCTTTCAATTTGATAGTTCCTTTTAGCATTCATTTTTCCCCTGTACTGTAACCTTAAGGGATCTGTAAGACTTATATCAAATATATAAGCCAATTTATACATGACTTGGAATACAGAAGGTCTTGGGCAAAATTTATTCCCTTCCAGAAGAAGTTATTTTTACTCCTGCCAAGCTATCAATATCATCAGCACATAGACTTCCCATTTTCCCTCTGCCCATTGCTATTTCCGTGTCAATGTTCAATTGACACTGTTCTTGATATGAACAGATATAGACCCACTCTAGGTGTGTGCTGAATTGGGTGCTCTTTCAATAATAATTTCTGTCTAGGAGTATAATCTGCTGCGGATAATTCACCAAAACCAGAGTTAAATATTATTTTAAAACTATTTAGCTCAGATGTATGTTTTCTTCTTCTATTTTTCAAAAGAGAAAAAAAAGTCAGGGAGCAGCAATTGAGTTGCAGCCAGGTCTATTTTTTCTCCCTTTCCTCCAATGTAACCTACCTCTCAAGATTTCTCTGGAGAAACTTGTAGAAATGGATGGATTGTAATAATTTCAAATAAAAATATATTTATAATTTGTTAGAGTTTTACAGCATTCCAGCACAAAAATAAGCCCCAAAATAAGCACAAATTCAAAATGAGAAGGAGGCATAGTTTCGAAAAACTTTATCTATAAAATATAAATAAACATGATACATGCAGTTTCATTCAGCTCTGGGGAACATCAACAACTCTTAACTTGGAGATCAGAAGAAAACAAATACAAAAAAGACTAAGCATGCCCAGACCTAGGCTGAATCACATGCCTCATGCAGCCAAGTACTGTGTCTTAATCAAAAACAATTCTCATTGGCTGGTTTGTTGCTATGGTTATTCCAGTTCATAACATTTCTTATACAGTGACAGTGTTTTGTGTAATTACAAAATGGAAAAATATTACATCTTAGAACTGCCATCACAGTGTTCATACTGTATAAAGAAATACAGCATTTTCACTCCTAAAATCTCACTACTAAATTTTGCATTTTTGGTCCAAAAATTAGCAATCAACATACTTCACTGTAAGATTCTCTCATCCACCTGGTGTACCTGTTATTAACATGAAAGTCTTATAAAACACATCCTGTTGGGCCCATTATTGCATGTATAATTGGAATGGAACATTTTCCTTGAAAATCAACTATAATTTTGGTGGAGAATAAAATAAAATATGAGAAATCCAATGAGATGGATGTCACACAAAGCAAAATCACTTCATAAAGGTAGAGCTACTTCATAAAGTAAAACACCTGTTGAATGTCTATGGAAAAATATACATTTTTAAAAAGCTATGGGAGATGTTGGACAACTTTATCAGAGATCTAGATTATGCAAGGTGTTTAACAAACATTCTGCACTATACTTGTACATTTCCATCTGAAATTGAAGTAGCTTTGAAATCCAGTGAATAAATTGTCTATGCCTGTGGTGGCGAACCTATGGCAGGCATGCCAGAGGTGGCACACAGAGCCCTCTCTGTGGGCACGTGCACTGTTGCCCCAGTCCTAGGCCTTCAGCTGGGTTTTATAAAACCTTTTTGCTTTAGGCCTCCATTGGCATGTGCAAAAAAAAAAGATTCAGTCAATCAATCAATCAATTTCAACTTCTTGCAGGAAAAAAAAGATCTTGCAAAGTTGGAATTGATTGAACTTTTTAGTCCCACCCAGTCAGCCATGACCACCATAGCCAAGCCCACCCAACACCATGCCCACCCAATGGGCCATGGCTACCCGGCACCCAACAATACATAAGATACATAAGTGGGTTTTGGGTTGCAGTTTGGGCACTCGGTCTCTGAAAGGTTCGCCATCACTGGGCTATGCTGTAATGGCAATATGTATAAACTCTAAAGTGAAAATATTCACTGTAATAGTTACAGTGAATAGGATCAAATAATTTCAAAGTACAGAGAGTGGTGAGCATGGCAGAAAAGATTATTGACATTTCCCTCCCTTCCATCCAGGACATAGCATACAAGTGTTGCTTGAGCGTTGCTTGAGCGAGGTCCGTGGGATAGTCTGTGTTAAGTATTGAGATCAGTGAGACATTGATGAGGCGATGGTGAAAAGCACCACAGAAGTGGCACAAACTGCTGCTTAACTTCTATTTATATAGGCCACCGCTAGGTGGTGGCCAATGGAATTAAAGCAGTATTTCCTGCTCAAAACATACCGTATATACTTGAGTATAAGCCGAATTTTTCAGCCCACTTTTTGGGCTGAAAAATCCACTTCGGCTTATACTCCAGTGAACCAAAAAAAAAGAACTTCCACCCCCGCCAGTTTGGAGAGCTGCTGCTTTCATCAAACATGGACGAAGGCAGCAGCTCTCCAAACGAGCTGCGGCGGTTTGGAGAGCTGTGTGCGCAGCTCCGCCGCCACCTCTGCAAGCCTCCGCTGAGAGAATGGGGCGGTGGAAGCTTGCCACCCATTTTCTCGGCGAAGACTTCTTTCGGGGGATGCAGCCTCTGTCACCCCTTCTCTCAGCTGGGCAGCTGAGAGAAGGGGGCGACAGAGGCTGCATCCCCCAAAAGAAGTCTTCGCCGCTGAGAGAATGTGCGGCAAGCTTCCCCGCCCCATACTTCGTGGAGCGCTCCAACGCCTCATTCTCTCGTCTCAGCGGAGACTTGTTTCGGGGGATCCAGCCTCTGTCACCCCCTTCTCTCAGCTGGGCAGCTGAGAGAAGGGGGTGACAGAGGCTGGATCCCCCGAAAGAAGTCTTCGTCGCTGAGAGAATGGGCGGCAAGCTTCCCCGCCCCATACTTCGCGGAGCGCTCCAACGCCTTGTTCTCTCGTCTCAGCGGAGACTTGTTTCGGGGGATCCAGCCTCTGTCACCCCCTTCTCTCAGCTGGGCAGCTGAGAGAAGGGGGCAACAGAGGCTGGATCCCCCGAAAGAAGTCTTCGTCGCTGAGAGAATGGGCGGCAAGCTTCCCCGCCCCATACTTCACGGAGCGCTCCAACGCCTTGTTCTCTTGTCTCAGCGGAGACTTGTTTCGGGGGATCCAGCCTCTGTCACCCCCTTCTCTCAGCTGGGCAGCTGAGAGAAGGGGGCGACAGAGGCTGGCTCCCCCGAAAGAAGTCTTCGTCGCTGAGAGAATGGGCAGCAAGCTTCCCCGCCCCATACTTCGCGGAGCGCTCCAACACCTTGTTCTTTCGTCTCAGCGGAGACTTGTTTCGGGGGATCCAGCCTCTGTCACCCCCTTCTCTCAGCTGGGCAGCTGAGAGAAGGGGGCGACAGAGGCTGGCTCCCCCGAAAGAAGTCTTCGTCGCTGAGAGAATGGGCGGCAAGCTTCCCCACCCCATACTTCGCGGAGCGCTCCAACGCCTTGTTCTCTCGTCTCAGCGGAGACTTGTTTCGGGGGATCCAGCCTCTGTCACCCCCTTCTCTCAGCTGGGCAGCTGAGAGAAGGGGGTGACAGAGGCTGGATCCCCCGAAAGAAGTCTTCGTCGCTGAGAGAATGGGCGGCAAGCTTCCCCGCCCCATACTTCGCGGAGCGCTCCAACGCCTTGTTCTCTCATCTCAGCGGAGACTTGTTTCGGGGGATCCAGCCTCTGTCACCCCCTTCTCTCAGCTGGGCAGCTGAGAGAAAGGGGCGGCAGAAGATGCATCCCCCGAAAGAAGTCTTCACCGAGAAAATGGGCGCTGAGATTTTCTCGGCGAAGACTCACCTTCTCCCGTTCACCTTCAGCAGCTCCGCCAGGCAAAAGCTGCTGAAAGCTGCTTTGGTTAAACACTGGAAGGTTTAGTGATTAACCCACCCCACCCCACCCGGTCTTCTTGCTGTTTCTCCCCATCCTCACTCCTACCCACAGGGGCTCTCTGCCTCTTCTACTACTTCTTTTTCTTTCTTTCTTTTTTGCTGAGGTGTGTGTTTCTCTCTCTCTCTCTCTCTCTCTCTCTCTCTCTCTCTCTCTGTGTGTGTGTGTGTGTGTGTGTGTGGTGTGTTATCTCGAACCAGATGGGATGGCAAAGTCAAATGCAAATGGGGATCTTGCAGATCTTGCCCTGCCTTTCCCCCCACGGTTACCTTCTGTTCTTGATGAGCTCACGAGTGCTCAAGGACAAAATAGGGCAGGGCAGAGCCGGCAGTTAAAAATAGGATGCAGATAAAAGGAAAGGTAAGGAGGGGTTCAGGTTGAGAGGAGAGGCTGCGTAGCCTTAGTGTAACTCCTGTTTGGGCTGACTGGGTTGCCTCCGATGGGCTCTGACAGTGGAACAGAATGGAATAGAAAATATGGAATGGAATGGAACAGAACGTAGAACAGAACAGAACAGAACAGAACAGAATAGAATAGAATAGAATAGAAATATAGAAAGTGAATAGAATAGAATAGAATAGAATAGAATAGAATAGAATAGAATAGAATAGAATAGAATAGAATAGAATAGAATAGAAATATAGAAAGTGAATGGAATAGAATAGAATAGAATAGAAATATAGAAAGTGAATAGAATAGAATAGAATAGAATAGAATAGAATAGAATAGAATAGAATAGAATAGAATAGAATAGAAAATGGTAATAAGAATAGAATAGAATAGAATAGAATAGAATAGAATAGAATAGAATAGAATAGAATAGAATAGAATAGAAATATAGAAAGTGAATAGAATAGAATAGAATAGAATAGAATAGAATAGAATAGAATAGAATAATAGAATAGAATAGAATAGAATAGAATAGAATAGAATAGAATAGAATAGAGCTGGAAGGGACCTTGGAGGTCTTCTAGTCCAGCCCCTTGCTCAAGCAGGAGGACCTATACCAGTGGTGGTGAACCTATGGCACGCCTGCCAGAGGTGGCACTCAGAGCCCTCTCTGTTGGCACGTGCGCCACCACCGCTGCCAGCAGCAGGTCCTTGTCGGTTGGTGGACTGGAAGAAAAGGGAGGGGGAAGCATTTTACATGCGTGCATGCGCGCACGGGGCCACGAGCAGGCACATGCTGCAAAGGGGGCGGGGCTAGTGCCTGCGTAATACTCACTAGCCCAGCCCCGTTCTCACGTGGTGCGGTGCCTTGTATCTGCACCCTGCGGCGTGGCGGTTGGCATTTTTGTGCCTTGCGGTACGGTGGCCCATTTTTTGCTCCCCCTTTTTTTTCGTGCCAGAGGCGGCACTCAGAGGCGCCTCCCTGTCCCCTCCCCCGAGGGCACCAGAATTCTGATGCTGCCTTGGCACTTTGTGATAAACAAGTGGGTTTTGGCTTGCGGTTTGGGCACTCGGTCTCTAAAAGTTTCGCCACCACTGACCGATACCATCTCAGACAGGTGAATGTCCAGTCTCTTCTTAAAAACCTCCAGTGATGGAGCACTCTTGATTTCTGGTGGCAAGCTGTTCCACTGGGCAGCTGAGAGAAAGGGGCAGCAGAAGCTGCATCCCCCGAAAGAAGTCTTCGCCGAGAAAATGGGCGCTGAGACGCCTCATTCTCTCGCTCAGCGGAGACTTCTTTCGCGAGATCCAGCCTCTGCCGTGCTGCACCGAGAGAACAGCAAGCCGCCCCATTCTCTCGGCGGAGCACTCCACCGCCCCATTCTCTCGGCGGCTTACCACCCCGTTCTCTCATCTCAGCAGAGACGTCTTTCGGGGGATCCAGCCTCCAGCTGCTGCATTTCCCAGCCTCGGCTTATACTCGAGTCAATAACTTTTTCCAGTTTTGGGGGGTAAAATTGGGGGTCTCGGCTTATACTCGAGTCGGCTTATACTCAAGTATATACGGTAAATAACAATTCTGGAGACAAGCTGTTTGGAGTTTAAACAGGAACAGCAGCTAACTATCAATTATGGTTTCCAAGTAATTTACACCAATGCATAACAGTCTGGGACACTACACAACCTCTCCACAACCTGTTTTCCTTGTTACCTTCTGGGAGGAGGCTTCATGGTGTCTAAAGCAGAACATCCAGATTCAGTCACAGTTTTGTTCCATACAGTATTAATCTTATGAACACTCAAGTTTCCTCTTTCCACTATGTATTCAAGATAGACAGTGATTAAAATTTATATGTATTTGTATCTAAGGGCATGGGTATAAATATATCTATGTATATAGCATGTCTATATGTGTGTTATATATGTGTACCCTTTTGAGAGCAGGCAATAGAATTTCATTTTTAATGTGTGTCAGTATGCTGACAGTAAAAAATGAAAATAAAGGTTATCTTATAATCATCAGCTTTCACCTCTGAGTTTAACAGAACTGGAAAGGGACAGTAATATTGAGCAAAGTTACAAGCCAAAAAAACTGCAAGAATAACTCTCAAATTTCATTTTCCCTCTTCTTCCCCCCGCCTCTGAGGCCAGAGTTAAGCAGAGAGAAAAAAAAAGTTTTAAAATGATCATCCAAACCTCCCCACTTCTCCCTTTCTCTGTCTCTCTCTTCCAAAGAAAAAAGAAAAAAGTGTAGCAAGCCAGTAACAAAGAAGGTTGAACAAAATTTTAAAAAATTGCACAGGGATCTTGGCCCTTTTTGATTTTTTCTCGCATCATTCTTTTAACAAAATAGTTTTCCCTCTTCACATTCTCATGCAAACACTGTTTACTAAGTCGACAACAACAACAAAATCTGAAATTTATTGTTTCTTCCACAGTCTGGGGTAGGGTGGGGGAACACACACACAGACATGCATTTGCACATTCAGCATACCCACACATTCACTTCCATTCAAACAGCTTGCATAAACAATTTCACATACAGATATTTCATTTTCATGCTTTTTCCAGACAAACAATTTATTTTTAAATAAGGCCTTTTTGTTTGTTGTTATTAGAGGGTTTTGTCCTTCTTCCAAGTCCTGGAAATAACACAAAGATGGTCCTTTAACCATGTCTTATTTTTCTCACCATTCCAAGTCTAAGTCTCATGGTTCTGACAGATTAAACTCTTCGAAAGAACTTTGAGGGTTTGTTTACCTTAAAGGATCTTTTATTTGAGTAGCATAACATCAGCACTGCATAACTGAAGCGAAAAACTGAATTCCTCTCCCCTGGACATATAGTATCAAAGCACAATTCCCTCCTCCAATTAACAATCATAAATCACATTCCCAAATTAGCTTTCTCTCCAGCTCTCCAGCCCTCCAATTCTTTATCAGTTCTGGGCTCAATAACCTTGATTCTCATGCTAAGTTTAGTGTTGTTATATCTAGCTGGACTCTCATTCACATCCCCCCCTCCCAGCATCATCTAACTCTAAAAGTGAAAGGAAAAAGATGGATAGATTTCCATCTTTTGTCAATGCAAAAACATCCAATGTTGGCAGCGTTGACATCCGCCGCTCCCCTTACAAAAAAGACAAATGTAATGTAAACAAAAGCACAGATTAGGGATTGCCTCTCAGTTTATTAGGGTGTTTCTTATAGAACCTATTAACGAATCTGTCAGCTTTCACATCACTAGATTTCACCCAGGTGGCCTCAGACAATGAATATCCCTTCCATTGTACTAAGTACTGCAATTTCCCTTTAAAAATTCTAGAATCAAGAATATGCTTTACTTCATAGTGAGTGGATTGGAAATAATTGCCTCATTAACCTCTTCACACTGGCTTTTGCACTGGGGCAGTCTGGATAGAGCATCAGCTAAGAGGTTTTTTTCCTCCTGGTATGTACTTTAGAGTGAAGTTAAAATGGTTAAAGTACTGCACCCATTGCACTTGTTTTGGGAACAATTTGCAGGGAGTTTTCAGTGCTTCAAGACTTTTGTGATCAGTCCATACCTCGAAAGGCACCTTGCTCCCTTCTAGATAGAGCCCAGCGGATTACGAAAGCCTCCTTTTCCTACACAGCCCATCTCCTCTCACACTCAGTGAATTTTTTTGAGATGTAAGCACAGGGCTGAAGGGTCCCACTCTGGTTCTTTTGTAGTAGTACAGCTCCGATGGCCACATCACTGGCATTGGTTTGAATTACAAAGGGCTTCCCTGGGCAGGGATGCTTTAAGTCTTTTTAAGTTCTCAAAAGCAGTCTGACAATTCATAATCCATGCTAGTGGTTCCTACTAGAAATTGGTGAATACTAGGAAGCTCTGGAGTTGTTTGTGAGTCTTTGGAGGCTGCCATTCAATTATGGCTTTCACTTTGGTCGGGTCTATTTCAATGTCCTCACTGGAAATTCTGTAGCCAAGATAATCTAATCGGGGCTGGTGAAACTCACACTTTGATAGTTTGACATGAGGTTTGGCATTCAACGTTTCTTTAACACTTCTCTCACTAGTTTTACATGGTCAGTCATATTCATGCTGTATATCAGGCTAGCATAAAGATACAACAGAACCCCTTTGTATAAATAGTCATGTAGAACCTGATTAATCAGCTGCATGAAGACAGCTGGGGGCCCCTGCAGTCCAAATGGCATGACTTTAAATTGATAGTTCCCCATGGGATAGTTAAAAACAGTCTTCCACTCATCTCCCTCCTTTATCCTCACCTGATAATATGCCTCTCTCAGGATCTAACTTAGTGAAGAAAGTCCCCTTTGCCAGGTGGGTTAGTAAGTCCTTCAGGAGGGAGAGGGGGTATTTATTTTCCACACTTACTGCATTAAGACCCTTATAATCCATGCAGAGATGAATTGACCTGTCTTTCTTTTCTTTAAACAACACTGGGGCTCCCACAGCAGACTTGACCCATTCAATGAATCCCCTCAGTAGATTTTTGTCCACATATAGCTGCATCTCCTTCATTTCAAGGGGGAAATAGTGTATATTCTTGGCCGTGGGAGTTTGGGTCCCAATAACAGTTTGATGGAGCAATCATTGGGTCAGTGGGGAGGTAGGGCATCACATTCTTTCTCACTAAATGCCTCCACTAGGTCGCAGTTCTCACTGGGGATGAGTGGCTCACCTGGTCATGATAAGGCCGCCATGTGCAGTAGCTCATTGGGTGGGCTAAAGTCTCCTGTAACATCTGTTGAATTAAGCGTGCAGCGCTTATGGATGCACAAGGACAGTCTGCTTCCTGCTGTCTGCTTCTTTCTCCTTTGGAGGACCCTGAAAAGGATCGAAAATCACCCTGGAGGGGCAATTACCGAGAGGAGGACTTCCCTGCAATCGTGGATCCGGGATCATCTCCTTTGGCCCGAAGAAGAAGAGACCGGCCATAAAGATGGCCGATGACTAACTTGCTCCCTGCCGAAAGCCAAAAGTACTACCTAGCACTAAGAAGCAATCTGGAGGACCTGGGTGAGCTTTTACCTTTCCTTTTTCCTTAATCATCTTCCTGTGGGACTTTCCTGAAAATCTCCTTTCCCTTGTTTTGAGAAAATGGTGAATATCTACTTTGGGAACAAATCTTAAAGCCTCAAAGTTACAAAAGAAATTCAATTAATTCAGCAAAGAATTTAAGCAATTTTATCTGTATCTACTAAAAAGCTTCTTTTTGTTACTGGTGATTCACTATCCCATTTTCTCTCTAAACTGTGAATTAAAGAAAAATATTGGACTAATTTTACAAAAGTTCTATATTAATTTGCAAAAAGAAAAAAACCCTCTTACATTGCATGTTATATGTTATTGATGATATCTTGTGGCATAACTTGGTACAGCAAGTAATTTTCCTTTTTCTGTTGTGAGACCTGACTGAATAACAAAGCTGTCCTTGAAGATAAGTGTGGGAACACCTGGCACTGATTACAACTCTTCAGGAGGTGGAAAATCTTTGACTATTATTAAAATATTGAGCCTTGGTGGAGCAGTGGGCTAATGCCTCCTTAAGTAACACCAGCTGCCTGCAATTAGTGCAGGTTCGAGTCCCACCAGGCTCAAGGTTGACTCAGCCTTCCATCCTTCCGAGGTAGGTAAAATGAGGACCCAGATTGTTGGGGGCAATTAAGCTGACTTTGTAATAATGCCGCTTGGGTGTGTGTGTGAAAGCCCTAATAAGCAGGCATATACATAGAATGAAGGCTACTGCTAAGCTTGTAAGCCGCCTGAGTCTTCGGAGAAGGGCGGGATATAAATGGAATAAAAATAAAATAAAATAAAATAAAATAAATAAATAAATAAAACAGCCTCCATGGAAGATTTAACTGCAAACAACAACAAAATGGATGAATACATCCCACCACTGGATTATAAACTGATACTGGACATGATCTTGGCAATGACAGAGAAAATTAAAGCCAAACTGCAAGAAAAATCTGACAACTTAAAGCCACTAAATCAAACTCTGAATTTAAATGAGGAAAAGATAACCCAAAACCAAATAGAAGAAGTGGAAACTAACATCAAAATAAGAGATTTTAAAGAACAACAAAAGCAACCTACAGAAAACCTTAAAGTCCAAACTTTAATGGTAACTACAAAACCTACAAGCCAAAAAACAACAGCACCTGAACAAAGCAACATCAAAAGTGAAGACACTAAAGGCCTCCAAATATACTATATTGAGAATGATAACCATAATACCAACTACTACTTTCTACCTAACCCAGATAGAATTGGAAGTTCAAAAAGACTTGACTGATTTAATGACAACTATATTATATCATAGGGACGTGGTGGCTCAGTGGGTTAGGATGCTGAGCTTGTCGATCAGAAGATCAGCAGTTTGGTGGGTCGAATTCTGAGTGCTGCATAGCAGAGTGAGCGCCTGTTACTCGTCCCAGCTTCTGCCAACCTAGCACTTCGAAAGCACGTAAAAATGCAAGTAGAAAAATAGGGACCACTACGGTGGGAAGGTAACACTGTTCCATGCACCTTTGGCATCTAGTCATGCCGGCCACATGACCATGGAGATGTCCTTGGACAAGCTTTGAAACGGATATGAGCACCGGCCCCTAGAGTCAGAAACGACTAGCACGCATGTGCGGGGGAACCTTTACCTATATTATATCAACCACCAAAAACCGAACGATCAAAGCAAAAATACAGTGGTTACAAAGGGGACATCTTCCTTGCAAAAATTGCACTTGGATATGCTCCCTGGATTCAAATAAGGGGTATAGGAATAAAGGAAGATACATTTGAGAATTTAAAGATACCAAGAGCGAAGTATGATTGGCACAAAAGGAAGCCAAGAGTTAGATTTAAAAAACTGAACTTGTTTCTCTTTTGGGATTCCTAAATAAAGACTATAAAAATATCTTTCTATGGATCATTTAGCTTTAAGATCTGTAAAGGAAATATAACTCTGAATCATATAGAATTTGGAATGACATATCAAAAGATAGTATGTTAATAATTGATGTATGGTTAAGATGATTTATAGAATATTCAGTGGCTATTTTTGAACTATAGTATAGAATCTAGAATTTTAAGATGAAAACTAGACTTTAATGGTAAAATATAATAATGTTGATATCAACAACCTAAGATATGCAGATGATACCACTCTAATGGCAGAAAGTGAAGAAGAACTAAAGAGCCTCTTGTTGTGGGTGAAGAAGGAGAGTGCAAAACTTGGGTTGAAACTTAACATTAAGAAAACCAAGATCGTGGCATCCGGCCCTCTCAATTCCTGGCAAATAGATGGGGAAGAAATGGAGGTAGTGACAGATTTTATTTTCCTGGGCTCCAAGATCACTGCAGATGGGGACTGTAGCCAAGAAATTAAAAGACGCTTGGGAGGAAAGCCATGGCAAATCTAGACAGCACACTAAAAAGCAGAGACATCACCCTGTCAACAAAAGTGCATATAGTCAAGGCTATGGTCTTCCCAGTTGCAATGTATGGCAGTGAAAGTTGGACCATAAAAAAGGCTGAGCGCCAAAGAATTGAGGCCTTTGAGCTATGGTGCTGGAGAAGACTTCTGCAAGTCCCTTGGACTGAAAGGCAATCAAACCGGTCAGTCCTAGAGGAGATCAACCCTGACTGCTCTTTAGAAGGCCAGATCCTGAAACTCAAATACTTTGGCCACCTAAAGAGAAGAAAGGACTCACTGGAGAAGAGCCTAATGCTGGGAAAGGTTGAGGGCAAGAGAAGAAGGGGACGACAGAGAATGAGGTAGCTGGATGGAGTCACTGCAGCAGTAGGTGTGCGCTTAAATGGACTCCAGAAGATGGTAGAGGACAGGAAGGCCTGGAGGAACGTTGTCCATAGGGTCACGATGGGTCAGACACGACTTCGCAGCTAACAACAACAACAAAAAGAATGTTTTGTAATGACCAATATAGGTTTTGTAGACAAAAGAACTATTCCTTATTGAAATAGGGAATTGTGGGTTACCCAAAATTAAGCTTTCTTCTATATACTATAGGCTATTCTAGAATATCCTATGGCAATTAGATAAAATTTAAAAACAGGATAATGATATGTATTACTGAAAATATATCTTGAATTTTATTGATTGACTGGGCTATAACTAGAAATAAACTAACTTGCTTATTTTGACTATATAATGACTAAGGGAATTAGAGAGGGCATCTCTGTTGATGTAACCTGAACTATTTACAGCTGGTTATTTTTTATTTTAACTACCCAACCACCATATTTTTTCACAAATACATCTATATGTAAATATTAAAAAATCAATAAAACTTGTATTAAATAAGAATTGGAGGGGAGGGGCTTGGGTGCTATAGGTAACCTCACAGTCCTCATTCCCTTCTACCAGATAAACAGCTTCCATTTGTCCAACCAGCTAATCCTAGGATCACAGCCTCAGTCATTTTCGGAGCCACCAGGAAACGAATGAACTCCCAGTGCTCACCTATTTCTAAGCATAGGGGCTCAGTCAATTGCGTGACTAAAGTTCTTCCCATTAGGGATCCATCAGCTTGCTCAAACCTCACAGGTTTGGAGAGCAGCCTTCCTCATATGCCCATTTTCGTGGCAAATGACAAGGTTCTCTCGCCCCTCCTGTTCAACATCTATATGAAGCCGCTGGGCGAGGTCATTCGTGGTTTCGGGGTGGGGTATCATCAGTATGCTGATGATACCCAACTTTTTCTCTCCACCCCGAACCAACCCAGCGATGCCTTCACCATGATGTCCCGTTGCCTGGAGGCGGTCCAGGTCTGGATGGGGAGAAACAGGCTTCGTCTCAATCCTGCCAAGACTGAGTGGCTTTACATATTGGCATCTCGGGCTAACCAAACTATTCCACCTTTAATAATGGGGAGTGAGGTGTTACCCCCTGTTGATGGGGCTCGCAACTTGGGCGTCCTCCTGGACTCACAGCTCAACTTTGAAGATCATATAGGAGCCGTAAACAGGGGAGCTTTTGCCAAGATTCGCCTGGTGCGCCAGTTGCGACCCTACCTGGACCAAGATGCCCTATGCACAGTCACTCATGCGCTCGTGACCTCCCATTTAGACTACTGCAACGCTCTCTACATGAGGCTGCCCTTGAGGACCACTCGGAGGCTTCAACTGGTGCAGAATGCGGCCGCACAAGTTGTGATGGGGGTTTCCCGATACTCCCATGTAACACCTCTACTCTGTGAGCTGCATTGGCTTCCGGTTGCCCTCCGGGTGAGATTCAAGGTGCTGGTATTGACCTATAAAGCCCTAAATGGCTTGGGTCCGGGATATTTGAGGGAACACCTGCTGCCAGCATCAAGCTCCCTTTGTCCAGTGCGCTCGCAGAGAGAGGGTCTTCTCAGGGTGCCGCCGGTAAAAGATTGTTGGCGGATAACACCCAGGGGGAGGGCCTTTTCTGTGGGTGTGCCTGCCCTCTGGAACCAGCTGCCCATGGAGCTCAGGACTACCCCTGACCTACGTTCATTCCGCCGAGACCTGAAGACTTGGCTCTTTGAGCTCTCTGACCCAGGCTGAGAATTTTAACTGGGTTTTATTTTCAGGGATAATTTAATTTTTTATTTGTCTTTTAACTTGTATTTTGTATTGGTATGATTTTAAAATGTCCTGTAAACCGCCCTGAGTCCTTCAGGAAAGGGCGGTATATAAATCTAATAAAATCTAAAATCTAAAATCTAATACACACCAGGAGCATCCAGAGTCAACTAGCACTTTTAAATCTACCTGTGCTCCCGACTTAGGGATTATGATTTTGGCAGGTAATGAGAACGGTGGGATGTATTGATTCACCATCAGGTCATTCTCTCCTTCGTTGTCGCTGTTATAGGAGGGTAAAGCAGCAGCAGGTCTGGTTTGGGTCTCGACACTCTCCTGCATGGGGGATGTGACTTGGGCAACAGGTTCCTGTGTGATCCAGTTGGATTTCTTTTTCATTGGCTGCTGGGCTGGTTTCTTTCTCGCTGGTGGTCCTGGTCTACTCCGCTGCTGAGGGTAAGGGATTGGGCTGTTTGATGTCCCTGTTGCCCACATTGGAAGTACTTGATCAGTGGGACTGCAGGTGGGATTTTCAGTAGCTGCAGTGGTTGGAGGTTTTTTTGCTGTTTGGGTTGCTCGGGCTTCAACTCGGCTTCAGGAAGGGGTGGTTTCTTATAGCGGGCAAGCTAAATGTCTAATCTTACTGCTGCCTGGTACCATACTTGCAGCTGCCAGCTTGCTTTATCTTGTGGACTTGACTTTGTGGGCAAACCTTGCTCTCAGTCCTAGGAGGAAAAAATGAGGGGTCTTGTTATATAAATTATTCAGCCACTCGGATGCCTCTCCTTCCAAGCTGGATGCAATCACGTCAACCATAGCGGCTGGGTTCAGATAGAAATAGGCACAATGGTTCAAATGAGAGTGCACCTGTTGAGGAAAAAGTTCAGCTTCTCCGGGTCTCCAGCGAAGGTTGCTCTAAGAGGTGGCACCATCAAAGGTTGCTGAGTTACAACAGGACTTATTCACAGGGAGTTCAAGTTCAAACCCTGTTCGGTGCATCAGAAATGTAATGTCCCAGAGCTAACTTAAATTAAAAATTAAATAATAAATTAATAATCTAATCAGGCAACTCAAATGGAGGTTTCTTGAGGAAACAGCACTTTATTTTCAATCAAAATAAGTCCTGGGTGGGAACACAATCTGAACATTGGCAGTGTTGCCGTCAAAAGTACCACACCTTAGAAAGTTAGTAGCATTCCTTGATAAACTTTGTTAGACAATGAAAATTAGACAACAGAGCCATTATATCATAAGAGAGACATCAATCATTCCTGTACACTCCCTTATTCCCTCCTTCAGTACATCCCATCCATGTACATGTTTTCCACGCTTGCATGAAATTTGTCCCTGATGCAAATGCTGATTACAAAAGTGAGATAGCAATAGTTAAGGCTAAATAATTTATTTTTGTTCCAATTACAGAACCCTTCATTATCTTTATAACTGCTGCATATTTTAATATATTAATAGTTTTTGAGAACCAGTGATTATCTTATTTGCATAATCTACCTACTTAGATTGGAGAAATATAAATAAACAAATATTTTCCAAGAGCGTACTCTTTTCAAATAACCTTGCATACAAAATAAACCCTACAGTCCTGCATCTGGAAACACCTTCCTATTTTGGAAGAGTGTGACCCTTCCAAACAATCTAACCTTTCCTTAGTGCACCTTCTCTGAGAAGAAAAACAAAGCAAAACTATTTTCCATCTAGAGCAGGCATGTCAAACTGCCAGCCCACGGGCCGGATGCATCACACCAAAACCACGCCCACCCCATTGCTGGCAATGGGGAAAAAGTTGCAATACGTCACGTGATGTCACGTGACGTTGTGAGTTTGATATGCCTGATCTAGAGAGTCCCTCTAAATATGTGGGTTTTCCCTTAAAAAAGTATATGCATTCTCAAAGCCTAGAGTTTCTTGGTGTTTGAGAAGACCATAAGAGCAATATATCTCCTCACTGTCCTCCTTTCAGCATATCTGTACATCCAGATGGGCATGGAAATATATAAATCATTCGTGGTTTTGGAGTTGGGTATCATCAGTATGCTGATGATACCCAGCTTTTCCTTTCGACCCCAAACCACCCCAGTGATGCCCTCAACGTGATGTCCCGTTGCCTGGAGGCGGTTCGGGTCTGGATGGGGAGGAACAGACTTCAACTCAACCCTGACAAGACCGAGTGGCTTTGCATACCTTCATCCCGGGTTTATTTGGACATTCCACCTCTTACTATGGGGGGTGAATTATTACCCCCCGTAGATAGGGCTCGCAACTTGGGAGTCCTCCTAGATTCACGGCTCACCCTGGAAGACCATATAGGAGCTGTGACTAGGGGGGCTTTCGCCCAGGTTCGCCTGGTGCGCCAGTTGCGGCCCTATCTAAGCCGGGATGATTTATGCACGGTCACTCATGCGCTCGTGACCTCTCGACTTGACTACTGCAACGCTCTCTACATGGGGCTGCCCTTGAGGACCACCCGGAAGCTCCAACTGGTACAGAATGCAGCCGCGAGAGTTGTGTTGGGAGTCTCCCGATACTCCCACGTTACACCTCTGCTCCGTGAGCTGCATTGGTTACCGGTTGCCTTCCGGGTGAGATTCAAGGTATTAGTAATGGTATTCAAAGCCCTCCATGGCAGGGGGCCGGAGTACCTGAGGGAACACCTGCTGCCGGCATCGACTTCCCTCCGCCCTGTGCGTTCCCACAGAGAGGGCCTCCTCAGGGTGCCACCGGTCAGAGAATGTCGACTGGTGGCCCCCAGGGGGAGATCCTTCTCTGTGGGCGCCCCGGAGCTATGGAATCAGCTCCCGGTTGAGCTCCGGACGGCGCCCGACCTTCGCTCCTTTCGCCGCGAGCTAAAAACATACTTTTTTGAACAAGCTGGCCTGGCCTGATGGGGGGATCGGGGGCTATTTATTAGGTTTTAAATATCTATTTTAGTATGTGGGCATTTATTTAATTTAGTTTTAACTTTTGTAATTTGTATTTTTATTCTTGCCCTGTTCACCGCCCTGAGTCCTGCGGGAGAAGGGCGGTATAGAAATATTATTAAAATAAAAATAAAAAATAAATCATACACCAAAGGATAAACATTTTAATATACATTTCACAGTATATTCCTCAGATACATATTATGCTTTCCAAAACAATTTTCAAGTTTTGTGTGGCAAAAAATTAAAAATACTGATCTTAAGAAACTAAGATAATCATTTTTCCTGCTGAGTCTAATTTTCCAAATAGCTATTCTTAATTATGATGTTAATGCAGAACCAGATTAAAATCAACTATATTCTAGTTTTTTGTTTTGTTTTTGTATTATTTCTAAATCATTTCTGAAGGACAGGAGCATTCGTTTCTAAAGAAGTTCTTTTTAATGACAGTGAAAAAGTTCATGCTATTCTACCTAAGTACCCATCAAGAACTGCCAAATGAAAGCATATCCAAGTATGATGTTTTGGTAATTCTGTATCACATTCTCAAGCATTACACTGTAATATAATCTTCTATGTACCATGCACCTAATGGAAAGAGGTACATACTATTGTCCAATCATCTTCCTCAAACTTCCTGTGAAACCACCTGCATTACAGATGGTATTCACTGCTTATCTAGAATAGTTAATTGATACTTAGATAATGAAAGGGGAGGAGGAGAAAGCTTGACAACTTATTTTGATGAATGTAATAATCCATGCAGACATTATTGATTGTGTCAGAAAATGCTTGGCAAATAGTTGGATATATGATCATAAGAAATTTAAAACAATAAGACATTATATTTAACACCTGCACCAGAGGAAAGTACTCATTCATCTTAGTATTTGCTCTGGGATGGAATTCAATAAAGTAGATTATACATTCCAATACAGATTCATTAAATAGTTGATTGACTTCTAGCTTTTGTATTTCCAAATATATTTAAAACAGAATTACCAAATTGTGAGCAAATAGTTTCTAGCAGGTTTGCACATTTGGTCAAACTCATTAACTGTCAAATATCCATTTGAAATAAACCAAAAAGGTATACAGTATTTGAACATTATCACCACCACCCCAGCATCAATATTTACATTTTGATTTGCTATCATAGTGATGTCTCTCCCTCCTTCCTTTCAAATTATACTCTTGGCTTCTTAAATATATGATTATCTATACTCACTCGGAGAAGAAAATATGATGTACTCAATGTTTTTACATTAATGAAAAAAATTGTTAGTGCAATACAATATTTGCAAATTAGTCTTGGTCAGTTTTTACTTAGTGACTTTTTCTAGCAGAAATAAATCAATACATAATAGTTCATTTTTCCCCTTAGAATATGAAATATCTATCAATATAAAAATGTTTTTGTAGGCAAGTCAATGATGATTTAAATGAAAGTGTAAAATGAACTTCACTGTGAGCATGATCATTAAAAAAACTATAAAAGTCACATTTTGAAGAATGTTAATGGGCCAAACTCAACCAGTCATAGCAATCTTATCCAATGTAGTGTGATTTTAGATATTTTAATTTAGGCAGCTGCTATTATTTCTCTGAAATGATTACCATCCTGCAAAACCTTTATTAAATTAAAATTAGCTATAATATTTTTTCTAATGTCTGTGGACCACTTTGTAATTCAACTTGCTCTAACAGTAACTACCATTTTTAAAAAAGAGAAACTTTGGGAAGAGTTAAGTATCCTTCAGCTTTGGCAGGTTTGGCAAGAGTATATATAGAGTGAGGGAGAAAGGGAGGGAATTATTTATTGAGTTTATATGGCTGCCCACTAGCTGACAGTGATTCTGGACAACTTACAAAAAAAAGTTATGGTTAGAAACTGACCTATCAGACAATTGTGTGAATTGTTCAGCATATCAAGAGGGGACCAGATTGGGAGAAAGTGGTTTATATCCTGTGTATCAACATTATCATAATTTGATGTTTTCAATTATGTTTTCATGTTAAATCAACTGTCAGTGATAATTTTGCCTGCATAAAATCTACCGTATTTTCCGGCGTATAAGACGACTGGGTGTATAAAACGACCCCCTACATTTCCTGTTAAATTATAGGGTTTGGGCTATACTCGCCGTATAAGACTACCCCTCTTCCAACGCACACCAAACAAAAATTAGAAAAAAATCAGATTTGATTTTAACATGGTAATTTTAATTCAAATGCTTATGACATGCAGGTGCATAGTAGGAAAACTGTCACTTATAAACAAGGCTGTTTGTCATCAAACATGTAAACATAAAACAGTGCAAGTGGATTAAACAACAACAACAACAACAACAACAACAACAACAACAACAATAATAATAATAATAATAATAATAATAATAATAATAATAATAATAATAATAATTTGGAGGGGACCTTGGAGGTCATCTAGTCCAACCCCCTGCTAAGGCAGGAAACCCTATACCATTTCAGACAAATGGCTGTCCAGTCTCTTCTTAAAAACTTCCAGTGTTGGAGCATTCACCACTTCTGGAGGCAGGTTGTTCCACTGGTTAATTGTTCTAACTGTCAGGAAGTTTCTCCTTACTTCTAGGTTGCTTCTCTCCTTGACTAGTTTCCATCCATTGCTTCTTGTCCTGCTTTCAGGTGCTTTGGAGAATAGCTTGGCTCCCTCTGCTTTGTGGCAGAGGGATATTGGATCACTGCTATCATGTCACCCCTCACCCTTCTCTTCATTAAACTACACATACCCAATTCCAGCAACCGTTCCCTATTTTCCTAATTCACTTTTTCACTTTTCCTAATTCACTCTAAAGCTTTCCCTGCGCAGAGCCTTAAATAACACCAGCTGCCTGCAATTAGTGCAGGTTTGCATCCCACCGGGCTCAAGGTTGACTCAGCTTTCCATCCTTCCAAGGTAGGTAAAATGAGAACCCAGATTGTTGGGGGCAATAAGCTGACTTTGTAATAATGCTGCTTGGGGGGGGGGGGGTGAAAGCCCTAATAAACAGGCATATACACAGAATGAAGGCTATTGCTAAGCACATTGATTTGTGCTTTAAATTGTAAGCCACCCTGAGTCTTCGGAGAAGGGCAGGATATAAATGGGATTTTTTTAAAAAAAAGACCAAATGGGAGATCCGCTCCAGGTTTTCCAGCCAGCCTGCCCAGTTCCTGAGTCAAATGTGTCCTTAGAGCTAAGCCGCTGCTCTGGCTGCTGCCTTCCCCACCTGCCTTTCAAGTTGGGATATACTACAGCTGCTCTTCAACTTTAGAAAGAAAGACGCCCAGACCCCAGCCTGTAAAAAATCACAGACTGCAGCTTCTTCTCCAATTGGTCCCGCTTTCCCTGCGCAGACTAAATGGGAGATCCGCTCCAGGTTTTTCAGCCAGTCCTGTCCCTAAATTTTCAGCACCCGGCGTATAAGACGACCCCTGACTTTTGAGAAGATTTTCATGGGTTAAAAAGTAGTCTTATATGCCGGAAACTACAGTAGATCAAACCCATTTGCTTTAAAAGATAAGTAGCAGTGACATCCTGGAGAACTACTAGTAGAACTGAAATTACTAGGCTATATAGAGAAAAAGTCTGACCTGATGAACTAAATGATGACAAAAGCTATGCAAAAACAGGGATACTCAAACTTTGTGAAACTGTGCTATTTTAAAAGGAGGAATAAATTCAGGGTTATATTGAAAATAAATACAGCATTTATATAACACTTATTTGGATTATGTTTATTAATACTTGGTTCCTTGGCAGATAAAGATTTAGGATATTTATTTATATATCACATTTATATGACTGCCAATATCATGGGGCTGATCAATCATTTTCCATTTCAGAACATTTCTGCCATGACATGCCTGGTCCAGATCCATTCATGAACAAAGCATATGGGTCTGTGCATGGAACCCCAATGAAGCCTGAGCCAAGGACAGAATATTCTATGTATAGAATCATTTGGATGTGCCTAGTAGATATGTGGGATATGTGTTCCAAAGATTTAGGCATATCTCTAAACTCACTGTAAACAGTGTTTCCTGATTTGCTGCATAATTCAGGCAAACAAAAGGAAGAATGAGTTTTGAAAGCACTTCTTTTCCTAAGCAAACTTTCTCAGGTGATGAGTGAGCATTTTCAAATTTGTGCTTTGCTTCTCATCTTGCCTTCAGAAACCCACCATAGCATTGAGCTTCATCGACTTCTCTCTTCATTCTTTCTATTATATTTCTTCCAGAAATGATAGCAAATATTATCTAAGAAGTAAAAAAATGGAATTAAAATGGTGTAATGTGGGACAAAGAATTATGAATTTGTTGTGTAGCCAGTTCTTTGCAGGCAATAAGCGAGACAGAAGGTTCCAAACAGGAACATGCTTTATTGAGGGAAACAGGAACAGAACTGAAACAGTGGCTGCTGCGTAGCTACTTATATGGTTGGCCACGAGGTGGCAGCCAATAGGTTTAAAGGAACCCATTCCTGCCCCAAATCATCCCAATGATCTTCTTGGAGACACCAAGTCTGGCTTAGTCAGTGACCATTACACAGACACACCATTGAGCAACCTTTAAGCAGCATTCAAACAGACACGTGAATCAGTACAAGTAAAAATCCCAATACATTACAGAATTGGGAGAAAGTTATTGGCTAAGATTACACTTCTGCATAATTTCAAAAATAAAGCATAACTAATGAGTTTAAGAGATAGCAAAAAGATAACTTACTCACTGTACAATCTGGTTTAACAAATTAAGCAAAGAAGAGAGGAGACAGAAAAAAAAAGAAGGCAACTACTGAAGTCTCCATGTGATCAGAGACTTAGGAAAGCAGATTGCTCCTGCTCAAAGAAATGTTAATTGATTATTTTCCCTGTTTCCAGCAGCTTTTTTTTTTAATTTTAATTTCTGACCAGATTAAATTCTTTTCTGCTCCTCATGGCCCTTGGGATTTGCTGCCTTCTTCATATTTTCTCCACATTCAGATTTTGTGTGCAGCTGAGTTTCCAAATATTTAGGTAGATCCCTGCTTATCCCAACACACACAGAGGCACACAGACACACACCCTGTCTTGGGTAATACTGCCCTTTCCTGAGTTTTGTTTACTAAATTAATATTATCTTTCCAGTCTTAAAAAAAACTGGTGAAGGGGGAAGTGAGTGGTTAACTTCAACTTGGAATTCATTTTTTGTGTGTGTTTGCTTGATGATGTTTTCATTTTTATATGAATCAGAATATGCCATCCAAAAATATATTTGCAGTCAGAACTGGAAGTACTTTATGTTTATTGCATGATTTTTATTTGGCAGACAATTCCCATTGTAATGGATAGAACCAATATTTGGAATGTCACTCGAATAGGCATTTGGTTTAATCCTCCTTTTGTAGCACATTTCCAGATGATATCATTTGATATAAATTAGAGACCTGTTTTCATTCATGAATTTAAGACTCAAGTATGAATTGCATTGGCAGCCTCTAATTTTGAAATAATGAAAAAAGAGGGCCAAATACTGTATTAATCTACATGATGTTATCTTATTTAGAACAATGTTGTATTTAGAATGAAGGTGCAAACAAATGTGATACAATAGTATGATATAGCTACAGTTATCAGGAGTTTGGTTACTAAGTCATCTTGAAAGTAAAAGAAAAGCAGACAGAAATTAGCTGTGATTTTGTAATGGTTCATAGCTACCTGCCTTGAAGGAGAGCAATCTAAGGCAAACAGAACTGGCAGAGAAAAAATAATAATGACTGGCATTCCTCCAGACCAGGGGTGTCAAACTGCCGGCCCACAGGCTGGATGCATCATGAAGAAACCACGTCCACTACATTACTGGCAATGGTGAAAAACTTCCGATACATCGCATTATGTCACATGACATCACGCATTTGACATATCTGCTCCAGACCATGGCAATATAGATGAACTGCTCTGATTCACACACAAACAAATCATGCCATAAAACTGGTAGAGTAGTGCTGTTACAACTTGTTCAGCAACCTCCAATTCTTTTATGACCTGATAAATTTCATTGTGCCAGGACAAACACGGTGTGTGTGGTTCCATTGCTAGCGTGGTGGCCTGAGCTGGTGTCTCACGGTGGCCGGTTGGCGGTGGCTGGCCGTCACGTTGGGAGGAAGGAAAGATTCCTCCTTCCTTCAGCGTGTGGTGAGCTCCCCAAGTGACTTTAGCTCCTTGTCGGCAGCAAATCCCACCTTCGTCACCACTGTAATGTAGTGGGTCTGATGCAAGGAAGAGACGCCAGCTGGAGTACGTGTTCAGCTCTTTATGGGGAGTAGCATACTGCCGGAACAAGGGCTACCTGGCCTCCTTAAATACCCAGCCAGGTAGGCGACCAGCCAATGGGGTTGGCCCTAGGTTTCCCGCCAAAACTAGGTTTCCTGCCAAAACCGTCCAGGCCAACGCCCCCTGGTGGCTGTTGCTATGCAGATGACTTGGATACATAACACCTGCTTTTCACTGAGGACCTAAATACAGTATGGCTCATAAAGAGGGCTGAGAAAATATCTGCAGAACCCTTATATTAAGGGCTGAAACTGTTTCAAGTCCTCCCCTTAGGATGCCAATATAGGGCATTGCATACCAAAATCAACTAAACAAAGAAAGTTTTTTCCCTTGTTGCCACATACTGTTTCATGTTTAAGGATATTTACCCATGTAGTATGGCTGTGTTACTATTATCCTTTTTGTTATATCTTTGGTTCTTTAGGCATTAAGTGAGACTAAGTGTTGAAACAGCAAACAGGTTTATTAACTCAGAACAGAAGCAGCCCTAATGGCTGCTGCACAGCTATTTATATGGTTAGCCTCTAGGTGGTGACCAATAGGTTCAAAGTAACAGTTTGCCACCCAGAACCTAATTATCATCCTAGAGACAGCAAGTCTGGCTTTCAGCAACTGTTACATAACACAGAAATCTAGGTCATACATTTCACTGGGACAGACCCCCCCCACACAACATGTGTGCTAACAAGACTGGCAGCAACATGGCAGTGCTGGCAATCTCTCCCCCTCCCATCACCCTTTCCTGAGTGTGGAGGATGGAAAGAGATAAGAAGGAGAGAAGGAAGGAAGTGTAGCAGAGATGGAATTGGGGAGGGGGATCAGCGCTGGCTTGGAGGCTTTGCCAGAGCTCTGATGTTTTGGCAGTAGGGAGCTCCAGAGGACTCCGCAGAGGCTGGGGGTGAAGTGGGGCTGTTGTGGAGGGATTTTTAAAGGGGAAGAGGAGATTGACTGGGGAAAGAAGATTTTAGTTTCTCTTTTCTGGAGAGACAAGCCAAAAGAAAGGAGAATGAGGTAGGAAGGCAAAAAGGTTTTTTATTCAGTCTCCAGAGAATAAACTTCCTACTTTGCTCTCCCTCCTTCTGGCTTGTTTCTCTGGAAAACAGAAACTAAAATCTTCTTCCCCCAGTCAATCTCCTCTTCCCCTTTAAAAATCCCTCCCCAAGAGCGCACCCCACCCCCAGCCACCACGGAGGCCTCTGGAGCTCCTGACCTCTCTGCCGAAACATCAGAGCTCTGGCAAAGCCTCCCAGGCAGCACCGATTCCCCCCCCCAATTCCCCTCTCTGCTACACTTTCTTCCTTCCTTTTCTCCTTCTCATCTTTCCTTCCTCAATGCTCAGGAAGGGGTGATGGGAGGGGGAGAGATTGCCAGCGCTGCCTTGTTGCTGCCAGTCTTGCTATCCTGTGTGGGGAGAGGGGTCTGTCCAATGAAAACCAGCTTAGTGTCATCTGCAAATTTGATAAGTACCCCCTCTATTCCCTCATCTAGGTCATTTATGAAAATGTTGAAGGGTACTGGGCCTAGGACAGAATCTTATGGTACCCCACTGCTTATTTCCGTCCATGTGGATGTAATACCTTTAAGGACTATTCTTTGAGTGCAGTTTGTCAGCCAGTTAAAAATCCATCTGATGGTGATGCTGTCTATACCACTTTTTTAAAACTTTCCAAGAAGTAGGTTGTGGTCTGCTTTGTTGAATGCCTTGCTAAAGTCCAAGTATACCACATGCACAGCATTCCTCTGCTTCACCAATTTAATCACCTGATCAATGAATGAAATAAGATTGGTTTGGCATGATCTGTTTTTAACAAACCCATGCTGGCTTCTAGTTATTAATTTGTTTCTTTTTAGATGTCCACAGATCTGTTTTTTTATTACCTTTTCCAGTATCTTCCCAGATATTGATGTTAGGATGATTGGTCTGTAGTTTCATGGGTCTGTTTTTTGTTTTTTTGTTTTGTTTTTTGAAGATGTGAATCACATCAGCTCTTTCCCAGTCTTCTGGTAGTTCCCCAGTGCTGCAAGATTTTTGAAAGACATGGTACAGTGGTTCTAAGATGACATCTGCCAACTCCTTCAGAACTCTGAGGTGTAGTCTATTGGGTCCCAGTGATTTATGTTCATCGAGATCAGACAGGTGTTCTGTTACCATTTTTTTATTTTAGTTTTTATTTCTAGTCTGTCTTTTTCAGTTATGTTTTTGGTGGGTTCAGCTATAACTGGTTGCATGCTTGTTTGTGTCTAATTGCATTGCAATATTTTTACTGAATTCTTTTGTGCTTTTTAATAAGGACTCTTATTCAGACTTTATTTTTCCAAATAATTTTAATTTTCTATATAAATGCAAAAAAAATACTTTTTTGACCAATTTCTATTTACAGTTTGTCATTCAAAATTATTGGAGGTGATAATATATATAAAATATATAAAATAAAGAAGATAATGGATCGCCTTGAAAAAATCCATGTTTGATTTTAACTTCTAAGCTTCTCTATTGGTTATCGGCTTTCTTGACCAAAACTTCACTGAAGTACTCATAAATGGTCAAATGTTTCTAATGATTTCAAATTCTAAAAAAAAAAAGATGTATTTCAATCCGGTTATGGAAACAGAATCAAATGTCTTTTTATTAATCTATCCGAGCCATATATACAGCTGTTGTTTTTCAAAATCTTTAAAATCAACTTGTCAATCAATAACTGTTCTTTCATTCCTCTTGAATTTTGCAGCACCATTTTCATTTGATTAGAAATATTTTATTTATTTATTTATTATTTGGATTTATATACCGCCCCTCTCCTGAAGGACTCAGGGCAGTGTACAGGGCAATTAAAACACTATATACAACACATAATATACAAAAATTAAAATAAATTAAACCAAGTAGCCCTAAACAATAAAACACATTCTAAAATGTAAAATTTAAAATTTAAAATCTAAAATCCCAGTCCCTCAGTCCAGGCCGGCAAGTTCAAATAGCCAAGTCTTCAGGTCGCGGCAGAAAGAGCGAAGGTCGGGAGCCATCCGGAGCTCAACAGGGAGCTGATTCCAGAGGGCAGGCGCACCCACAGAGAATGGTCTCCCCCTGGGGGCCACCAGTCGACATTCCCTGACCGACGGCACCCTGAGGAGGCCCTCTCTGTGGGAGCACACAGGATGATGGGAAGTTAACGCCAGCAAAAGGTACTCCCGTAAATAATCCGGACCCATGCCATGTAGGGCTTTAAAGGTCATCACCAGCACCTTGAATCTCACCCGGAAGACAACTGGAAGCTAATGCAGCTCGCGGAGCAGAGGTGTTACATGGGAGTATCGGGAGACCCCCATCACAACTCGCGCGGCCGCATTCTGCACCAGCTGGAGCCTCTAAGTGGTATTCAAGGGAAATAAATCATTTCTTTTCAAATAGCTGAAGATTTTATTTGTAGCTGTGATTAAATCCATAAATATTTGTACTGTATGTTGTTGGAAAACTGTAGGTCAATAGTTTCCAGGTTCATTTCCCTCTTCCTTATCCTTTTGAAAAAAGGAATATCCTTCCAGTTAGTCATTTTTCATTTGCTGGTGCTTCCAAAACCCTACTTATCTAGTTTGCCAATCTCAAGTACAGATTTCTCAATAATTTTAACAAGAATCCATAGACCTCAGTTAGTTTAGCAGCTCTCCACTCTTTTTAAAATCTTTTCTGTTTGTTTTCATACATTTTCCACAGTTATCTTAGTATCTTCCATACTGAGTATTTTCACTGTGTTTTCAGCTTGCTTGATCCATACTGCATTCCTATTGTGACTCATGTTATTTTCCCACAAACGTTTTCAGAATAATAGGGTTTCTTCTTTGTCAAACTTTTCATTATTTGTAGTTGATCCTTTCCCATCAAGGGTTTTGTAAAACTGGTGCTGATTTTCTCTAAACAGCAAATTCTGCTAGAACTGAATTGTTCAATTGTCATATCATTTGATTTTTCTCTGCAATAGCCAGACTCTTTGTTTCAGGTTTTCCTACAGCCTCTGCAATTTCTTTACTTTCCAGGTTGTACTTCATATACAGACTAGTTTTGATGTTCTTATTCTTCAAGTTTCCTTGCCTTTTCTTCAAACTGTTGAAATCTATGTGAAGTTCATGAGGGGGAGGAGCCAAAAAAATGAAGAGGCAACAACTATTGTAAAGAGCTGGTGAAATTCTTTGTATTTTGTGATTTTTGGAATTATTAAATCTGAGGTACTGTGTGACAGTTGCTTGTCTGTTTGCATTTTAAAGTCACAAAGCACTTTAGCGTCTTCTTTTTCTATTACTTAGTCTATTTTGTGTTCTTGTTTGCAGGCAAATGGTATTTCTTCTGGGTGTTGCTACTTTATCTTGCCATTGTTTGCAGTAGTTTGTGCAATTTTCTTGCAGCAGCTAAATAGGTGGTTTCTTCACTTACTTTGTTGAGGGGGCATTTGCTTAATGTTGCTGTTTTCCAATTTTTATTAGATTCATTATTGAACAGTAACATTTTTTTCATAAAGAAAAGTGTTTATGGGTTTTCTACCTTATATTTTCTACCAATATAACTTTGTAGTTTTGAGTCATATAAATCGTTTGAGATTATATGTGAGAGAGTATATCCAGTTTTTCCTGAATATGCCCTTCTTTTAGAACTTAAATGTCTGCTTAGCTGTTTTCCTGTTTGAAAACAAACTAACAGATAGTAATTTAAAAGTGTTTGTGAAACTGCCATTCTTTTTGGTGGAGGATGGAAAGATTTATATTTCTTGAATATAAATTGAGGGAATCTATGCTTCCTTTCCCAAGGATGAATTCTCACTTTGATAGAAAACAGAAGAAAAAAAACACACCAGTGATTTTCATAGATCTCATTAACTGAAATGATGGCCCAACTTATCTGTAGGTCAATTTGTAATCCCCAAAGGATAAAGATAATTAAAGTTGGGATTGGAAAGAGACAGCTTACATTTAATTAAAGGAAAGATACAGGCTTCAGATGAATTCTGAAAGATAAGGAAGTTCTAACTTGGTTATTTTTCCTTTTATTCCCAGAGGATTGGTCTTAAGCAAGCTTGAAACTTGTATGCTGCAATCTTCCATTGCTACAATTGAGCCTCTTAATGCCTTACTTCTCTCTAGTTGCTTCTCTGTGGAAATATTAAGCCAACCCTCTGAGACAACAAAATCCCCAGTAAATAAAAGTTACAGTTCAAAGCAAAACCATACTACTACTACTACTACTACTACTAATAATAATAATAATAATAATAATAATAATAATAATAATAATAATAATAATAATAATATCTAGCTGCTCCATGTTGATCAAACCTCACAGAATTATTTGGAAGGCAGGTCAGCCACTGATGAATTTTTTTAACCATTAGCTTCTGAGTAGCAGCTTAAACAACTTATATAAATACTTCTATCAGCTGACCCTAATTTTGATGTTCCTTACCTCAGTGAATGTTCCACTAACATTGTGCCATTCATTTCTGCAGATCAACTTTTTTCACAGATTCCCTGAATTGGGGCAACTTTCTGATATCAGCCCTCAATCTCTTCCTATTGCCCTCAGGCCCAGCAACTGTAAAAGGAGAGGGATGGTCTGAGTTCATTGCCACCATCAGTAGCTGCAAAGTCTTCAGATATAGTCTCCACTCTCGTAATAGTGTTTGTTGAACCTGATTCTAATGATAAAGAATATCAGTTATAATTTAGAGAAAGGAAAGTAAAAAAGTATATCTGTGTATATATAGGAAGCTTTAACAATAGTGTTCAGACTCTAAAAACAAACTGGCTGTCTGAATCTTAATCTTCTACTCAACCATTCCATCCAGAACATTTGGTCTTGGAGACTATACAAATTGGAATACTGGAAAGATCTAGTGATAGTGATCCAGTGAGATTCCTTTCTGAATTTGAGTTACAGATACTCCTTACCAGGGCTTTTTTCCCCATAGAACGCTCAGAACGGTATTCCGGCACCTTTTTTTGCACACACACACACACACACACACACACACACACACACACACACAAAGCTGAAGGAAACTGTTCCGGAGAGCCAAATTCTCCTCAGCAGCACACCAACAAGGCAGCCAGACTGCAGAGCAGCAGAATGCATCACACAAAGGGCCTTCAGATGGCTCAAATTGAAGGAAATGCGTTTTGTACGGGCTAATTCAAAATTGGGAGGGTAAGAAGGGCTGAGTGTGAACAGGTTGCCTAGCAACCTGCTTAAACAAACTTTCAGCTCCTAGTGCAGGACGCCTTGCCTTTTTTAAGCTGGGAAGTTGAAAAAAATGCTAAAAAGAAGGCAATAGAGTGCCATCAAGGAAAATGTATGGATATAGCCAGCAGACGTTTAGGGAACCTTTATTTTTCATACACTGTTTGAATTTTGTTAATGCCATGGTGATACATAATCAAATGTAGTCAGTCTTTTTTTTTTAATCCCAAAGGATCTGTTCGTTAAATACAGTATAACAAAGTTTTGGATGATGGAATTATTTTTTATCTAAGGATAACTAATGATAACAGCTCTTAAATCTGTTATTTTGTTTTATTTTTGCACAAAAATTGTATAATTTGCATTTGCATTCATTTACGTTTAGAATATGTTGTTAAAATGTATTGGTGTTGAAATAATTAGTGCACACATATAGCTAAAACCAGTTTATTGCATTTGGCAATTGTACTAAAAAAATCTCAACCAATATAATTTATTTAATTTGAAATCAAGTGAAAAATTGTTTTAAATTATTTTATTAAAACAAATTAATGGCAATTCTTTTATAAGAAGTTGCCTCAAACAAAATGAAATTTAAATACATTGTGCATTGTGAATAATTTCTATTGTTTTACTTAAATACCATACTTATTCTTATGCCAAGAGACCTTGAGTATTTTTATGGTGATCAATGTACCAGGAAGATAAGGAAGAATGCTTTGGAAGCATAAGAATGTAATTGCGTTTCTACATGTCCTACGGTCATGCAAAGGAATAGTACATTTAAGAGGAATCTGATTTGTGATGTGTGCTGTGTGTTCAATTAATGTAGCTTGCACAGCCCTGCCATATAAAGTAGGCCCCACTGCTCCCACAGCACCAGGCGCACCAGCTCCGGCCCAGGGGGGCAGCCTGCCACAGCAGCACCACCACCCCTGCCTCCCTCACCCACCAAGATGAGAGTTCCGGCACCTTTTTTTTTTTAGAAAAAAAGCACTGCTCCTTACTTATCACTATGTAGGAAATCACATGACTGTGCTTTCCTTTTCCTCACTCCCCCACTCTTTGGAATGCTTATCCAGGCACTGGGATGATCAGCTGCCAGCTGCTGCCTGTAACTCACAAGGTTAATCAGTTTCTCACTTTGACTTTTGTTTTCATTCCAAAAAAATATTTCAACTTCCCTTTTATTCCAATCTCCCATCCTTCACCTCAGTGCTGGAATAATTATCAAGAAGGGAAATAAAGTTATATATTCAACACTGTAGGGAATACCCATTGAAAAGAATGCTGTGGTCCCAATGTGCTTGGGGCTGGAAGACATAAGTGCACTACACAAACAGCTTGCTGTATTCTCCATTGTGTGCCTGCTTACTTTCTTGTAATTCCTTCATCTCCAATATCTGTATTCTGCAAATAAAGATATTTATTTGAGGGCTTGCTGCTTTAATTGATATCTATTTTGAGTGCCTTATATACCCTCTTTTTATGAATAACATTAAAAATATCCAGCATCCTTAACAAAACAATACAATATAGCACAGCTTAGGGCTAAAGATAAAGAAATTAACTCTGCTTCAGTTAACCCCAATATTACAAAATGGCAGTTTGAGATATTAAACACAGCAACACACACACACACACAAAGCATTAGCTGTAAAAATGCTATTTTAGTTTTACATCTGAAATCTTCACTAAATTATCAAAATAAGAGTTCTATTGAATGTAGTTGAAAGTGTTTTTTAAGGAAATATGATTAGCAGCATCAGGCCATCCATCTGAACATCAATATTATTCCATTCACGATAATTTAATGTTATTTCCACACTTGCTCTTCTCAACATCTTGCTTTTTTCCTCTATTTCTTAGCATCTACTGATTCTAATGGCAATCTCCTACCTATTATTAAGACAGTCCTAAGATGTCATAGTGTTGTCATAGTGTTGCTAAATATACTTACTACTCCCCCAAAATTTAAACAGTACTAGTTAAATAGTTATTTTTCCTTACATGTAAAAAACTGCACTTCACTCTGTGAATGGCTTGCAGGAGGAGTAAGTTAAAAATGCTACATTTTAGCTAAGGAAAATGACTCCTGATTAGTAACCAGGGGCAGCATTCTGTTTGTAATTGCTTTCATCTTCACTGCTGGCTTTTAGATAGAATTGGAATAAGTGTGATAAATCAAATCCAACAGTGAAGGTTCTTGGAGGCTTTTTGTGTGAATGTTTAGTCTGTGAAAACACAGTACTATCCCTCTGGAAATCAGAGGATGGGACTATTATTCTAGAAAGCAGTGGAAATGTTTTTGAATGGAGATCAGTGGTGGGATTCAAATATGTGAACAACTGGTTCTCTGTGTGGATGTCACTTACGGAAGTCCATTATGGGCCTGGGCAACAAAAAATTAGCTACTGGTTCTCCCAAGTGGTGTGAACTGGCTGAATCCCACCACTGATCGAGATGCTTTGAAATATTCCTGCCTAAAAGATACCAGGAGATAATGGATATATTTTAATAACTAATTCAACAACAAGAGGGCAAATTCCCAGTCTGAAAAACAGTAAGAGTCTTTTATGAGAATATAATAAAATGTAATTCAGATTAATAAATTCCCACTGTGTTGGGGAACTCAAGATTTTCATTAGGAGAAAACTTATTTAGTACAAGAATGTAACTGAGCTGCTTCTGTTTTAAATAGTTGTTAGTCTTTTCTCATCATTCTCAGAATTTACACTATTCTTCTTTCATACTAATTATGCTAGTAGGACCAGACACTTAAAAAAAAGTTATTTGAAACACTTAAAAAGATCCCACAAGCTCATGCAGCAACAGGTAGAAATTTTCTTTCAGTTTAATTTTTCTTTCAGTTCAGCCACCCTTCCGATCTCTATTCTATACCTGGAAAAGAGCCTTGGTGGAGCAGTGGGCTAATGCCTCCTTAAGTAACACCAACTGCCTGCTATTAGTGCAGGTTCACATCCCACCAGGCTCAAGGTTGACTCAGCCTTCCATCCTTCCGAGATTGTTGGGGGCAATAAGCTGACTTTGTAATAATGCTGCTTGGGGGGGGGGGGAAGCCCTAATAAGCAGGCATATACATAGAATGAAGGCTATTGCTAAGCATATTGGTTTGTGCTTAAAATTGTAAGCCACCCTGAGTCTTCGGAGAAGGGTGGGATATAAATGGGATTAAAAAAAAAATCTTAGCTATCTTCCTCTGACACTTGGCCAACACCAGAAAAGCCTCAGGACTAGAGACAATATTCTTTTCCTAAGATTTATTAAATTAAATCTGCATTTAGCAAAAGCGGGAGTCATAAACTTAAAGTGACTCCTTTCCCCCCCAACTATTTCTCCTGAGGAGAGGAAGAATTATACCACAAAAACATTGGAAAATTGTTACAGCAGTTCCATGTCACCCAGCTAGGTAATATTTCATGAACATTTTCTTCATTAAACTTGACCTTAGTAACATTTAATCATGTATGTGAAAAAGAAACAGGTGGTTTTACTATTCTAACTGGATCAACACTCCCTTACTTCAATGGAGAAAAACAAATCTTGTCAGGTTTATTCTTAGATTCTCATTTCACAGCCCATATTTTGTTTTTTGTTTTTTCCAATTGCCACATTTGTGTAGGCTGGCAAAAAACCAATTTCTTTCTAACATTGATTTCTCCCAATTTACACATACCTGTTTAATATGCATTTTTGTAAGCATTTAATACATATATGTTAGTTTTCATTTTTGCCAATATACGTATCTAGTAATGCACATTTTTACTGATAAACTGCATTTGGAGTTCATCAAAATGTAAAAAAGTGCAAATTTTAAGAATGTATAAGAATACATATATTGGATATATATATATATTCTTTGTATACCGCATACTTCATCTTGATGAATCATGGGTTGGAATATAGTATTAACCAGGGCTTTTTTTCCTCATAGAACGCTCAGAACGGAGTTCCAGCACCTTTTTTGGATGGAACCTTGTAGGGTCGGCAAGGTGGGTTGTATAACATGTGTGACTTCCAGCACCTTTTTCTTTTACAAAAAAAGCACTGGTATTAACAATAGAAAGAGAAACAGAAAAAGGGTAAATGGAGGGATTCTACAGTTATCTTCAAGCAATTTCCCACCTTTTTTTTTAACTTGGTGCAAAAGGTCAGCATGTTTTCATTTAATGCTTTTGATTGCTTTTAGCCTAAGAAAGTCACTTCTGCTGAGTGCTGAGCAAATCCTTAAAAATATACAAAATTAATTTTAGAAAATCAGTATACAAAAAAAGAATGCACAACTAAGAACAGCAAAAAAAAACCAACAACCCAAAAGTGAAAACACAATTTACCAATTTACAAGACCTAAGAAATAGAGTGGAGAAATAAGACTCACTTGTAAAAATAGTCAGCATCTTCGGTTGTTCTGGTGAAAACAAAGGCTATTATACTAATATGAAAATACAATATGATTTTTTTAAAAAAGGAAAAAAAAACTTGTTTTAGCATGAATCTCATTCATTTAAACTAGGGTTTCTGCTGATTGACCAAGAGTTTCCTATGGCTTTTATGTTGCCTTATCTTTATTAGTTCCAATATAGTTCCTTTGAGCTTGAATTACTATAACAGAAAAGCAGGCTTGTCATTTCTCTTCAATCTCTCCCAAACCATCCTGCTTTCCACTTTCCAATAGTTTTGACATTGGTGATTGACTGCCTCCTGTTATTTCTGGGAAAAGATGATGAATCTGCTGCTTTCTCCTTTCCAAGGGGTATGTATAGTAGCTCTTATGTTAAAAGGAAGCAGTTTCAGCTCTCTCCCAGCTTTTTCACCTTTGACAATGAAAGAAGTTATTCCCTTATTTAAATACTATGTGAAACTGGTGCTTCCCAACTAGAAACATTTCTTTTGGAACATTAAATGATGCAAATTAAATAGTGGTGTTAAAGAAAACTCCTTTGAGGGATGGAACTCTTTGCTCTAGGTACTACTGTAACCAACATGCAATAGGACAGTGGCAAGAAATGACTTGGTTAATAGATTTTAGTGTGACTGTTTGTGATTCAACAGGATTAGCTGGGTATTAAAAAGAAATTGCAGATCATATATTTTAACAGGTTATTTCTTTAAAGTTGTAGATGTTTTTGGACACACTGCAGAATGTGGCTTCTTATTTTTTAAAAAAATGTATGTACTTTTACATTGTTTAAGTTGATTTTGTTAAACTAATATTATAAATGCTCATTTTATTTTAAATTATTATATTTGCCTTTATTTTATTATTGTTAAGTATCATCTCTGATGGAAAAGCAAGGTATAGATACATTGGAGAGAAGGGATGGATTGTCTAGATGCTCCCAGTGATGATACTGGATATGCTTAAGAAAAGATTACTACTTCAAAGACCCAGGAAAAATATAAAAAGATCAAAAATTATTTAATTAGTAGAAACACATTAAAGAAATTCTTATCAGATTCTATTGCTTCAGAGTGAAGAGGTTCTTCTGAACATGCAACTTGGCTCTAAATAAAAAGATAACTAAGTAGGTGGGGCTCTCTGTACAGAATCAAAGGAATTTGGGACAATATATGTTACAGCAGTTTCTTTGCTACATGGAAGCATGAGATGCAGACCTAGGAGGCCATAACTTCCTTGCTTCTAATAAAATTGCTCAAGAATTATAAGATATATGCTTTTCTTTACTTCTGTTGTGCTGTGCTACTTTCCAAGGTACTAATGCCAATGATTTGAAATCATTGGCATTAGTACCTTGGAAGGCACAGGGGACATATTTGTTTACAAGGTTCATCAGCTTGAACAGCACACATTCATAATATTTCCTATTCATAAGGCATAACTCACTGTGATTGATAGGTTTTAGATTCAGCAAATGTTATAAAAACTGGACTATTATATTCTTTTCCTTCATGCTCTTGCTCTCGTCTCCAAATTGTACTGTATTTGACATGTAATTAAGAATGCAAAAGAAGCAATGACAGCTCATAGCATAATACTTGTGTGAACCTCTTGCATTTGTGACATTTAGCAGAACAGACATTTTTCATTAAAAATGCTTTTTAGCTACTCAATGTTGCTTCTGTATGCTTGTAATAAGCACCACTGTGATGAATCTTCTGTTATTATTTTTTTTCTTCTTTTCTAGATTGATAGAGTTTCAAAACTTTTTAAAGTTTTTGAGAATTAAATATATCCTATTATTTTGGTTTCACATAAAGATTATTGAAAAGAAAAAAGTTTAAAATGTATTTGGTTTACTCATCTGATGTGCTTTCTTTAGCTGATTTTGCTATTTTGCTGAGAAAGATACTGAAATCTGGTTCACATATGACTGTAACATCAGAGTAATAAAATATTATGGAGCTAGACTAAAATGAGAAATTAAAACATTTTTTTTGAAAATTCAGAAATAAATTGTAACACATCATTAAAATAAATCCAACCAGTTCAAACCCAAAGTTTAATCAAATATTAAGTTATTTTGTTCCTCAGAATGCATACAACAGAATAATGATAACTGGAAAGTTAGAATTTATAGCTACAGTCTGCAGGTTTTACTCAAGATAGATAAGCAGACAGAAAAAATAGGATGAAGATATAATTTTATTAACAATGAATTAAATTTATATACCTCTTGACTCCCAACAACTGTCTCTATATAGATATTACATAACACATTCCTGTAAGAGTTCCAAGGTATTCAGCTTCACCCTTTCCTGAGTAGTGACTTCACCCTTAAATAGTGAAACCAAGCAGTCTATTAGTATCACATGATTTCCCATGAAAAACTGTTCTTTCAACAGTGATCTCCAGTTTAGATTCACAGAAAGTAGTAATAGCCCATTACAATAAGATTTCTGTAAAACATTTTATGCTTAGAATGTTCTAACTTCCAAATGTCTGCTTTTATTGTTCTGGACAGGAAACAAAATATATGTTTAGAAAGAGTTGCTTTAAGATATGAGTATATGACATTGTTTTGTTCTAAGATGGACACATTTGGCTGGTCTGAGAAAGGTTGTTCACACTGTTCCAGGTATTGAATTTTGATTATTTTCTTGAGATTAGGGATTGGCTGTCCTTCCCCCCACCCTTATATTTTCCAGACTAGCCAATATAAAACAAGGACTGTTCATGTTCTTCTTGGTACAGGTAGTCTTTCACTTACAACAGTTGTTGTTGTAAGTGAATTTACAATAGCATTCAAATTTACAGTAGCAAATTTACAATAAGCATTGAAAAAAGTGACTTATGACTGTTTTTCACACTTACGATCATTGAAGTGTCCTCATGGTCACATGATCAAAATTCAGACACTTGGTAACTGACTCATATTTATGACCATTGCAGAGTCCCTGGGTCATGTGATTACTTTTTGTGACCTTCTGACAAGCAAATTCAATTGGGAAACCAGATTCACTTAATAACCATGTTCCTAACTTAACAACTGTAGTGTTTCACTTAACAGCTCTGGTAAGCAAGGTTGTAAAATGGAGCAAAACTCATTTAACAACTATCTTGTTTAGCAACAGAAACTTTGGGCTCAGTTGTGGTCATACCTCGAGGACCACCTTTATTGGTTTAAGCATAGATGAATGTAGATGTAGACCATTGGAGAAAAAGAACCATTAATCACATAATCAGACAAAATATAGGTAGTCCTCATTTATTGATCACAAGTGGAACCAGCCACTCAGTCATTAAGTGAAGCAGTTGCTAAGTGAAACCTTGATTTATGATTACACTTTCTTCAGCTTTCCTTTACAGATTTGAAAAGGGTGTAAATATGATAACTCATTATAAAGTTACTTTTTCATCACTGTTGTAAATGCAGGTGGTCTCTGAATGAAGAATTAAATGAATACTATTTGTAATATTTGCAGTTACTGTACATATATCACAACTTGCCTAATAAAATTCTGCTCTGATGATGATTTTTTCAAAATCTTTGCTATATGGAAACTAAGGATGTTTGAATAGGGTCCATGATTGGATTCCATCTGTAGCAGGCAGATAACATAAAGATGTGTTGCATATTTGCAGTATTTTCCTTCCACACATATTGTTAATGCTTATTTCAGCATCCATCCATATACCCATCACTATATGCAAGCCAAAACTTCCTTTATTTTCTTTTTCTTTTTTGAAAATTTTATTGATTTTATAATATTACATTTATATCTTTGAAAAGCAATGTGGCGGCTGAGTTAATATAATTCAATTACATACAAATATCATTAGTACAAATCTCAAACTATTACGGTAAATATTTCTTCTCTTTTCCCCTTAATATGTACTGTCTCATATTTAAATTAATACACTTCTTATTCTATCAATTAAATGAAAAATAACTTTCTTACATTTGTCAATAATTTTTAGTTTATACATATCCTAGTTGTTTTAACATTCAATCTTTTTAGACAATCAATATCCTGGTTAATTATTCCCAATTTTAATTTTCCCTTAATGTTTAAAATTAACTTTTAATATTTATCATTTCCAAGTACAATAAAATATTCTTATTTTCTAATAGTTTCCAAATATCTTATTTATTTATTTTATTTTAATTCCATTTATATCCCGCCCTTCTCCGAAGACTCAGGGCGGCTTACAAGCTTAGCAGTAGCCTTCATTCTATGTATATGCCTGCTTATTAGGGCTTTCACACACACCCCAAGCGGCATTATTACAAAGTCAGCTTAATTGCCCCCAACAATCTGGGTCCTCATTTTACCTACCTCAGAAGGATAGAAGGCTGAGTCAACCTTGAGCCTGGTGGGATGCGAACCTGCACTAATTGCAGGCAGCTGGTGTTACTTAAGGAGGCATTAGCCCACTGCTCCACCAAGGCTCTAAATTTAGTAACCAATTTTTTTTATTTCAATGTTTAATACTTCCTCTCTCTTCCTCTTTGTATCTACTATCTCATATTTAAGCTAATAATTTTCATTCTTACCTCTATGTCGAGACATATTCATTTCGTTCATCATTAAGTTTTTAGCTTATATATATATATATATATATACAGTGCTTTTTTTCTAAAAAGAAAAAGGTGCCGGAACTCTCATCTTGGCGGGTGCAGGAGGTGGGGGGGTGGCACTGCTGCGGTCATGGGTGCGAGGGGTGTTGGTGGCGGGCTGCCCCCCCGGGGCCAGAGCTGGCGCGGCTAGTGCTGTGGGAGCAGCAGGGCCCACTCTATATGGCAGGGCTGCACGGGGCAGGCGGAGGAGGTGGTGTGGGCCAGGCAATGCAGGGTGGCTACTTAGGTGCGCAGGGCGAGGCGATGGTGGCATAGGTCCAGCACCAGGTAGGCCACCAGCCTGGCTGACATGGGTGAGCACAAGGAAGGAGTACACATGGACTCCGCAGAACCCACCTCCCACTCCTTGTCCTCTCTTACTTACCTAGTTGAGATGGTGTAGTTGGGCAGCAGGGAGGGATGCAACATTCCTGCCTACTCGCCTTCGCTGCAGACAACTTGCCGATGCAATGTTTGCCGGCCAGGTCTTTTGGCACGCTCAGCAGCAATTCCTACTGGCTTTTGAAAGCCAATGGGCTTTTGAAAGCCAATAGAGGGAGTAGCATAGCTTGTGCAAAAGCTTTTTTTTTTTTGTGCAAAAAAAGGTGCCGGAATGCCATTCTGAGTGTTCTATGAGGAAAAAAAGCCCTGCTTTTATGTTTTAATCTTATGATTTTAAAAATGTATTTTTTTCTATTGTAAGTTGCCCCAAACCTCACCATGTGGATTGCATACAAATATTATATAATCGGTAAATAAAGGTAGAACATATGTTAAATATACATCAAATGATAATAAGCTTCCCTACAAAGTCAATTCTTGCTCAGTGACAGACCAAGGAGTTAACTCAGAAAGACAAGAGGAAAATCTAGAAGAGATCTGTGCAACTTGTAGAAGGGAAAGGCCCACACTGATAAATTAAAATCTTTGTGGTCTGCAAAGGAATGCTGGTGGGCTAATCAATGATTTGGTGACTAGAGGAGCATCTACAGTGTTGGAGCTCATGGTCATGGTAAGCCATGGAGGCACTAGGCAACATGACTTTCAGGGCAGTGGCGGTGATTTTATTACTTAAAAAAAAAGTCTGTGCTCTGTCCAAGGGTGCTTGGTAGGCTGCATGTACAGGCCTGGTCTAGAATTTATTTTGGAGCATTCAACTATCTAGAGCAGGCATGTCAAACTCATTTTGTTTGAGGCAACTTCTTATAAAAATAGAGGTATTTTAACGCTTTGTATTAATCTATTGAATTGGGCTGTTGTATTTAATATTTCTTTTAATTTTTATATATTGTATTTTATTTTATTGCCCTGTACACCGCCCTGAGTCCTTCGGGAGAAGGGCGGTATAAAAATTAAATTAAATAAATAAATAAATAAAAGAATTGCCATTAATTTGTTTTAATATAATAATTTAAATCAATTTTTCACTTGATTTCAAATTAAATGAATTATATTGGTTGACAACGAGATTTTTTTTTAGTAAAATTGCCAAATGGGTGAGAGCGGAGCCGGATTGGGGGACTTGAGGTACTTCTGGACTTAATATCAGTGTCATCTTGATATTAACTTGACAACATCTGACTACCAATTTGTTATAAGTGCCCTATGTGGATATCTTTAGCACTATATGGCTCGTCTGCGTTACTCTAGTGCTGACTTGTACACTCTCAGGGGGGTTTCTCCCTCCTGGGTATGACCTGCCGCCTTTGTTTGTAATTTCCTTAATGACGGGTCCAATTTTTGCGACCCCGAGAGGTGGCTGGGCATGGATAGGGGCCTCTGGGGGAAATGTATCAAGAGGCCCCTAGTATGTTTTTTACCTGATTGTTTTAAAGGGTTAGGGAGGGGGAGGGAATGGGAGGGTTGGGAGGGAATCAGGATGTGTTTCTTCAACCGGCTGTCAGTCTGGGCTGGAGATGGTCCCTGGCGAGAGGGTTTTGGGGTTGGGGGCTTCTGGTTTTCCTGGTATTGGGGTGGGGTTTCAAATCCCCACAACGACAGGGAATGGCAGCAGGTGGTCACACAGGTTTCCATGTGTTGCATCTGCCGAGGGCTCAGGGCTGGGGCAGTGCAGTGGCGGTAGTTCTACGGGAGACCTTATGTCCGTGGGAGTCCACTGTTTTACAGATAGGCGGGAGTGAGTCCCTCCTCCTGAGGTGTGGCCCTAGGGCTCAGTTGGGCTTGTTGCTCACATACCTGGCACCCAGCTGTGTGGCAACGGCCCTGCCCGAGCTTCTCGACGCCCTCTCAGGGTTGTCGGTTGAGCTTCCCAGACTTATAGTTCTGGGCGACTTTAACCTTCCTTCTCTGGGAGGGTCGTCTGGGTTAGCCTGGGAGTTCTTGGCCTCCATGACGGCCATGGACCTGACCCAAGTAATTCAGGGTCCGACCCATGGGGGGACACACTCTTGACCTAGTTTTCTTATCTGGGCAGTGGCTTGATGATCTGGGAGGGGGCTCGCCAACTATTGTCCCCCTGTCATGGTCCGATCATCACCTCCTGCAGTTGGTCTTCCGCTATGCCACCCCCCGCTGCTGGGCTGCGGAACCGACCAGGTGGTTCCGTCCCAGGCACCAAATGGACCCAGAATGGTTCCAGATGGTGTTTGGGTCTATACCTATTCCCCTCACTCACAGCCCGGTCGACGCCTTGGTGGATGCCTGGGAAAGGGCTGCCACCGAGGCGCTCGGCCGTGTTGTACCCTTGCGACCCCTGATCCGGTGCAGATCCCGATGGGCTCCATGGTTTTCTGTGGAGCTCCGGGAGATGAAGCATAGGTGACGTGGTCTAGAGAGCTGTTGGAGATCCAGCTGATCCGAATCTGATCAATTGCAGTTAAAAATCTTTATAAGGTATTATCTTTCAGTGATGAGGACGGCAAAGGCTAATTACTTTGCTGAACTCATCGCGTCCGCAGATAATCGCCCGGCCACCCTGTTTAGGGTGACTCGCTCCCTTCTCAACTGGGAAGTGAGGGAGAATCCCTTACAGGGGCAGGCCGAGGAGTTTAGTCATCATCTGACGGATAAAATCGCTCAGATTCGGACCGGTTTGGACTCTGACTGGGCAGAGTCTGATGTGGAGGAATCGGACAGTCTTGAGTGTGTAATCTGGACTGAGTTCGATCCTGTTTCCCCTGATGATGTGGACAGGATGATGAGGAGGCTGAGCTCCACCACCTGTTTGTTGGACCCGTGCCCCTCCTGGCTGGTTTATGCGGCTCGGGAGGAGACACGAGGCTGGTTCCAGGCAGTAATAACTGCTTCCTTGAAGGAGGGTATCTTCCCCACCATCCTGAAGGAGGCGGTGGTGAGACCCCTCCTCAAGAAGCCTGCCCTGGACCTGGCTGTTTTAAATAACTATCGTCTGGTCTCCAACAAATCAAATAAATAAATAAATAAATAAATAAATAAATAAATAAATAAATAAATAAATAAACCTTCGCTTTTTGGCGAAGGTTGTTGAGAATGTGGTGGCGCATCAGCTTCCTCTGTTCCTGGATGAAGCTGATTATCTGGACCCGTACCAATCGGGTTTCAGGCCCGGGCACAGCATGGAGACGGAATTGGTCACGCTGGTGAATGATCTCTGGTGGGCTTGGGACAGGGGTTGTTCCTCTGTCCTAGTCCTATTAGATCTCTCAGCGGCTTTCGATACCATCGACCATGGTATCCTACTGCGGCGTCTCAGGGGGTTGGGAGTGGGAGGCACTGTTTTGCAGTGGTTCTCCTCCTATCTGCTGGGCCACTTGCAGTCGGTGTTGACGGGAGGGCAAAGGTCCGCCCCGAGGCCTCTCGTTTGTGGAGTTCCTCAGGGGTCGGTTCTCTCTCCCCTCCTGTTTAACATCTATATGAAGCCACAGGGCGAGATCATTCGTGGTTTTGGGGTGGGGTATCATCAGTATGCTGATGATACCCAACTTTTCTTCTCCACCCCGAACCAACCCAGTGATGCCCTCGCCGTGATGTCCCGTTGCCTGGAGGTGGTCCGGGTCTGGATGGGGAGAAACAGGCTTTGTCTCAATCCTGCCAAGACTGAGTGGCTGTGCATACCGGCATCTCGGGTTACCCAGACTATTCCATCTTTAACGATGGGGAGTTAGGTGTTACCCCCTGTTGATAGGGCTCGCAACTTGGGTGTCCTCCTGGATTCACGGCTCAATTTTGAAGATCACATAGGAGCCGTGACCAGGGGGGCTTTTGCCCAGGTTCACCTGGTGCGCCAGTTGCGACCCTATCTGGACCGAGATGCCCTACACACAGTCACTCATGCGCTCGTGACCTCCCATTTAGACTACTGCAATGCTCTCTACATGGGGCTGCCCTTGAGGACCACTCGGAGGCTTCAACTGGTGTAGAATGCAGCCGCGCGAGTTGTGATGGGGGCTTCCCGATACTCCCATGTAACACCTCTACTCTGCGAGCTGCATTGGCTTCCGGTTGCCCTTCGGGTGAGATTCAAGGTGCTGGTTATGACCTATAAAGCCCTAAATGGCTTGGGTCCAGGTTATCTGAGGGAACACCTGCTGCCGGCATCAAGCTCCCTTCATCCCGTGCGCTCCCACAGGGAGGGCCTTCTCAGGATACTGCCGGTTAGGGAATGCTGGCAGGTTATTCCCAGGGGAAGAGCGTTCTCTGTGGGCACGCCGGCCCTATGGAACCAGCTCCCCATGGAACTTAGGAATGCTCCCGACCTTCGCTCATTCCACAGGGACCTGAAAACTTGGCTCTTTGAGCTGTCTGGCCCAGGCTGAGGGGTTTTAATTTTTTATTAGGCTTTAGTTTTAAATTTCAGGGACTTTATTTAATGAATTGTTTTAATCTGATTTTATTTTTTGTATGTTTGTTTTAATCTTCCCTGTACACCACCCTGAGTCCTTCGGGAATAGGGCAGTATATAAATTTAATAAAATTAAATTAAATAAATAAAATAAATGCAATGAACTGGTTTTAAGTATATGTTACTGGAAGGAAAAAGCAATCCCTGCTGCATTACTGATCCCAGAGAAGCATTTCCATGTATGCAGGTATCCTTAGTGTGTCATAGTTATGGATGAGATATATTGGTTGCAAAGTTGGCATTTCTGGATGTAATACAGATATTTTGGACTTATTTTTGTTTCTTTGCATGTTTGATATTTTTAAAAAGGCATATGCTACTGACTACGCCTTTGCTAGAATACATAACCACTGCTTGTCCAGAATGTGAAAAGTGAAAGATTGTGACTAAGCAAAATTTTAATGTACAGATAATACCACCAGAAATTATTTTAGCCTTTTTAATAAATGTAGTTATTGATGTTAAGCTCACCATGGAAAACATTGTATATTGTTATGTATATGCTAGGTTAATTATTTAAAGACTGAAGTGCAATGTAACTAGATTCTAAATTATCTATTTTTCAAAACACACAACAGTCCAAACAGTAAAAGTAAAGTCCAAATTAAGAATATTTCATTCTTATGAATTGTTTAATTTAAAGTGGTTTAGTTGTAATAGATGGTTAGATTCAAAATAGTTTTCAAGAGTATGTACAAAAGGTACTATTTTCTTTCCTAGCATCAGCTAAATTAGACATATTACATTGAGAAAAATGTTTCTCATTTCTTTCCTGTTACCTTTATTGATTTCATTGCAGAGATGTTAACATAGGAAATAGATTATTTTGTTATCTAATTTTACCTTCCAAAAGACAGAAGCAGATGAAAAATCTGAGGTTCTTTCCTGTTGGCTTTTTTGAATTAGCTGTTTTAGATTCTAAAAGTTTAGTTCCTAAAGAAGTAACCCTGTAAATAACTTTAATGTCCTCCTCTAGTGCAGGGGTAAGGACTTCAACTCCCAGAATTCCTGAGCCAGCATGGCTTAGCTTGGAAACCTCTCAGCATGGCTGGCTCAGGATTTCTAGGAGTTGAAGTCTATGAGTCATAAAAAAGAGCCAAGATTTCCTAGCCCAGCAATAGGCTTAGGAAACCCAGTAGAGGGTGTTTTGTGTGTGTGTGTGTGTGTGTGTGTGTGTGTGTGTGCAAAAGAAGTGCTAGAATGCCGTTCTGAGCATTCTATGAGAAAAAAGCCATACACACACACACACACACACACACACACACACACACACACACACACACACACATATATATATATATATATATATATATATATATATATATATATATATATATAGCACATTTACATGACCTTTATGAGCAAATCAATATTCAAATTTAACTGTTAATATTTATACTTCTAAATTTTAAATTACCAAGGTTTTCTTTATCTCTATTCATAATAATATCTTGTATTCAAAATATACATCTTATCTATTTGGGTATATTCTACTTTAATTCTCATAAGTAAGTCAAAACCCCATTCTTCTTCAGTCTTATTCTAGTTTTCTTTCTTTGCTAAATTGTCTTCCATGTCCATGCCTTTGAGTCATCAAACAAATCTCTTGTATTGTTATATATATTATTTGCCATTGAAAAAAACCATCCGGTCGCTGGGAAGTCTAACAGGTTTAACCGGTCTAGTAGGTCTCTTTATTTTTCCATCTCCATCTCCATGTAGTTGTCCTGAAGTGTTTATCTTCTCTTCAATCTGTTCTTCTTCTTGATCCTCAGGTTCCTTCTGATTTATATAGAAAGTCTTTTCCTTTTTCCATTTTTTCAATTTCTTTTCTGGATTTTCCATTATTTGTGTTTGTTGAGCAGTTAAATCTTCTGTCATGATATTTAATTGTTCCACTTTTTCTGTTGCATTCTGTATAGTTGATTTTTTAGTTGTAATCAAAGTTTGAGTTTGCATATCCGGGCTGCTTTCTTGTTCTTTTATGTAGGCTCTTATTTCATCACCAGCTGTAAGGAGGGTTTGATAAATTGCTTTCAACATAGAAAGGATTTGTTCCTGATTGTCATCCATAGGAAAAATCTGTTTCTGATCTTCTTCCATAATGATGTATTAAACTAGAAGCTTTACAATCAGGGAGTCCAGAAAGAAAGTATTCTTTTTTTTCCACTGAGTAAGGAGCACAGCTGAGTGTCTCACAGCTGGTGTTTCAAGGTTAAATAAGTCTTATCTATTTTCTGGGCTGTCACTCAGGTCACTTTAGACAATAACAAGTTGAGGTATCAGGTTTAGCCACAAGATGTCACCCCTACCATTTGAAGTTTTCCTTTGAATCCCAAAGTTATTTTAATCTTTTCAGTTTTAAGGAAAAACCCGGATCTTCAGTAAAAATAGAAAGTAAAGAATAGAAAATAGAAAATCTTTTAGTCCACAAACTTTAGGAAATAAAATTCCTATTGGGATCCAATTATTTTTTTCAACATTTTAAACTCCCCATTTTAAACTTATCTATTAGGAGTTTTTCTTGATTAATTTCATTTATTTAAACAATCTCCTTGCCTAATTTCAGTGAAAATAAAGAAAGTTTTGGAACTTCTAGTTTGCTGATGTTGCTGCCATGGATGCTTGGAAGATGAGCTCCATCTTCTGCCTATAGTTTCACATTGCTGGGAGACCCTGAAAAGGGTCAAAAGTTGCCCTGTAGAGGCTACCAGCAAGAAGGACCCCTTGCTGGATCATGGGAGAGTGGAAGCTCTGCCGCTAGAGCTGGCACAACCCTCCAAACTGGTAGACAAAATAACCAGCCATAGCAATATGGCCCATCACTAGGCTGTGGACAGCCAAAGTCACACTTACCACCAGGTAATTGTAAAGCAGCGTGGAAGAGACTGGGTGAGATCTTCCTCTCTTAAATCCTAATTACTTTTTTTTGCCTACACAAGCTGCTAATTTATTTTTTCCCCTCTGGAGAGGGAAGGGGGATTTTAGCCCTCCCTCTAGAAACAGCAGTCTTGTGACTTTATGGTGAAAAACAAGAGAAATGTAATTTCTCCCAAATTCCCATTGCTTTTATTATCAGAGCACTCAACACACTTTTAGTTTTCTTCCAATGGATCATATTCCATTCTAAGAAAGCCTAGCCAACATTTATAGAAACTTAAATTGTATTGAATCTGAAATACACATTTCTGTTTATGCACACTTTTTATTAAAATAAATTAATATAAATTTGGTTTTGCACTATGCAGTAAAATAAAATAATAAAACACTTAGCATACTGTAGCTAAATTTAACTGACTTGGTTTTAGTCTTTTAAGTATAGTAAGAAATAGACTTCTTGATTTCTACTGAACTTACTAATGATACTTCACTCCTAGTAGATAACACTTTAATTCAATTTCTATGGTCTGTGAATCTTCAACAGGTGGCCTATGATTTATGCTTTTAAAAAAGCATTGAAATTAACTGCATTAGACGTTCTTTCCTACCTTAATTTGTAAAGCATAGTGTATTCAATAATCAAAATAAATATATGGTCATAACGTCAGGTGGAGTACATATAAAGTATATTGGAGCCTGCTATTAATGTTCTTTTTTTCTATTTCCTTTTTTAAAGTCTTCATTCCTTTATTTATAGTTCACCATATGAGAGATAGCTTTCACTACTTCTGTTCCTTTCTCTATGGTTATTTAGGCAGAAACACATTTTTCCTATACAAATATAAATGAACCATAAAACAGATACTAAAAAAGCTGTAACTCTCACTTGAAAGTTAAATTAAACACTCTCTCAGTGTCATTGGTGGATTTATACAGCACATGCAATGGGGCCATTTAAAGGTCTGCTATATCATGTGAATTAAGAAATTTCAGGAGCAGGACTCAACAGTACTGCTTTATAAATGTTATATATTACATAATATTTATTAAACTATTAGTATTATTAATTTTATATTATAAAATATATTATAATATATTTAATAATAATTATATTAATATTATTAAATATCAGCTTTATATTATTAGTACTGCTTTGTAAAGCCTTAGTAAGACCACACCTGGAATACTGCATCCAGTTTTGGTCAACAAATTTAAAAAAAAGTTGTTGACACTTTGGAAAAAGTACAAAGAAGAGCAACTAAGATGATTAAAGGCCTGGAGACTAAAACATTTGAAGAATGGTTGCAGGATTTGGGTTTGGCTAGCCTAGAGAAAAGAACGCTTAGGGAGGACATGATAGCAGTATTCCAGTATTTGAGAGGCTGCCACAAAGAGGAGGGGGTCAATTTATTTTCCAAAGCACCAGAGGGAAGGACAAGAAACAATGGATAGAAACTAATCAAGGAGAGAAGAAACCTGGAATTAAGGAGAAACTTCCTAACAGTAAGGACAATTAACCAATGGAACAGCTTGCTCTCAGAAATTGTCAGCGCTCTATCACCGGAGGTTTTTAAGATGAGACTGGACAGTCACTTGTCTGGAATAGTATAGGGCTCCTGCTTGAGCAAGGGGCTAGACTAGAAGACTTCCAAGGTCCCTTCCAACTCTGTTCTAATTCTAACAATGTCAAAGAACCATGAAATTAATTCTGAGTGATTTATTCTGTGTCAGACCATGTTATGCAAATGTAGAAAAGAGAATTAATTCTACATTTTGGTTTCTTAACATAGAGATGAAAGCATTGAACAGCTTTGCTAAAATAAATCATTTTTTCAGGCACCATTTCTGAATTTTTAAGAGTTTGAAAGGTTAAGAAACATGGTTCCACTTTCCAATTTGTCACCAAGTTGGTACTGAAAGTAATCTGAATTGGGGATTGCAGATCTCAAATTGAGGAGGGGAAAGAATGATTCCTACTAGTAAAACAAAAGAGGAAATTGATATTAACTACATTAATAATTTAATATTAAAGAACATAGGAAAAACAGGCTGTTGCCTTTGTTGGTATTTTTATCTAAAAGTGCAGGAAATTATAAAGGTCACTCTTTCAATTTAAATAGATATTTTAGGCAAACTATTTATTCTCCTGTGTCTTGTAATTTTTTTCTCATGCTTCTGCCCTGTGGTAGTCAAAGCAATTAAAGGAAGCTTCTGTTTAAAGTTTAATTATTATCTGCTTAAATACATTTTAATACCACTCTCTTTATTGAAATCAATTCATATTACCATATATCTGCAATTTAAATTAACTTTGAGATGAAGTACACTCTTTGGTTGATTAACATTCAAGAAAATCATCAAAGTGTTTGTAAGGACTCACTTCAATCTACACCTTAAGAAGACAGAACTGTTGGAAATAGTTTCTTCCAACAGGAATCTTTATTAAGAGAAATTAACTGAAAGCATGCTAGACTGGATCTGGGGAGTCCTCCCCATCATTCAATGTTTTAAAGTGTTCCCAAGCAGCCCCCCAACCCACAGTTATTATGGGCAATCCAAACCGGCAGATTCTAGGTGTTTATTTCAGGAAAAATAATATCAGTCTGGCTCCCTTGGCAGGATCATTCAATCCCTTTATTGCCCAGACTCCAAGTGTTGTATCTTTCCCCCTCCCCTTTTCCCTTGCTGTCGGTAAAGGGAAGAGCTTCAGAGAATCATAGGATGAAAGGCAGATGGCTACATTGTTATGTTTAGTATACCCAGAGTGAATCAACAAAAGGTTACTTTGTAGTGAAGACAGGAAGTGAAAGTAGTAAAAGTCCCCATGCATACCCCTCCCCTTTTTTAGTATGACAGAATCCAGGAGGCAGTAAGGGTTGGATTTTTAATCAGAGAAGATAGATAGAATGAAATATAACTGGATTCTGACAGTATTTATTATGCCTTCTATTTTTTATGGAATTAGAGAACTACAGTAGGTTGGATAGTGGTTATCATGCTAGAAAGTAGGAAATTGAGAGGCACAAGACCAGTTGGGTAACCTTGGGCTAGTAACTTTCTCCCAGTATTAGGAAAGAGGTGCTGCCAAATCACTTGTGAAAAGTCCAGGGACTTGTCCAAGTAGACTCTGATAATTAATTGAATAAACGGTAAGAAAAGGAACAAATTAGTAAAATAATGAGCAGCTAACTCATGGATAGAATTCCTATTCCCCCCGAGGCTGCAATTGGAAAATAAAACTTTAAAGTTCATTTTAGCAGAAAAAAAATGCTTTATTTCTAATTTCTCTTTGCTAAATAGTGATTATCTTAAGAGTATTTTCAAATCTGACATTTTTGTTAGGCATTCTGTAGATCACCTAAATAACATTTAAGGTTTAAAAAAATCAAATAGATTACAAGAAGTCTTGAGGAACTAAAAATAAAATAACCCAAAACTATTTATCTTAAGGCAGGATAAGGTGCTTCCTATATATATAGCCAATTCTTTTGGAAATCTGAATGTTTGGAAAGTTCATTGCACAAACTCAATGTGTTTCAAGATGGTTTTATGACAGTCCCTCCTGCTAAAATTCTGACCTGTGTGAACATTCTAGAAAACTTTGCACCTGCTGCAAGGCTTGATAGAGATTGGTATTTTGCTTTCCTTGATAGCAGATAGAAAAAAAAGAGATAACTTCTTTGCCAGGAATTGTAACAGTTGCAAAATAAATATATATATCCTTCAGTAGCTTGTGAGAGTAACATTAAAATAATAACAAATTAAATTGAATTCAGGGCCATCTTTTATCCAGCAAAGTTATTATGATGAGATGACAGAAGCAGCCAGAAAGAAATTGGATTTTCTAAATATCTGCTGTGCCAACCTGGCTGAATATCTTATTCTGAGGTGACTAACATGAGCCAGATGAGAGCTAAAATTGAAGCTCATTGAGAATATTGAAGGAAGCAATCAACCTGGTAGTAGGAAGTTGGCCTGAAGTAAATTCTTGGCCTCTGTAGCAAGAGAGAAATTGATTTTCCATATCAGTATTTCTTTTTTACACTTGGTTGTGTATCAGGTTAAAGTTGCACCCACATCTGTTTTCTTGCACCCACATCTGTTTTCTTTCTTTCTTACCCTAACACTAATGAATTATGTGGGGAATTCATTATAGACCTTTGAAATGCTGAGAAAATGACTTCATAATATTTTAAACAGAAGTTGATAAATATTAAGACTGAGATCTCAAAGGAAATTAAATTGAAACTAGATATCTAGCAAGACATTCTCACAATAACAATCCCATGTCTCGTTATTTTCCTAGTAATGTGCAATAATACAAAATAAATAATGTGATACCATCACATTTTCCATCTTATCTTATTTCAAAGTTTGGACATTCCTGGGTAAAGTATAATGACATCATTTATTAATTGTCTTTAGCAATCACATTGCTGAATAACCTTTCCACAAATATCACCCAGATAATATTCAGCCAATCAGATAAGTACATTAATATGTAGGAAAAATAACAGTGCAGCAAAGCATTAAAACAATTTTAAAAATAACATTAAAATATTACTCATGTTATGCATTTTATATCATTACAGCAAGGGAAAAAAAGAAAAGGGAAAGAGATTATACCAGCTGTAACAGAGATTTGATCTTTGCTGAATGATCTTTTATTTGACTTAAGATGCCCAAAGACTCACAATACAGTTTTATAAAATTATTCAAATATTCATTTTATTTATTGGTTTATTGCTAAATTATTTATTTATGGCTGAGATTTTTGTCCTTATTTCATTCCATAACCAACACAAAGTAATAAATACAGAGAAGGAAACTAGTATACGTGATTGATGTCTTCAGTTTCAGCAATTTTTGCTTTTATATGGTACTTTCAATAGGAGTTATTCATTCTAGCTGATTTATGGCAATCCTTAACCACATTATGACAGTGTCAAGAAAATAATCTGCCTTTACTCTACTAATAGGATTAAACTGTTTTGGGGAAAAGAAATAAAGAAAATGATGCTAAAAAAAGGTCAAAATGGTATGAATATATTTGCAAATGGTAAAGTCGTTGACAGCCAGAGGTATATTTCAACATGCATGAAAGAGAGTGTGAAGTAGACATGAAATTCAAGATGAATTTCAGTTTTAACCCTTCTATATCTTGGTTACTGAATAATAATGATTTACTCTGATCTTAGTCTTGTCTGGATTATAGTCTAATTTAGAAAATGTAAAGTTAGATCAATGTGAATTGTTAATCGTGACCTGAGCTCTATTGATTTTGTGGGAACTAAATGCAGCTAGCTTAAATGGACCTAACCCACTGTGTTTTCTGACAACTATGTTGCTGTTACTTGTACTATGTGATTCCAGTTGGAGTTTCTTTCTGCCAAAAATAAAAGTGTATGGAAGTTTTCTAACTTCTGGAAATACTGTAATGGTCAGAATGTCTGTTTATCATGTTTTTTTTTAAAAAGGATACACTTTAATACTTAGTGAAAACTAGCTTCTTGTTTAACCATTGCATTTTAAAGCTGCTTCTAATTCATTCAACAAAGTTTTTAAAAATGTGTTGCCTGATTTCATGATACTTATGTGGGCATTTATCATATAAAAATATAATAACAAGATATTATGGCAGATAAACTTTACAGACAACTGTTTGAGCACAAACACATTTAATAATAAATACCGTAATAATAATAAACCTTTATTGTCAAAGTACAACATGTGTACACTGAGATTAGCTGAGCCTCCCCCCGTGCTCTCCACCCCCCAACACACAGTGACAACAAACCCTCCATCCTACCACACCATGTGAACCAACTACACCACACACCAGCCTCCCAAGTCAATTCTGCATAAGATTATGTCCCATTTAACAGCCTAACAGCCCACGGATAAAAGCTATTTTTCAGCCTGTTGGTACGGCTGGCTATATTCCTATATCTCCTACCGGATGGTAGGAGAGTAAAGAGATACCGTCCAGAGTGTGAATCATCCCTGAGAATCTTCCTCAGTCTTCCAAGGCAACGAGCCCTGGCGATGTCATCCAGTGGTGTCAGGGAACAGCCCACAATGTCTTGTGCTGTGCTCACTACCCTCTGTAATACTTTCCTGTCCGCGGCTGTCAGACCAGCATACCAAACCACAATACCATACGAGAGGACACTCTCTATAGTAGACTGGTAAAAGAGGGTCATTAGCTGTTGTTCTACCCTGTTCTTCCGCAAGACCCTGAGAAAGTGAAGCCTCTGTTGGGCCTTTCTAGCCACCTGGGTTGTGTTAACTTTCCAGGCCAGATCTTCACAGAGGTAGACTCCCAGAAATTTAAAGGAGGAAACTCTCTCTACACAGTCCTCCCCAATGTAAAGTGGGGCAGGTTCCTCCTTTTTTCTCCGGAAGTCTAACACCATCTCTTTCGTCTTGCCGATGTTTAGGTGCAAGTTGTTGTTACTACACCATATGGATAGTTTTTGTACCTCCGCCCTATATGCTGTCTCATCCTCACCTGTAATAAGACCCACCACAGTTGTATCATCTGCGAACTTGATTATTGCAGTGGATGGCTTAGATGATACACAATCATAAGTGTATAAAGAGTACAGGTAGGGGCTAACCACACAGCCCTGTGGTGTGCCGGTGCAAAGCTTCAGGGGGGTGGACAAAGCAGAGCCGACCCTCACTGTTTGTAACCGATCCCTAAGAAAGTCTTGAATCCAATCGCAAATGGCGGGGGAGAATTTCAAGTCAGTCAGAATGCTCAGCAAAATGGTGTTGAAAGCCAAGCTGTAGTCAACAAAAAGCATCCTGACGTAACTTCCAGGTTTCTCGAGATGACTTGCTACAGAGTGTAAAGCAGTAGCTATGGCATTGTCTGTTGACCTATTTCCCCTGTAGGCAAATTGATGTTTATCAAAGTCCAGTGGGAGGCATGTCCTAAGATGTTGGAGAACCAATCTTTTGAAGCATTTCATGACTACAGATGTTAATGCAATAGGTCTGTAGTCATTCAGGCACTCAACTGCAGTTTTCTTGGGGACTGGGACAATGGTAGCTGCTTTCAAGCATGATGGTACACATGCCGTTTGCAAGGAGATGTTAAAAATCCTTGTCAGGACCCCTGCTAATTGATCAGCACAATTCATGACCACCATCCCCAGCACCCCATCTGGGCCTGTGGCTTTGCTGGGATTCACAGCCTTCAATACAGCTCTCACTTGGTGTTCACACAGGGTGAGTGGCTGAGAGTCAGAAGGCCGGCCAGCAAAGGCTTCCCCGGTCTGGTCTTTTAACCTCGTAGCGGGCGAAGAAGATATTCAGCTCTGCAGCCAATGAGGCATCAGTGTTCGCCATGCTCCTCATGCTGCCCTTATAGTTGGTTAATTGCTGCAGTCCCTGCCATACTTGCCTCGGATCGTTGTTCGCTAAATGGTTCTCCACCTTTTGTTTGTATTGTTGTTTTGCCATCCTAATGCCTCTTCTGAGATTTGCCCTGGCCTCTCTGTATCTATCCCTGTCCCCTGCCTTAAAGGCAGAATCCCGGGCTCTCAGGAGTGTTCGTATCTCTGCAGTCATCCAGGGTTTACAGTTCCCGTAAACTCTAATGCACTTATCCGTTGTTACACTATCAGTGCATGTTCTAATATAAGAGAGTACGGCATCTGTATATGAATTTAGATCTTGTTCTTCAAATACACTCCAGTCAGTGGTTTCAAAGCAGTCCTGCAACTGACTGAGAGCACCCACTGGCCAGGTTCTGACCCTTTTTGTGACTGCCTGAGTCCTTTTCCTGAGAGGAACATACTTTGGGCACAACAGGAGTGAAAGATGGTCAGATGTACCCAGGTGGGGAAGAGGGAAAGCTCTGTATGCCTGTTTCAGATTGGAATACACATGGTCCAAAGTGTTCGTCCCTCTGGTGGAAACTTGCACATACTGTACAAACTTAGGGAGAACTGTCTTCAGACAAGCTTGATTGAAGTCCCCAGCCACGACAAGAGTGCCCTCTGGGTGAGTTTGCTGCTGCCTGGTGATGACGTCATACAGCTTAGAAAGTGCCATGTTGACATTGGCATCAGGTGGAAAATAAACAGCTATAATAATTACCACAGTAATTTCTCTAGGCAGATAGAAAGGCCTACATATAACAGTCATCAGTTCCACATCTGGGGAGCAATACGTGTATACCAATCTGCTGTTAACACACCATTCACAGTGTATATACACACACAGTCCTCCTCCTTTACCCTTCCTGGAGCGTTTATCTCTGTCAGAGCAGTGAAAAACTCGGCCTATCAACTCCACAGCTTCATTCGGTATCTCTGAATGTAGCCAGGTCTCCGTAACAACTATCACACAACATTCCTGGAGAAGCCTGCTTTCTGCTAACTGCAGCTGTAATTCGTCAATTTTATGGACGAGGGATCTGGCATTGCTCAGAAAAAGGCTCAGCAATGTTGGTCTAAAAGGCTGCCTTCGAAGTCGAGTCAGAGTCCCAGCCCTGCAGCCACGTTTTTGCTTTCACTCCTTTATCTTTTGCTTACGTCGTCTCCTCCCCAGCCCGAAGACAATCCATGGAGATCCTGGAGGCCTCGCTATGCAGTTCGGTATGTTTTGTGACTGCTGAAAATCACTAGTAATTTCACATTGCCTTGCAAGCCCGATGTTTAACAGCTCTATACATGAGTAGGCTATTTTAGCCCCTTGCACTACACTGTGCACATTCATCCATACGCATATTAATCCAATCACCACACACCAGTACCAGGAGCTCAGAGCCGCTGCGTGTGAACGTGCCGCCATCTTGTGGGGAAAAAATTAAATACTGATTAGAATAAATCCATTGATATTCCATTCCTAAACCCCTAACTGTGCAAACCTAAATTTCACCCCCTTACTGGATTCTGCCATTCCCAAGGAGGGGAAGAGAAGATGTTTATTAGCCATCCCTATCCATTATATGCAAGGTTGTTTATTCAGCCTGCCTGGAGGCCATCTTCAAAGACCAGGGAAAGAACCTTTGAACTGAGAAGAACAAAGAAATGGGGGGGAGAGATTCTGGTTTGTATCTCTGGAATTTGAAGGGGAGGAAGCAACGATGTTGTAAATGCATGGAAGATTCCTTTTCCCATGAAGGGTTTGACACATGAAACTGGACTGAGGAGAGGGGTTTTTACTCGGGGACACTTTAAATCTTTATCAATCTGCGACACAGTTTCCAGATCCTGTCTAGATTATCCACTGTAAATCCTGTTTTAGTAAAAGTTGTTGTTTGGACAATCTAGTCTCCAAGAGTTCTTCTTTCCTAAGATGTGGATTGGGGTGGGTTCTGACATTAGACAGCATCTGCATTAAGAGTCAACCTGGAAGGAAAAACCTTACTGGGGGACTTTGCAAAAAATACCATGTCTAATGATGAGGCAAGAGATGAGGAAAGCCCCAAGGAAAGGGAGTTTTCCCCCCGAATGAAACCCCACCAACACTCGGAAGTTGAGGCATCATATTCCTCCAGGGAAGAGGTGATGGGGATGCACAACCGCAAACTGTGGTGGTCTTGGGCATTGGAAGGAAAAGCGAGTGGGAAAAGGCATTGAGGAAAGTGATCCTGAGGTGGGGCGGCCACCAAACCAAATGGAGGCAAGAGATAGAGAGCTCCCTGCACATCAGTGAAGAGGAGCAGATCCTAGAGAAAGCTATTGATGTGATGAAGAAAACTCTTAGCTCACTAAGAGAGGAGAAACCTGAATACCGCAGCCGCAGAAGCGCCTGGGGCCGCAATTGGAGAGACAGTGGGGAGGATCTGGAACCTGCAACATCAGGGCCATCCACTGGAACAGGAGCTGCCGCCTCAGCAGCACCCACCCCCCACAGAACCACAAGCAGGGATAAGGATGAGGGGCAATACCACCCACTGCACAGACAACGATCCATTCAAAGACTACCACCCCTGGAAGCAAAATTCAGGGGAGAGCCACCTCGTTGGGGTTTTTCCTTAACCCAAGTCCTCAGCTATATGGAAGAATATGGACGGGACATCCCCAGAGACAAAGCCTATATCCGCATCGTGCAATCCACCCTGGACGGACTCTAAACCACTTATGCCTGAACAACAACTGGCAGCACCAGTCACCACCAGGACCCAAGCTAAAATGAAACCAAAGGTGGATAGCCAAACTTTAATAGAATTCTGAAAGTCTTTGGAAACTGATGAATGGTTCCAGAAAAATAGACATATGTGCACAATTAAAGATGGACTATCCTGGGTGGGTGAGAAGTTATGCATACCGGCCACCCAGAGAATCAATTTCATGCAGCTATGCCATGATACAAAATCAGCAGGACATTTTGGGTTTCTAAAAATCTTACACTTAACTAAAAGGCAATTTTGGTGGCCATCCATGAAAAAGGACATAGAAAGCTATGTGGGCAGCTGCCAAATTTGTGCAATGGCTAAGAGGCTGCAAGGGAAATTGCCAGGACTGTTACAACTGGTGGTGAACCCCTCTGCCCCATGGAAACAAATAGCCATGGATTTTATAGTGGAATTACCAGAAAGCTATGGGAACACTGTAGTCTGGACGGTCACAGACTTGTTTTCCAAACAAGTGCACTACATCCCTTGCCAAAAGATTCCTCACCGCAAAAGCCTTAGCAAAACCTTTCGTGCAGCATGTTTACAGATTGCATGGGGCAACACAACACATCATATCTGATGGGGAGGTGCAATTTACGTCAGCATTTTGGAAATAATTTTTATTCCTTTTAGGAACCACCCAAGGACTGACATCTAGTCATCATCCTCAATCGAACGGTCAATGTGAAAAATTGAACTCAGTACTTGAGCAATATTTAAGATGCTTTATTAATTCCAGCAAACAAACTGGACAGACCTACTGCCTTTCAGAGTAGTGGCATATAATAATGCAGTCCACTCCAGCACAGGTTATACTCCTTTTCAAATAGCTAATGGTCAAAGTTTCAACCCCATGCCAGAACTAACCCCAAATGAACCAGTAATCCCAGCACTGAAGGAATGGATTGTACAATTACAAAACACCTGGCCAATTATTAGGAAAGCTTTAGATGAAGCTAGACAAGCATACAAGACACAGGCGGACAAAAAAAAAAGAGTCAATCCCAAACCATTCAGTGTGGGAGAGATGGTATATTTATCCAGAAAATACCTCAAATCACTAAGGTAAAGGTAAAGGTTCCCCTGCACATGCGTGCTAGTCGTTTCCAGCTCTAGGGGCCGGTGCTCATCTCCGTTTCAAAGCCGAAGAGCCAGCGCTTGTCCGAGGACGTCTCCATGGTCATGTGGCCAGCATGACTAGATGCCAAAGGTGCACAGAACACTGTTACCTTTCCACCATAGTGCAGTTTACTAAAAAGAGAACAACAGTCACCCCTACGAACAAAAACCCCACCACCACCACCTCCCATCATGATGGAAAGAGAACAACACTTTGAGGTGAAGGAAATCCTAGATTGCAGGAAACACCATGGAACAATTCAATATCTAGTAGCTTCAAAACACCTTCCCTCCTCAGAAAATGAGCGGGTCAATAAACATCACATTAGAGCACCAAAGTTGCTTAAGAAGTTTCATACAGAATATCCTAACAAACTGGGCTAACATTTATATTTTATTTTCTCTACAGGTGGACCTATCTTTCTTTTAAGGAGAGCAGATTGTCACAATCCATTTATATTCAATTCCTAAATCCCTATCTGTGCAACCCTAAATCTCACCCCTCACTGGATTCTGCCATTCCCAAGGAGGAGGAGAGAAGATGTTAATTGGCCATCCCTATCCATTATATGCAAGGTTGTTTATTCAGCCTGCCTGGAGGCCATCATCAAAGACCAGGAAAGAACCTTTGAACTGAGAAGAACAAAGAAATGGGGGGGGGGAAGATTCTGGTTTGTATCTCTGGAATTTGAAGGGGAGGAAGCAACAATGTTGTAAATGCATGGAAGATTCCTTTTCCCACGAAGGGTTTGACACATGAAACTTAACTGATCCAGGACTGACCAAATGGACTGAGGGGAGGGTTTTTTACTCAGGGACACTTTAAAAGTATCAATCTGCGACACAGTTTCCAGATCCTGTCTAGATTATCCACTGTCAATCCTGTTTTTGTTCTGTTTCAGCCTACTACTGGCCCTGCAGAAAAGGCAGGGACAACCCCTTTACAAAAGGCAAAAGGCTGGAATAAGCCCGACAAATTTATTTACACAAAACAGATCCAAAACAGAGCAAACTGAGCAAAACAAAATACGGACCACTAAAACAGGAGCTATTCAAACGGTTGCCTTCAGCAAACCAGTCCTCCCACACATTCCCCTTTTAAACAGTTCAAGGCGTGGCTTCTCTCTGCCTCCTTCTGAGGTGCCCCTTTGCCTTCCTCTGTTTACTCCCGATTGACTGCCTCCTACATCGGGCGTCCTTGAACAGGGCCAGCTGTGGGTCATCTTCATCCATGCTGTCAGGCTCACACAGCTGGGTCTGCGTAGTAACCAGATGGGAGGGGCCTGGCTGAGAGCTCTGCGAAGCCTCAGAACTGTCCTCTGCAGGCTCTCCAAACCCCCCCTCCTCCTCCTCCTCTGAATCATCCAACCCAACTGCCGAACCCACAGGCTGACCCTGAATCACAACAGTTTTAGTAAAAGTTCCTGTTTGGACAATCCTGTCTCCAAGAGTTCTTCTTTCCTAAGATGTGGATTGGGGTGGGTTCTGACAATAAATTTTCATATGTTAAGTTATTGATGTTCTTTGGAATGTAAGAAATAAATGCATTAACAGAATAAGAATCCCAATCCTTAGGAGTCTGTATATCTCATTATAGAAAAGGGTTTAAAGGATTAAAAAATGTTTTGTTTTGCCAAGAGTGTATCAAGAATCAGTTTGTAATTAAGTGGTGGGATATATTCTTCCATTTGGTTGATGTTTATAGATAAGTCTTTCATGGAGGCTATTTTAATAAGAGTCAATGATTGTCCACCTCCAGTATTCCTAAAGATTGTTTTCAGTGCCAGGTGTTCCCAATTCTTATCTTATATTTGAAAATAATGTCAAGGACAGTCAGCTCTCACAATAAAAAAAGTTTACTTGCTGTACCAGGTTTCACCACAAGATGTCATCAATAGCATAGAGAATAAGATGTAAAGTCTTTTTCCAGATTAATAGAAAGCTTTTGTTCAATTAGTCTAATTTCCCCCCCTTAATTCACAGCTTAAGCAGGAAATAGGGTGGTAAGGTTCCCCCGCACATGTGTGCTAGTCGTTTCCAACTCTAGGGGCCGGTGCTTATCTCCGTTTCAAAGCTGAAGAGCCAGCGCTTGTCCAATGATGTCTCTGTGGTCATGTGGCTGGCATGACTAGACATCAAAGGCGCACAGAATGTTGTTACCTTCCCACCGTAGTGGTCCCTATTTTTCTACTTGCATTTTTACGTGATTTCGAACTGCTAGGTTGGCAGAAGCTGGAACAAGTAACAGGCGCTCACTCTGTTATGCGGCACTCGGGATTCAATCTGCCAAACTGACAGTCTTCTCATCATCAAGCTCAGCATCTTAACCCACTGAGCCATCGCGTCCCTATAGATAGGGTGGTAGGTCCCCACAAAAATAGAAGTTTTTTAGTAAGTACAAATAAGATTGCTTAATTTCTTTGCTTAGCCATTTGATTTCTTTTAAGGCTTTAAAATTTATTCCCCAAATATGCAGTCACCGGTCTCTCAAAATAGGGGGAGGAAATTTTCGGGAAAGTCCCACAGGAAGGTAGTTAGGGGAATAAGAATGGTAAGGTCTTACCCAGGTCCTCCAGATTGCTTTGTTGTGCTAGATGGTGTTTTGGGCTTTCAGCAGGGAACGGCTTAATGATTGGCCATCTTGATGGCCGATCTCTTCTTCTTCAAGCCAAAGGAGCTGCTCCGGATTCAAGCGGAGGGCTGCTGCCCTTCCGCGATCACAGGGAGGGCCTCATTGCAGTAGTCGCCCCTCTAGGGCAACTTTCAACCCTTTTCAGGGTCCTCCAAGGAAGAAGGATCAGATGGCAGGGAGAGAGCTCTTCCTGAATGTCCGCAAGTGCCATGCACGCCAACTGGAAGTCTTCTTTGCCTGATCTTCTAGTTCAGTTAATATTCTATATATTTTCCCAATTCTTCCTTTACCTATATATTTTTCATTTTCCTCACTTTCTTTTATAATCATTTCAAATTTTGTTAACTGTCTATCTTTCACCTCAAATTTTTCTTCCATTTTTATCCATTTCTTTAATTGTATTAAATTCAACCAATTTAATTTAGTATCTGATAAAACATTCTTTAATTGTATTATATTATTTATCCTGTTCTTCCAGTCTTCACATTTATATACAGTATCTGACTTTTTTTAATTTACTAATCCAATCTTTCAATTCAGTCTTAGGGAATTTCTCCATTTCTACCACCGGTGTTAAAGGAGAAATTCCTGGCATTAACCGATATCTCTATTAATTCCATAATTCTATCAAATTTTTAAAAAAGGGATTTTGAATTCTCTTAACAAATTTTAAAATAGCCTTTTTAAACCAATATGTTTCTATAGGATCGCCTATTTCCCTTAATTCCTTCAATTCTATATTGATCCATAATCTCTATTTACTGCTATAATATCTGGGACCACCCTTAACTGATTAGCTACCCTGTAATTTTTAACATTTGGAAGACCCAGCCACCCTTTTTTAAATGATTCATACCATAATGCTTTACTTATTCTTGCTCTCTTACCTCTATTATAATACATCTCCATCAATCTCTTTATTTCCTTTAATTCTTGACCTGAAAACTTAATTGGGATCATCTAAAACAAAAAAATAACTTTTGGTAAAACTTTCATTTTTATTGCTGCAATTCTTCTGAACCATGATAATTTTACTTTTCCATATTTATCCATTTTATCTTTTAAATCTTTCTCTAACTTCTCATAATTTATCTTCTTTAATTCTTGAATATTTTTTGGATGTCAATACTTAAATATTTGATACTATCTACTACTTTTAATTTATATTTTTCTTTCAATACATCCATTTCTTCTTTACTATGGTTATATAACATCATTTCTGATTTTTCCAAGTTTATTTCCAATCCATTATATTTCACAAATTCATTCAAATGTAAATATACCCTTTCTATAGTAGCTATGGGAAGGATAAATAAAATTAATGATTTGAATAAAAATAAGAAAGCTTGTTACAGCCATTAGGTTAACTCTAATTTATTTGAAATTTTTTAAGCATTGCAAATCAAAATAACAATTCTAATGGAAAATATGAAAGAGAAAATATTAATAATAATACATTTATGGTTAAATTTATTTGTAAATGAAGTGTTGTAAAAAGAAACAGAAATACACTATGTACTACAGACTACACTAATGCCTAGATCAGAGGGCTTCTGAGATTAATTAATGTCTAGGGCTTTAGGAAAGCTTTTCTCAACCTTGACAACTTTAAGATATGTGGACCTCAACTCCCAGAATTTCCCAGACACCAAGGAGCCTTGGTGGAGCAGTGGGCTAATGCCTCCTTAAGTAACACCAGCTGCCTGCAATTATTGCAGGTTCGCATCCCACCAGGCTCAAGGTTGACTCAGCCTTCCATCCTTCTGAGGTAGGTAAAATGAGGACCCAGATTGTTGGGGGCAATAAGCTGACTTTGTAATAATGCCGCTTGGGGGGGGCGAAAGCCCTAATAAGCAGGCATATACATAGAATGAAGGCTATTGCTAAGCACATTGGTTTGTGCTTAAAATTGTAAGCCGCCCTGAGTCTTCAGAGAAGGGCGGGATATAAATGGGATTTTTTTAAAAAAAATGGCTGGCAAGGGAATTCTGAGAGTTGAGGTACACATGTCTTTTAAGAAATGCCAAGATTGAGAAAAATGTTCTTTAAGAGTTCCCACCCCAAGATAATGCAGCTTGCTTGCTTGTTTATTTCATAGGACATACAGTATTAATGCATAAAATTTACAAAAACAACATATAAAATGTATATCAAAACACCAGAACAGTGAATTATTTTAAAAATGAACAATATGAATGATGACTAAAATTATGAATAAAATTTGATTAACTGTGAGCAGCTTTAAAATAGCTAAGCCTATGGCCAGTTATCTAGATTGTTTACAGTTAGACAGTAGATGATCCAGTTCTTGCAGGGAACCTTCTGAGGAGGCATTCCATCACAATATAATGTCAAATTTGTCACAGTTAGTATTAAAACCAACCACCATTTGTACTTCCAATACTGGCACCTGCCATAGTTGGTTTGGAGACAGTTGAACGCTGACCAGTTTTTCCAAGGAATATCAAAGCTGGAGTGGCATTGTACTGGATCAGACACTAAATTACACAGATCTGGGTTAGAAGTTCCTGGCACCATGCTGTCTCACTATCAAAGTCTTCTCTAAGTAATTGCTGAACAAGATTCTATGGCTGGTTCCAAGATTTGAGTCTGACTTTTCATCATAATTGTTGCATAGTGGGTTCTTGGAGACATTGATCAGACCAATCTAATGCAACGGGTTTATTTGCAAGAATTACAGAACCAAACTCAACCAACAGACTGACAGATATTTATACATGCCACCACTAGGTGGCGACCAATCAGATTTAAAGCTGATTTTCCCACTCAAATACAACTTCAGTTTCCCTCCAAAACAGTTGGTGACACATTTAAACAAAACATATTAACGGTTAATATCAGTTCATAACAATGATAATCCTCATGTATAGGTAATAATTAGTGCAATGTAGATTAGCCTCTTGTGGTGCACCCTAGGCAATGTGACTTTGTCATGGCTAAATAGACTACACATTGCGGCTGCTGGACCTCACAAGAATTTCCAAACAAGAAGCAGCAGCATGAATTTCAAAAATAATCCAGTTTATAGATCAAGCCACTCATCAACAACAGAACAATTTCCTTTCCAGTACTTTATGGGAAGTAAATATAAACTTTCTGATTATGGAGGACAATCAGTAATTTCCTATTTAACTACAAAAAAATTAAAAGGGAGGAAGAGAAGATTATTCAAATCTAGCTCTATGCTCACCATGGAAGTCATGCTCTCATTCTTTCACCCAATGTGGTTAAAAAAAATAGCATAAGCATGAAACTTCTAGTAACAAATAATGTTTTGGCACCTTACATGATAGCATCATTGGGCAAGGGTGAATAAATACTGGAAGTGAGCATAATTAACAGTCTATTCTTTCATTTTTCCCCCCATGCTGTTTTATTTCCAGTGGCTTTTTGGTTCAGTAGTCCAGAGAACAAAAGACAAAACAATGAAACAAAATAATAATTTTCTGAGAATGACCATGAAATGCTCTCAAAATGTTCTACAGGCCAAAAAAGATTTTTCCCCTTTCTGGTCTCATTCTGTTCCCTACAATATCTGTAGCAGTTACTCTTTTTATTCATCACTTAAAGAACTATGCTTTCATTTTCCTAGAGTTGTTTTAGCCAACTTTATTAAGTGGCTCTAAGAAGTGTTCTAGAATTAGTGCTAGTTTTAGATTTATAACTAGTGGAGACAACAATTCACAAACTCATTATAACCTTCATCAGTGCAGGAGTAGGGTTAACTGTGATTTATATCTTCTTGAACTCAGATGGGGATGTATCTGACACCTCATTTTGCTTTCTTTATTTTTGAAAGTAGATGAAATACATTTTACTTATGTTGGCATGAAAATATCTGATATTCAAACATTTTCCCAATTTATTTATTTAGATTTATAGGGACGCCCATCTGAACCCTGACTCTCAATGGCATGTATTGTCAAAGCACAGCAGGCATACTTCTTGGTCCTATTAGATGCTATTGCTTAATAGATTGTCTATGAAATGCAGTCTGTGGACTTTCCTGTGGGATTATCTCTTGTGAGATGGGTAGAGATAATGGAATTGAAATGCCCTCAAATAGTCAGGATCAATGTAGAACTTACTTGGAATTGTACTCAAAAAGTCATTGTTAACCTGCAGAGAAGACATCACAAGTGCAGCTCAAAAAACAAATATTTGCATAGATCTAGTGAGGTCTGCCCATAACCAGTTCTCTCTTGACTAGGTAGTTTCCAAGTAGTCTTCAAGGACAACTTCATGTATAGCATAATGCTACAGTCCACATATGAAGTGACCAACACATGAGACACCACTGACTCAGTTTAAGAAAAAACTGCATACCAGTTAAATGTCTACAAATACATCTGTTTTTCTGGCTATCACCTGCAAGCAAAACTTCTGCTTAGGTAATTGCAACCCTATTCAGAGTTAAAGATGATGAACTATCATTGTCAAGCCCAGCACTCAGACTGTAATTCTGATTCTGAAAAAGATGCTTCAGCTGAATTGTGAAATGTCAGCCTCAAGGCATTCCAAGCCAGGAATCACCATAGATCGGTCAAATACAGGCATCATCAGGACAGCTGTAGAAGTTAGATAAGGGAATACAGCTTCCAAGTTCTTGGACTTGGTGAGTCTCCATATTGTGTGCTAGTCTGAAATCTGACTGCAATAGAGAAGCTGCTTGGCCATGTGGAGCAGGAAACAAATTTTGCAGCAGCACAGAAATTTATTTTTTATGTACAAGAATGTTGTCTCATTGGGATGATATGGAAGCAACCATTTGTAGTTTCCCTTAGTTTACAGGTTTTCTGGTTAAATTGAGAGATATAGATAGAACTTTTGGGCTCTTGGACTTTTCCTCTTCTTGACAAATATGGAGTCATGGCGTGACAAATTTCTGGTTTTAGGTTCCTGCAATTGTAGAACCTGCAACAAAGCAAACAAGTTATTCCATTCCAGAGAATCCTAACTTCCTGCTTCCCAAATCAAGTTTTTGTCAGCACACAAATAATTCATTTGCCTATTAATTGACCTAAAAAAAAAGATTCTTATTTTACAATGCAATGTCATCAGTAAACTTACTTCTTCTGCAGCCTAGTTCAATTTATTTTATCTGGATAGGGAAAAAAAGAATAGAATGAGAATGAAAAATGCTTTGGCTTCTGATAAGTAGACAGAATGAAAAATGACACTAGAACTTTTCTCTTTTTATTTTTTTGTCAAGAATGGAAAGTATTCTATTCTAATTATCTTGCTTCATTTCTCTTTTCATTCATCATTTGAAGTCAACAATTTATGTATGTCTCAAAGGTATTACATTTTTCTAATAGAGGATAAATTCAGATAATTTATCATGCTTTGAAGGCATCTAACAAAAAGAGCGAAAACTACATAAAAAATAAAGATGCCCTTAAGTTGAGATGATTCCTGGTGGCTGCATCCATACCATTTTATTAGATGGAAATGGTTTGCCTTGTTCTCTATTGTGATATATTTGTAACTTTCTAGTCTAACCAATAACTTGAAATTCCAGGCACTCCTTCATCCAAATTCTTACCAAGTCTGAACTTTCTCATCTTCTAAGATAAGCCAAGGTTATTTACTGGAGTGAAAAGTGACACAATCAGTCTTACATAATAAGAATAACATCTATGTTGGACAATGTCTTTTGTTGGTTTGAAATGAAATATCATCAGTCACAAGCAGGGTGAAAGATACTGTGGAGAACATTACCAAGAATCTAGCAGGTAGAAGGAACTGGATGTGTCAACACAAATTTATATTCAGATTCAGAATCAATAGAGCTGAAAGGGACCTTGGAGGTCCTCTAGTCCAGCCCACTGCTCAAGCAGGAGATCCTATACCATTTCAGAGAAGTGACTGTCCAGTCTCTTCTTTAAAAACTCCAGTGATGAAGAATCCACAATATCTGAAGGCAAGCTGTTCCACTGGTTAATTGTCCTGTTAGGAAGTTTCTTCTTAATTCCAGGTTGCTTCTCTCCTTGATTAGAATAGAATAGAATAGAATAGAATAGAATAGAATAGAATAGAATAGAATAGAATAGAATAGAATAGAATAGAATAGAATAGAATAGAATAGAATAGAATAGAATAGAATAGAATAGAATATAGCTGGAAGGGACCTTGGAGGTCTTTAGTCCAGCCCTCTGCTAAAGCAGAAGGACCTATACCATCTCAGACAGGTGATTGTCCAGTCTCTTTTTAAAAACTTCCAGCAATAGAGCACCCAGGATTTCTGGGGGTAAACTGTTTCACTGGTTGCTTGTCCTCAATGTCAGGAAGTTTCTCCTTAATTCCAAGTTGCTTCTCTCTTTGATCAGTTTCCAACCATTGTTTCTCGTCCTTCCCTCTGATGCTTTGGTGAACAACCTGGCTCCTTCTGCCTTGTGGTAATCCCTCAGATACTGGAACACTGATATCATGTCTCCCCTATTTCTTCCCATAGCCATTCTTCGTATGTTTTAGTCTCCAGGCCATTATAACATGTATGATTAAGTATGTATCAGCTTTGTTTATGTTCTTTTATAATATTCTTAATAATAGCATCTCTGGTTTGTATTGATTTTTTTGACCCGTCATTTCTGTTATCCATTTCCAAACTCTAAGCCAATAAATCTGTACTTCTTTACAAGCCCACCAGACATGAAAATATGTACCTTTTCCTTCTTACATTTCCAAAGGTTGGTGAGTAACCACTATACATTCTTGCAAGTCTGGCTGGCAGCAGGTGCCATCTATGAAGCATTTTATAGAGGTTTTCTTTATAAGATGTCGCTAAAGTAATTTTATTATTACGTTCCCAAATTTGCTGCCATTGATCCAAATTTATAGCATGTCCCAAATCTATTGCCCAGATAACCATCATTTCTTTAACTTGTTCCTCATATAATTTATATTCCAACAGATATTTATATATGTTTTTAATCTGTTTTTTCTTTGAACCTAGTAATTTTTTGTCAAGCCCCATATCTTGTCTATTAATTCCCCACTCTTTCTTGTTTTTCACATACCTCGCTTGTATTTGAAGATAGGACCACCATTCCAAAACAATTCCCTGTTGTCTCAACTCTTGTCTTTGCTTTAGCTGACCTTCCTCTGACAAAATGTCTTTATATGTGATAACTTTATCTTGCCTATATAAATTGGGGTATATGACTGCTTCTAATGGTGAAAGCCAACCTGGAGCTTCTATATAGTGTTGGCATTTAATAGTATTCCAGCTTTTTATTAGCTCTTGCCAAACTTTGTATTGGTGGTTCCTGCTTTTTCCCTGTCCATAAATGGGCATGCCAACGCTGCTGAAGGTCATGCCCCTCTAAATATAAACATCTTTTGTTTTCCAGAGTGATCCAGTCCCTAATCCATATCAGGGCCATTGCTTGATAATACAGCTCCCAATCTGGATATAGTCATTTCATTTCAATGTGTTTTGGTCCTCCATAAAAGGTTTAATTCGCCACTTCCATTAGTAAAAGGGTGGGGCAAAAATCCCCCTCCTCCACTTTCAGAGGTTTTTTGCTTCTTGGGATTTTTTTTTCTTCAGGAAAGTTGATAAGTAGGATATAGAAAATCAATGTTCTTACCAAGATTCAAATGCGCAGTATACAATCAGCTTAAAATAGTGCTTTTGACTTCAGTTTCTTGCAGCTTGGGCTAAACTCTGAAGTTAGGCTAGCCTTTCTCCTGTTTGTTTCTGGAAGGCTTCTCCTGCACTGATTGGGTCGACTGCTGTCTCTTCAAGGTCTCTGGGACTTTCTTCCTTCTTTGCCACCTCTTCAGGGAAGCTTCTGGCCCATTTAGGGTCCCCTAACAGGAAGAAACTCAGCCGAAGGGCACGGAGTCCTGAACCCTTCAACTGCTGTGCTGCTTCACAAGACTGGAAGTCTCTGGGAAGGCAATTTTTACATATATACTTTGAATACCATATAAATAAAATAAAGTAAAAGACCATATGCCACTTGTCTATGAAACATTGCAGATACATGTCAAGACTAAGCTGCAAATTTGGATGCTTAGCCCAATTGAGATGTTATTGTCTAGTACATTTTGAGCATTTCTGTACAGAACCTGGCAACATTCTATTTTGTGACAGGACTGATGTCCAAAAGCAGCACAAATTTGTACATTTGTTCTACATGTTCTGAATTATTGGATAGAAATAGTAGAAGAAGATTGATATGGTCCAAACACTGGAAGAGGACATGCTGTATAGCTTCTATATGCCCACATTTGCAAGGGTGTTGCCATTCCAAGAAGAGAGTGTTTCTATAGCATCCCTCAAGCATAACTAAGAAGACTTTGTAGCAAAGTCAAAACCCTTTATTTATAAAAAGGCACCTGACTGTGAAAACAATAACTAAGTATAGGACATCCTTAAAATCATGAATGTACTAGGCCAGGGCTTTTCAACCTTTTCATGATTGTGCAGCTTTTAGGATATGGCAATATTCGAGTAGCACCAGTCACCTACCAAGGTGTCAAAAAACTTGATGACCAAAAAAAAGAAAAAGAAAAAAGTAATAAAGTACAGGTAGTCCTCGATTTACAACAGTTCGCTTGGTTACTCTTCGAGGTTATGTCACTGAAAAAGTAACTTATGACCATTTTTCACACTTTTGACCATTGCAGCATCCCCAGGGTCATGTGATTTACATTAGGATGCTTGGCAACTGATTCATACTTATGAAGGTCACAGTGTCCCAGGGTCATGTGATCCCCATTTGCAACCTTTTGGCAAGCAAAGTCAATGGCCGGGGGCATGGCCAACTCAATGTTGCTCAGGTCAGGGGGTCCCTGTGGGGGGGGGCAGGCTCAAAGCACAAAGTCCAGAAGCAGTTTCCAAGTAGAAACAAAAGTAACTGTATTTTTTTTATTTAATCAAATCAGTCAATTTGACAATCTCTGCTAACTCCATCAACTTTTGCAGCCATTCATCCATTGTGAGAATCAAAGTGTCCTTTGATTCCCACAATGTGTGTAAAGTAATCTTGCTGCCATCAACATATATAAAATCAAAATTCTTTTTCCAAGACTTTTTCCATTAAACCCAGAAGAAAAGTTTTTGGTTTTATCTTTATCTTCACTTTGAGAATCTTCTGCATTAAGATGTGAATCCTACTCCAATATTTATGTTCTGTACCCCCCCCCAGGGTACAAACAGACAGACAAGCAGGCACGACTAGCAAGGGTTAATTCCTCAGGCTTTAGTAATTGCCTTGTGATAAGGTCTTGGCAGCAAAATACAAACAGTCAGCCAAAATAGGCTCGTTACCTCAAGCCTCCGTTGGAATGAGATAACTTCCAAACAATTACTCAAAATGAGTCCAAGCAAACAAGCAAACAGTCCAGAAACAAAAGTACAGAAGCAGTGTCAAAAATTCAGGCCAGGGTTTCAAACAGGTAGTAAATCCAACAGAATTCCGAAGATGTGACCAGAAACTGATTAAATTATTGTTCGTCACAAAGTCCTGAGAGCAGCTTTTGTACCTTGTGGGGTGTGGCTCAGTGACTCAGCTAATCCCTGACCCTCCTACTCTTCCTATGCTGCTGTAAATGCTTGGCTCTGTGCCATTCTCGGGGATCTAGCCATGATTCATCTCCGCTACTCTCCATCTGCTGCAGCTGCTCTGGCTCACTCCCAGCCTGGCTAATCAGAGGCTGCTCCTGTCGGCCTTCAGATGGAGAAGGAGGCCTTGCCAGAGGGGAGGGTCCCAGAGAGGGAGGCCTTGCCAGTTCCTCCCCATCATCCTCAGAGTCCTCTTCCTCGAGTAGGACAGGCTCGGGGGTCAGGGCCACAACAATTTCTTTGCTTTATCACATGTCCACCATAAATCATTTTATAAAATTTCTTTTAAATTGCAATTTAGTGTAAATTTTTGAACTTTCATCCACATATTCTCCCATTGTTCCAGCATTACATTATATCCAAAGTTTTTGCCTACTGAATCATACAATGCTTTACATATTCATTCTCCAAAATAACAATCATATTCATGACATAAACTTTGCTTCTTTCATATGTATGTCATTGTAACCTACACTATGTATTTCCAACATAATTTGTATCACAACTGCATAATGTTAATTTCATCTTTCTGACAAAACCATTATGTCCTCTAGCTTATTAGTAGCCATATCACATCTGTTCCATAGCATAAACTGACATACAAATAATGTGCTTTAAAGAAATCATCTTCATATCGTCACAAAATGTTTCTATAGACTGTATGTTAATTACAATTTACTGAGCAATTAACAATAAAGAATATAATTTGCATACTTTCAGAGTGAATTTACTGTACTAAACATAAGGGGGCAAAGTATTGGGTCAATTATGCTATTGAAATATGCAGCTTTAAACCCAAAATAATTCTACAAATGTCATTATTTATTGATTTGTCCACTTATTATGTTGACTAAAGGAGTGAGAATTAAATGAGCAGCATATTAATTCTCTTTCACTTACAGAAAATCCCAACTTCCCCCATCCGGCTAATTTCATTGACTATAGTAAACATTGATTTCAACAATCTAGAACAATTTCTGTTTTGAAAATATGTCAAGGTGTGGAAAAAGACAATCCATCATATTACTCCTTAATCCCCAAGAAAAATACTGTAAACACATAAAAGATCTGCTTGTGCATCTAATCCCCACAATTCCATAGCTAAGTGGTTTAGGCAATCTTGAGGTTTGTTAGCAATAGCTTGGAAGGAGAAAGAAGGCTGGGTTCAGTCATGTGCAGCTTAGAAGATCAGGCTGATCACCGGCTGATCTACTGGATTTTTGAGAAGAAACACCAACACTAAGGCAAAGTACTGCTACACAGCAGCACAAATTCTCTGATTTTTGATGAATGAATTTTTCTCCATACATTTATATACATATCTTTAAAATATGGCTATTTACTTAGTAGAAGAGTAATCAGGAGGAAAGGAGAAGGAAATCTTAAAGCCCAGACCTTGGTGGTTCTTATTATTTTACCCAAAGAAATTAGTTTTATAACATGGTTTGACTTAAAGGACATGAGATTGTGTAGAGCAGAGGGGTCAAACTGCTGGCCCATGGGCCAGACATATCAAAATGAAACTGTGTCCACCCCATTGCCGGCAATGGGGGAAAAGTTCCAATACATCGTGTGATGTCATGTGATGTTGCGAGTTTGACATGTCTGGTGTAGAGGGTGCTAGCAGGTGGTGGGAGGTGGGAATAATTGATAAGCCGGAAAAAATCAGTGATGTGAATGGTACAATGTGTGTTCAGAAGGAAAATTGAGATCTTATCTTCAGCCAATAAGATTAGCATATCAAGACTATTGTAAATACATGTCCAGTTCCTGTGGTGCTTAATTTTAGTCTCAATGGGAAAGACCTCAAAACATACAGTGGTACATTGGAAGAGAATGAAATATGGATTATATGGAGACATAAGACACACCCCTTGACTTTGGGGCAATACTTTCATGGAGACATGTCTAAAGAACAGCATGAAATTTAAAATTATTGACTTGCTTTTATTATACTTAGAGAGCATGAAATTTAAAATTATTTATCTGCAGCTAGATTGAAAATCCATGTGAAACTTTCAGCACTGCATTCCTTTGTCATTATTATTTCCCTTTTAAGAATCTCAGATAAGTTCCTGCTGATCTGTTGGATCTGTAGTGCAGTTTTCTGTAATTTTCTTTGGCAATTGATTCAGCTTTCTTTTCTCTTCAGTTCCCTCATGGCTCCTATCCCTTTAATTGTAGAGGCTGTTAGGAATAAGCAGCTGTTAGTTGCATATCTGCTGAAAAATAAACAACACTATTGATACATAGATAGTACAGCATGTGGGACTCTGGGCTGATTAATGTAGTAGGAAGAAAATGTTTCAAGATAATAAGCAGAAATACATACCTGACTAGCTAAACATAATTTCTTGCTTTTTTAAAGAATAGACTTCTCTTTCTTTCTTTTTCTTAACATTATATGGCTTTCTGTTTAAAGACTTCATATTAAAACAGTTATTGTGCCTTCCTCTCTGGTAGAACCTACTAGGTCAAACTTGATTACAATTTGGAAGGAAAACCATATAAGTACCCTTGACTTATTCATTTAGAGACTACTTAAAGTTATGATTTATTATTTAGATTTATATGATGACACTGAAAAAAGTAACATACTTACACTGTCCCCAGAATCATGTAGTCATATGATCAAAATTTGGGCATCTGGAAATGTTTGCAGTGTCGCCTGACAGCCATTTGTGACCTTTTCAGACAGCTTACAACAAAGTCAAGAAAAGAAGCTTAATAATTGTATGATTTGCTTTCAACAACCATAGCAAAAAAATGTGTAAAATCAGGAGTGACTTAATGACCACCTCACTTAGTGATGGAAATTTGGGTCCTTATTATAGTTGTAAGTTAAGGACTATTGTTGTCAAGAAAACTGCATGAATATATGCAGGAAGTCAAGTGGAGCATGATTCAAACTAGAGTTTATTTTTACCTATAGTTCAAAGCCCCTTCATGGATTACTGCCTTGTTGTGGCGAAGGGGCTTGCGTGATTCAATGAAGCTATGAGCTATGCCGTGCAGGGCCACCCAAGATGGATAGGTCATAGCAGATAGGTCTGACAAAACGTGATCCACTGGAGAAGGAAATGGCAACCCACTCCAGTATCTTTGCCATGAAAACCCTATGGACAGTACCAAAAGGCAAAACGATATGACGCTGGAAGATGAGCCCCTCAGGTCGGAAGGCATCCAATATGCTACTGGGGAAGAGCAGAGGGCTAGTACTAGTAGCGCCAGAAAGAATGAAGCAACTTGGCCAAAGCCGAAAGGACGCTCAGCTGTGGATGTGTCTGGTGGTGAAAGGAAAGTCCGATGCTGTAAAGATTTTTTATCCATAGGAACCATGAATCAAGGAAAGCTGGACGTGGTCAAACAAGAGATGACAAGACTAAACATTGACATCTTAGGTATCAGCGAACTAAAATGGACAGGAATGGGTGAATTTAATTCAGATGACCATCAGGTATACAACTGCGGGCAAGAATCCCTCAGAAGAAATGGAGTAGCCTTCATAGTCAATAAAAGAGTAGGAAAAGCAATACTGGGATACAATCCTCAAAATGACAGAATGATCTCAGTTCGAATCCAAGGCAAACCATTCAATATCACAGTAGTCCAAATCTATGCCCCAACCACCAGTGCTGAAGAGGATGAAATTGACCAGTTCTATGAAGCCCTACAGCACCTTATAGAACTAACACCAAAAAATGATGTTCTTATCATCATGGGGGATTGGAATGCTAAAGTAGGAAGCCAAAAGATAAGTGGAATAATAGGCAAGTTTGGTCTTGGAGTGCAAAATGAAGCAGGGCACAGGCTAATAGAATTCTGTCAAGAGAATACGATGGTCATAGCAAACACTCTTTTCCAAAAACCCAAGAGACGGCTCTACACATGGACATCACCAGATGGTCAACACAGAAATCAGATTGACTATATGCTCTGCAGCCAAAGATGGAGAAGCTCTATACAGTCAGTAAAAACAAGACCAGGAGCTGACTGTGGCTCAGACCATGAGCTTCTCCTTGCAAAGTTTAGGCTTAAACTGAAGAAAGTAGGGAAAAGCACTAGGCCACTCAGGTATGAATTAAATCATATCCCTGTTGAATATACAGTAGAGGTGACAAATAGATTTAAGGAATCAGATCTGATAGACAGAGTGCCTGAAGAACTATGGACAGAGGTTCGCAACATTGTACAAGAGGTAGCAACCAAAACCATCCCAAAGAAAAATAAATGCAAGAAAGCAAAATGGCTGTCTGAGGAAGCTTTGCAAATAGCTGAGGAAAGGAGGGAAGCGAAAGGCAAGGGAGAAAAAAAAAGATTCGCCGAATTGAATGCAGAATTCCAGAGAATAGCTAGAAGAGATAAGAATGCCTTCTTAAATGAACAGTGCAAAGAAATAGAAGAAAACAATAGAATAGGGAGGACCAGAGATCTTTTCAAGAAAATTGGAGAAATGAAGGGAACGTTTAATGCAAAAATAGGCATGATAAAGGACCAAAATGGCAGGGACCTAACAGAGGCAAAAGAGATTAAGAAGAGGTGGCAAAATTACACAGAAGAACTATACAAGAATGAGCTTAACGTCCCTGATAATCACAATGAGGTGGTCACTGACCTCGAGCCAGACATCCTAGAATGTGAAGTGAAGTGGGCCTTAGAAAAGCTGAGAAACTACAAAGCTAGTGGAGGCAGTGCCAAAGAATGTTCAAACTATCGCACCATTGCACTCATTTCTCATGCTAGTAAAGTTATGCTTAAAATCCTACAAGCTAGACTCCAGCAGTATGTGGACCGAGAACTACCAGAAGTACAGGCAGGATTTCAAAGAGGCAGAGGAACTAGAGATCAAATTGCCAACATACGCTGGATCATGGAGAAAGCTAGAGAGTTCCAGATAAACATCTACTTCTGCTTCATTGACTATGTTAAAGCCTTTGATTGTGTGGATCATAACAAACTGTGGCAAGTTCTTAAAGAGATGGGAGTACGAGACCATCTTATTTGTCTCTTGAGAAACCTATTTGCGGGTCAAGAAGCAACAGTGAGAACTGGACACGGAACCACTGATTGGTTCAAAATTGGGAAAGGAGTCCGGCAAGGCTGTATACTGTCGCCCTGCCTATTTAACTTATATGCAGAGCACATCATGAGAAAGGCAGGGCTAGATGAATCAAAAGTTGGAATTAAGATTGCCGGAAGAAATATCAACAACCTAAGATACGCAGATGATACCACTCTAATGGCAGAAAGTGAAGAAGAACTAAAGAGCCTCTTGTTGCAGGTGAAGAGGGAGAGTGCAAAACTTGGGTTGAAACTTAACATTAAGAAAACCAAGATCATGGCATCTGGCCCTCTCAATTCCTGGCAAATAGATGGGGAAGAAATGGAGGTAGTAACAGATTTTATTTTCCTGGGCTCCAAGATCACTGCAGATGGGGACTGTAGCCAAGAAATTAAAAGACGCTTGCTCCTGGGGAGGAAAGCCATGGCAAATCTAGACAGCACACTAAAAAGCAGAGACATCACCCTGTCAACAAAAGTGCGTATAGTCAAAGCTATGGTCTTCCCAGTTGCAATGTATGGCAGTGAAAGTTGGACCATAAGAAAGGCTGAGTGCCAAAGAATTGAGGCCTTTGAACTGTGGTGCTGGAGAAGACTCCTGCGAGTCCCTTGGACTGCAAGGCGATCAAACCGGTCAGTCCTAGAGGAGATCAATCCTGACTGCTCTTTAGAAGGCCAGATCCTGAAGCTAAAACTCAAGTACTTTGGCCACCTAATGAGAAGGAAGGACTCACTGGAGAAGAGCTTAATGCTGGGAAAGATCGAGGGCAATAGAAGAAGGGGACGACAGAGAATGAGGTGGCTGGATGGAGTCACTGAAACAGTAGGCGTGACCTTAAATGGACTCCAGAAGATGGTAGAGGACAGAAAGGCCTGGAGGAATGTTGTCCATAGGGTCGCGATGGGTCGGACACGACTTCGCAGCTAACAACAACAATAGTTGAAAGGGACGTGGTGGGTCAGTGGGTTAGGACGCTGAGCTTGTTGATCAGAAGATCAGCAGTTTGGCAGGTCGAATTCTGCGTGCCACGTAGCAGAGTGAGTGCCTGTTACTCGTCCCAGCTTCTGCCAACCTAGCAGTTTTAAAGCATGTAAAAATACAAGTAGAAAAATAGGGCCCACTATGGTGGGAAGGTAACAGTGTTCCGTGTGCCTTTGGCATCTAGTCATGCCGGCCACATGACCACGGAGATGTCCTCGAACAAGCACTGGCTCTTCGGCTTTGAAACGGAGATAAGCACTGTCCCCTAGAGTCAGAAACAACTAGCACGCATGTGCGGGGGAACCTTTACCTTTACCTTTTATAGTTCAAACAAAATGCAGGTAGTATATCTCATAGAGACATAGACATATAACATATATTTTTAATTTTTGTGTTGCTAGAAGTCATCTTTTTAGGCAGATAAAGGCCTAAGTGCTGATTTAAAGGCACATGAGATGGTGGAAGACAAGAAAGTCTGTCAGAACCCATCCCAATCCACGTCTTAGGAAAGAAGAACTCTTGGAGACAGGATTGTCCAAGCAGGAACTTTTACTAAAAATGATTGTCAGTGGAAAATCTAGACAGGATCTGGAAACTATGTTGCAGATTGATACTTTTAAAGTGTTCCCGAGTAAAGCCCCCTCCCTTCAGTCCATTTGGTTAGTCCCGGATCAATTAAGGTTCAGTTGTCAAAACCTTCCATGGGAAGAAGGATCTTCCATTCCTTTACGACATTTACTTCCTCCCCTTCAGATTCCAATCGGAGTTACAAAACAGAATCTCACCCCCCCCTTTCTTTGTTCTTCTCAGTTCAAAGTTTCTTTCCTTGGTCTTTGATGACAGCCTCCAGGCAGGTTGAATAAACAACCTTGCATCTAATGGATAGGCATGGCCAATTAACATCTTCTCTTCTCCTCCTTGGGAGTGGCAGAAGCCAGTGAGGGGTGTGAGATTTGGGGGTATACAGATAGGGATTTAGGAATGGGATATAAATGGATTCTGACAATCTGCTCCCCTTAAAAGAAAGATAGGTCCATCTGTAGAGGAAATATAATATGAATGTTAGCCCAGTTTGTTAGGATGTTCTGTATGAAACCTCTTAAGCAACTTTGGTGCTCTAACGTGGTGTTTATTGACCCATTCATTTTCTGAGGAGGGGAGGTGTTTCCAAGCTACTAGATACTGAATTGCTCCATGTTACTTGTCCCAGCTTCTGCCAACCTAGCAGTTCGAAATCACGTAAAAATGCAAGTAGAAAAATAGGGACCACTACAGTGGGAAGGTAACAGCATTCTGTGCGCCTTTGATGTCTAGTCATGCCAGCCACATGACCACAGAGACATCATTGGACAAGCGCTGGCTCTTCAGCTTTGAAACGGAGATAAGCACCAGCCCCTAGAGTTGGAAACGACTAGCACACATGTGCGGGGGAACCTTACCACCCTATCTCCTGCTTAAGCTGTGAATTAAGGGGGGGGGGAAATTAGACTAATTGAACAAAAGCTTTCTATTAATCTGGAAAAAGACTTTACATCTTATTCTCTATGCTATTGATGACATCTTGTGGTGAAACTTGGTACAGCAAGTAAACTTTTTTTATTGTGAGAGCTGACTGTCCTTGACATTATTTTCAAATATAAGATAAGAATTGGGAACACCTGGCACTGAAAACGATCTTTAGGAATACTGGAGGTGGACAATCATTGACTCTTATTAAAATAGCCTCCATGAAAGACTTATCTATAAACATCAACGAAATGGAAGAATATATCTCACCACTTAATTACAAACTGATTCTTGATACACTCTTGGCAAAACAAAACATTTTTTAATCCTTTAAACCCTTTTCTATAATGAGATATACAGACTCCTAAGGATTGGGTTTCTTATTCTGTTAATGCATTTATTTCTTACATTCCAAAGAACATCAATAACTTAACATATGAAAATTTATTGTCAGAACCCACCCCAATCCACATCTTAGGAAAGAAGAACTCTTGGAGACAGGATTGTCCAAACAGGAACTTTTACTAAAACTGTTGTGATTCAGGGTCAGCCTGTGGGTTCGGCAGTTGGGTTGGATGATTCAGAGGAGGAGGAGGGGGGGTTGGAGAGCCTGCAGAGGACAGTTCTGAGGCTTCGCAGAGCTCTCAGCCAGGCCCCTCCCATCTGGTTACTATGCAGACCCAGCTGTGTGAGCCTGACAGCATGGATGAAGATGACCCACAGCTGGCCCTGTTCAAGGACGCCCGATGTAGGAGGCAGTCAATCAGGAGTAAACAGAGGAAGGCAAAGGGGCACCTCAGAAGGAGGCAGAGAGAAGCCACGCCTTGAACTGTTTAAACGGGGAATGTGTGGGAGGGCTGGTTTGCTGAAGGCAACCGTTTGAATAGCTCCTGTTTTAGTGGTCCGTATTTTGTTTTGCTCAGTTTGCTCTGTTTTGGATCTGTTTTGTGTAAATAAATTTGTCGGGCTTATTCCAGCCTTTTGCCTTTTGTAAAGGGGTTGTCCCTGCCTTTTCTGCAGGGCCAGTAGTAGGCTGGAACAGAACAAAAACAGGATTGACAGTGGATAATCTAGACAGGATCTGGAAACTGTGTCGCAGATTGATACTTTTAAAGTGTCCCTGAGTAAAAACCCCTCCCCTCAGTCCATTTGGTCAGTCCTGGATCAGTTAAGTTTCATGTGTCAAACCCTTCGTGGGAAAAGGAATCTTCCATGCATTTACAACATTGTTGCTTCCTCCCCTTCAAATTCCAGAGATACAAACCAGAATCTCTTCCCCCCCCCCCCATTTCTTTGTCCTTCTCAGTTCAAAGGTTCTTTCCTTGGTCTTTGATGACGGCCTCCAGGCAGGTTGAATAAACAACCTTGCATCTAATGGATAGGCATGGCCAATTAACATCTTCTCTTCTCCTCCTTGGGAATGGCAGAATCCAGTGAGGGGTGTGAGATTCTCAGTTCAAAGGTTCTTCCCCTGGTCTTTGATGACGGCCTCCAGGCAGGCTGAATAAACAACCTTGCATCTAGTGGATAGGGATGGCCAATTAACATCTTTTCTTCTCCTCCTTGGGAATGGCAGAAGCCAGTGAGGGGTGTGAGATTCGGGGGTATACAGATAGGGATTTAGGAATGGGATATAAATGGATTCTGACAATCTGCTCCCCTTAAAAGAAAGATAGGTCCATCTGTAGAGGAAATATAATATAAATGTTAGCCCAGTTTGTTAGGATGTTCTGTATGAAACCTCTTAAGCAACTTTAGTGCTCTAATGTGGTGTTTATTGACCCACTCATTTTCTGAGGAGGGGAGGTGTTTCCAAGCTACTAGATACTGAATTGCTCCATGGTGTTTCCTGTAATCTAGGATTTCCTTCACCTCAAAGTGTTGTTCTCCTTCCACCATGATGGAAGGTGGTGGTTTCTTTTTTTTGTTGTTGTTCATAGGGGTGACTGTTAATCTCTTCTTAGTAAACTGCAGTGAAAAATTATGTCTTCCTCATGAGTCCCCAGGGACAGGTGAATTGGTAACGTGGCTAGGGTAGCTGCCCCCCCTGCTATTGACCGATCTAATTGGCTAAAGGAGATTGGTTGTTTTAGTCTCCTCACTGGGATACTCAAATTCCCCACCAGCGTCAGGCTGATGAGGCAGTGGGTGCAACCAGAGTCTATTAGGGCTTTTACTTTGACGGCTTCAGGCAAAGAAGAAGCTAATATAGTCACTGTCTTAGGGATGGGTGGAATGGATCCACTTACCAATGGTTCTCCCTCCAAGCTGTCTTCTGAGGTGTCCACCGCCCGTGTAGTGTAGGCCGGAATCCAATCCCAGTTCTTGGCAGGGGTTGTGAACTATACAGCCTCTGTCCCTTTCATGGAAGATTCTTTTGCGTTGCCTTGGGACTTCCCTAGTCTCTTGGAGGGTGATGCCTCTGATTTATGCTGGGTGGCTTTTGAGCGGCATTCTGCTGTGTGTTGACCCTCTCTCCCGCATTTGAAACAGCCTGTTGATGTTTTAGCTGTGGACGGTGGTTTTCCCCCCTCGCATGTTTGCTCGGGTGGTGGATGGGCCCATGGTTTCCCCCGGTGGTGCCTCTTCAGTAGGTCTATCTCCACCTCCTCTGCCAGGCCATACCAGTCGTCGAGATGGTACTCAGTTTTCTCCTCTCTTAGTGAGCTAAGGGTTTTCTTCATCAGGTTAATAGCTTTCTCTAGGTTCCACTCCTCTTCACTGACATGCAGGGAGCTCTCCATCTCTTGCCTCCATTCAGGTTGGTGGCTGTCCCGCCTCAGGGTCACTTTCCTCGATGCCTTTTCCCACTCACATTTCCTTCCAATGCCCATTGACCACCACGTTTTGTGGTCGTGTGTCTCCACCACTTCTTCCTCGGAGGAATATGATGCTTCAACTTCCGACTGTTGGTGGGGTTTCATTTGGGGGGAAAACTCCCTTTCCATGGGGCTTTCCTCCTCCCTTGCTTCGTCGTTAGACATTGTATTTTTTGCAAAGTCCCCCAGTAAGGTTTTTCCTTCCAGGTTGACTCTGTCTAATGTCAGATGCTGTCTAATGTCAGGACCCACCCCAATCCACATCTTAGGAAAGAAGAACTCTTGGAGACAGGATTGTCCAAGCAGGAACTTTTACTAAAACATGATTGTCAGAGGAAAATCTAGACAGGATCTGGAAACTGTGTTGCAGATTGATACTTTTAAAGTGTTCCTGAGTAAAGCCCCCTCCCTTCAGTCCATTTGGTCAGTCCCGGATTAATTAAGGTTCAGGTGTCAAAACCTTCCAAGGGAAGAGGGATCTTCCATGCCTTTACGACATTTACTTCCTCCCCTTCAGATTCTAATCGGAGATACAAACCAGAATCCCCCCCTCTTTCTTTTTTCTTCTCAGTTCAAAGGTTCTTCCCCTGGTCTTTGATGATGGCCTCCAGGCAGGCTGAATAAACAACCTTGCATCTAGTGGATAGGGATGGCCAATTAACATCTTCTCTTCTCCTCCTTGGGAATGGCAGAATCCAGTGAGGGGTGTGAGATTCTCAGTTCAAAGGTTCTTCCCCTGGTCTTTGATGACGGCCTCCAGGCAGGCTGAATAAACAACCTTGCATCTAGTTGATAGGGATGGCCAATTAACATCTTTTCTTCTCCTCCTTGGGAATGGCAGAATCCAGTGAGGGGTGTGAGATTCTCAGTTCAAAGGTTCTTGCCCTGGTCTTTGATGATGGCCTCCAGGCAGGCTGAATAAACAACCTTGCATCTAGTGGATAGGGATGGCCAATTAACATCTTCTCTTCTCCTCCTAGGAATGGCAGAATCCAGTGAGGGGTGTGAGATTCGGGGGTATACAGATAGGGATTTAGGAATGGGATATAAATGGATTCTGACAAAGTCTTTGTCTAGTAATGCCTGCATTAGTTCAATTTAAGATCCCATAAAATTATGTTTTCATTACCTTATTGGAAGCAATAATCAATACATCAGTTCCATAGCCACTATAATGTAGCATCATTTTTTTTTCTATTGCTATAAATGTATTTTCTAACAAAATAAGAATCCCTATTCCCAGCTCATTCAGCTCACTTGTCTGAAAGGGTATAGATTCTCCTGCTCAAGCAGAGGACTGAACTAGAAGACCTCCAAGGTCCCTTCCAGTTCTATTCTGTTCTGTTCTGTTCTCCTCAGTCCTTTCAATCCATTTTCTCAAACCGCCCTGAGTCCTTCGGGAAAGGGCGGTATATAAATCTAATAAAATAAATAAAATAAATAAATATCCATAAACACAAATGCAAATAGAGAAGGGATAATGGAGACATATCAGTTTGTCTGTATTGGCAAAAGTTAAATGAATTTAATTAGAATTCATTTAACTTTTGCCTATAAAGACAAACTGATATGTCTCCTTATCTCTTCTGTGTTTATTTATGTATCTCATAAGGATTCACATTTGGATAATGAGTATCCTAATAGACTAGGATGAGGTTAAGAACATCTGGCATGTTATTGTTTTTCTCTTGAAAATCTGACACATTTGAAACTACAGTTCTAACTTAATGTAGATTTCTTTCTACATTGGCTTATTTATTTGTTTGTTTGTCTGTTTATTTAACTAAGAAGCTTATTGGTGTAGTGCCTATTAAATCCTATGAGAGAATATTTTGACAATAATGCCAATCAACAGTATAATCAACAATAAATAGATTAGATCAAATAAATTAGTGAGCCTTCCAATGATTCATGATGGATCAACCTTCCCTATCATGGGGGAGGGGATCCTTTCCTTGTATGTTATCATTTTGTGTATGTTATTATTCTGTCCTGTTACCTTCTATTATAATATTATTATTTCCTATTTTTCAAGCCCTATTTATTCCAAATTTCCAGTCCTGTAACTATCAATTAAATTATTCTTGCTATTATTTTTAATGTGTATTCCCACCCCAGAATTGGGGGATAATATATAATTCATTTACCATAGTATTAGCAGTATGTGAAATGAATCCTTCATGCTTTCCATTCCAATCCAAATCAGTTTTGAACATCATTCTACATGACTTATCTTCATGTGTACAATCCAACATATAAGGAATATTGAATAGTCTGCCCTTCTCCCATTTATGTTGGATAGCATAAGTGAAAAAATAGTATATTTTTTATAACATGATTATCTACAGTTTTATATGGAATCATTTTCAAAGCTTTAAACTGCAGACAATAATATTATAAACTTAGAAGCCATTGAAGTACTTAATTAGAATAATCATACTTTTTTTCTTGATAGATTATTTTCAGCCCTTTGAGGTAGCCCATACAAGAAGCCGTGATAACACCAACTTTATTTTAAAGTTGTGGTAACAGAATCTTGCAAGTCTGACAAAAATGGTTTCCTCTCTTTTATTTTTAGTCTCCTGAAAACAAAAAAGGATCCCTTCTGAGACCTTCATTAGGATTAATATTTCATTTATAAGATCATTGTTTAGGCTGTGGCTCCTCCTTTCTTCTAAGATTATTCTCACTTATATCTACTCCACAGTACATATAGACCCATGTATTTCAGTATTTTGTTCTATATTCTGCTATATAAACATATATTAGTTGTACTTAGAAACTGTTGTATTTGGCAATAGAGAGGACAGTTTTAATGGCTTAAGTTTGTAATTTGTAACTCATTTTGAAGCACCGGAACTGAACAGAAAATCTATATCAATTGTCTCCATCATGTTTTGGTAATAAATCAGTAATATATCCTTGACAAGATAACATAAAGGATTAATAAGCCTGATTCATGCTCTTTTTGGAAGCAGCACCATCAATAAAATATGTTAACCATAATGTAGAAATGTAAATATCATTCCCTCTCAGGTTTCAGATGATTAATAAGAAGTTAATAAATTAAAATGTGAAGTAGGATCTAGATATTTAAATAGTGTTCTTGTTTGAGAATATGGAGAGAATATACTATGAACAAACAATATGTTCCAGATTGTACAATAAAAATTTGTAGTAAACTTTTCAGTATTTAATAATACAATTTCTGAAATATGGGTTGTGTGCTAAAATGATTCAACAAACTCGCTTTCTTTTCAATAAGACAGTAATTTCTACTGACTTTTTAAAAATCAAATTAATAAAAATAATTTTAGTAATAATACAACTAATAATGGTTAAGAAAAAAAACTAAAAAAAAATCATCTTATTTAAAATATTGTTAAATAGTTTAGACCACAGGTCTGCAACCCGCGGCTCCGGAGCCACATGCGGCTCTTTCAGCCGTCTCCTGTGGCTCCCAGTCCTCTGCCATGTGCAGTCCCCCCAAAAAAAAAGTGGGACTAAAAAATTTCAACCAATCAATTCAAATATGCAGGGTCAGTGTATATCTCACCTTGGCTCCACTCTTCAGTGAAACCCTGTTCTGCGCATATGCGCATGTACGCGCATGCGCACACATTTTTTGCGGCTCCCAGTTTTTCCTTTTGTGAGGGAACCGGTTCCGAGTGGCTCTTTCACTGTTTCAGGTTGCTGACCCCTGGTTTAGACCTAAAAAGGAAAGAGCAAAAAGGGGGTGGGGGGGAGAAAAAAAGAGCCACTAAAATCTTGAAAAAATACAAAATTTTATGCTACCAAAGTAATAATATTATTGCCACAAATCATTATGAATGGGCTTGTAAACTATGACTTAGATATGTATCATACAAAATCAAAGTCTCCAATTTTGCTTCTTCATTAATAGTCAGTTCAAAAATTAATAAATTTCACTAAGCAAATTAAATGCCCTACATGAAAAGACATGTTTTTCCATAATCCAATCTCAATATATCCAAACTTTTTGTTAAACAGATAAATTCCAAACTTTTAGAGTATAATTTAATAGTACATTAACTTCTTTAAACATTTACCTTAATTCATTACAGAAATAATATTTTATCCAATAAGAAACCAGTAAGGATTTTTTAAAGAAAGGAGCAAGAAGGATTTACATTTTAAAGAAGATAAATGGTAAGAAAACAGCAGCAGCCTGACAAAATATTACAAAACTGAATATCCTAGATGTAAAAATCCATGAAACTATTTAAGAAAGGGCCAAGGACTCCTTTTAATAAATCAGTTCAGGATTTATTTATTTATTTATTTAAAAAACTGTCCATTTTATCACCATAGTTAATTTTCAGTTCACTCTGATTAATTTACAAACAGTAGCAATGTGTTAAGACTACTGTTTTATTCTTCCCTCCAAATTTATTTATAATCTTTTTTGAACATCCTGTCTGAAACTTCCTGTTCTTTTAACTCAGAAGTTAATGCTTCCTGATCACCTGTTCACAAAAACAATTTATGATATGTCATGAGTGAAGCCATGGAGTTTGAAAAATGATTAAACAGAGGACTGTGCTCTGTGCCACAGGAAACAATCTCTTCATAAAATGATGGAGTTGGTTGTCAGAACTGTCATATACCGTATTTTCCGGCGTATAAGACAACTGGGCGTATAAGACGACCCCCTACATTTCCTGTTAAATTATAGGGTTTGGGCTATACTCGCCGTATAAGACTACCCCTCTTCCAAAGCACACCAAATAAAAATTAAAAAACATCAGATTTGATTTTAATATGGTAATTTTAATTCAAATGCTTATGACATGCAGGTACTTAGAAGGAAAACTGTCACTTATAAACATAAGGCTGTTTGTCATCAAACATGTAAACATAAAACAGTGCAAGTGGATTAAACATAATAATAATAATAATAATAATAATAATAATAATAATAATAATAATAATAATAATAATAATAATAATAATAATAATAATAATAAGTTGGAAGGGACCTTGGAGGTCATCTAGTCCAACCCCCTGCTAAGGCAGGAAACCCTATACCATTTCAGACAAATGGCTGTCCAGTCTCTTCTTAAAAACTTCCAGTGTTGGAGCATTCACCACTTCTGGAGGCAGGTTGTTCCACTGGTTAATTGTTCTAATTGTTTTAATTGGGTTTTAACTGGGGTTTTACATGTTGCAGGGACTTAGTTTAATCTTTTTTAAATTGGTCTTAATTTTTGTATTAATGTTTTAAAATTATACCCTGTAAACCGCTCTGAGTCCTTCGGGAAAGGGCGGTATATAAATTCAATAAATTAAATTAAATTAAATTCTAACTGTCAGGAAGTTTCTCCTTAGTTCTAGGTTGCTTCTCTCCTTGACTAGTTTCCATCCATTGCTTCTTGTCCTGCTTGCAGGTGCTTTGGAGAATAGCTTGGCTCCCTCTTCTTTGTGGCAGCCCCTGAGATATTGGATCCCTGCTATCATGTCACCCCTCACCCTTCTCTTCGTTAAACTACACATACCCAATTCCAGCAACCATTCCCTATTTTCCTAATTCACTTTTTCACTTTTCCTAATTCACTCTAAAGCTTTCCCTGCGCAGAGCCTTAAGTAACACCAGCTGCCTGCAATTAGTGCAGGTTCGCATCCCACCAGGTTCAAGGTTGACTCAGCCTTCCATCCTTCTGAGGTAGGTAAAATGAGGACCCAGATTGTTGGGGGCAATAAGCTGACTTTGTAATAATGCTGCTTGGGGGGGTGAAAGCCCTAATAAGCAGGCATATACATAGAATGAAGGCTATTGCTAAGCACATTGATTTGTGCTTTAAATTGTAAGCCACCCTTAGTCTTCGGAGAAGGGCAGGATATAAATGGGATTTTTAAAAAAGGGAGATCGGCTCCAGGTTTTCCAGCCAGCCCACCCAGTTCCTGAGTCAAATGTGTCCTTAGAGCTAAGCAGCTGCTCTGACTGCTGCATTCCCCACCTGCCTTTCAAGTTGGGATAAATTACAGCTGCTCTTCAACTTTAGAAGGAAAGACTCCCAGACCCCAGCCTGTAAAAAATCACAGACTGCAGCTTCTTCTCCAATTGGTCCCGCTTTCCCTGCGCAGACTAAATGGGTGATCCACTCCAGGTTTTCCAGCCAGCCCTGTCCCTAAAGTTTCAGCACCCGGCATATAAGACGACCCCTGACTTTTGAGAAGATTTTCATGGGCTAAAAAGTCGTCTTATACGCCGGAAAATACGGTAGCTGTGATAATGACTCAGTTGTTTTGCAATATGTTTCATTCACAATAACTAAAAAAGAACCCTTCCCCTTAGAAATGTCTTCATGTCATATTCTAATTGGTGGGTTACTTGTTGTGGATATTTATCAAAAAATTATATAGCAACTTAAATATATAAATTCTGCCATCACAGATTGCTGGAAGTTAAATCCAGTCTCTGTGTTATTCCAAGCCGGGAGAGAAATGCAGACAAAGGAAAAATAAGTTCAAAGCAGCTTCATTTGGAAAGGAGGTTTCTGTTTATTGGCGCAGTGAGAACAGTGACAACAGCATGTGTTCCTGGGTGCAGCTGGCAAATTTGAGTTGTGAGTTTTTATATGGTTTGGACCTTTTGTGATTTATATGTCATCATTTATATGAAAATGTGTTCTTTCAGGTTTTGTTCGTGTTTTAATTGCTGTTGTGAAATTCCCTTTATGATATGTGGGTTTGTGACTGACCCAAGAGGTGAGGGGAGATGCAAATCTTAAGATATTTTGTTGTCTTGATTTAATCTCATTGGCTTAATCAGTTTCAGTTCCTGGTATATTCTGCAGTCTATCTGGAGATCTTTTTAGCTAAGTCCCATTTTACAATATGTACCAGGGGTAGGCAACCTCAGCTCTTTTATGACTCAAGGACTTCAACTCCCAGAATTCCTGAGTCAGCATAGCTGAGGTTGCCTACCCCTGATATATATACTGTTTTGTGAATGAAACTTGGTTTCCTTAAGCTTTGCTGTTTTAGTGGAGGAAAGACTGGGCTGCTTTCTGCCTTTGTTAAGGAGATTTTTTTTCTCCTTTAGGGGAAATATTCTATTCTGCTTCTTTTCTTATTCCATGAAATATTTTATTCTGGGAAGGGGGACCTTTCTACGAAATTAACCAATGCAGAATTTGTCCTTATCAACAGATATTTACAACTATTCAACTATAGGGTTTTTGTTGCTCTTCTCTGCACTCTTTCTAGAGTCTCAACATCTTTTTTTTACATTGTAGTGACCAAAATTGGATGCAATATTCCAAGTGTGGCCTTACCAAAGCATTATAAAATGGTATTAACACTTCATGTGATCTTGATTCTATCGCTCTGTTAATGCAGCCTAGAACTATGTTGGACTTTTTGGCAGCTACAGCACACTGCTGGCCCATATTTAAGTGATTGTCCACCAGGATTCCAAGATCCCTCTCAGAGTTATCAATATTGAACAAGGTACCACCTATACTGTACCTGTGCATTTGGTTTTTCTTGCCTAAATGTAGAATCTTACTTTTTTCACCACTGAATTTTATTTTGTTCGATAGCACCCAATGTTCAAGTCTGTTAAGATCCTTCTGTATCTTAATGAGTTCCCCATCTATCCCCTCATCCAAATCATTGATGAAGATATTGAAGAGTACTGGACCTAAAACAGAGTCTTGACGTACCCCACTGCATACTTTCTTTCATGTAGACACAGTTCCATTGAGGGCTAATACATTGAGTGTGGTTGGTCAGCCAGTTATGAATCCATCTGGTGGTGATGATGTCTAACCCACATTTTTCTATCTTATCAAGTAGTAGGTTTATCAAGTGCCTTACTGAAGTCCAAGTAAATTGTATCAACAGCATTCCTCTGGTCCACTAATTTTGTTACCTTGTCAAATGCATCAAGATTTGTCCGGCATGATCTGTTTTTGAAAAACCCATGTTGGCTTTTGGTTATGACTTTGCTTCTAGGTGTTCAGTGATTCATTACTTATCTTTTCTAGAATCTTCCCAGTTACTGAGGTCAGGTTGATAAGTCTGTAGTTAATCTATTTTCCCCCTTTTTAAAAAAGATGGGAACTATGTCAGCTCTTTTCCAGGCCTCTGGTAGTTCCCAGGTGCTCCAGGATCTTTGAAAGATAGTTCAGTTGTCCTAAGATCACATCTGCCAGTTCCTTCAGAACTTGGGTGTAATCCATCTGGACCTGGTGATTTGAACTTGTCTAGAGTGGACAGGTGGTCGCTTACCATTTTCTTGCTTATTTTGATTTGTATTTCTAATCTATATTGTATGGTATGTTTTTGATAGGTTGGACTATTTTTTCCCTTTGTGTAAAGATGGATGAAAAAAATGAGTAAAGTAGTTCTTGCTTTCTCCCTGTTTCCTGTCACTTCTTGCCACTTTCTCCCACTAATGGACCAATTGTTTCCTTCACTTTTTTCTTATTTTTCACATGTTGTAAGAAGCTTCTTTTGTTATTTTTGACTTTTGTTGCAAGCCTTAGTTCAGACATATCAAACTCGCGATGTCACATGACATTACGCAACTATTGAGACAGTTTTGCCATTGCTGGCAATGGAGTGAGCATGGCTTCCAGATGACGCATCCAGCCTGTGGGCCAGGAGTTTGACACACCTGCCTTAGTTCATTTTAAGCCTTAGCTTTCCTCACTTCATCTTTGAAGGCTCAGGCTATTTGCTGACAGTCTGCCTTAGTTATGTGTCCCTCTTTCCACTTTTTATATTTGTTCTTTTTGTCTTTCAATTTATCAGAGAGTTCTTTATGCAGCCATGCTGGTTTCTTTTGGAGCTGTTATTTTTCTTCTTCATTGGTATTGCTAGATTGGGCTTTTATAATCTCACTTTTCATCACCTCCTGCGCTGGCCTTCCGCTTTGCCCCCCCTGTCATGGGGTTATGTAACCGACCAGGTGGTTCCATCCCAGGCGCCTAATGGACCCTGAACGGTTCCAGGAGGTGCTTGGATCTGTGCCTGCCATCTTTGCTCACAGCCCGGTCGATGCCTTAGTGGAAGCCTGGGAAAGGGCGGCCATGGAGGCACTCGACCGTGTTGTTCCCATGCGGCCCCTGACCCGGTGCAGATCCCGGTGGGCACCATGGTTTTCCATGGAGCTTTGGGAGATGAAGCATCGGAGATGGAGCCTAGAGAGCTGTTGGAGGTCCATCCGGTCTGAGTCTGATCGATTGCGACTAAGAACCTTCACGAGGTCTTATCTCGCAGCGATGGAGGCAGCGAAGTCCAATTACTTCGCTGCCCTCATCGCGTCCACAGATAATCGCCCGGCCGCCCTGTTTGGGGTGACTCTCTCCCTCCTGAACCAGGAGGTGAGGGAGAAGCCCCTGCAGGGTCATGCCGAGGAATTTAGTCAATATCTGGCAGATAAAATCGCTCAAATTCGGGCTGGATTGGACTCCAACTGGGCAGAGTCTGACGATGGGGAATCGAGCGGTCTTGGGAATATTATTTGGGAAGAATTCGATCCTGTGACTCCAGAAGAAGTGGACAGGATCATGGGGAGGCTGAGTTCCACCACTTGTTTACTGGACCCGTGCCCCTCCTGGCTGGTTTATACAGCGCGGGAGGGGACACGAGGCTGGCTCCAGGCAGTAATAACTGCTTCTTTGAGAGAGGGCAGCTTCCCCGCTGCCTTGAAGGAGGCAGTGGTGAGGCCCCTCCTCAAGAAGCCTGCCCTGGACCTGGCTATTTTAAATAACTATTGTCCGGTCTCCAACCTTCGCTTTTTAGCGAAAGTTGTTGAGATTGTGGTGGCTCATCAGCTTCCTGTTCCTGGAGGAAACAGATTATCTGGACCCCTACCAATCGGGCTTTAGGCCCGGGTACAGCATGGAGACGGCATTGGTCGCACTGGTGAATGATCTCTGGCAGGCTCGGGACAGGGGTTGCTCCTCTCAGTGGCTTTTGATACCATCGACCATGGTATCTTACTGCGGCGCCTCAGGGGGTTGGGAGTGGGTGGCACTGTTTTACAGTGGTTCTCCTCCTACCTTCTGGGTCGTTCACAGTCAGTGTTGACAGGGGGATAGAGGTCGACCTCGAGGCCTCTCATTTGTGGAGTCCCTCATGGGTCAGTCCTCTCGCCTCTCCTGTTCAACATCTATATGAAGCCACTGGGCGAGATCATTCGTGGTTTTGGGGTGGGGTATCATCAGTACGCTGATGATACCCAGCTTTTTATTTCCACCCCAGATCAACTCAGTGATGCCCTCTCCGTGATGTCTCATTGCCTGGAGGCGGTGAGGGTCTGGATGGGGAGGAACAGGCTTCGTCTAAATCCCAACAAGATCGAGTGGCTGTGCATATCAGCATCTCGGGTTGTCCATTCTATTCCATCATTATCTATAGGGGTGAGGTGTTACCCGCCGTAGATAGGGCTTGCAACTTGGGTGTCCTCCTTGATTCACAGCTCAATTTTGAAGATCATATAGGAGCTGTGACTAGGGGGGCTTTTGCCCAGGTTCGCCTGGTGCGCCAGTTGTGGCCCTATTTGGACCGGGACGCCCTATGCACAGTCACTCATGCACTTGTGACCTCTCGGATAGACTACTGAAATGCTCTCTACATGGGGCTGCCCTTGAATGCCACTTGGAGGCTCCAGCTGGTGCAGAATGCAGCCGCGCAAGTTGTGATGGGGGTCTCCCGATACTCCCATGTAACATCTCTGCTCTGCGAGCTGCATTGGCTTCCAGTTGTCTTCCGAGTGAGATTCAAGGTGCTGGTGATGACCTATAAAGCCCTAAATGGCATGGGTCCGGGTTATTTAAGGGAGCACCTCTTGCCGGCGTTAACTTCCCATCGCCCTGTGCGCTCACACAGAGAGGGCCTCCTCAGGGTGCCGT